>NC_137587.1:41026804-41626804 GCF_963210335.1 Falco punctatus | reverse complement strand
CACCTTTTGTTCTGGTTCCCAGGACCTCTACCTTGCACATGGCATCTGACCACATTCAGCTAGACTGAACAGCCATGCCATGAACTGGCTGCTGTGTGGTATTCGGGCACCCTGGGAGTGCCAATTGCTTTCGTAAACCTATCAACTCACACAATTCTTTTTCCTACTGTGGCTTTCACAGGGCTGGAGATGGCCCTTCTCAGCGTACAACCATAGGTTCTTGCCATTCTCCAGAGACGTTTCACCACGGATGACTCAAAGTCAATGCTGTGTTCAGTTTGTTATGCCAGCTCCCAATGTGCTATGTCAGTAATACAACATTAAGCAAAATCAAGCAAACTTTTGTTGCACCTCTACCACCAAACTGCTGGAGCCTTGGTCATTTTGATTTGACTATCAACAAAGCACAAGCTCTGCAGTAGCCAGTCTAATTACTGGATTAAAGGCTTTAATATAGCATTGTTTTAACTACCCTTTTAAGGGCCCAATTTTTCAAGGGACACGAAGTAGAAATCAATCTGACAAATGCCACTTTGTGTATCGAGATGCATAACGCTAAGAAAGGGACAGACACACCAGCGGAGGTCAGAACACAGCAATAGCTGCACATCACTCACCATCCAGCAACAATTGTTTGAGTCTTAGTACAGCTGAATCTATTCCTATTTTGTTGCAGTAAACTGAGTGTTATGCTGATATGATCCCTCTATTAAGCAAGAAAGTTATTTAGGAATTCCTAGAGAACAGTAAACTTCAAAAATTAGCTGCTTTATTAGTAAAACAGAAGCTCATAACCATACATCACTGTACTCCACTATCTGTTCTTTCCTGGGATCCTCGAAAGCTGCTTCCCCCCCATCCAAACAGCCACAGCTATACAACATCATTTTTAAGGAATGTAGAGTCTGATGGATGACTTAAAAAGAAAGACTGCTTAAAATAACAAAACTGAACAGAAAGTTGACCTCAGTCTGTGGAAGATGAGAAACTGCGTGTGTGTGAAAGTCAGAGACATATTCCCTGTTTTACTGAGCATACATACAGCCTAGACCCAGATAACTGTTGATAAAGATACAGAACATCACATTCAGCATGGCTTATGTCAGCCTGATAAAGAGAAGAAATAAAGTGAGATTCCTTGAATAGCTACATTTTAAGGAGGGACTGCTAAAGGTCGATAATCGTCTGACAAAAGAAAACAGGGAAGTTTTTATAGCAAGAGGGACTGAAAAAAAGGCATAAAATATGAAGAAAAGGACAATACAGGCAGATGAACAGAAAAACACAAATAGAAAAGGAAAAACAGGAAGAGAAGACAGGGAATTATTAGAAACAGGCAAAAATATAAGAAGAAAGCATTTAGAAAAACTGAAGTCTAAAGTAAAAAAATTCAAGTGTCAGAGATGAGCTGTACGTGACACATCCTCACAGTATTTGTGTGCTACATTTACTACAAGTTTTAAACGAAAACAGCAACCTCTTAATATATTTAGAAATTACTACGTTTAACATAAAGTGGAAAGTAGTTTATTTCTAGCCTGTTTTCCTCATGTGCGTGCAGAGCATGCAAGTAGACATTAGCTGATTATTCTGGGTACAGGAAGAGACACTGCAAACCTAACAGTTGACAGCACTGCTTTGAAAAATACACATTAATTTTTTTCAAACTAAACAAGAAAACTCCCTGGGGTAGAAGCAACTGCATTTTTAATCTGCACAAAACAGTCTTTTGTCCTTCCAGCAAGGTTTAATTTCTTTCCATGCAAGTTTCCATCTACGTTTTAGGTGGCTGTATCAAAATGATGCTTAAATCTGAACCACAGACACAACAGCTTTTAAAGATGTGTATACTTCCAACGGCACCTGAATTTTAGCAGCACTTTGGTCAGGATTCACAGAAGTTCACAGGATCAGAAAGTCTTATTTGTAAGCCCTGGCTGATCCAGAGGGTGTTGCAGAAAGTCCCTCCACATACCGAAGAACTACCATGGCCTTCCGCGTCACTCGAGTTTCAGCAGCTACACCTTTGTAACTCCTTAAAGCACAGTAACCAGGAACATCTAAGAGATCCTTAGGACAAAGAAAAGGGAATGGTTCCTGCCATGAAAAATCTACCATCTCACTTAGAGAAAACAGAAGCTGGCAGCAAAACAGCAATACAATCACACGGCAATTTCACTTAGTCCAAAAAAATCCTATTTATCTATTTATAAAATAAAGAGATGCCTCATCTGTTTCATCTTGGTCACTGGCTCCTTTGTGAAACCTTTTGCTAAAGCAAGTGTCGCCACAGATTCTGAAAGAGGAGACTGCTGTGAAAGCAACTGCAGCACAAACATCAGCTTTCGAACAAGTCAGAAAGGCTGCCTGAGTATTTCCTGCTATAGGTTTATAACAAGACAGTTTTGCCTTAAAAACAACACTTCCATTGTAGAAAGGAAGATTCCTACATGCTCTGACATAAGTACTAGATGAACCCACATCAGCAGAATGCCCTGAAATTTAATAATACACAACACAGGGAAAGAAATCACTCAAACGCAGCATGCTGGAGATCAGGGCTTATACTGACATTGCATGCCATACAACTTACTGCTTCTTGGGAAACAACACAAGTTGTAATCCAAGAAAAAGGAAGCCCCAAGAACAAATATTAAAAACATTTGTTAATCAAAGGACTAAACATATAGGAAGGTTTTCATTTCTTTGACTTTCATATATTATTTCCATACAGTAAAATATGTACTAAGCTCTCCACAGATGATGCAAATATCTTACGCTGGCTCAGGGCAGCTGCTGCTCTAAGAAACAAACCAAAACAAGGTGATCATTTGAATTCCCTTAAAACCTCATAATATTGGACCAAATAAAGTAGAACTTATTATACAGTTTAACAAGCCATGCTTAACATCTTTGTGCACTTACAAACTATAATATAATTAACTTTACCTGTAAGCTTGGGGGGAATGTGAGGGAGAAAAGATAAAATAAAATACAAACTCATTTTCTTCTCAACTCTGAAAATAGTTCAGGGTCCAAATCCCTATACAAGTAGTAATAAAAATAGTTTGGTTTCTGGTAGCAATAACAAAAATGAGGGCAAGATTAATTATTACACTTTTACGGCAACCAATCTAAAGCAGATGTTTGAGAATAAAAGCGAGATGTCAAAGCAGTTAATAAGTGTTTTTCAAAACCAAACACAACAAGACAACTTGCAGCTTTATGTGCTTATATAAAACTCTAAATCATCTCAGTCAGCTTCCACCCTTGGCCCTTCTCTATTCTATGTAGCTTCACAATTACCAAAAATGTTATATTCAAGCCTAAACCACCACAGTTTAGGGTCCCCTGCACAAATGTGCATGCTAGTGAGCTTTGCTGATTAGAGATCAGCTGCTGAATCTGGGCCTTTGTGAACAGAAACAGGTTTCCATGGTTTGAATATCCAGGATCTCTGCAATAAAGTCTCTGTCTTTAAGAGACAAAGCACATTTTAAAAATATCACAAAAAAGTTCAGACTGTATTTACATTTCCACTACAATACTCCAGTTCTGAGGCAGAGATCAAACTTCACATAGTAGGGTCAAAACCAACATAAGCATTCCTTAGAATGAGACTTCAAATAGGTATTTGAAGTTATCCACACTTTCTTGTTTGCAAGTTCAAAGAATTGCTGATCATAAAGCAAACTTGGAAGATACTAAATCTTCGAAGTACCAATTTCACAAAAGACGATGTGTGCATGCAGGAGAATTGCATCCTTGCATGTTTAAAATGGCTAAAGTTTGTAGAAGGTAACCATAAGCACACCCTTTTCAAGTGAAACTAGCTGTTACTGTGAACACGAAAGACACTGTATTAACTTAAAACACTGTTCACTCAGATGTGCTTACCAAAAGGCCTTAAGCAGGATTATATTGATTTAAATAAAGTAAATTAGGCCAGTTTTTGCACTTGAGCTTCCCACACAAATAGGATTTGCCAAGATTTTTGAGTCTAATCAGTGGTACAATCATAAAGGTACATAAGAGACTGACTCAGAGCATGCGCACACACTTCCAGACTCACCAGCAAGAGCCGATCTTTGGCTGACCACAGATAATTGCCTCCTAAGCCAGTCAGTCCAAGTCTTCATCTACCTGGAAGCCATCCATCCAGCAACACTGGGCTACTGTGCATCTGCATTGCTGTTCCACTTCATTACATGAAATACAAACCCGTCACTACAGGCATCGGAGTAACTGATACCGTACCACTCAAGTCAATGGGAGCAAATCAGAAACTCTAGAGTACATATGAATAATAATAGGTTTTTGTGTTTCCTTTCCCAAGTGCTGACAGTTTGGAGGGGTATTTCTCTCCCCCTTCCCCCAACCGCTGGACTTTACTCACACTAATATCATCGTGCCAAGGCAAGGTGCTCAAGGAGCTTTCACAGCATGTTTGTGTTAATAATTCGGGGTAGGTTCTCTGGGTTTGTTTTGAACTGTCCAAGATTTGACAAAAAAAGAAAGTGAAGGTAAGATGTATAACCTTCAGGAAGACAGTATTTTCAGCAAAAGGTGGCAAGACCGTACCTAAAAGCTTTAACAACCAACCAATCCCTTTAAATCCCCAGCAGCCTAAATAACTTTGCCCTAGCTCTGGATATAAACTTCTATCAAAGGGTAATTACACTGACAAAATCATGTTTTCTCCTTTGGTCTCACATTCATCTTGCATCACAGTTACAACACTGCATCAGCTTTTCTTCCCCCTCATCTCCTTTTCACAGCCGTTGCTGTATTGGCTGAAACACTCATTGCTGGGATGAACATTGACAGCTGGCATGTCTAAGAAACCTAGGAAGAAAGGAAAAAGTCTAAAAGACCTAGGAAGGAAGAAAGCCCGCCAGAGCCTAAAAGCAGCTCACCTTGTGAAATCACCTAACCCCAAGCCCCAGCCTACCCCAGCAGCTACACTGGTCTGCCTCGGGGCATTAGCAAAAGTAGGGAGTTGCAGGGACTGTTTGCTGCTATTAAGTCAAGGAAGTTCAGACTTTGTTTAACTTTACATATCTTAGATTTAGAGCAATACTAAAAGGCAACCCCCAAGTGCTACAAAGAGCACTCTACGCATCGCTGAATGTACCTACGTTTGTTTCTGTAAAGGGCTGGAGTTTGCTTTTAATTATTCATAATGCTTTGTAATGTACTTGGATGCATATATTGTACATACACACCGCAGATTTAGTTTTAAGAAAATAGTCTCAGTGATTAGAGAGTTGTTTGCAGTGCTCAAATACTATGTCTTTAAATGAGATGCTTTTTGTGTGCATGGGTGTTCGTTAAATATGTATACACAGAGATACACACACAATCAAAGGGCAAGAGTGAAAGTTTTTAACAGAAGCTATCACTGAACATTTTGCAAGGTGTAATGCCCCAATCCTTTGCACATTTACATACAGGATTCCTTTAAAGACATGTCAAGCTAACAAATCCATTTGATATCAGGAAATTTTATCATTAAGTTACTTGGGGTTTAGACCCAGATTCAGCAACACTCAGCTTAGAAAACTACCCAGCTTTAAGCACACAAAGAGCCTTGCAAAGTCAAAGGCACAGTCACATACTGATTACTTTGTCTGGATTGTGGCCTACAAGTCCAGTCCAACAAAGCCAAGCAAGCCTGAACCTGATTGCGTAAACTGAGCCCATCCGCTTAGCTGCAATTACCTATGGCAATAAACACAACGGTCTAGGAAGCAGAGGCTTGCAGAAACAGGTCCCCAGAGAAACAACCAGCACCCTGGCGGCTCCGGTCTCCACTCCTCATCCTTCCATAGACGGTTCCAACAGCTCAGAAGTGAAATAGCTCACAACCAGGTATTAAACAACAGCATGTGCTATTGCCTGGTCCACAGATTCACCACAATACATTGACGGGCCCCAGGGACTCAAATGCAACGTGGACAAAGTAACAGAGCTGAGAGTTAAGCCAAGAGGAGCACATGCTTGCTTAATTTTAAAGCACATGCTTAAGGGTTTTCTGGGTCAAAGCCAGGATGATCCATATCTTAAGAGATCAAGCACCTCCACCAGTTCTAGATCAAAAATTGTATATGACTATTTCAGTGATACCATTAACTAGTCCACAAGGGTAGGCTTTTGCTCAATACTCAGGGTACATATAGTAAGATGAATTTTACCATGCCAGTCAAGTTGCATGGGCCATTTTTGAATCAAAGACTCACTGATATGATGTGGGTTTTTTACTGATTTAAATGGATGCTTGACCATGCCCCTCTAACTGAAAGTGGGCATCAAAAGACTAATACAATAATATTAAGAGAAATTTTAGGAAGTATACAGTGCTTCCAAGTAATCTCTCAAGAGCAGTTATTTATTACGTAAATCATCTTAGTTTTATTATCTGGTCTCCAATCCTATGGCCTACACAAATGGAGAAAATAGTCCCCCTAGGGACTATATATAATGGGGTCTATTACTCATACTAAATAGATCAAGCATCCTTAGAAAGCTAATTTACAGAGAAAGTTTCCAAATTTCTCTAATCATGTATTTAAAACCTTAAAAGGAAAACAGTAAGCAATTATAAATTGTACAAGCAAACATACTCAGTAATCCATAGCATTTTAAAAAGCAGACTAGAATTCTAAGAAATTACTTACTGCCATAGCCACTGAATTAATCATATTTACTTCAGTGACTTTTTTTTGTCTAATTCCTAGCTCAGCATTCGACGGTAACCTTGACATTTGTCTCCCTAGTTAAAAAAAAAAATATCAAAAAAACGCACCGCAGACAAACCACAATCCTCTGTAAACTGACGTTCAGGGACTTCACTGTTTATTGATGAGGTACACCTAATCACATCAAAACAATAAAACTTGCTTTCTTTCCAAATGCACATCAGAATTCTCTAGTTTGTGCATTTACTTAACTGCCTAAATAGAAAACCAGTGGTTTGATGCAACTAGCACAGTGCCATTTAAAGCACATCATATCACAGCACTCTTAAGTCTTTTTGGAAATACCTCTGCTGCTCAGCAGCACCAGCTTTCCACCAGTTGCTACTCCACATGCTATTGCCAATCAGCTGCATTTGCTGTAGCGCATTCCAAAGTTTACTAATTAATCTCTGCACTAAACCCCACTGATGGCTGGTTGCCATTTGAAATGATCATCATCTTTTATTTAAAGACATAGTGACCCTATGGTCAAACTCAGACCTTATTTGTAAAAAAAGGTATGACAAATTTCAGGTAATTAAAACCACTTCAAAATCAATGAGGGCTTTTTTTTTTTTTTAACTGGACAGAGCCGATTACTAACAGTTTGAGAGTGTTTCTATTAGACATAATAAGTTATTTCAATTTTAGTTGTCAGGAATCAAGCACACTTGCATTCTGACCTAGGAGCTACGTTCAGCAGAGGGTATGAGATGCAAACTTACGGAAAAGAGACTATTCATTTCTTGCAAAACAGCATACACTCTCTTAAGTCATGTGTTTTAATGGTTCCAGCTCATTGCTACATTTCATCTGAGGTTTTAAATATTGATTTCACCCAGTCCAACCTCTCACACCATTGTTACAGGCTGCTCTCATTGAGTGGTGCATACTGGCTCCGTGACCTTCACAATGACCTCTACAAAAGCAGTTGTGCATTTTACTGTGGTGTAAATCCTCACAGACAAGTCGAACCTGTTCTTTTTGGCATCCAGTCCTTTAGATGAATACTCTGCGGAGATTTATTATGAAAGGGGAATGAAGGGGCATTATTGCACAACATTCATCCCTCGCATACAGCCAAGTTCCATCTCTTACAACTTCTGGAGGCTTTTAAATAAACAGATCATCTTAATTATACAAATCATTTTTGCTTCTCACCAAATTTTCTCTAATTAAAATTCACAGTTGTTTACAAAAAGGTAGACATGCACAGAAAAAAGTATGTGTCCGAAGGTGTTTTATATTATTATTAATAAGTAATATTCATACTTCCTGTTACTATACACAAGGGATTAGTGTTTCCTAGCACACCATTCACTTACAACACTGAAGTATTATTCCACATTGTAGCAACACACACTGCCCTAAAAGGGTCCATTAATTATTTTTGTAATGCCATGAAGTTGCTGCAGGATATTAGACTGTCTCCATAAGAAATACACTCCTATAGTAAAATGATGAATGACAAAGTTTGCAGGTTTTTAATTAGATTTCAGAACAGTAAGAAAGCATTTACAAAGTTATTTTCCATGGCCTTAGCTTAATACTTTGTGTGCCCTATGCAAACAAAAAAATTCAAGATTAATTGAATCAAAAAATATAAAAGCATAAAATAATTGTGAAAGGGGTATAGTTTATAGATTCATTCAATCTGCTAAAGTGGTCAGAGTAGTAACCCTATCATTCACATTATCCACATTCCTTTGGGTTTTCTAACTGATCCTTCAGCAAAACATGCCCTGCTAGGGGAGGGGGGTAACCAAACCAAATGAAAAAAACACCCCACACTCAAAGTTGCATTAACACTCCAGTCCAAAAATTATGTTCAAACTTGCTTTACCCAATAGTCACTCAGTATTAACTGGAAATGAAGCATTTTGATTGAAGCAAATATTCCCTGATCTAAATCTCTGAATTCCCCCCAAAAGCTCCCTCCCCTCAGTACTAGCTGTCACGCAATTGACAATGCATACACACCTCCAACTGCAAAAATAAAGAACTGCTGTGTGCGTCTCTCCCTGTCACCCACAGGCGATGTCAGGTATGGGTTCTCTCTCCCCTTTCCAAGTCTCAGTTGGCCATTCCTTAGCTTTCCTGCTCCTCCTTTTCTGCCAGCAAAATCAAAGACAACAGACTGCACTATAGTGAAAATGTACCCATACAAAAAATATCTGAAAATACACTCTCCTGCCTTCCTTTCTAAGCCTGATGCTACAAATGAGATGGAGCAGAGATGGGCTGAAGATAAGAGAAGGTAAACCAGCATGGTCACGTAGTGTTGTATTTAAGAGCAAAGATTAAAGACTGCAGAGTTCTAAAGGAGGGCTCTTCCTACAGAAGAAATTTCACATTTTGAAAAGTTGCATTTGCTGTGTACTTTGCCTCTTCATAAATAAAAATAAACTAAATAAAAAATTAATTAGAAGTGCAGCCACATTTATACTTTGTTCTTCATGCCAAACAAAACTCAGGTACCACCTATGTTTTATTCTGGTTCCTTTTCTTTAAAAAAACTCCACGGGTTTTCTATTAGGTGATAAACATACTTCATTACCAAATTTATACTTGGCACCTCGGCTACAGCTGAAGTTAGTTACACAAAATTTAAAAGCAACAACAGTTAAATGGGTACAGTACTCTTCAAGAGTATTTCTGTTACTTTAAGTGTGACATCTGTTTAATTTTGTATTTCAAGTCCATTTAACTAACTAGACACAAAACAGGTTAACAAATAGCATAAAGTAGATGCTGTACACACCACTATCAGTGAAACTAAACTGATACAACATTAAGCTTTAACATAAACTGCATTGTAGTGGTTTGGGTTTTTCATTCCTTATACCAACCAGATTTTAGAATTGCCTGATCTGAGATGAATTCTTGACCTAATCCTGCCTAGGCTTCAGATCCTACGTAAATTAAAATGGGCATTCAAGCTCAAGGCATCATCCCACGAAGAAGCAGACTAAGGTAAGTGAAAACTGAATGGGTGGAGACAAAGGAAGCATGAAGTTCCCACTGCAATCCCTCCTACATCCCCCCCATGAGCTCTCTCAAGCCAAGCCCTCTTCTCACACACCCCCAATAAAGAAAACCCTAATCATGTTTTACTGGCAACAACCACAAAGGCAAATCCCTGGTGTGCATGCATGGCCAAGCCAGTGCCAACAGATCTTGAGCACCAGGATCTAGATGTCAAAGATCTATTGCAGCATCTCCTCTGTCAAGCAGACAACCCTGAAGATCTCCAGCTCTATCCCTTATTAAGTTTGTACGTGGCTGATGGAAAATCCAACAAGAAAACTCCCCAGGTTATTCCTTTTCTGAACTTGTAGTCATGATCTGGCTCAAATCCTGCGCCAAATGAAAGTGGAGAAAATGCTGCCACTCCCAGTGGCACTACCATCGTGCTCTTAGAGAAACTGCCATCTTTGTGGAAAGGCAGAAAATTCTTCAAATATTTGCTAATCGACTATTCAAACTTTGCTTGCCTGAACTCAAAGGGCCTATCACAGGGAAGCATTACAATCTGGCCAGCTTTATACATAGTCCTGAATGTATGTGGCTTTCTTTTTTTAATGCTAGCTGTGTACACATGCCCATAGGTACACAAGCAGCCCTAAGCTGCAGTGCCAAAGACTGCCTGACTGCCTAACGATGGCGAGGATCAGATACCTACATTGATCCCTTTTAGGTCTGTCAGCACATCTACCCAGCACAGATCAGCAGCTCTTGTTTACTTGAGCACTGTCTCTGACAGTCTTGCAGACGATCACATTTCTGTAAGTCTCTTTCTATGCTTCGGAGAAGTGAGTAGGGCTCTATTTATTTATGCCTCTCTAAAGAGATGAAACAGGAGAATGGACCTCAGCCCTAAAAATACATGCCGCTTTCCTCCTGTGCACAGCCCTCAGTTTTAAATTGTTCCTCCCTCCTATTTACCTTTCCACTGCCTTCCAATTCCACATGCACCACCTTCAAACATACTGCCTGTCTCCTGCAGGATCTACCTCTATGTCCTAGAATAATACAAGAATCATTATTTTTCTAGAAAGCCATCATTTCATTTTCTACTAATCATTGCAAATGTTGCAAGTTTCAGTTTCCTGGCCCCCATCCAGCTAATTTAGATAGATGGTTCCACATGTGCTCTCTGTCCTTCCATTTCCTGCCCATACCACTACACACATTTGTCTAAAGAGTCAAAGCAGGTTTCTTTGTAGTCACAATATTCTTATGTATTTTATATTTTTAAAAAAGAGCCCGCATAAAATACAACCTATTACCGTGCTATTATCCACTTTGCAAGAGGGAGAGGATTTTAATGCTCTGCCACACATTCTGCTGAACTGTAACACACATCACAAACTACCCCTGAGCCTCGCATTTCCCCAAAATACAAGTTACCTGTGTAGCAACTACGTGCAGGCAAAGCAGAACAATAAAACAGTCAATTCTCCACTTTGATGTACTCCACTATCCACATTTATCTTCTGTAAAAAAGAAAAACACCCCAAAAGAAAACCCAAAACATTGAAGAGGAATAAAGATAAGACAAACTTTCAGCGACCCAGGCACTTCATGAGGGTAATTTCTCTTTCATTAGCAGCCAATGCTGTCAATATTCCTTTCCAGTGACACCTTGCCTGACACACTGAGTCCAAACTAGGTATATATGGGGAAATTCACCTTTTGATGTCCAATGCAGATTGCCTACAACAATATTCCTTTCTCCCACCCTCTGCACCTGAACAAACATTCTTGAGGAAAATTACTTTTGAAGTCTCCTTGGTACAGAACGTTGTCTCTTTGATGCAAACATCTTTTGCTGCAAGTACCCTAGCGCAATACAAGTGCACCTTGGATGAGTATGGACTATTAAAAACCAGGGCCCCCAACAGCTCCTTTGAAATACATCTTTATTAAGTGTATTTTTAATTTACAAATGTGCTATTTTAAAACTCAAAACTTGACTCTCCAAGACCCTGTAGCAAGCATTCATTTATCTGCTCTGTTCACTTAGGCACCATTTAAGGTGCAGAAAGGTTGTACGTGTACACACACACACAGAGCATGGCTTCAATCAACACGCTGAAGATTTTTTCCTTGTAAGGAATTAATATATTAGCAAGGCCGGTGTATCTAGTAACAGAGATGAAGGCAAAACAGAAGATGTTGTGGGAAACACAGGTCCCTGCATGTACACCCCTACCTACAGCCAGAACCTTTTGTTAACAAGGGGGGTGGGAGGGGGGGTGTCACATTTGAAACCACCCAAGTGTGCACACACCATCCCCTGCTGCCCTCAAGAGACTAGACTTCCTACACAGGAACAGATCCAGACAGGTGAGTACCAGAACCCCCAGTTCCCCAAATCCTTCTGTCCCAGAGCTTTCTGTAATTCCCAAGCCCATGCAGGAGCCCCTCAGTCCTCCTTCCAAGAAACTCCCTGCTCCCACCCACCTTTCTGCCAAACTCTGCCCAGACCTCCCCGCTCAGAGCACCTCACATCCGAGTTCCCACCACCTCCTGCACCCACCTCACCTGCTGCCCTGTGCTTCCCCATCCCCACAAGCCCTGAGCCTGTGCTCCACCACGATAACCACCGCTGCTGCTGCTGCCAGCACTTAAAACTGACTTCCCTGCCACATTTCTTCCAGTGACTACCTCCCACTACAGCCATCCCTCTTGTCCTCCTTTTGGCTCCCCTTGCATGACTTTTCAAGTCTGGCAAGAATTTCAGAAAAGCCAGCTGTAGGCCATGCTTACCCCAAATTTGTCCGAAGAATGCCCTGAGAACAGGCAAGGAAGAAAATACAGGCATATGGGAGATCTTCTAACTGTGCTGCAAGGTCAATATACTCTACAACATAGGCAAATAGGCTCTAGTTCATTGAGAAATGGAGTAACTCAGGAATAAAACTAGTCTGAGAGGGAGGTCTGCACACACGTGCCTAATAGACAAGTCTCTCAAAACCAGACACAACCCAACTGACCGCTGACTCAGAGGAACCTGTGAAGCCACTAGCCCAGCCCTGCCTTTCCAGGTCACCAGCTCTCCTCCAGGTAAACAACAGAGAAGATGAAGAATGACACAAAAGTACTTTCAGCAGCAGCAACAGAAGAAAGGATTAGAAGGAAACATGTAGTGTTCTCATAAATGCAGGTAAGTGTGGAGAAAAAAGGATCATGGCAGAAAGATCACATTCTTCTATGCAAACAAACAAATATATTACTTCAGCTTGCCTAAATGGCTTCAGATCCTCCATTGCTCTTACTCGAATTCTTTAAATCTTCTTAACTGCTCCCTTTAAAAAAAATTTCTTCTCTAAAAAGGCCTCTTCTCAGCTGATGAACGTCATTTCACATCTAGTCTGTAGAACGGAGACAGTCTATCAACCATTTTCAGAAGAAATCAATGCTTTCATTGTTAAGTAACAATTAAGGCATCTGAACTATTTTAAGATCTAAATTCTAAAATACTTAGTTCTGTGAAGTCCTGTTTACATAGTCATCTTCAAGTGCATAAAAAGTTCCTACAGAGAGGCAGAGAACAACCTGCTTTTGGCATCTACCTAGATAGAAAATGAACTTGCACAAGGTCAAGGAAATGTGCAGTTGCTAAGTTTCCCCTAAAATGTAAAAGCAAGGGAGTAAGTACTACCAGAGGCTGCCCAGGAAACGAGTCTCATCTCCAGAGGTCTGGAAGAACAGGTTAGGCAGGTCCCTGTCATTAAGTACCCCCAAGCTCTGCCTCACAGCAGCAGGAAGGACCCCACGACCTCAAGACCCCCACCCAGCACTATGATTATACAATTCCACTGCATGCTCCACAATATACCCATTGCAGTTTTGGCACCAAAGCTTCTCATTTTACCAATTTTTCTTCCCCAGTTTAAAATTCTACCCTTACAGAGGAACTTTGTCCTTTTTTTTTTTTTTTTTTTTTTTTTTTTTTTTTTTTTTTTTTTAATGTCATCTCTAGCAAGACATAATGAGACTGCTTATACTCACACTTTTAGACAAGCTAGCTATTTCTGTTTCACCCCAGCACTACTTTCTGGTATGTTTACTTTTAAACTGTGCATCAAGTAGCACTATTTAACAACTTTTTTGCATTAAAAATGTGGTTCAATAACTTCACGCTGCTCATTTAGCACAAACTCTGATACTTAACATTTATGATGCTTGCAACTCTTGCCCAAAGTGTAGTATCAAAAGAGCATATATGCACTAAATTGTATCTTGTTAAAAAGAACAGCAGCACCGAAAAAAGTTATATTGGAACAATCTATAAATGTGTTTACATTATATGAATGATTTGCTGTTCCTTCACAAGGCATGTAGGAAGTCAGCACTTCTCAAATGTGTAAAGTATTTCCATGTGCTTAAAGCATGATCTTTCCAAAACAAACAATGATTGAGAAATTTTTTATTCTTTATTTCCCTGCCAGCTGTTTTTTTGGACTCTCCTCTCAGCCACCTTCTTTCTTTCAGTCAGCTCTCTCCTTATTGCTCACAGTAACACCTACTCAAGCAATAGCATATTCAGAACTATAAGACTCAGAAATAGGAAGATCTCAGGATGATTTCAACGGCATTTTTGTTAGATCACTTTACAATGTGTCTTTGTGTTATCATAGCTAGTGGCAGGTCTGGCTGTTGCTTAGGATGGAATTTGGGCATCCTACATTAGGATCTAAAGCCCAGTTTCTGCTGCTCTATCCCATTGCCTGCTCTCATATGAGCAGGGAAGAAAATGACAGCCTGACTGAACCCTTCATGCAGCCTTCCCCCTACAAGCCTCATCCTATGCAGCACTTTTTCATGGGACCAAAAAACATGCTGCATGACACACAGACGTACTCCTGAAATGTGTTGGTAAAGAGGCAGGCAAGCAGGTTCTTGGGCAAGTCCATAAATCAAACAGGAGATAAAAAAAAACAAATGGGGGGTGGGGGGTGTTGAAGAATAGAGAGAAAACCCCAAAACACCCAAACCCTAAGAACAGTTCCATTGCAAAAAGTGACTGCTGCAGAACAGATTTGCTCCACTGCCGGCTACAGCCACTTTACTAACAAGTACATTGGCCTTGCTGTTCACTCCTGAACAATTAACAGTGTTGGCACTATTTCATTTACTAAATTCCAGTCGTTACAGCTGTGCAAACTTACGGGCCTGATTTGTATTTATACTAATATGTGTATATAAACATGTGCTGCTTTAGCTATGTAAAGGAGCCTTAAAGCAAATGAACAAATATTTATTCTAACAGAGCAGTATAAGAGAGCCCAACCATAAAACAGAATCAGGTCAAACAGTTTTGATTATGTCTGTCCACCAAACAGCTTAATTTTGACTATGGCATCTTTCCTAAGGCATTCCAAACAGAAATCCTGTAAAGATACAGGGAGACATAAAACTGTATTTTCAAAATCCAGTTTCCTTTTCCAAGGCCAGCATTGCATAAGTGAGGAGAGGGGACATTACAGGTACTATCACTTAATTCACCTCCCCCAAAAGAAAAAAACCAAACATTTCTTACCTACATTAGGAAAAAAATTCAATATAATGTGCTTACTGTTTATGCACTTTGATATAACAGTAATTACTTAGTAAGGCCAGAAACCAATTAAATGTTTTAGACTTCAGTCTGTGGGCTGGAGTGCACAGGAAGCATTCCGATGATAGATCGCTTAAAGTTTATCTGGCACACACTTCAAAACCAGAGTTCAAAAACTTTAAGCACAGTTCTGCATGTATGTGCTTGACTCTTAACAAAACATCTTTATTTAAACAGAGGGCTAGAGATTTAGTACGACAAATATATTTACTACTGCTAATCATTCTCCATCATGCTACTCTGAAGCTGCAGGCATATTGTGTATATAAACCAATGAGATTTAAGTGAGCAGTATGTGGATCACAGGACTCTAGATCACTGTTTAAAGCCAGCACATTAGCTCTAACTTAAATTCTATCATTCTGCATTTTTGGTGTCCCTCAGTTCACATACTTGAATTCCCTATCACGTATTGTCAGAGATGGTGGAGATACAGCAGCTGCAATTTCTTTTCCCTTTTTCTTTTCAGAAACAGGTATCCTTCTCAGCAGATCAATGCAATGCTCATTGTTTAAAAAAAGCTACAGCTATTGATGACAAATTCAAAGCTAAAGCAACATGCAATAGATATATTTTACTAGGAATCATGAGAAGGTGCTCAGCAACTAGAATCCTACCAGCAGAGCTGGCGTTACAGGACTACATGCACCTGCTCTCCAGACACACAGCCCCTGTAAATCTCCACTTCAGGGAAGCTGCTTGGCAAGAATGCTGGTTCTCTGAGCATCTTCCTCCAGAGACCTGCTGGAAAGCGCTGTGACTGCCCTCTCACTGGCACATTTGGGTTTCCTCTGCCGTGGGACCCTGCTTCATGGGACTGACGCCCAGCCCAGTGTGCCTGGGAGCTGGGATACAGCCACCACCACGCACACAGACACCGAGGCTGCGAGGGCAATGCAGCAACCTTGTACAAGAGACTCAGCCAGGCTCCTGCTGGAGGTCTAGATAACACTCAGTGCCACGGAAAACTTTACATGCAGGCTTTCTAAAACAAATACATCTATTCCAAGAGGGTCTATACGCCTAACTACACTACTCCCTCTTGAAAATAACTGTTGTGATTCTAAACTATGAAGTGTTGTGAAAAGGCAAATATTGCACCCAGCTGCAAAGAAGAACTGGGTTTAGTATGAGCCAAATGAAGATTAAAAACAAAACACCAATTAAACTCAGACTGGCATACATCTCAAAGAAATCAATTCCATCTGAAGTGTTTCAGCCTGAAGATAGACCAGCTGAGCTAATAGTGAAGGAAAGAAATAGGCTTGATTTTTTTTTTTTTAATTAACTTTGGGCAAATAGTAAAAGCACTTTAAAAAAAAAAAAAACAAACAGCCCACCCACCCCCAAAAACACACATATTAAAACACGCCACACCAAAACCAACAAACAAACCAACTAAACCAGAGCAGTAAGAATTGGCAAAGCAAGGCTGGAAGGCTGAAACACTTCCCGGTCACACGGACAGGGCAGCGAAGCACTCCTGGGAGCTGCAGAGTAGTTGTAGTCTAAACCGTAGCACAACATGCACTTCACTTACCTCAGAGTACCTGGCATATGTCTAAGCAACTTTGAAGGAGCACAACTGATTAAAAAGGTATTTTGACAGACTTTTTTTGCATTTGGAACAGGATTTTGGATAATTGCTCCACAAGCTATAAAAGAAACAGACTGAATAACAGGAGCAGGCACTGAGCAGTTGTTTGCACAGGAAGCAATATTGTAGGAAAAAGCAATAATGAAGAACAGTTAATTTGACCTGAGCTGATGAGGTCAATGTTTTTAAAAAAATAGCTCCACATAACTTAAAATAAGAACATTATTTCCCATTAGAATAATGCTGCAAGTGTAACGCTGCACAAAAATCTATTCCCTAACACTTGTTATGCTCAGCTTAGCAGTAACGTGCATTCCTGAGGTGTCCTAGACATCCTGTGTCTGACACTGATCCATTCCTCTGAAATACTGATTCAACTGCTCCCTCCTGCAAGCTCCGGCTGCTTCAGACTGTACATTGCTCTTCTCAGAATTCAGCTGCTAATAGCCTGAAACTACAAGAATTGGAATAAAATCCTGGTAATATTCAGACGCACAGAAAGTGAAATATAACATCACTGCTGTGATTTGAACAGGGAAGCCAAAGCTGAAGCAGGTATTTCACTCTTAATTTGCTGCCATTCAGGGGTGCTGTTGACAGGAGATGAAGCCCGGCTCAGCGGAAGAGACCCGAGGTTAGGAATTTAGGAGGGCTGGATCCTATTCCTCCTTCCGCCACTGCCCTGCTGTCTAATCCTGGGCTCGTACATCCCCTCCAGGCATCTGGTTCCCCTCCCTCCCTGACACATATATTTAAACTGCAAATTCAGAGAGGTAGCAACCATCTTGGTAATGACGAAGCAATGTACAACACTACACTAATATTTCTACTAATAAATATTCCCACTGCTATTAAGTAATAAAACAGTAAGCACTACAGAAATTGAACAGTCAGTGACGCATTATAGTAGTTTTGAGGTATTCAGGTATAAAATGTAAAAAGGCAAACTCTCCCAAATGATAGCAGGCTAGAGAACACCTATGCTGTTTTCCTGCATATTTGGGCAATCCAATTAGAGGTAATTGAGTTTTTAACTCTACAAAATTGCTTCATGAATGCCACCACTAGAGGCTAAGTCTCTTGGGAGGCTGGGGGAAGGGAGCAAAGAAACATTATAGAACTGGAAAGAACAGAACAGGGACAGGGCACACAGCCTGAAACACACTGAAGAGAGCATACAGCTGAGCCAGTCCAAGGCACGCATATTTTTTACAAACATGTAAATAGCTGGGCCACAGACTCAAAGGTTTGCATGTTCCCAGTTCAATGAATTAAAGAGGAGTTAAATACATGCACACTCCTACGCATTTTTAACCGCAATGGTGATGTAAAACACAGACGTACAAGCACCAAAAGGCTCCTACAGCCCTGTAAACAACAGAGACATAGAAAGAAAACTAAATTACCGTAATGAAATTAATTCCTGCTGCATTTGCAAACTGCCACTCATGTGCAGTGCATATGAGCACCTCTTACACGTTAAAATTAGCTTCACATTAAAGTCACCCCCCCACCAGAAACTGTTGCTATATTCACCAGGAAACAGAAAGACCTTAGATTCATTCTGCACACCCTGACAAGCCCTAGAAATGCTAGAAATGTCATTCATTTCAACAACCTTTGCTCTTTTTGACAGTTACTAAAATGTAAAGTACAAGCATTGAGGGGAAATAGTATTTTTAGCACTACTGCAACAATTAGAATTGCTACAGTTTCTTTTTTATCTTTACAATCATTTGAGCTTAGACTTAATAAGACTGTTTTAAATATTCAGATACTCTTTCAGCATATTTTTAACATGATGAGCATGATAAGCAGAAAACTCTGAAGCACTTTCTTCCCCCACTTAGAGAATTAAATCAAACTGATTGATTAGGAAGGTATGCTTCATGCACAGAAGATATAATTTACTGAATTAAAATTCAAAAGTTAATGAGCAGACTGCAAAGAAAAAACAGCTTCCACTGGAAAGTAGCAAAAAAAAAAAACTATTTAACAAAAGGAAAAGTGAAGGAGAGACCCTATCCTCATGAGCTAGTTGTCTGTCTTGTGCTATAGGGGATGCTCTTGCTTAGCTTACAAGTGAAAAACGCTCCCTCCTCCTGCTGCAAGCTTAGAACTCCACAGCACTAATAGGACACCTTAAATGAGCCAACTTCCTTGAGCATTGCCCAGGAGACTAGAATGGGCATGCCTCAATTCAGAAGCTGAGAAACATGTCTGATTATCAGTCAGGCTGAAGAACATCTTTGACCAAGACCATCCCAGGAAAAACACTCACATTCTAGCTGAACTGGCATATTTTCACAGCCTTTGTGTAAGATCTGGATTAGCCAGCATCTCGGCTAGCTCTATCTGCAATCCCTTCTTTTGAAACAAAATTAAGGAAAGCACCCACCAGAAAAGGTCAGTGGCCAAACTATTAGGAAAAAATAAAAGCACAGGGGAAGAACGCACGTAGTGATTCATTAAGTGTGTGCTGCCAAAACTTAACAGTGAGCACAAAATAGACTTGTCACAGAAACTATACTTAATTTGCAGAACCGTTGAGCCAAACAGAGCATTAATTAGAACTGTATTTTTTAAGAAATTTAGTACTGCCCTAGAGCTGCCCCCACTTACATAAGTGTTATGAACCCCATGGCTTAGAGAGGAACAAAGCTAAAGCAACTATAACGAGTGCTGCCCTTGAAGGGCAGCGCAACAAAAGCTCTACCTATTTCAAGCGTACACCTATGCAAAACAAATGGACTGAGCATCTGGGGTTTTTAGAAAAAACACTCAACTTGGAAAATAAGCATGTCATAAGGTGCCCAGGTGGAAATTCACCTTACGCTGTCACTAGAATACACTGTCATGGATCATCAACACCACCAGATCATGTACAGTGAGCAGTGTTGCTTTTTACAAAACTGACTCTGTTCTGAACCAAACAATTTCAATTTGACTACAATAACTTCCCAAGATGCATCCCAGTCCTAATCTGGAAACATCAAGAATTAGAGATCTCACTGCATTCCAGAGGCAATTTTAACAGTGAGGCCAATTAACCACTGTAAACTTTCAGTCTTATTTGTTCCTTCAGCTCTTATTTAGATCCTATTTGTTTAGCTAACGTTACTGGTTCTTGCTACATTTACTGTTGCACTCTTCAGATTTGGCACGGTCTGTGTTAAGGAGGTACCTACTGTAAGCCGAGTCATGTCTTAGCCTTCCCTTATAAAACTAGAGGTGGAACGCAGTACAAAGCACATCCTTCTGCCTTTGAACAGACCTTTGTGACTGCTCTTTGCACTCCTCCCGATTTTCTCATTCCAAATACTGTCAGCAGAACTCCTTAGCCCATGAGTCTTCCCAATATTGCATTCAGAAGGAGAAGTCCTTTCCTATTTATGGCTGTACTATTCACATACCCGAGGACCCCACATACCCACATTGTGGCTAAGGGTCAAACTGGTTTACTTGCTTAGCTAAACTTCCAAATCCTCATCACTGAGCCTGTTATTTATTTTTCTATTTATAATTTTGCGTTTAGCCATATTAAAACGTATTTCATTCAAATGAGGCCAGCTTGTCAAAGCAGCCCTGTAAACTGCCAACTTGCATGTCATCCACAGAAATGCAATATCTGCTTTCAAATACTGAACTGTGTCCTACCATAACACCCACAGAAATATTCCCATGCTGTGGTAACTATATAACTACTTTAGAAATTACAAGGCAATCAGTTAATTCATTTATTGTGCAGAATCTCGATATTGCTATTATTGTGTAATGTAATGTCTGTGTAATTCTAAAAATTTATGTCATGTAATAACTAAATCAAGCACCCTATAAAGAAAACATGGAAACATTAATCTTTCTCAACAAAACCTGTAATTTTATAGGTACAAAATCTGTTTTGCTTGATATAATCAGTTTTCCATAAATGGCAGTCAGCAACTTCAAACATCCCTAACTTTAACTGTTAGCTGTACTTATTCCTAATTTTGTTTTAAGTTGTTCTTTTTCATTCTAGGACTAAGGTCAGTCAGAGTGAGCATTTTTGTTTGTCTGGGAGCGAACAAATTAAATTAGACTATCTGCTCACACTTTCTGAACACTGATAAAGTAGCAATCAGTTATTTGGATTATCCATTACTCCCAACATTAAAATTTAAATGTCATGATACTAGAAACTGCCTCATCCAAGTCTTTCACCATTCCTGGATGAAGTTTACTTAGGGCTGCAGAATTGAAATGTCCACTACCGCATACTGCATTTAATATCCATTTACAAATGCATTAAAAAGCACTTCCATTGTCCTCAGGTAGCATAAGCTTATCTTCTTCCCTTTCCCAGAAGAAAGCCCAACAGCTTTAAGAAATACTAACAACATATTTTAACAGCAAAGTACAGGCATTCAGTTAAGAGTATTTTTTGAACCGAACAACAAACATTTTCTGTCCACTAGCTTTTCTATACAAACAGAAAGCATCTCATGAAGCACATCAATCACCCCCACACTCGTAGATTTTAAAATAAAAAGGAAGAAGACAGAGTTTATACTACGGGAAAACAAGAAAACAACCTGCACAACTCTGCAAAAGCTGATACTGCTTTTCGAAAAATAAGCTGCAAATGCTTCTACACTGTGAACCCTTTGGGGGATAATGAACACAGCACAGATATCCCCGAGAAAATATATGAATTGATGGAAAGACTAGTTTGATGCAAAGGTTTTTGCTTTGCTGACTTCTTTGGTTGTTGAGGAAGGTGTCAAACGTTTGTTATTTTCAAGATACCATTTACCATGATACCAATTCTAAAATAAAGAGTCTAAAAAAAGTGCAGAAATTTAAAACAAAACGGGAAACCATTAAGGTGCAAAGCAGATGAGTAACTCGTTCTCCCACCCCTAAACCCACCCCCACAAAAAATTTCACATTTCCACACACAGGTTGATGTGTACTTGTACCATGTCATGATAAACAAACAGGAACACTGACAGATTTTGAGTTGTCACTGTAGCGGTAACACATTTGCAAAAGTACTTGTTGCTTCCTAGAGTCCAGTAACAATTAAAATAGTGTCCTTAACCACTCAGCATCATTTTCTACACTGTCCATCTCATACTCACAGCTTATTCCAGTGCTTAAAGTAAATCTGAAGAAAGTGCAGCTCATTGTTGAACTCCAAAGTTTCAATTTCCAGAACTGGTACACAAATGAGACAAAAATAATTCAAGGACACGAAAACTTTGCAGGGAAAGAGGTATAGCTTGTTTTTTGACAACTATGCAATACAATTATTTCATATATTCCAACCAGCAGAGTGATGAAATTGATTAACTCCCAATTACTTAATTGAAAGAGAACGGCCTATTCCATGTAATATACAACTCAGGTTTAAATAACTCCTAAGTTTCATATGAGGAAATTCTCAGTCTTTTGAAAGGCATTGAAAAAAAGAAACAAACAAGCCTTACCATTTTGATGCCAGTGGAAAATGTGACTGGTTTGACAGGTTTGGGTTTTTCCAGTTGCATTTCTAGCTGAGTAGATCTGTCCTTATGCTGAGCTAAAAGCAGTGAAGCAGGAAGGTTGGAGCTCTCCTGTAAATATATGAGGAACAAATCTGAATGCTAAACCAAAATAAATATTAATTAATACTGCATACTTTTCAAAATTGCAAGTTGTGTCTAAAAGGCCGTCACTAACAGAGCAGCATAATGCTAAGTATCCTCTCTAGGAGAGCCAGCTTACAGAAAACAATCATTTTCAGTAATAAGAAAAAGCTGCAGCAACCCCATAAATCAGAGTAACCTGCAAACAACTATTTTTATAGAATCCACATTAAAGACAATATAACAGGCTCCTTACTCCAACTGGCCAATGCAACTATATTTATTAAAATTAAAAAAAAATAGAACTTAATCAGAGAAGGAATAATACCAAGTAGTATAACTTGGATCAGATGTTTATCTAAGACGAATTCTCTCTACCAATGAACTCAGACCAGTTTGAAATTGTTTCCCATTAGATTTCACCTGAGGCCGTTTGGAAATGATCCTTGCTCTGCTTTGCACAATGGCACTATTGTAAGTGCAACCAACAGCATATTTATTTTCTCCTTCGCCGACTTATTTTTAAGGAAGCCAGCCAATTTTTTTAAAAAATATAAGTAGTACTAAAATGAACAGTTAAGCAAGAGGACTACTTAAAAACTCTCAGAACAGAATGATTATTAACATACATAGAGGTAACTACATTCTTGACAGTCAGAAAATTATTGGTCAAGTAATTTTCTAGTAAACTAATGTGACTATCCACATGCACACTGAAATCCTTGAGACTTCCTAGCTAGAATGCATGAAGTTGAGAGCAGGGAAGAAGCTCAGACAGATTCTTCTCAGGCTGCTCTCTCACAGTATTTTACTCCTAAGGCCCTCAAACATCTCATATACTTCTGTTTCATGGAACCAAGCAATTCCTGAACTATGAACCATATTTGTTACTCTCAAAACCAAACAAACTTTAATAAACTGGACTGTGGTTTTTTTTACTTATTCAGTTCAGGGGAAGAAGTTGGAAGTTTTTAATGCTTGAAGACAACCTGTTGTTCATAATATCCTAGCGAAGTCTTCTGAAGTGATCATGAACAGTCATGTTGTACGCTGATTTTTCACATCACTCTCCAGTCCTCTTTCCTATTTTCTTATATATTTTGTCTCACAACTAGATTACAAGTGCTAAAAGCAGAAAAATCTCACATGACAAGATCTGGTCTAGAGTCACAAATACAACTACAGCACAGGATCCTACTTGCATTTCTACGATTAAATGGGAGGAGGGGAGACAAGAGATTCAAGACAAATTATAAGAGATGCCTAATTTCTGTACAACTGGGAGAAAATTTGGACAACAAATACAGTAATTTACAGTCTGCATCTTCGAAGTGCTGCACATGTCTGTAATCACCATGCAGCAACACGTGCTGCCAGCTATCGGCAGGGTTTAAGGATGTTGGATTCCTTTAATCATCAAATTTAATATGCTGGGGAAGAAGGGAAGAGCAGGAAGCATTCTCTAGTTCATTTTGTCCTCTCATACTGCTTAAACGTTCACTGCATTTCTAATACAATAACCAAAGGAAGCCAATTTTTGTACCAACTTCTCAAGGCTTCATACAATGACCGGTAAACCAGATTACACAACTGTGGGAAACCCACACCATGCCAGCAAGCCACCACATCCGTGATTGTTTGTCCTTTCAAATATGCACACAGCCCTTCTGTTAACTATTAACACACATGAAAGGTCCAATCCTGTAAACAGGTATCCATACTAGCAGATTTCTGTATGGGAAAACAAGCTGTCTAACAGTATGAACAAAGCTCGTTATATAAAAAAAAATTCTGAGAGATTGTCTCAGAAACCCTGGGGTTCTGGTAAAAAAGTGAGGACACTTGACGTCTTCAAGCCACCTTGCCCTTCACTTGACTCCAAGCCATGCCAGGGCCTCGGCAAAACCCGTCCCTCTGCCCTGGGCTGCAATGCCATTTTGCTCACGTCTGGGAAGCATAGGCTCTTGAAGAGGAGACTGCAAGTCCCACAACACAGAAGACATCTAAAAGCAGATCTATAATCCTCTGTATACAGGTGAGAGAGTTAATATAGTAAATAAAGGAAGTGCTTTAATATCTTACTCAGCCCTGATTATGCAAGACTAGAAGGTTAAAAAGACAAAAGAAAAACGCAAACAAAAACACACACATGCATGCCTCTTCCAAGAATATGTAAAAAGCATTTGAGACTCCAAGTCTAAATTGCAAGGAGGTGTGCTTTTAAAGTGAGAGGTTTTATTGTAAAAGAGGTCACTTATAATGAAGGTAATATAAAGTCTGCCTAATTTAGCTCTGTAAAGCAAATCAGGCAACAGTTAACAGCCTAGGCAAAGCACCTGATTGCTCTTCCAGTAACCTGCAGAGCCTGAGCCACCCACAATGCCTTGCTCACCTCCCCAGCAAGTGACACTGGCCTTCCCCTCCTTGCTCCCAGTTAAGGATGGGTTCATGGAGCCTCAGCCCCAGGTCCTGTCCTTTCTGCATGAGCCACTGCACTGACCAGGAGCCAGAGCCTGCTACACAACATTTTAAATACCAAACATTTCTGTGCCTTTTTCCCTGCCTCCGGACTATCTAAATTTTAAGCTCTTTGAAGATGGGACAGTATTCTCATACACTTTTGTAAACAACTGAGACCTCTACTCAACATGCTAATATCATAAATAATGCACGTAAGAAATTATGAATTTCCTCAGTCATTAGGATTTAAGCACCAACAGTAAAATTCTCTTCTTGGAAGAGGGAAGACCCAACATCTCTACCTGCACCACACAAAAAAAGTCTGTCTGAAATTTTCTCTTGTTGCCCAGTATGAGGGGGAATCTTGAAAAACATTACCAAGACCCAGGTCACATGGGCTGTAGGTTCCCAATGCCAGGTGATGCATTCAAAAGAGACGATTCAAAACCAATGGATGAAATGCTGGCTTCTCACCTTCCTCTCTGCTTACAATCCTGCAGAGTCAGTAGTTTTGCCACTGGTATCACTGTAGCCAGAACTTAATCCTTGTTGGTTTTTTAGCACAGTATCAGCAACCACAGAGATATGATTTTTTTCCATGTAATTCTTTACACTGCTACTGCTTATGCT
The DNA here is from genome assembly GCF_963210335.1 of Falco punctatus. Classification (NCBI taxonomy): domain Eukaryota; kingdom Metazoa; phylum Chordata; class Aves; order Falconiformes; family Falconidae; genus Falco; species Falco punctatus. The sequence continues at coordinate 41,601,148 of NC_137587.1, read as the reverse complement.
TATTTTTGCTGCACTTCTCAATTAAGTTTTACTTACTATCAGCTTCATTTTCAGATTTGCAGCGCAGCATTAGAGGGATTTCAAGGACCATAGGAAATGTTTATTTGTTTAACAACTGCTGGTTTTCCAGAGACTTTGTAAGTCATTATACAAACACTTCAGTGCTGGTTTTATAAAACTTCAGTACTACAAAACAAGTTTTGGCTCAAATTTAAGCTGACAGTGCCCCTTGATAAACAGAAACACAACTTAAAACTGCCCAGTTGCCTTCCTCAGCCTTTTAAAAAAATCACCTTTCTGTTGTTTTTAGAATATTAAGATACATTTATATGTTTTAACAGCATACGCAATCACAGCTAAAACTACCTATTTTGGTCAAGTTTTAAGGATTATTTATAACCATTCTTTCCGCAAGCCATCTGATGAAATAGGTTTCCAGTAAAACCAACTGCTGTGTTTTAAAAAATAATAAAAAAAAGAATACACACCCACCACCACTGGTCTCCAGTAAGTTAAGAGTGTGTTTTAAAACAGGATTGAAGTAAGTCAGAAACCAGTTCAAAATCCCTATTCTGAGCCATTAAATTCAAGTTCATAGTGGAGTTTTTATTAATTGATCCACTACTCAAACTATTCTTAATTGTGTAGATTGTAAGCACTTTCACCTTTAAAACGAAAAGAGCCTGGATGGATGCAAAGTTACAGACCTGAGGGATTTTCAAAACCCTTTCTGCTCATCTCTACTCTTTGTCTAAAAAAAAAAAAAAACCAACAAAAAAACCAACAACAACAACAACAAAAAAAAAAAAAAAAACATGAAACACCAGCTCCTTTCAGCAAAACCAGAGACAGGTTGCCAGGACTCCTGGCTTAGAAAAAGGCAGCTCTTCAGGAGGCCCTGAAACTCTTAAACTGCACATCAATGCCCTCTCCTCATGTCAGTCAGTTCCTTCTGCACTGGTTCAAGGAGGAAGTCTGCTTTTCCAGGAAAAGTAGAAAGGCATCTGTGTTTTGAATAACAACTGAGAAATAGTCTTAATTTCTGCTTTGTATTCTATCAATGCAAGAAACTGAAATAAGAGATAAATTCTGGTTTACATCTACCAAGCAGCTTTAAATGACGCTGACACAGCTGCACATATGCATGCATGCATATATACTACTTTTTTCTGATATCCTTCAAGGTTGCACACAGACTGTTCTCATGGGTGTTCAAGCACATGAATGTCTATGCATGCATGTCTGTACACATTTGTACTAAAAAAATTCATGAGTCTTGTTTAAACAACACATTTATTGAGCCTCTATGGCTACACACCATCACTGCATTTTAGATGCACGATCAGTAGTAAATTCAGCCAAATATTGCTACAATTTCCGAAGTAGCCCAAGTTTTTCTTCAGTTGTCTCTACACTACTTGAATTCAAGCTTCGTTCACTTCAAAGGGAGCAACTCATACACAAAAAGTTTGCAGTAAGAGAAGATGACACACTCAAGGCAAGAAATCTTTTTCTTTTAGTACTTTTTGAATACAAAGCAACCACCCATCATTTATGTGCTCCGACTCAAAAAATGGTTGACTAACACTTGAATAACTTATGAGGTTACTGTCCCCTGTTCTCCATCATCTTCCCATTGCAGAGGTGGCTGAGCTCATGAAGTAGCTCCTGAGTACCATTTTGCTTCAACACACCAGTTTATGAACCACTACTATTCAGGACTGCTTAACAAGCCAACAGCGGTAAGAGTTCACATTATGGCTAGGCCAACTTAGTAACTCCTCTCTACCCCCGTGACAAATTGCATGATCAGCCATGCACCAAAGCAGATGCAACTGTCACCAGCTGAAGGCAAAACAAGCAGGCAGTTAGAGGGCCTCAGACATGACAGAACCTCACCCATCATACGTCAGGTTCAAGGTGTAGTCGTCACTGTATCAGCTACGCTAACGCAAGCTACTCTTGATCACAGTCAAAGCCTGTGACTTTCATACTGTCAGTTCATTAAACTGAAATCTACACTTTTATATTAGCTCTTCTTCAGATATGCAGAGGAATGTCAACTAATAAGTAAACTGGTAGTGGTTGGAATCGCTAAAGTGATTTCTGAAAGATGCCTCCACATGTTAATTAGCAGCAGGAAAAGAGCTTTCAAAGGGAGCTCACTAGGAAATAAAAAAAATAATAAAAAAAAAAGAAAAAAGACAGATAGAACCAGGAAAATAGCCTTCTCCAAACACCAAAAAACCACCACCTGCATTTTTCTTTCCTAGAATCTTATCCAGGATTAATTTTGTGTTGGAACAGCCAAGAAAGCCTTCCTAGAATTAGTTTGTAACCAGCACTGGTGATTCTGGACAATGAGTCCAACTAAGTCTATGAATCCCAGAAGCACTCTTCCTCCAGCCCTTAGCTTACCAAAACCAGAGCTGTTAGTAACACTGAATAACAGGTGAGAGAACAGTAACACAGAACATGGAAGACAGGGAAAAGGAAAGGGACAGACATGTTAATTCCACACAGTTAACCATGGTAGAGATGAGTATCGATGTACTAGCTGTTTGCTTTGCTACTGAGCATTCAAAGCCTTTGGTTTTGTTACTCACCAGATCATCCAGGAGCGCCTGCTTATTCTTCCTTTTTAGCATCTGTTGTTGTTGTTGTTCTTTCTGTATGAGCAGTCGCCTTTGTTCATTTTCCTGTCGCTCCACCTCCAAAGCCTCCTCCAGCTCTTCCTGCTCCCGTGTCTGAAATGGAAATTAGAAATCAACTCATAGCAATCTTTCTCCTTGGGCGGACAGAGCTTGCCCACAGCTCCACTGCCTACCAAAGGACCTAGGACAGACCAAGCAGTAGGAAAGCAGCCAAATTCTACCTTTCAAGATAGAATTGTAGAATTTTAAGGTGACTATGGCTGACTATTCTACCTCCTCTTACCGTCCAGCGCAAAGTCAGATTTTCTCCTCGATGCTTTTTGCAGCAGGAAGCAACCATCTGGATCTTGGCTCTTTAAACGTTAGAGGATAACAATGGGTTTTTCTTACACCTTCACTCTAAAATGGACACCTCTTTGCTCCCACACATCCTACTTCTCAAGTGATATAAGTGGGGTAACCAAAAAAATATAAACCCACTACACTGTTCCTGGTCACCTCCATCAGCTGCACCTTCTGCGCAAAGTACATTATATGCTTATCAGTGGTGTAGAAGAAAAATAAGAAATTACAAATCTATGAACATTAGAGAAGCTTGTAAGCTAAAACGTATTTAAGCATGAACTGTGAAAATGTCACATTCCCAGAAAATGAAGGATTTTTCCTAGAACCTGGATTGCAGTCATGTGACACGAGATGAAAAGAGATTACTAATACAAAGTGACTAGTTTGAGAAGTGTTTTTTAACCAGTAAACTGTTAAGTAATACGTATTTGAAAATCACAGTGAAAGTAAAAAAAAAGAAGAGGGCTTAGAGACAAGAGGAAAAAAAAGAAGGATTAAACAATTTTATACAGAAGAGGGAATCAAAAGAATGTCAGTTTGGTTTTAAGAAGGTATAGGACAAAACAGAGGAAATACTTTCTATATCTTCCCCAACAAAAATATTGAAGCAAAGTGGGTTTCAGTAAAAAATCAGAAATAAGATTCCATAAACCTTAAATGGATAATTTACTGATGGAAGCAGTTTCAGCAAGGTAACATTGCAGGCAAGAGCTTAGTAAAATTTGTTCTTATCAAAGTTAAACCATAAAGCATAGCTATCTGATACAGGCCAGAATATGCTGAAAAACATCCCTTTATCAGGCAGATCAAGCCAATGGGTCCCAGTGAGGCCCAGTCACTCCTGGATGCAAGAGCTCACAGACCTCATCACCTGCCACTGAGCCAAGAGAAGCTGCTTTCATTTTGTAACTAGCAGTGACACTAGTAAAAAGCTGGTCACCAACCAATGACCACTTGAAAATGGATTCTCTTTGCATTTTATGAAAGGAAACAAACAAGAAAATCCCCAAGTTGCTATCTGAAAATTAAGGGATTTAGTTCAGTCAACGGAACTGAAGAGCTTGAGGTCTTTAAGACGTTACAAGCCTCTTCCATGTTTGTCTAAAGACCGCCAGAAATTTGCACTGAAACAGAAGAAAACTTGTAGGGAAGCGCTGACAGACCTAGTCTGAAGAACTAGCCCAGAAAAACTAGTCAGAAATAAGTAAACTGGTATACAAACCTAAACCAGATCAGACTACAGGAAAAAGGAAGAATTACCGCAAGTCAGACCAAATTCTGACAGGCAGACCACACAAAACAGTAATACAGAAGAAAGACCAGTTCAATAGGCAGCGAGGGTTGTGCCAAGCTTAGAGATAACCTAGACACAATCCCATTATCTAAAGAAATAAAGACGATCACAGGGAAGTCTGGAATAAACTCAAGACGACAAGTGGAAAGAGTAAACAGAAAGTGTAGTAACATTTTGCCACATTCAAGAATGGACAAACAAGAAAGCTTAAAACAATTCACATCACGGGATTCAAGCAAAACTATTTCAAGACTAAACAAAGCAAAAAGAAAAATTAAACATCTAGTATCAAAGTAGAAAGTAACAAGTTACCCTGTGACTGGAGAATATAGCGGATATTTAAGGAAGAAAGCACATTTGGGAAAACTGTAGTCCACTCAGAGTGGAAGGTTTTAGATATAAATATATATAAAGTATGTATAAATATATACATAAAAATCAGTTTATAAGAACCCCTTTTCTAATTGCTCTTCACCTTTTTATCCAAACCTGTCTACTTTTTCTCTGCATGGTCTTGCATCAAATCCACATATCTAACAGCTGGGTTAGTACGTGAGTAAGCAAGGTCATTGGGAACTGACTACAAAGAAGAAAAATAGGGCTTGTATCGACAGAAGAACAAGCAGTCAGTCAAATCCTGAGGTTCGGTAACTTAGTATTTGGATTTGTAAGAAAGAACAACATACTTACGAGGACATGAGTAGCAGAAGTGAGATCAAAATAACTTACAAGGCAACAGATTTGGAAAGTAATTCATCAGTTAGAAACCAAAGAGGAGAAAACTTGCAGTACTTGACCACTGCTGATTTTGAACCTCCCGTATGACAGTGCTACAAGAAAACAGCCTTTGGATCACATCAACGTATTTCCAGTTGAGATGGGAAAACAGTGATCTTTCATAAGAAGCTGTTAAGATCTCAGCTACAATACAGCATTCAATTCTGGTCCCTTTGGCTTGCCAAACACAAATTCAAACTGGAACAGGCAAAGGGGAACAGAAACACCAAGCAGGACTGAGAATATCTATATTCCTCAGAAGCAAATTATTACGATGGACAGAAAAATTTACATCAGTCTAAGAATGAAGGGACAATGACTGGCCATAAGAAGTTTAGGCAAGAAATTAGGACACCTTTTACCATTTATGGAGTAAAGACATTCCAAAACCTGATAAAAAGCGCTAGAGAGAGAAAGCACCCTTCCAGTTTTTGGGAAAGGGGTAAATTTATGGGCAAGATCATGCAGTTTTTGTAATAGCAACTGCGTCAAGTCTATTATTATGTTTCAATTGTTGAAAAAGAAATAAAAAAAGAAATGTCTCCAGATCTCCAGTAAGTCTGGATTCACGCAGGCTTGCCCAGCTTCCACCAGACAGCCTCTAGCACAGCAAGACCATACAGTACAGAGGAACAGAAGGCCCAGGGGGCTCGGGTGGGTACCAAGTATTACTGTGCTGCTTGATACGATCACAGAGTAGTGCACAGGCTGCCTGCAAGACATGTACAGGAACAGAAGGTGGGCTGCAGGCAAAGCACACTTGTTCTCATGGTGACCCTAAGAGGTTGCACCTACACTGTAAAATAAGACACGTAGCCAAAGATTTGGCAGGTCTCTTCAAGCTCTGAAGCATAGGATATTGCACAGTGTCAGAGACAGGATAACAGATCAGAGATGGACCCCTAGGGAAATTTCCTTGCCTATAAAAGGAAGAGGTTCAAACAAACATTTTTCAGATTCCAATCTCCTCCTGTGAAATCCTAGAGCTAAAGAAATCACTAGGAGTTTTGCCACAGACTTCACGGGAGTGAGGATTTCACCCCTACTGATTTGAAAGCAAGTCGTTAGTGCAACTGGAATACAAACACAAAACCTTGTTATGTCACACTCTGGGCAGACATTTTCCTTCAAGAACTGGTAACAATGTGAACTTTTATACTGAAAAAATATTTAACAGATTAAGCTTTTCTTACAGAAAGAAATGCTTACAAGTTTATTTTAAAGAACAAAATTATATCTGAGCCATATTTTAATGAATGAACGTTCAAACCCTGTCCTTTGCATACAGATCACATATACAGTACTCCTGATGTTATTGTTATCAGCTTTTAAACAAAAGTTTTAACATTTGTTTCAACATCTTTCATTTCAAATTTTGCATAAACCAGACTCAATTTTACAACTCTCTCCTGGGAGCTTCATAACGTCTGCGTCTGGATTCCTTTTTTCCTTCAGATGAGAAAGGAATGATTGTCCTGGTATAGGAACGAACTTCATCTCTCCTGGATATTGTCCAATGACACTGCCAGCACGCATGCGGTGTTGATCTATTAGATGCAGACTTTACTGCCTGTCCCTCTTTTCAAGCCCTTCCCAAAATAAAGTATATCTACATTTCATCTCTTTATACAGCACTAAATATCAGTATCACAGAATATTGTATTTAAAACCCATAATATGCTAAAGTGAAATCTGCACAGTGCCTTCAGCTTTGACTTGTTTTTAAGACATTACAGAAAGTACTCCAAAAATCCTTTGATTCTTTAACTAATGAATAAAAATTGCAGGGGAGAGGAGAGGTTAACTAACCAGTTTTATCTTATTTTTCTGAATGACTTCTTTGTTATCCTTCTGGTACAGCTCCATTTTCCTTTTAGTGTTCTCCAAATCCACATTGTTGGTTAAGTTAAATACTGCATAAACATTAGAAAGACAGAAAGCAGAAGTATTAGGTCAGTATGCATGACTGACAAAGAAATACTATTCCTACATTCTCTACCCCTTCTAGCACCAAACATTGCAGTAACATAATTTAATTAAATATGCCCTGTCAACAAAGAGACAACCTGCTAGATCACTGCAAACTTCAACAGAAGCCAACAGAGTTCCTTTAGGTTTATACATCTGTAGGAGATGAAAATTTGAGTCTTGCATCTTATTTTTTGATACTGACAATGATACACAAGAATAGTCATAATATTATTTGTAAAACATTGACCTTTTCAAGTAGCAGTTACAGCGATTCCTGTAAAATTAGACTAAACGCATGCATATAAAGGAAAGTTAAAAACCAAGTAATTCCATCTCATACCATTATCTAATACATGAAGCCTACAGAGACTGTTTGAATTCTCAGGTACACAAAAAAATTTCACATTACTTGATAACTTAAAAGGGCACCAACATACAATTACTTGTATTATAAGGAATCTGCAGATGCATCCAGATTAATAGGTTAAGTGAAATTCTTTTCCTGTGTTTCAATAATAAGACTATATCTCACGTAACTATGAGCAAGCAGGATCAACCAGCAAGCTCTACACTTCAGCACAGCATTCCCAATTATCTACACATCACATGGAAGATACCTCAAGAAATTGAAAAGTTTCTATAATCAACAGCTTGAAAGATGTAGATGGTTTGGGTGATTAGTAATTTGATACAATGTCTGAGCCTTTCACCTCTAGGTCACTGGTTCAATTGTGGGTCAGGTGAATTCCAACTGAAATCGGGGAAGTTACTTGGTGATCACCATCCAGAGTGGATGCTGGGCTCATGCCCATGGCCTTAAAGCTATTGAAGACTGCCAATGTGCAACACTCAAAGCCTCAAAGAGCTTCATCACATGGCTATAGTAAATTTACAAGAGCAGCAGAGAAACCTACGCTACCATTGATAAATCCTTCACAAGGAAACAACAGCACAGGGATCGCGCTAAACCAAACCCTGAGGAAGGGAAGGAGTTTCTCATGAAAATGCCAGCACGGGACTTGGAAGATTTTGGTTCAATACTTTCTTCTTAAGTTCTCAAGCGACTAGTGTCAAATGAACCCTGAGCACATGCACCACAGCCAAGTAATTTGTATAAGGCTGATAGAAAGAAACAGAAGAAGGAAGCATGAAGTCTGTTGTTACTCACCAGGATAGCACACATCTCAGTTTGGTAAAAATTATAACCCTTCTCTCATCCTCTCCACAGGTAACAGGGCAGAAGTGAGCTTTTAGGTGGGTTCTAGGTAAACCAAAACATGAATAGCCTAGACTGGCAAACCAGTTGTGAGCAGCAGGGAGAACAGCAAGAAATCAAAGCATGGAGCAAACAGGGTGGGGGGAGAAAACAGGGAAGGTCTAAAATGCTAGAGTTGTGGAATACAGCTCAGTTCTACAAACCCAGCCGTAGAGCAGCTCACTGCCAAAAAGGGGTAGTCATGCTCTTACATCCCTCTTCCCAGGCACAAGTCTCACTCTCCCCTGCTCTGACTCCAGGACTCCCTGGATGCTTTAGAGTGTCAACAGAAACCCTCCAGTAACCTGAATTGGCTCAAAGAGGTCAGGAAAGTGCCAGAGATGGTACATGGGAAGAAATAAAAGTGGACAGATAGGAACAGGATACTATCTTTCCAGGAGAATTGAACCACTACATCACCTTACTCTTATCAAAAGTGTTCAGTCCTTCCTCGAACTGCAAAAGAAGCACTAGGCAAGATCCAGCTGAAGAAATTCGTAACCTTAAGCAAAAACGCTGTACTTATTTTTTTCCGAATAATGAGCAATATCAAGGGATCTGACATTTTAATGCAGCCGGGTTCCTAAATCAGCTGAACTCCTCCAACCCCACCCCATCACCCTCACCTCAGAAGGAAGATCTGAGGTGGAGGTTCATTTTGTGGTTTAAGCATTTGATTCGGAATCAACACCTGAGTTCAGTTTCCAGCTTTGCTACTGCTCCTGGGCAGGTCACTAGGCCTCTACCCTAGAGGTCTCCCATCAGTAAGAAGCAGGAGAAGACGAATAAAGTTTTCTTTCTCCTATACATCACCTGCCGTACCTCCATACTACAGCTATAAGCAGCACCAGTCTCCATAGTCTTGATCTCATCTCAGGTAGAACCTCTGGGCACTACTGTAACCCAAACAAGCTGTTCAAAGTTCAGCTCCTTGGTTTTTGGAAGCCAATTACCTATTCCATGTTTGGTGGGTTTTTTTTTTCCTCCAAAAGGCGTAACATTTCATGTTGCAACTAACATACACTTTGTGGTTGTAGCAACATTTCCGTAGTAACACATTAATTTAGTCTAAATTTTTAGTATTTTTTCAAGGGAGTGCTGACCTCCAAATTTCCAGCCTAAAGTTCCCAGCTGATATACAGCTTAATATTTAAGTATTAGAGCAGAGAACTGTCATGTGACAATGCTGGCATACAATCAGACCAGGGCTCTGCAATGACAGCAGCTGCACAGGAATGTCAGCGCTTCCTTCAACTTAAATCCATGCACCAGCTCTCTAAACTCTTCAATGATGACACAAGAAAGAAATAGCATATGAGACATGCTGTGCTAGCAGGATGCCCAGATGCCACCTTCAGGTGCAAGAGGAGGAGCAAGATGAGATGCCAAATGCCCTTAGGCTCCTGAATATCTTTGGTATCTCTCTAAAAATAATCCCACAATAAGCTGATGATATAGGTTTTGCAACTACTGCTGCTTGAAACATTCAGGAGTTTTGTTTCTCCTTTCTCAGTTATCTTCAAAGGTTCAACTAGTCACAACTTGGGTTTGTAAAACAAAAACTACAAGATTTAAAACTCATTCTGGGGAATGTAGGCAAGTTTTAAACATGTGCAGATACCTGTCTTTATTTAGAACTACTTACAAAAGTGGTGTTACTTCGCTGCTTGATATGAAGTAACATTTCTATGTAAGAGATATGTTTCTGCATCAATGTTTGATAAATCTTGAGTAGCCACCTGCACAGCCACCTTAAATGCCCACTGCTGTGCTCGCAGCAAGGTGAAAGATGGTTTATTTCCCCTTCTGTTTTCCTGCTGTGACTGGAAGCAAAGCACAGGTAAAACCCTCTCAAGAGTCAGATCTGGTCATACCATGTTGATTCTGCTCTGTCAGTCTTATTCTGCTCTGCAGTTGAGAATATGGTAGTACACCAAACACAAAGATTCATACTGCCAGCAGCCTCTAAGGCCAGGATTCTCCCACTGAATTCTGATTCATAGTCATTGAAAAGGAACATTATCTTGGTCCTAAGCGTCTGCTCCTCAACACTAAGTTGTCCACATTTCCAGACTTAAAATATTGAAGAGCTACATTTTGTTGCAACAATGTTAAGAACTGGATGTCTCTGTATCAACATCAGTGTCAATAGTTGACCTTTAATAAATGAAAATAATATCTTCCCTCCTACAATAAACACCCTAGCAGCAAATCCAACTGTGCTCTTTGACATTGCATGGTCAGTGGCCAACCAGCCAGCCAAAAAAGTCTTCCAACATATTTTTCATGCGCTTCAAATGTCTTTTTGTCAATATTCAGAGAATACAAATTCTTTTCATTGTACCGTTGCAATTACAGCTGACAAGTCCATTTTGTAAGGGGTGCCAGGCCACAAAAAATAATTAAGATTATTTCTTTTTCACCCTTGTCCCCTCTACAAATTACTTGGCATTTAAAATGCCAACAAGTATCAAATGAAAACACACAGTCACTAATACTCAGCATCTTACCTTTTACATAGCTAGGACTATGCTTTTTTTTTTAATTCGCTCTGCTTTGAGTTTTGCCAGAAAACTATTCTAAATATATTTCTTCCACATGTTCCCTTTCTTTAAAAAAATACAACAAAACAAATTATAAAACTACAGGAATCAGAAAGAGTAAAAAAAAAAAACAAAACTTAACTCATGTGCTACACCTACCCTGAAAAAATATTGGTATAGATCTGAATATGACTGGCAAAGCAGATGGCTAGTTTGAAAAGGTTTCAAAGAGAAGCCAGACTTATTTTGTCCATGTTGAAATATAGCATAAGCCGATATAAGAGGCCTGAAACCCTTCAGGGAAAAGAAACAGAAGCCGTTTTGTATGCAACAATTATTTATCTACTTATCCATCTCACATTGGTTGGTTTATAAAATGACTTGCCTTGAGACATCTGTTGAAGTATAACAGGAAGACTATTGTGTTTTTCTGAAACATTTCTTTCTATTTAGGTAAAACTCCCTGCTTCTGAAATTCAGCCTCTACAGGGAGACTTTCACTGCTTTTCAAAACAACAACATTCATTATGCAATTCTGCAACAAATGGAAAAACATTTTCCTAGTTATAAAAGAAAAAAGAAAATGAGACAAAGATTTTAATTATATGGCATAATAATCTGTCCAGAGATGCAACAGTATGAATGAATATCACTCCACTGCAGGACTAAGTCCACCAAAATCTCCCCGTTTTAGTCTGAGACATCACAAATTTTCTGAGACTTCTCCGAGTTCCTTAAGAGATAGTGTTACTGTGTAAAAAAATATTTGCTATTCAAATAGTAGGAACATTGCCTCTGTGGCAAGACAGCAGATCAAACGCTGTCAGAGTAATCTGCACTGCTGGTATGAGCCAGCTGAAAATTTAAAAATTAGTAGTATTAGTTTGTAATAAACAGTATTCCTCCAACTCTACTACAAACAGCTCCTTAATTATCCTCTTCATAAATTGCCAGCTAGAGATTGGGAATGGCAAAAGAGCAACTGCTTTGGGCAGAGAGCTACAAAGAGAGACACAACCACATCCTCAGCCTGCCTGTGTAGTCCAAAGCCAGTATGGCACCTTCTGTCAGTGCTCTCAATGCCTGATATCTGCGCTTGTAAGACCAGTAGAAGGGGGATAAAGCAGAGAAAAAATGGAGTAAATTTTAACAGGGCCTTTCCAACCAAAATTTCTGTGATAACAACAAAATAATTATGAAAAAAAAGAAAACCCACAACTAAGCCAGAAAAACCTAGTTAGGTATTAATAATGATTTCTGTTTATCTGCAGTTGTGTTTTACTGGGTCAGTAATTTTCCAAAAAAATACCTTAGCATAATAACGAATGATTGAAATCATTCAGCCCCATCAGTCCTGACCAAAATGATCTTTTTTTGAACAGTATGGCACTGAAATCTTTGTTCAGATGAGATGACTGAAATGGATCTTTGATAAAGCTGCTCAATTTCCATTTGGGTTATTCCCATTGTCAGGACCAGCAATACCATCCTTGTGCGCACACACAGAGGAAAAAAACCACAAAACATTAAACAACATAACCCACAAGTGATCATAGACACCAAAATCCCTTCTATCCAAGGATCGCTTGCGAGATAAATGTTCTGAGCAAGACAAGTCACTAGGCAGCTGGTATTGCATAAAGTCTTGGAGGAGTAAGAAGATACATGAATCCAAAGGGCACAAATACAGTAGTCTACTTCCAAGTGGAATGTACTGAATGTTTTTAAAAAGAAATAATTACTATTAACAACTGTGTTGCGGTAAAGCCTAGAGGCCTCATGCAGGTATCAGGAGAACGGTGCCAGGCAGTGTGTATACACATGCTAGGAGGCAGGCTGGGCTCTGGAGAGCTTACACACCACATTTTGGAAAGCTGGATATAGCTACACTCTGGGGAAGAAGAAAACCTTGGGGGAAGAAGAAAACCTTACAGAAAGAGTGAGAAAAATTTGCATTATGTCCAGAGATTGCAACTTGTGACAATGCTCTAAGGTTTAACCTTGCCCCTCTCATAAGGGCATAGACCTGACTTTTTCCAGTAGATGTTGTCCACACCTCTCCCAAAGACAGGTTTTAACCCTTTCACTGTATTTTTCTTCCTAGCGTTAATGACAACAAACAGTGTTTACAATGTTCTCAAATTGTCCAACTGATTTTTCTTCTGGGGAAAACCTGCTTTAAAATGTGGTTTCTATTTAAAGCCTTGTATAACACATTTTAGCCCAAAGCATTATTTAGTGGCTACATTCTAAACCACTTCAAAAATGTGTTTTTTATAACAGAAATCTTAAGAGGTGACTACCCTAGTGTTTGTTTGACCTTCCCACACACACACTTCTGCCATACCACCCAACTCCTTCTTTAAATAGAAAAAGTCTGTAGGTATAGCATGCCTGATATGAAGGTAAAAAATGTGTTTCAAGTGAGGTCATATATCACATCAATGGAATAAGACAGTGCAATTGCTGCAAATGTGGGAGCTGATGTACCTGAAACATTTGGAAAAACTCTAAGAACTGAGCCAGGGTCACATGAAGTATACTTATACAGGGCATTCACATTTTGTTTCTGCCAAGCAACTACTTCATTTAAACCCCCGCAACAACTTACAAAACAAAACTTACTAGTAAAGAGAAAACAGGGTAAAGCTGCACTTCAACATTCCCGCAGAAAAATTGAGAGTTTGGGGCAGGGAGAGAGAGGGAAAATCCAGTTCTCTGGCTCTCTAGCTTCCTAACCTGGCAGCTTGAACAACACCACCAGCTACTGCCAACCTGCTGTTCACCAGTTCCACGAGGCAAAACCTTGTGCTGCATGACTACACCCTTTCTTTCCCATCTTGCAGGCTAATTTTTCACGTGCACAAACGAGCAGGGAATTCACACACATACAAAAAAAGTGAAACAACTACTCTCAGCAGAAAAACGTGAACTAATCATACAGAGTTAAAGGCACCTTTAATGCATTGTTCAGTCACGCCACAAACAACACACACAGCAAAAAACATGGGAAGTCGTCACACTCTCACTACGTACCAGGTACTTGCCAGGTGGAGGACTCTGCCCAGGGGTGAAAGCAGGGAAGGGCCTGTGCTTTGTCACTGAGGAAAGGAGAACAGGGCTTGAATTCGTAACCCATGTGGTATTCTTAGTAGATCATAAAGTACCCCTTTGAAGGTTAAAATTAAGAGCCTTCTGACTGCACCCCTTCTTTCCTCTCATCACCCTGGCTGCTGCAAGAAGCAAGCAGAAGGTAGTTGGAACTTCTACTACTTTCAGTATTTTAGGTGCCCCTTCCAGGCAACTAACTCCAATTCCTAACAATTCCATCAAACTTCTTCATTATGCATTTGCAGGGCCAGCACAATTACTGACAAACTCACTCTTCTTCACAAGGTTACAGAGACCAGCTGTGATTTCTGCTGCTTCTAAACCAAGTTACCAGTGCAGGCTCTGGAACCATTTTAAATTTAAGAACCTAATCCCAAGAGCTACAGCATCATAACATTCTGCACAAATGATGAGGTTAAGGAAATTTCAAGCAAAACTTCAACTCCCTTGTTGCAGATGCTAAAAACCCCTGCAACAGCAGTAAGCGGGAAACCTGTATGTAATGCTACATAAATAGAAGCAGTTTTCCTTTCCATGAGTGCACAGATTCTTCCAGGATCCTCTGGCTAAGATGCAACCATTCTTTCTACTAATTCCCTCCTTCCCCCGCACCATTCAAAAAAATATACAAACACAACTACACCCACACAGTCTCCTCCAGATATCTGGACCCATATGAGTGTGCCTGGTGTTTCCCAGCCACATGATTTAGCTCTCCAGCCTCAGCATTCTGATGCCAACAAAAACATGATACATTACTCACAGCAGTAAGCCTATCAGATACGTATCTACAAAATGCCACAGTGCAAAGAGGGGCAAGGACTCCTTTGAGAAACTGAAGGGGAATAGCATCTTCATGTTTTCCTTCGAATCACATTCACTGCCCCTCCCACATGTTCTAAGCCACCTCTTCTTCCTCCAGGACAAAAAAAAAAAAGCCCCAAACCTTAGAAGCTCATAAAACCCAAGAAACAAACCATTTAGAGCCTCCTTTGAACACATCCTTGTTTTTCTAAGCAAAATCCATCACTTCACCATAAATCACAAGTCATCCTAAGAAGAAAACAAACTCTGTTGATAATGCAGTCCCTTCCCCAAAGGGCAAAGTTCTCCTTCAACTAATCCAAAGAGAAAGAAATCAATGTCTGTTCCTAAACCTTCTCCTTCTGCACAGCAACATAAAATGCTACCACCACGGTATGTAAGGTCATCAGCTTCAAAGCAGCTTCAACTACTGTACTTGCAGAAGCAAAAATGATGAAAGACACCATATGGCTTCTGTCATGGTAGATAAAGCTTATGGAGGCATATAATGAAAATTTCAATTTCTCCTCTCTTTGTTTAATCTTTCCCAGTGCAGCACCAACAGTCCCCTGCAAGCCTTTTTTTTCCAGCTATAAAGCATTACACTTCCTCTTCAAATCATGTTTTTTCTCTGGCAGATAAAATGTTTTACTTATTGATGTCCTACAGTTCAGCAAATATGATTTGAAATGTACAGAAAAGAGTAATTAGATAAACATCTGATACTACGATAAATCCTATTACAGAAACTCAACTTAGACATTCTCACAGGCAGCTGAGTCAGAAGATAAAAGCCTATGGTCTCACGAGCACAGCACACCAAAAATGCAAGCCTTAAGACTTACCAATTTCTTCTATTTCTTCCAGGAAATCATTATATTCACTTAGACTGGGAAAGTCGTCCTCTCTTTTATTGTATCTTTGAGATAAGAGAAACAAGTATTTATACAACACACAAAGACACAATTTCAAGAAGGCTCTTGCTGCAAGCATATTAAATATTGACCTAGTTTTATCAACTACGTGCTTTGTGGCTCCCAGAACTGACCAACATACAGAATCTTTAAAAGGAGACAGAAGTGCTTGTTTCTAAGGAATGCAGCCAGCCTGGCATAAATTGGTGCTATTTTTGCCCACTGTTTGCAAACAGAAGCCCAGAGACTAGGGCATACTACTAACTCCAAGCCACTCCTTCAGCATGAGAAACCTGTTAACAAAGGCAGAGAGAACAGTAACACCCACAAGAAAAGCTCTTCCAGAAATATCAGAAAAGGGAGTTTGGCTTTGCGCCAACAACAGAAAGCATATGTCAGCAGCAAGATGAAAATGCTACACAATTATCTTATTTCATATCAATAGACCATTCCAGAACTCATTTATCCAACCCTTGATAGCTGAAAAAAGTAAAAAGATGAAGGAACAACTGGCTAGAACATGGACAGCCTCTGAAGGTCAAGACATGTAGGCCTTCCTCCCAAAAAAACATAAAGTTGAGATTCTGCCTGCTCTGTGGACCAAGACACACGACACCCAGGAGCATAAAAATCTAATACCAAGAATTCAGGCAAAATCCAATTCGCAAACATTCTTTCTGCCTACTAAAAACTAAAATCCAGGCAATCCAAGGGGCCAAGCATTTTATGTTTTCTAACTACACGTCATTCCATGTTTAGTCAACTAAGCTGACTTCATTCCAGTTTGACTTTTGTTAACTTCAGTAGACTTTATAATCAAACTTCAAAATTATGGCCACTTCAGCATCTTGGTATTCAACAACGCAATTTCCCCACATCTCAGCATCATCAAACGACTAATTTAGTATTGTATTAAGTCTTATATAAAGGCTGTCAAGCTTGCAATTTACCTGTATGTTCACTTTTGCACATACAACTCCTCCAGGTTTGTTATATCCCATCAGACCCTCTTCTACCAAAACATCAACTGGCTCAGTTATTTTTCTTATAAAATGTTTCTTGGCCACAAGGAGTGAGATGCAATTTTAGACATCATTTAATCTCTATTCCAAGAGCTCTCAAATCTGCATGACAGACTAGTAAAACAAGGCTTATAAGGAAGCATTTCCAGTAATAATTGCTGTGTGAAGTAGAGAACAATGTGAACATAGCTGCTTCTTTTGTCCATTTTTGTTTTGAAGGGAAACTGACCTTCAACTCTCAGAACAGGTCCCCAGGAAACAATCAAGGTCCTGTTTCTTGCCCCACTCCCATGTTCAGCTCCTCAAAGGGAAAGCAACAGTAGTCCTCAATAAAAACCATCTCAGTTTAGGAGGTAAGTCTTTGCCAAAGGAGGCCACATAGAAACACCCAGCATTTTCTAATGCTAAGCAGGAATCCCTCAAGGCTAAATTGTGAATTCAGCCCTCAGTTGTGCATAAAATCAGGTTCTTTGAAATCCCTCCACGTTAAATGGAGTCATGTTTTATAGCTTGTCACTTAAAAAAAATATCTCCTCTGTACTACTGGAGGAGTAAGGCAATTCTTTAAAATTTAAAATACATCCACCTTCTGCTCTTTTAACTGGTGACACTCACATTTTCAACACTTTCTTCCGAATTTCCACTTCCTTGTCAATAGCAGGATCCTCAAAGAGCTGTACCCTGAAGTTACTCTTCCGCAGGGGGGTATCACACTCCTGGCAATTCCCAGCCCCTCTCACAAACAGCAGTTCCACACAGCTCTCACATCTGCAGGAGAAAGGAAGGGGTATAAAGGCAGATACATGTTAAACAGTAACCGAAACACAGGATTGTCCCCCTTTTTTCTTGTTTACACACACACACACAAAGCACACAGTGCATCTCCCTTTGATTCCACTACTTCTTTAGCACCCAACAGTGGCAAGGAGGCAAGGGCTTCTCCAGCACGGCTGGAAGGAAACAATCTCAGCAGCACAAATGCATTTATTCTCCTTGCCCAAATAACTCAGCCGCTTCGCTGAGACTGAATATTAATCCAAATACAATGATGGGGTTTATGTCAAGAGGAAGCTTGTTTGTTGACACCATCCAACTCATTTTGCATGGACCAGACTGCAATATCCTGATTTACTCTGAATATTACCATGTGGCACAAAAAGGCACATTTATTTTCTTGATGCCATTCACAGTGCAATTCAACGCAAGCAGGGATACAAATCTTGCCTGCAGCCTTCCAAGCATCTACCAGTACTACCACAGAGGAACTGCTATAACAAACCTGAGCTAAACTCCAGCCCAACATAGCTAAAAAAAAACCAAACCTGAAATACCATTTTAACCAGTGACTGGCATTATGCAGTTCTTCTGTTAATACCTTTAAAATTGCACACAAAATATACTTTACATAAAGGCTGCAAAGAAATAAACCAAAAATACCTTTCTGGTTTTATTTATTTTGTCTCAATGAAGATTTCAGATTTTAAAAAGATGTTTGCTGACCAGTCAGTTATCATTTAATAAAGGAAAAACACACAACAAGAAAGCCATTTAAAAAAAAAAAGTACTTGGATATGGATAATGTGCAAATTTCTCGCAGAGGACACCACCTGCTGCAGTCATTTCCTACCACTGGGGAGGCAAGGGGGTGTTTATTTATAGCTTCGCTATACTGAAGCCAACAGTTGTACATTAAGGGCTAAGCTGTATTACACCTTCACAAACCCTGCACAAAAGCTAAACAAGAGAAACAATATTGACATGGTAGCAAAGAATCTTAAACAAAACTTTCACTCTGCTAACCTACCCCCAACTAAACTGGTTCCAGTACTTACAGAGGCAGAGCTGGGTAGAGCCAGCCAGTTTTACCCAGCTTCTGTTTTCAAGACTAGAAAGTACAAAACAAACACAATTGTATCTTACAATTAAAAAAGAAAAATTAGAGCTTTATTTTTTGTGTTAACACAAGTAGAACTACAGTTTCAAAATACATCTTGCACAGCAGCTGCCAAAGTTACAAAGCAAACCTGGAATTTACTTGGACATTTTCCTGCTTCAGAATTCCTTCAGTCAGAAAACCAAGCACGTTTAAATACAGTTTCTCTGGGAAGGGAAAGATCAAACCTTTTAGCACACTAGGCCTGAAATTCAGAAGTTACTGGGATATCAACTCAAGAAGTATGCTGCTTTATGAAAATAATTTAGCTTGTCACTACGGAATAAGCAACATTAAATTCGAGAGAGAAAACAAGGCAGGGAAAAGGTTTTCTCCTTCCCCTCCCGACCTGTCTGTGCATGCAACAGCCACCGGTACATAAGGACAGTTTCACAGTCTCCTTCATTTTGGCAGCTCATGCTGTTTGCATGTCTGCCTCAACACAGCAGCCAAAGCACAGCAAAAAAAACCTGCCTTCTCTTTCCTATTTTTAAGTTATAGAAAAGGGAGCGTAAAGCTACAGAATTTAGCAGGTGGATCCAAGTGCAGATGTTTATATTGTTTTCTTATCATGGTATTGCCTAAGGACCAACAGAACAGGGTCTCCATGTGCAAGATATGCAGACAGTAGCACCTGGAACTACTTCACTTTTTCCCCCCCCTCATCTCTTCCCTAAATCTAAGACATTTCAAGCTTACATAGGACTTGACTATGGGAAAAAAGCCCTCCTTGGAAAAGCACCTTGTACAGGTGCTTCAATGCTTTCCCAAACTGGAACCAGTGGTTCTTAGGCTGCAAAACAGCTTTTCATACTAAAAAAGATGAGTCAACACTCACTCTGGGAATCCCACACCAGGTGATCACATTCACACTCACTCATGCACATCCACCCTTATATTTACTCATAAATAATTCCTTCTGAATTCAAAAGAGGTTACAGTCAAGGGCAGACCTGGACTCTGGCCAAATCCTGCCTCCCCTCCATCTCCAGAGATTTAGTATGCACAGCTAGACCCCAAGTTTACTTCCTAGCAGGTCTGCCATTCTTGCCCCCACAAACCACAGTTGCTTTAACAGCAATGGCAGGCACGTCTGGTCACACAATTCCATCTGAGGAAGGAAAAAAGCCATCTCTCAAATCCCTCTCAAACATTTTCCTTTTGATTTCACTGCACACTGCTGAAGTCAGGGCATATGCAAACACCAGGAAGACAGAATTCAGTAAAGGTGGATTTAATAATTTATTTCATGTCTTGAAATAATTTCAAAATGTGACTTGAAAAAATTTTATCTCACATGGTAAAATTTAAAGATACAGCATGATTAAAAAAAAAAAAGATGCAACAATTTTTGCTACTTCAAAGATAACCAACCCATGCAATAACCAGACATCGTGGGCAGCACAGGGGGACACCTCAACACCACAGCTGGCATTACAGAGCTCCCTCATGGCACACAGACCACATCAATTCAGGTGATCCTCCCATTTCTTTGTAAGTCCAACTCTTCTCCATTTTCCTTTTTGTAAGGGCAGTCTGACTACGGAAGCAGGACATCCTTCAGTGCATCTTTTATTGGCCAACTCATCATACATGGCTTTCCCCAAATGAGCAACGCACAGAAACACCTGCTTAACTCCCCTTCAAATCATGGCCAAAACAGGTGTCCATGTGTTTTCTTAAATTAGAAGCCTTGTATCAGCAATTTTAATACACATATGTATTATGTATGCATCCACACTAAATATATAAACTAACAATGACAAATGTTCTTGCTTAAGAGTCAAGTCTATGCATTTGTTAAACACTGAACACATCTGAAGACAACAGCTTCACATGAGGTCTAAACAAACCCTCAGGATGTGATACTGCCAATTCCTCTCTTCACATTGAGGTTGTACAACCTCTGTGATCTGTATTCTATTTCATATATCCACTAAAATCTTTCATTACCTTTTGGATTTACCTATTCTCAGGATACAAACCTAATCTGGCTGAAGATATAAATAGAAAATGCCCAGGGAGTTAACACACACAGATGACAGGGCAAGACTTACTAGTAATGTCACCAATAAAAGCAATCAATACCTCCAGGAACAATCAAGTCTCTGGTCTTCCACACCAGGATAATAATCATCAGTATGCTCATTTTCATTTCCATGGACATTGGTTTGATCTCTCTTGTTCTTTCATGACCATGAAATACTAGACAAATGGCTCAGTCCAGTCTCTAAGCAGTCTAGAACAAGGCCACATTTTTGAGGAAAGTAAATAAGGTGTCTAGATGGTTTGGCACTACATGCCCTCATGTCAGTGTTCAAGGGCTTCAGTATCAGGACTGTACTATAAATGCTTTTGGTACTTTGCAGAAAACAAGCAGAAGTTCCTCTCCAGAAAACTGTTAGATATTTATCAACTAAATTACACTTACTGGAACTGAGTGTTTGTTTTGGACAAAGTACCTTCAAAGGGTAGAAGATTTGTGCCCAGTCCTGCATTCCCCACATATACACCTCATGGAGGGATGATGGCAGATAAGGAATCAAGCCTCTTGGACACTGAACAGATGAAAATGGCTTACAACATTAGCACGGCTTGATGGTGCTGCTCTTTTCTAGCTTGGCTGACAAGAGAGAAAACAAAACAGAATAAAGGAAGAACAGTTTTCACTTTCTTTTCTTATATCCTTTCTTATAAAATATCCTTTCTTATAAAATTTTAGATTTTGCTAAGCATAGCAAAAACTTGCAGGACTTTAGATATGCAGCCATTAATCATTTCAGGAAAAAAAATCTTTATGGCTTTTGCTGTTGACTAGGAATATTACAGAATGAGTTACTACCCTTCTCTACAAAGGTTATTTTTAGTAGATAAACTTATTAAAAAGTATAAAATATTTAGAAACTCTAAGCCCCTCTTCTTCAGCTTTCATACCAAGACATTTCTGTTATTTAAAGTAATATGCAAACCAAATGAACCTCTCTACTACAGAAAAAAGTTTAGATTAAAAAATAGTAATACAGCCTTCAACATATACCCAAGATCTGAACCACAAACAAATGGAATGGAAAGAATCAGCAAGAGAGATATGTTTTCACTTGTTCCTCAATTCTGATGTCAGAGGGAAATTTACTAACAGAAATAGAATTACTCTTGATTTATGGCAAGGGAACATTAAAAACCAATGGAAAACACATACACGAGAAAGCTACCAGAAAGACATCTAGATCTCTAAATCTGAGATGGTTCTAGAAACAGTCACAGGCTTTTTACTTAGCTTGGGTTAGATCGTTTTGTGTTCACATACAGAGATTCTTGAACTGAGACAAGAACAGCCCAATTTGGAGCAAGCAGCTGTCAAACCTGTTTATTTCGCAACCTTCAGTACATTTAGCAAGTCTTCATAACCCACAGTGGTTTCTGCTGTATTGCCAAGAGTTCATCTACTATTTACAGTTGGCAACTGCAAGTTTATCTTCTAGGCTGATGGACTAATAGAGACAGCCTAGAAGGCAGGTTCTTCCTAGAGTCTGCAGCAATGATGACATCTGTGATCCAAAAAGCTAGGGGAATTGAACAAAAGCAATTTTTTTTCCCATGTTACTGGTTAGGGATGAAAAGCTGGGGAAAGAGACTGACTGTAGTGACACCAAAAGCTTCTGAAAGCCTTGGAACAAAGGAGCTTACGAGATCAACAACTCTCAGATGAGTAGGGAATTGGAAACAAAAATAAGACTTTTCCTTTTTACACCTCAGCTTCAGAAATTCCAAAATCCTTATTCAAGCCTTTGCAGAAGCAGCTGCCTGTCTGTTTTGGGCCATCTCTTCCCTGTCCACCAAATACAAGTGGGAGAAGGGAGAAGATACCAATTACTCTTTCCCTCTTCCTTTGTTCAGATCCTGTGAAGTTCCCACCAATGGAGATTTTGCTGTTCTCACCTGTTAAGGAGACAACTTCAGAATGCTCTCAAAACCTCAATTGGCAAAAAAACCCACAATGGGTCTGTCTTCAACTAGTAAATAAACAAGTCTCACAAGCAGCCCACACGCCACGTAGAGATTACAGCTCATTATGGCAATAAGACACACTTTGGGTTTCAGGCAGAAATCACAAGTCTATCAATCAACAGATGAGAATTTTTGGTTCTTAAACTGTTGATAAGCTATCTTCAGTTGTCTGCAGCTCCTCTCTAGTCAGCCCACAGTAACATGCACTGAAAAACAAAAGAAAAGAAAAAGAAAGCAAACCGGGTAGCTGTTGAACTACAGCCTTGAATGACTGGCATGTCAAGGGGTGGTGGGAAGAAAAAAAAAAAAAAAAAAAAAAAAGACATACTGAGTCAATTAATAATAAACAGAAACATTTCCACCACCCACTGTATTTCAACATCTCCACTACTAAACCATTTCAAGTGGCTTGGACCTGACAAGAAAGTTTGCAGCAAGCTGAAACTTAATTCACATTTATCCAGTACAGATGAGTCTTTTCTTTTTTTCCAAGGGGAAAAAAAAAAATACAAAGACCGTTTATGGTATTAACTCTGGATAGTATAGAGAAAAATATTTCTATAGGCATTTATATAAAAGTGGTTCTTTACTATATACTGCTGCCTAGTCAACTAAGCACACAATCATAAAAAACATGTCTTACAGCACAATTATGACAATTTGGTCAAACAACAGGCCAACACTTGACAGGCCAATTCTTGACACTTTAAAAGCAGCTGTGTGACATTGAGAAATAAGTGCTTTCACAATGACTAGGCATACCAAAATTAAAGAATTTACCCAACGTACCAGAACAACTACTTCAAATCCATTACAGTCTACTGGGCAAACACATGCACTAAAATAGCAATTCAACTATGTCAATAACCTTTTTATTATGCTTATTCTCTTTGAATAAAACAAAGCATAATTAAAAAAATACACCTTTGCAACTTTTCAGGGTTCTCAAACATCAAACTAGGCAGCTATCAGGATTAGCAGCTGCCCACAGCACACCTGAACTTAAGGCACAACTACAGAATTTTCCACGTCTGTTTAAAATGCAGAAACCGCACTTTTTTAGACATCATCCAGTTCAACATTGCCCATTGTCTCACAAGACAAACTTACCGTTAACAAGTTTAAGATCTCACACCAAACTCCATACAAGACACGTTGCTCCCTTCTCCTTCCTACCCATCTGTAACCTTGTGAGGCTAAGCCATGGTGTGGGTTGAACTGCCCCCAGTTCAGGTGGCAGGTCTAATGCACGTAAGTATTTTGAGCATTCACTTACTGAGTCTTACAAAACACCTCCATAGACCAGAAATCACACTGGAAAAAACTAATACACAGACAACAGAAAATAAATGCTTTGGGGACCCAAAACAGTCACAACAAATCTTTCACTTGATCCAGAACAAGGCTTCTACCTTTTGTTCTGTACTTTCAACACATTTTACAGTACAGCAATAGCATATGGAAGCAACATAAGGAAATGCAGCTTTATGGTAAAAGGAGGAAAAAATAATTAAAAGGTATTGTGGCATGATGGGATATCCTGAGCACATTACTGAGGGCTTGTCACAAGACACTCCCATACTTCAAATTCATGTCTAATCTCAGAAAGTGAGAAGATAAATTGATAAGACACATATCTATAAGAAAACCAGACTTGGAAACCAAGGTTTTCCATAAAAATAACAGTGATCTGGGGTCTCAAGGGGAAACATGCAAGTGTATAAAACTTTCTCAAAAATCAAAACCGTTACTGATCTGCAAACACACCTGTTGAATGATCTGCATATGTTGGTTTATCTCTCCCAGATACTGGGAGGAACAGAGCAGAATTTTTGTCAAGAGCATAGGCTTGTATTTCACTTGAAGCATTAAAAAGTACACAGTCCAGTTTCCTTAAGCTATTCAAATACAGAGAGACAGTGTGGGTGTATCTACACACAATTAAAAACAACTGCAAAAACAGCCTGTTGGAGCAATAACTGCATCATCCGTGTCCTGGATAGCTCTGAAAACACCATCAGTGCTCAAAACACAATGTGTGAGAACCTCTACCACTAAGCTTGCTTGGTTTGAAAACACTGAAAGAACAATCTGCCATGCCAAAGTGCTACATGAGAGCTCCTGCATAAATCTTGTTCTATGATACAATAAATTCTACTGTCTGGTTTTATGTAGTTTGTCAGAAATGAGTGACCAAACTCAAAGGTGAAGACACCAACTCCGATTCTGATGAGCAACAAAAGTCCTAACAACGTTGAGTTTATATACGCAGACTAGGAACACCAAAATTGCATTTCTGCATTTTAAGTTGGCACCAATGCCAAAGAAGCTGCTGTAATCTGCCCTCATGCTGCCATACACTGTCCTTCTGCTGCTGTCATCCTCCGCAGGCCAGAAAAAACATTTGTGCAGCCACATGGTTATTTGCTGGGTTGTTTTTCAGCCAGATGAACTCTCCCATTTGGTTCACCACATAGTTCATAAATGCTTGGACAAGCACATAGCAATGGGCAAAGTGAAGGTAGAAATGAGTAACCAGGGTGAGAAAGCTGAAGCAGGATGTTGTCAAGTATAAAATCCCAGACAAAACAAGCATATCACACCACTGTCATGAAAGTCTTGAAAGCCAGACACGTTTAAGACTCACTCATTAGGGAAGCTGAAGCATGAAGAGAACAAGGACAGTGTAGTACCAGACAATGCAGTTAGTGCCCGGCAGCGTGGGCAGGCACTTTTGTAAACACCACTACATAGCTGCACAGCTTTGCAGATCTGCTCTCAAAGTGGATCTAGGAGAACCCTCAAGTGAACTCCAGGTCCCAACAAGTTGAGCAACCAAACTTCCTGCAGATTTCAGACAGGTTAGGGCACCCCACGAACAATGCTCCCATTCAAGCAGCTTCCACCTGCGTACTGACACCGAGAGGGCTTTGACAAAGGGAGATACCCCAGTTGTCAACATGCCCCTAACAGGAGCACCAGCACAGCTGTGCTGCATATCAAGGAAGAGGACAGCACCACAAAAGGCAACCTCTGAACAGCTTAGGCTGATACAAGATCACATCGTCAAAACCTTTGGCAATAAAAGACCCTCCCCAGCATTAGGCACACTTTTTACGAACTGTGTAATAACATCTGAGGCAAGACAACTCAACTCTGGGAGAAACAGTTCCCCTGGAAGAGAACACCTCACCAGCGTTGACAGAACTAACCACAGTAAATCAAACCTGTGAAGATGCTCATCATGGCCAAGGATGCCAGAAAGGTCCCTTTCAGTTTAAAGAAGTTACCAGAGAGAGCCATTGGATGGGAGAGCATAGAAAACTGTTCCTCTCTTCCCAAGCTCTGAATTCAAACAGCATCCAATGCTGTTTTTTGAAATTTGTCTTTTTTATTCCCTCTTACAAAACTTGTAAGGTATACCTAGCTATTTTAGCTTGATCCAAAAGTATAAGGAGAGAACACAATCCAAGCAGTGTCCATCTTTATTCCAGGGTACCCTAAGAGCTACTTGATCAACACACCTCTACAAAGATGAGCTGAAGCACAATTACAACACAAGCTATACAAGAACAGGTGGGGTACAGACAGAGGAAAAGTATTTTTCAGAACCGCTCTTTGGCTCTCTTGTTTTTAGCATGTCACATTACTTCAGAATATTTTAAAAAAAGCATACAAGATTACTTTACAGGCAAGTCCTTCCACAATAGAAACAGAAGGGAACATAACTGAACAAAAGAAATTCATGCATTTGAAAGAAGTTATTGGGAGTTCATAATTTAAAGAGCGCCAAGGAGTGGAACAGACATCCCTATATCAATTAAACAGTATTGCATGGTCCCTCTGTAATGTGATGCAGTCATGAAAAGGCACATGCAACCCACAGATGTATCAGAAGAGCTGCTGTTGTCAGAAAGACAGAGTTACAGGAGGATGTGAGGAGACTTCACCCAAAACAACATGTGCGGTTCTGGTCACTCAAGACAGATGAGCTTACCATATAAATGCAGAAAAGGATGACTAGGATGATCAAAAGATTGGGAAGATTGGTTTATCAGAAGAGACATACAAGAAGCTACTTAAACTAAAACAAACAGGTCCAAACACTACAGTAAAAATTTATACTGGAAACTAGTTCTCACCAGCCATAATAGTGAGAGGCTGGAACCACATCCAATAGAAATAACAGGGCAAAAATTAGTTTCAAAATGAAGTTTTATAAGCTTGTGAGGAGGATTTGATTATCAGATTGTCTTCAACAGGTAACTAGATTTGATAACCAAGGTAACTAGGACCACAGATATGACTGGAGTCATGTGCCCTAAATTCTGAAACCCCAAGACAACAACTCGGGAAGAAAAACAAAAAAGAAAAGAGAAAAGCTAAATTTGGTGAAGACACTGAAATATTAAATGCATCCTTGAACACTGAAAATTATTTTTAAAGGGCAACATGCACAGCACAGATGTTCTAGCATCTGCTCCTTCTGCTCATAACAGAAACAACTCCTAACCATCAGTCTCTAAAGCAGTCTTTCATAAATTACACAGATTCATATTCTTTTATCAATAACCAATTAATTTGTCTTATCTGGCCATAATATGTAGATGTCTCAGAGATCCAAACTTGATTCACTTAGATCAATTTTTTCACCTTGTGGAAAAAGAGATAAGGTAAGATCATACAATTCTGCTTGTCTTTAATAACCAATATAGCAACACAGAAGGAAATGAGAGTAAGCATTCTCAGATTGTCTTATTTCAGATAGTACATGTAATTTAATACGGATATATATTCTACTAGCACATAAAAAAGTCTTCTGGTAGCAAGTACATATTAGCTGATTCGTACCTCTGTACACCTTGTACCATGCCATGCCTTAGCTCACAAGTAGAACAAGTTTAGATGAACGACGGCTGTGCAGCAAAAGGTGGTGGTCACGACTCAACAAATCCCCATTCCCTTCATCAGTCTGATACCGCCTGAGGGAACTACTGCCCAAGACTGCTGCCTTTCCAGTGAGACAGAGCAAAAGCACCAGTAGCCTTTGACTACGAAGGACTCGGCAGTATTTTTGTTGTTGAGAGCACACAGGTTTCCCAGACTAGTGTAGGTAACTTTACATCACATCCCTAATTCCCTACTGGAATTTCAACTGATTGGAGCTTTATTTCCTGCCCTAAAGCACCATTTAGAACAACTTGCTAAATCTCTGTTGCCTTTACTATTACAGTTTGAATAGCTGGATGTCAGAGAAGGAAAAATGAATTCTTGCAGTCCTTAAATACCTTACAGAGCAGAGTCTAGGTTATTCTTCACATGAGGTTGCACAAAAGTCTCATCAGAAGAAAAATGAGCAAAAAACCCAACTCAATAACATTTTATTGCCATCTTTCAAGCAAATATAGACAATCCTTAAAAAAATAAGCCTGGGCAAGTATCTTTTAAAAAGACAGACTGGCATTTAAAAGAAAAGAAAAATCCACTTGCGAAGAGTGAAAGGTTTGTGTATTTCTGGTTTTGAAAACATGAAAAAAAACATATTTGGCACAGAAGACATAATATACATAATATATATATAAAAAAAAAAAATCTAACAAACCATTCAGAGCTTGCTGAACAAGGTCACTTCAACATAATCACTAATAGAAACAGGGGCACCAACAGACCCCTGGGGTCATTCCCTGCATTTCTAGAGCCGTGCATTAGACTGTCCAGAGAAATCTGCAGAACATTTGCCCATGAACAAGCCACAGATCACACAGAGCCTTGCAACTCAGCACTAAGGTTCTGACAAAGCTACTTGATTTTTAACCTAAAAAAGCTAAAGGACATGTAAAGAATGAACCCAAAACCAAGTAAGGTATCTCTTGTTGCAGTGGATCGCCTATTTAGCAGTGTCTATGTTAGCCTTGTGTCTAAAGCTCATTTGCATCATATCACTTCCCAAAGCCAGCACTTCTGATCCACTAATGCTCTTTAGCATCACAGGCACCTTATCAAGCTCTGTAGCTGCAAACTCTGAAACTGCAGCACTAATAAAGGTAAGTTACTAGAGTTACAGGTTTAGTTTCAGTTTCTGTAATCCAATAGATTTTTATTGCATTTTCTTGAAAAGCTGCTTTATCTCACCAATCTTCATTTTGACCACTATAAGTGCAAAGGAGATAGTCATTAGAAAATTCCAACAGTAGCATATCAAACAGCTTCCTCCCCTCCCTAGTCTCATTTGGGAATCTCCTACTTCCTACCAATTTTTAAGGGTCATTCCTCACTTCATTTTCACATAATCCCTAAACAACCATTATCACATCTTTTCTCAGCATGAGATAAAATATAGACTGTGCTTCATAAACAGTGGAGACCTTAAGATTACATTCTTGGTGGGACACAGCATGATAAATATTTCAGGGATGTCTTGAAATACCTACAATATATATACGTGGCCAGTGAAACAATCTCAAACACAAATATGTTTTGACTTATTAAAAAAAGAAAGGAAAAACACACCAAAACCTCCTCCCTGCCTCCCATGCTGGTCATTGCAGGTCAGATTGCAATTTCCTTTTTAAGGGTGGCAGAGATCTTGACCTACTTAAAGCCTGGTAGGGAACATTTTTTTGCATTGTAAATTTAATCATTCAAAAAACCGCTTTTTCCTCAAGCTTAAAAATAAACAGCAGTTGCTATTTTAGTACATTAAATCAGTTGGTGAACATTATGCAAACTTTTTGAAGTTAAATTGTAAGAGTACATTCAATACAACTACTTTCAGAGGAAGGTATTAAATATAAATAAGGAGGGCATGTGTCAGACCTTCATTAGCTATGCTGGCATCTCAACCATTTCCTACAGATTGTAGGGAATAAAAACCCAGCCCTATTTCAGTGAAGTTGGAGGTAGCTTCAGAGGTTATCAAACAGGACTCAAAGTACGCAAATACATTACTCACCATACCAAAGACGTAACACAAACCGTTCTCTCAAAAGTTGCAGCACATTATGAACAATCTTATGATGACAGTCGTAATGCATATTCGTTCTTTTAGTATTTGTTAGTGGGAGAGACAACAAGGAGAATCAGTTGCACAGTGTGGGAGCAAGAAAAGACAACATGTGTTAACAGAGGATCAAAGTGACAAAAGCAAAAAATAATATTTTACCAAAATAATTCTATTCTTGTTTGTGTTTATATCAGTACCTGTTATGCCACAAACCACACAAAACAGAACATCCCAGTGCAGTTACTCAGCAGTGGATGCAGACACTGGGACAAGAGACTGCAGGGCATATGTGGAGGAGGACACACAGCAGCCTCCCCACATTGCTAAGCTGATCACAATGTAATTGTTGTCAAACGATCCTAAGTCAGATAAATATCCACAAATCTGTTCTTCATTACGTGGAGTTCCTCCCAATGCATAAACACCAAACTCTGAGCACAGATTTGTTGGGCATTTGTGTGTGGCTCATTACTCGTGTGTGCAAATAGCTTGGAAGAAGTATTTTTGAATGCCTGTTTAATCATAAACCCCACGTGCCACCCCCTTTAAGACAGGTCTAACTTAATCGTTTTGCAGAATATTTTTGGTCATTCCTATCTCTGCATAACGTTAACTGAAAAAAGTCATTAACATTTCCATTCACTGGTTCAGCTGTTAATATTATACAGACAACCAAAACCCACCATTGTCCATGGTTACAGTCTTCTGCTGCATGGCACCATAGCCCACTAATTAAGTAAAAAGACATTGAAAACCAGTAAGGAAATGGAAATCTGGCCCAAGATTCAAATGATCAGTTCCAGACTGATCAGTTTCAGCTTATCTGTTTTATCCAAACATCAGATGAGAAAAAATTCAACAGTGCTGCAGGTTCTCTCATAAACACCACACTGCTCTACAAATTATACAGGATCTGCATGCATATTGAAAAGCAGCATTTATTTAGGCTCACAACAGCTGTATCAAAGCCGTGTAAAGAACATTGTTCCTGATCTGAGAAACAGCAAAGACTATTTTCCTTATCCATATAAATCACACACAATAAACGCTTGATATTATCTAGTGCCACTAAAGCAATCAAATTAAAACAAATCAGAAGAGTACACTGTTGGGCACATAACTCCAGGAAAACTGAAAGCCTTTGAACATATAATTTTATACTTTTTATATGCTCCTAGCCTCATTCAAGTAATAAGCTTATGCACAATAATGAAAAGGATTTCTTCATTTTCCACCACCCACCAAAAAAATAAAAAAACATCTATTTTACATGTGAATTTTTGATTCTGCAGACCAAGAAAGCAACCACCACTAGCAAATTCCACAATGACCAACAGACTGGGGGACTCAATTAAGGAAAAAAAAAAAAAGGATCAGTTTTTCAGAAAGCAACAACCCCTCCAGTTGCTGACATTCTGGAGGTACCCACTGAACACTGACCACCTTTAACTTCCTTGGCCAAAGCAATCTGCATATGTGCAAAACAAGAAGTTCTCTCTACTCAAAAATGAGTCTCTAAGGAGATCCCAGATTGAATTACCTACTCTCAGCATTTTATGGAATTAATTATTACTATGAATTATTGGGCTCAATTCTGCAAGCTTAATGCACAAACTGTCCTTGATGTCCAACAGGGATAACCTGGGCAAACAAGGCTTCTTCCACTAGGGCTTAGTTTTTGGAATAGTTGTGTGAAATCTGAATTTTTCAGATTTGAAAGCATGAGCTCAGCCCTGTGGCACACATTTGTTTAGGTCGCTCCTTGTGTGCTGTGGGCCATGAGTGTTCTGTAATGCGGTTATACGATAACTTTTCCCATGTAAGGGTTCACTCTCCCCTTTGAAGATAAACCTAACATTTACAAAAAATGAAGGTCCTTCTCATATTCAGTTTCACTGCTGTTACTCGTGAGTACAAGAAAGACCTTTTTGTCACAGTCCATACTTGCATGATAAAGTCCTTCAACTCATCACCAATCCCCATCATTAGCCATCTTCATTTAAACCTACACTCCTGCTACTTATTATACAATTCCAGTAAGTTCTCCAAAGTTCTCAGATCCCCATGAACTTAAGCTACTTCCTTAACTTTGCCACTTTTATCTAAAGGGCAATCCAGGCTACTTCCACCCCCTAAAACCACATGCAATATTTTGAATAGAGGTACAAGGTACTCACTCTACCGTTTATGTTTACCAGCATTTTCTCCAAAAAACATTACGATGCTACAGAAAAGTCATTATCTTACCTACTTCCACAAAGGACACAAGTCAAGTTTACTAGTCAAAAATAAAAAAAGGGATCCAAAGGAAGAGATGGCTTGTTTGTAGATACTGAAGACTGCACCCTGGCTATTGCAGTTATCAGGCACTCAACAATTAAACCCTGAAAAGAAGCCAGTTACTGGCACAGACTGCAGTTCATGACTGATGGTGCCATTGTGCAACAGAAATATTTGCAAAGCAACAGCAGCTTTTTGCACTTACAGCCTATCAGTCTACCTGGGGCAGAAAACACCATACTGGGTGTTTTCCTTGGAAAACCCAGTAAAACAAGTTTGGTGACACCCACTGCAGCACAGCCTGAACCCAATGTACAAAGTTAACCGGTCTAACAAAATTCCCCGGTAAAATAACATGTTACAGTTGGTCATGAAAATCAAAGATCAGGCCACATTCCAGAGATGACTGAACCCAACACAGAAACACACACATCTCTTTCTGTACTGGTGAAGCATAACCATTACCTGCTACCCTACCATTATCACCTTCCCTTAGCAACCTGGTTAAGCGGGACAGGAGTGTGTCAGACAGGGTCATTAGAAATAAATAAATGTGTAAATTAACTCAGTAATCCTAGGGATGTATGTAAGACTCTCCCTTCTTTTCCCTCCTTTTAAGAGGCCTTTACATGCTACCTTATGCTCTGTCCTGTATCAGCATGACATGCTGAGTCTTCAAAACTGTTTTGTATTAAAAAATAGAATACATGACTCAGATGGTTTAAAGATGTATATGCTTACTCAAAAAATACTCCACCCCCAAAATATCACCTTTAATAGCAATTTACATTATAGTTTCCAGAACTGCCAAGTACTTGGCTGCAAAATTTTCAAACAATGGAACTGAAGCACCTGTGAAATACTGGGGTTTCTTTAACTGCAGAAATCAGCATTATTAAACACTCCAAAGAAACTACTTTGCTGGTCGGCCCTTATGTAAATTTAATGCAACCGAATATCAAGATGATAAATTTTCACCTCTTATGTGAAAGTCCTCCCATGAAGGGCTATTTCCTGCCAGTCAGTCTTTCTTATCTGGTTGCTGAAGACCTTGATAATACTGATTTGTGCACTCTCCCTTCTCAGGGCAGCCACCCTCAACCACATAGATACAATCACACTCAACTGCCACCCAGACTGTATATGTGGAATTAAATCTCAGTCAAATTCTCATTGGCTTTAAATGATGAAGTGTTAAAGCTGTGGGAACGTGTATAGTAGAGGCAGCTTAAATGTAATGTGGTGTAATTGCATAAAGATGTGAATGCACTAATGAGATAATAGTATGTTTTGGTTCTGCTAGCTAGGCACCAATTGTCACTCTGGGCACAAAGTCAAACAGTTCAAACTGCCACCAGCACCTGCATCGTACCCCCACCTACACAGCAAACAGATGACAATGAAAGACAAACCCATGCAATTTCTGCTCAGCAGCTTTTAGCAAAGCCAAATTCAAGTGATGCTAAATTGTCCATTAAATGACCATGTCAAAAGAAGTTCGCTGGTTCTGACAATATACAATTAAGTCACTTTTTCCATCCTCAACATGCCCCTTTAAGAGGCATGTTAAAACTCAATACTTCATCATATGTAAGTTAAAAATGTGTGTATAAGCTGTAAATTGTTGCTTAGCCACTCTCAGACATAACATGTCAAAATGTGAATATGTTCAGCTCTTTTTTACTATGAAAAAAATCCTAATCCTTCAGACAGCTACTACTGGAGAGGCAAGCTGGCTTCAAAGTCCCCTGGGAATAGAAGTCTCAAGTAAGGAGTGAAAACGAAACCTCAATATTTGGTGGGCTTCAAGGAGGTCTTGGATTCAGTTCCATATACTTATTTGAACAGTCCCACAGGTATCACCAGTAAACAAAACTCTGTTCATTACAGTTTGCAAGATCAGGCCCCTCAAGACAATGGCCTACTGAAAGCAAACAAACAAAAAAACACTACACAGAAAGGAGAAAAAAAAAAAAATCGAACGACAGATCCAGACACTTGAGAAAATACTTAGTATACGTATTGGAAAATTCCCATGTAACTGGAGATTTTGCTTTCCCTAGAGCACAATGTGGATCTAGGACTGCCCAGCGTTCCCCTTTGCAAGCAGCCCTAGCAGCAAGGCCACACTTACACCAAAGTTTGGGGAAAACTCATCAGGAACTACTTTTCACTTGTTCTTTGCTACAAACACTGTCAAGTTTTTGTTCAAAAACAAAGGCTATAGAGGGTGAGGAGCTGGAATACTGCTTCTAAAAACCTTCCTAAACTTGACACAAAACTCAGCCCAACAGACTACAGCCCTGCTCTGCTCCACTCCGCAATACAGCAACAATCTTTCTACCACTAAAAAACCCAAAAGTTACTTTTTTCCTGTTCTGCAGCAATGACCTGTCAATTTCTGATATAGCCGAAGAAGGAGGACAAGAACTGCCTTGCTCAAAAGACTGGTCCAAGACATGAAGGCTTTCATTCCCTCTTCTGGAGTCAAAAGTGTACATACTGGGGCAAAGTACCAAAAATACAAAGGTGCCCACTCTTGGTTGTCCTTGTGAAGATCACCCTGCTGTAAAGGTCGCAGCAGAAATGCTTCCTCTGTATTTCATAGGCTGTGTCAAGCCAGTCACTCCCAGAGCATTAAGGAAAACCGGTTACAAGACAAAAGCCTTCCTCAGCTTTGAGGAGTGTTTAAAAACGTGATGAATGCCAGTGTGTCCTAGCATGCCAGCTTGAAAATAAGTCAAGCACCTGGCCCTCAGCACAAAAGGCTGACTCACCTGTATGGCATCTATTACCCTTTGAAAAGACCCCAAGTTTAGCACGCCAGGGACACAAAGTATTTTCAAGAGGCTAATGTGAGCAAGACTTTTCCTTGTCCTTCTCTCCACCTGCACACATTGCAGATCAAAGTTGTGGGATAGCTTCCAAAGACAGGGGACAAAGATGACTTGCATACATGCATATCACCCTCTGACACAGCACAAACGCTCCCTGACACCAGCCCACCTACTCTACTCCCAGGGGGAAAGAAAAACAGCATAGATATTAAGAGCTGTAAACACAATAAACTATTGCTTAAACGTATGCTCCACGAAGCTCAAACGTCAGTGTTACTCCCCATCCCACCCTGCAGCTCAAAACTGAAACAGCACTTCAGTTAGCACAAGACACTATCAACTCAGTCAGGAGACAATGGTGCTTTTTTGTTCCTGCTGTATCTTCACCTCCCCTGCCAAAATTAGTTTGCTTTTCAGACTACAGCCAATTCAAGGCTTTTTCCATTGCCCCTACCATCCAAACAGATTTTGCTTTGTATTATCTTCACTTTCATTTCTGTAAAAAAGAAAGCTAAGTAAAATGAAAACCACCACTCTTATCAAATACCATAAGGTGCAATGACCATCTTCCTCAGTAATATCTAATGCCAGCTTTTCATTCACACTGGTGACAATGCTAGAAGGTCACTGTAAACCAAACACACACACAACCACCACCCAGGCTTTGAAAGGACTATTAAAAGATCTGAATGAGAAGCAATCTGAAAACTCTTCCTACTTCAAGGAGAAAGTTGTATCCTCCCCAGCACAGTCTTTCATCAAATTGCAACACTTCCAGTAATCCACAAGTGATCCTTTTATTTTCAGGAACATAAACTTTACATAACATAAAGAGACAGTTCCTTGCAATTTGTTTAAACTAAATCCAAATCCAAGCTACACAGCATTTGAGCAAAAGAAAAACAGAGCCTCTGCATTCTCAGGCTGTCAACTAAACCAAACATCTGAACTCCCACAGTACGCATTGGGGAAATTGTGTGGGATCATCTAAGATCAAAGATTTTTTCTGCATGGCTGCCACACACCTACATGGCCACTGTATGCTGTAGGAATGCTACCAAGACAACACCCTCCTTGCACAGCACTGAAGCTATCAACAGACACACATACAAGTACTTAATACAGACACTTATTTATTTTTGCTGGCATCACATGTGGCTACTACAAGTGCAAGGTAGCATCTAGTCCTACAGTAGCTTATCCTACTTTTAAATCTGGGCTGTCATAGTTTCCCACCCCACATTCAAGTTCTAGTACCTGTACAACAGTATATGTCCCCAGGAATAGTACAAGGAGCTAAATCAGCTGATAACTAGTCTAAAACCTGAAAATGGATCACCTCCCTGAACCGGTTCACCATTCACTGTCAAGATAAAGAGGTTAGGAACTCAAGGATGGGACAGGCATGTGACACAGGGAACCATGGAGACTCAAGTGGAAGTCAACACACATTTGTGTTTTAACCACATCACTGTTCCTCTTTTCTTCCTGTAGCCTTTATATATAACCTGTGATATCTGACATCTACATCTTCATGTACAAAGCATAAAAATACTTTAGACCAACAAGGCCAGACAAAAAGCTTGTATGCACTAGTAGCAGAGTGCAGGAAGAGTAACAACATCTTGAGCACAAGCAGTAACAATACCACTGAAAGGGCACGATCGCAGATGCTTGGCAAAGCACAACCCTTCTGTTCATGATTCAGCTTAAAAATACATAGTCAAAACCAGCATGTGAAGGCACATGGCTACCAGAGTCTCAGAAAACACAGAAGGCCCACAGAAAAAAAACACAGAGGGGCAGCTGCACAATAGGTTTTCTCTCGTGGCAAAACAGACCTTGCTGCTGCATATCCCCATCCCTTCCCTGTACCTGCTGCCCTGGCATTGCAGCTTGCTGCCCCTCAGATGTGCCAATATAACTGTGTGAGAGACTGGATAACAAAGCATAACAGAAAAAATAATCGGGGGGGGGGGGCAATAAAAGAAAAACAAAGCAAAAAACACCTCATGACCCTAAAAACCCCACTCCTTTTGAAACTCTGCTTTTTAAACCTGATTTCCTTTTCCAAGGACCAAAACCTCAGTTTTCATCTTGGTCAGTGGCACTAAGATGATCCAGTGGATTACCTGCCCAAACACCAGGTTGCACAAATCACAAGTTATTTATGAGCTCAGTGTTGTAACACAAAGTAAAACCTCTAAAAAACTCCAAAACTATACCACAGAGCAAAGCTGAAATATAATTACCTTAACTAATGCAAATACCTTTTTCTGGAATGTCCAACAGCTATTCATAGGATTGGCACAGTCTAAGTTTAACACTTTTCATTACAAGGCTCTCAAAAGGCTATTTTTGTTTGCTGTGGAAGCAGGTTATGTTTGAAGATGAAGGGTAGATGCGAAAGACATTCTAACATGCCACTTATACCACACTTCAAAATTTAGAGAGCCCTGTAAAATCATCATGATTTTTCTCATCAGTAAGACAAAGGTAGCAATGCTTTTTTACATCACAGGAGAAATACATAGGCATAAAAGGTTTTATATGCAGAAACACTGAGCAATACAGAAAGGGAATATGCCTGATAATGTCTAGAAAATAACTAATCAAAATATTCCCTGAATATGGTACAAAACAGGTCCTGCAAGCTGAAAATTAGCAGTCTGCATCAATAATAGCATGCTACCATATATACAGAGGAACCAAGCTAATATTGAACAAGAAATCCTTTTTCTGGAATTTTCTACCTTCTGGGTGTTAAATTCAAAAGCTACATTCCAAGCTTTGTTTTGATGTACAAGACACTCCAGGTCAAAATACTTAAGTTATCTTCAAAGAATCTGAAAAAAAATCTGCAGAAATCAAGAGTTTTATTAAGGTAGCCCCTCCAAACTCGCACAAAACAAGGCACTCTCATCATGAAATGGACTGGCATATTTATTACAATCCCCTAGTCAAAAGAGGTCCGTGCCTAAGACTGCCAAATAAAAAGATCAGATGTCACTCAGGAGAAGATGAGGAACAGCCATTTAAGACCTTTGCACCAGTAATATTTAAAGGGGGGCAGGGGGAACCCACAACACGAAACACCCTACACACAACTCCCTCATCTCAACCACCTTCAGCTTCTACTGTATAGTCCAAGCTAAATATGAAAAGTGACTGCATTAGGACAAACTCCGAGTCTACTCCTATCAACTTATCTTAAATAAACTGTCTGTATGTGTTAAGTAAACTATTTCACAGAAAAACAACTGTCAGAAAAACTGATGTACAATTTTTAGAAGTAAAAATAAATAGTATGGTTTTGATCCTAAAAATAATCCTCACATGAGGAGTCTCACTGTTTCCATGGGCTACTTACATGAGTAACACTACAGTGGCATTCAAGCACCTGATGAACTGAGGTAGTCTTTTGAGACAACAGTCTTATTAACACTGTTCTTTCATCCATGCTGCTGTTGAACTGCTCTGCATCCCAAACAGCTAGGAAACAAGATTTTAATTTTAATTAGAAATTTGTATTTTTTAATTGACATCATGAATTCAGTAAATAAAGAAATCAGTATACAGTGGAAGTATCTATCACCGATACATATCTGACATGGCCCAGCATGAAATGCCTAGAACAGACTGGTACAGCAAACAAATTCATTTTCCTTCTTCAAGAGATGCCAGATCTGCTTGCCCACACCAGATCTTTTCTCGTGAGGAAAGAGTTTCTGAAAGCCTTTACAATCAGGTAAAGGAAGAATTAAGAAGGTAAAAAAGCAGCATTCTTGCTGGCACATGTGCAAGGGGCTGGGAAACCATCAGGACCAGGAATTACAAGAGTCCTTGACTGAAGGCTGCGATGCATTTGCTACAGCTTCCCCTGGGCAAGGGCTCAAATCGCAGCAGGGCACAGCTGATTGAGGAGACAAAAGGCAGATCACTCCTGCCCCATCCTATCTGGCTGTGTACCACCGCTCTCACCGACTCCCCACAAGCCTGTGCCAGTGGCAATCAGAGCACACTGGCAGCTCCAAGGACACCAGCACCAGAGCTGCACCTCCCAAGGGATGCCAGTCCAACAACTCTCAGTCTGCTCCAAGAGGAGACCATGAAGGTCAGGTGTTAAGTCTTGCTAAAGATTGAATAAGGTTCTGGGGCTGCTACACATACTCAAAACAGTAAGAATATCCACAGAATACTCTCAACATACAGTGTTTCATTTGTGAGGCTTCTGAAGTGTGCATAAAAAGTTGGTTAAAAATATATGTGGGAAAACAGTCTGATTA
This sequence comes from Falco punctatus, assembly GCF_963210335.1. NCBI lineage: Eukaryota > Metazoa > Chordata > Aves > Falconiformes > Falconidae > Falco > Falco punctatus. Next base: position 41,562,111 of record NC_137587.1, on the reverse strand, counting down.
GCCCTGCTAACGTAATGCTCCAAGTAAATTAACACAAGAAAATAAGAATAATCAAAAACAACCAGGATATTAACATGTCATGCAAGTGTAGTTTTATTAAATATTAAAAAAAAAAACTTCTTAACAGATGAAACAGAAAATTGCATACTGCCAAAAAAGGGGGTGGAGTGAATACTATTCTCTACATTGCCTTTTGTATTATTACAAAGGCAATACTATGTGTAGTAGACAATGTTTTCGGTTATTAAAATTTATGTTTCTATATTCAATGGCATCACATTATATGGCCTTTTTCTGCAATTAACCTCCAAAACACAAATTAAATATTAATGGATTAATGTCAATTATGATTATGAGAAACAATAAAAGGACCATAAATTAAATAATGGAGACAGAACAATAAAGTATTTTCACATGATCAAAACAATGTTTCAGTGTTAATGTTTTCTTATTTTAATTGAAAATGTAATTATGTACTCATAGGTGTTGTTATTGCATAAAATTTGGTAAACAATACCATCTTTTCAGCATTACAATTCACTCCCAGTAAGAAAGAGCCAAAACAAGCCTTGTTGCTGCCTCCAGCCAAGCCTAGCACTGCAACGTTATTTCATGCTCTATAGAAACCTTCAGTTTGAGACTGTCCAGAGTGCAGTAGGATATTTTCACAGTTATTCCTAGACTATTTCCATCTCCTGTAATTAATTATACACAATTCCATATTTTGTTCAGAATTACCAGCTCTCCCACACATCCAAAAATATTTTCCCACTATTGTACATTTTTAACTAAGGAGCTAACTTAACTAAGGCTTGCTAAGAATTAAAAAACTCCATGAAATAGAAATACTCAAATATGACACTGACAACAACCTCATTGCTTTAGGGTCATTGTTGAGGCGGTTTTTGTGATGTTTTTATGAAAAAATAAAAATAAGGGTCTGAGAAAACTTTTTTAACAAACTACCAAAAAGCAGATTTAAATAGCAGCTGCTTGATGCTCAGATGTACAACTCTTCCTGTGCTTTACCACACTGGTCACCAATGACTACTTTATGAATTGTAAATGACATGGGACACGCTGTTCACAAACAAATCAGATTTATGGTTATATTCAGTTGTTCCTGTTACCTGAAATTAGAATTAGAAGCTCATTAAATATGAATATGTTTCAGAGAATGTAGAGGCACAGCATTATATTGATGAAAGCTTCATTAAATTTTCAATGATATAGCTGCTTCTATATTTGTGAAGGAAGGACACAGAGTAGAAAAAAGTTGGGGCAATTCTCCTTCTGGCAATTTTGCATCTTTCTACTACCCTAAAATACATATGGATTTTAAAATGAAATGTTGGACTAATTAGGTGTAAGAGAAAGCAGTTGTGGTCCATTATATTCAATGATCAGCACTTGTATTGTATACATTTGCCAATTATACAAGAGAGGAATTGGAAGAAAGTTAGAAAACAGGTTTGAATGATCAAGCTCATATAAAATACAGACTCTGTATGGGTTCTGAACTCACTTAATGGCAGAGTCATCTTCAAATTATTCACTTAAGAAGATGTAACAAGAGTATTGGAAATGAAGTCTTTCCTAGCAAATAATAAAGACATAACCTCTTGTGCAAGTAGAAACGTAAAACAACCAAAGTCACACAGTAATACAGTCTTATTTTTACTACAGAGACTGAAACCAAGAAAAAGACCTGTGACAGAAAATAAATAAACTAGACACAAGCCCACTGTTCAATTAGATCTCCAGCATTACCAGCAAGTCAGACAACTAAAATCTCCATACATAAAACACCCATAACCAAGCTATATGAAAGAACGCAGAATCAAAAATGCAGAAGTGAAAATTCAAGTGGTCTGATCCCTCTTGTGGTCATGCACTACAGTATAAATTTATTATATCTCCACATTACGTTAGCCCAGTTTCCTTTGGAAAAAAAGGGTTATGCAATCAGGCAGTTACTCAGCTCCTCCCCATCCACTCCCTCGATATCCATTACCTTATGTCAACTAAGTCAGGCAGCAGGGTAGAGGCCTCAGTGTCATGTTATTCCTCTAACAAGCCTGCACAATATATGGCCCAGGCATTACATGTTTTCCTTACAGTTAACGTGCATGGCCTGCCAGGAACAGAGATGTAGGGCTGCTCTTTCCAGCTTGTTAGGATTGCCACCTCTTTCAGCCCTCCGGATAGGCAATGCTCCACTAACGTGCATGCAGACAATGCTGGTTTCTCCTCAGACCTTGTTTATTCTGCCCTGTTCAAATCCTGCTTCGACACATTGACTTTTTCTTTTCCACCTCTAGTTTTCTTTGGCATGCATAGTCAGCATTAAATAACTGACCTTCTCAAAACCACCATGAGGTAGTATTATCCCCACATTACCAGATAAGGAAATTAAGCCACAGTAATTAATGCTTGAAGCATGCCCAAATTTCACATTCCTGATTTGAGAGTTGATTAGCATTAGTGCTATATAGGATTTCCTCTGCTCAAAGCACAGCTCCCAGGGAGCGCAGGAGCAGTTGCACACAGCCTGTGCTTCAGGGCAGTCCAAGGGGCACAGCTGGAGCCCCTGTGAAATGCCAGGCTCCAGGAACTCAGCCAACTCCACCCCAGGGCTCTCTAAAGTAACTCAAACACCTCGGGTGCTGCTCCAGCCCAATGAGGGAAGGCCAAATACCAGAACGCCAACTCCTTCTGCACCCTTCCTTCTTCCCCTGACCAAGACTTTTGGATCCAGACACAGACTCCTTGCCCAGCTAATTTCCATTTAGACACCTACACCCCTTCACCCCACGTGCAAGCACACAGACATGTGCACGCACCATCCTTACCTCTGCTCTTCCCATAGCCGCCAGCTCCCCATGCATTCATCCTTCTAGAACCTCACAACTTCCTCCGGTTCTTTAGCTCCAGTTTCTCCCCAGTCTTCCCAGCTGGTCCTAAACCCTCCTCTAGCCCAGGCATCACCCCTCCTCCCAAGTCCTCACATAGTTATACCCCTCCCCCTAAGCAAGCCCCCCTCATGATTTTTACTGCCACACAGTTAAGACTGGGAGTCAACCTCCCCTTTCAACACCCTTACAGCATAACAGAGTTTCCCAAAAAGCCACGAGATGTTTCCCACTCACATGTTCCTTGCAAAAGAGAAGGCTCCTTTGCAAAAGCTGTCAGCTGGCAGCAAAGGTTCCCACACAGACTCCATGCAATTTGAGTTCCCTAACCTCACCACAAGAAGTAAACCTCCATGGGGCTGTTCCACTCATACACCATTGAGATACTGCCCATGTGGAGACAGCTAAGTGTGGCCACGTCTGCTGTTCTGTCCTGTATTACCTTTCCCCAAAACCAGGGATTTGTTTAGCAAAATTTTAGCCCAGGGTTTGTTGCAAAAGTGGAAACAAAAGGGTTCAAACAAACACAGTAATTCTAGATCAAGCTCAACAGACAAGTATCTCTCCAGCTCCTAAATTCCTCCAAGTCTGCTCAGCTGATGACATTCACAGCAACAGCAACTCATCCTGCCACTGCTCTCAGTTCTGTTAACCTCTCTCCCCCCCTTACAGAATACAACCATATCCCAAAACTAAAGATAACTTTTCATTTTTTTCCAGGAAAAAGGGGATCTCAGGCATTTAAAGGCAGCCTCCCCCCTCCAGTTCATAGTACATCAGTCACAGGCCTATCAAACTACACAACTGCCATCAACAGTCCTCCCTGACACCATCCAAGGTGTGTAAGGACTACTTTTTTTAGTCTTTTTAAGCCTACAGACAGCTATTCCCAAAAGAATCTGAACAATTCTATTCACACAGGGCTATTCGTATGCTCACACTAAAGACTATCTAGTTGCTAGTTACCCCTACAAATTGTTCAGCTCCTAATCCCCACAAAGGTAACAATTTATTTTTTATTAATTTTTTTTTACAGAAGACACACAACACACTGCAAGTAAGGATGACAAAGACACTAAATGATTGTCTGCCTGCACTTGTCTGGGACCAGAGGTCATCCTTCTTCACCCCAGCTCTGCCAACGGCTCTTACGACACATTTAACCCCAGTGCCAAACCTTCCTGCCCAATTAGACCCAGCACTTCCCATTCCAGCTCAGCAGTCTGGAGGTGTCATCACCAGCCAAACCACTCCCTTGCCTTTTGCTGTCTAGGAACACCAGTCCTTCTTCGCCACCCAAACTGACAGCCTAGCTGCCTGGTTTGGCATTAATAAAAAAATGGAGACACGAATATTCTTAGGGCTTTGGAACTTCTACCTCAACACTGCTTCTTAAAAAACCAAACACACAACACAAAAAAACACCTGTTTCTCACTCTGCCCCATCCCCATTATTTCCTAACTCTCAGCAGAAACACTGTCTTCCTCTATAATGTTGAAGAAGTTGTCATGCTCTCATTAAGTCCAGGGTTCTGCAAATGCTTAGATATAGAATTTAATCTGAGTGCCAATCATTGTGGCAGGACTGTGGGAACAGCAAGAATCATTATCTACATGTTTCCCAATTTGGAGCCAAAATATTTATCAGATCAGATGACTTTGCTCATTGCTCCTTTGTGGCACAGGCATCTTGTTCTCACCTCTCTGAACTTAGCTGTATTCCACTGGAAAAAGACTGCAAGAATTCTCAAAAAATTCTCTCTCCCCCAATAAGTGTTATACTCAAAGGAAGAACAACTTAGAATATAATTTTCAAGTATCAAAAAATGTTCTTGGCTACAACAATTACAGTCTAATTTTGTCATATACCGGAGCAATTCCTAAGGTCTCTGCTCAGATCTGGCCTGGTAAAATGTAATTCTTGCAAAAATTTTAAAAAAGAAAAACCAAGTAGATGTCATTACAAAATTCGATTCACCCTAAGGACTACTACTTATGATTTTTACTACAGCCAGAGTGGCCTTTCCGTGAAGAAACATCCACTGTTTCCTGTATATCATCACACCAAAAAGGGAACCAGCAACATGAAACTTAGGCATTCACAACACAAGCTCAGCACCCTGCCTGTCCCATACCCTGTTACTATCAGGGAAGACATTTTTTCTTTATTTCTTAATTTCCTAACTAGATCTGAACACTGGATATGTTGCTGAACTAGCTTTTCTTCAAACATCGCTTTCAGTTGTCCTGGGGAAAAAAAAAAAACAATCCTTGCTCCAACAAAAAGCACACACACAAATGCAACTCCTGAGTACGCCAGGAGGGACCTTTCAGATCTGCTCTACTGTGAATTTACAATTACTGAGACATGCTTTTTTAAATTACTCAGGAATATATTTGCTTAATTTCATAAATATTAAATCTATGCATATGGCTTATTAACATTTGACAGCTAATGCAACCACACAGAAGCAAGTCAAATGTCCTTCTTCCTCACAAACCCACAGAATTGTTGGCTTGAATTATAATGCAGTAGGTGCAATTAAAAGAAAAAAGAAAAAGCTGTCTAATAGCAAATTGTTTAAAAGGTTATTGTTTGCCATCTTTTTGAGAAACGCTTCTTTTAATCAGAGATCTACCACACCTGTGTTAGACCGTTACCATACTGAACATTTACCATACTCAACCTTACCGTGGTAAGCATTTAGCCAACAAAAAGGGTCAAGCATGTTTGAAGCTGGACACCCAAACCCATTAGCCATCTGCAGGATCCCAGGCTGCAGATTTAGCCAGACTGAATTTTCAGAATCAAAGAAGATTTTACTTTTCAATTTACTCGTTGGAGACCCAGGATATAAGCAATAGCTTTCCTCTTGCCAAAGTCACATCTCACAAGCAGAACCGCAACTTAAATTTCCAAAATGTACTTAATAGAAATGAAGAATAGAGCTCTGCAAGCTTTGCTGAGCAGGCATGCCAACCGATAGCTCAGAGAAAGACTTTCTAAATATGTCAGTTTTAAACCAAAAGAATAATGTAACTGAAACATTAACACCACTTCTGATCCTCAGAAGTATTAAGACCATGATTCAGAGCCAAATTTAAAAGAAAATATTCACTGTCAAAACTAGATGGCAGAAGGAAATAACCTCTTGGGCATTTCAGCAGTGATTTAATCACCTCCCATGACTAACTCGGAGAGACTTTTGGAAGAGTAATGGGATGGAACGGAGTCCAAAGAGCATCTAATCCCAATTAATAAAAACAGGAATAACTCCAAAAAGACACAGAAGAAAGATGACCTAGATTTTTATTCCCTAAGAAGTCAGGAAAAAGCTTTCTTTCTGAGAGAATACATTCCACTTTAAAAAAGTTTCTCACTTTGAGGATGCAGACAGACTATGATTGTGCAACTATTTCAAATAAGCACCAGTTAATCTAACCTCCCATGGCAGAACTGACAAACGTGACTAAAAACCTCCCTGGCGTGTCTCCCATCTCCCCCAGAAGAAGCGAAGAGAATTCTCTTGAGATGTAAATTGTTGGGAATTAAATACATTACAGAGTTTTCATTACTTATCTCCCCAAAGCAAAGTAGGCATTTTTAGGACCACACAAAGTTCCCCTTCTGGTTGAGATTTTTAGCTATATGTAGTCCCAATCTGCTTTAGTCCACCAAGAGTACTTATGCTTTTCATCCAAGTAAGGATCTCCCACCCAGGAATCTAATTTGAGATGTGATATGGCAAGAGCAGCAAGAAAACAAGCCTAAGAGACAAAACAGAGCACTTTCTCTCTCAGACAAGCCAGCTTTTTAAGCATGCAGCTTCACAAAATGGTGCAAGCTAAATTACCATTATGCTAGAGGAAGGTTCTTCCTTCAACCCTATTCCTACCTTACTTGTGGACACATGCTCCTACAGACTACCCTGCACCATCTCTGATGCCTGTCTAACCATTCACAAGCCACTCCAACTCACTAGACCTGTACAAACACCACCACAATAACCTGAAAAAAAAAAGTTTATTTTCTGCTAGGTTAGCAAGCTAGATCAGCTCCTGCAAGGGTCCAGTAAGTACCAGAGGCTGGTGGCTCTTTCCTTGTGCCTGCTGCCTGTTCACAAGTTCTGCATCTACATGCAGATTTCTATAGTTCAACCAGCACTACTCATACCATCTACGCTCAGGAGCTCGCATACCACTTTTGTATTAAAAGAAAACTGGTGCCCTAAAAATCATATACATCACAGCCAACCTTTACATTCCAAATGACAGCCCTGACTACAGTATCATTGTCCTTGTATACCTTGCATGTAAGATACTTTCTTTAGGAAAAAAAGCTTGCCAAATAAAATTAAATATGTATTTAAGCACCTAATTCCCACATGCTCAAGGTAAAAGTTACAGGTCTGACAGATCCTCACTGCCTACCTCTAGTTAGACTTCTTCACTCAAACTCACTTGGCTGAAATACAATTTTACGTTATTTTCCACAGTCTCCAGGGCTTCCCCCCCCATCTTAGAAGAAAGGCATTTTCTTGAACCACACTGCAGAGAAGAATGCAGCAGGAAGCCAAGCAATCCTTTAACTTGGAAGGAGTTTAAACAAGAAGATTCTGAACTTTTTTCCAACAACTCCAGCCCCACACATTGGCATGAAACCCCTCTCCCCCCTATTCACCAGGGATGTTCCTACTTCCAACTCCTGGGGAATCTGACAGCCGCAAAACTCCAAATGCTCCTAACATTAAAATAAATATACAAATAATGAAACCTCCGTTTCTTCATTTTAGCAGCTGTTGGCACTGCAATTAATTTCTCGGAGGATGCACTTACCCCCTAATGAATCCCTGGAACAGTCATAACAGGGTGCAGGGCAGATTACAGAATCCCCACAACACAACTCGGTAAATTGATGTCTCCCCTGAGCAACACAAAGCTGGGCCTAGAGATAGTAAGCATTGGTGTTTTTGCTGTCTTCATTTGGAAACCTTATTAACAGATTAAACGAGAAATAAACACATGACCCTCTGGGAAAACAAAGGAAAAAAAAGACATTTTAATAAGAAGTCTGGACACCTTTCCGTTAAGTCTCTCTCAGACAGGAAAAAGGCATCAGAAAAGCTTCTAACAGAGCAAGTTCATTAACTACCATATAAGATTGCAGCAAACTCAAAAACACTACACTGGCAGCAGCTGAAATCAAGCCTATCAGTTTCTGCAGAGGCTGTGCTGGTACCTGTGCCCCTGTCTCCCAGAGATGTCAAGCATGGGAAAGACACTTTGCAGAGACAGCACAACAGCTGGTACGACACTGGGGAGGAAAGGGAGTTTCTTTGCTTTCGTTGGTCTGTAGACACACACATTTCCTCTCTACAAGTCAGGATAGGTCACAGGTAGCTGGAGCAGCAAGACTGGCTCCTAAAGAGAGCTTTACGTACCAGTTTCCCCCCTCCTCCCTATAGTGGGCAGTGGGACAACAAAGCTAAACCAGCAGCCCCAATTAACTACTTTTTTTACCTAAGACTTTTGTGTCTGATTGTTGGAGACCATATGGTCCAAGTTTACAGCCAACAGTAAATCTCTTTACCCAGTCCTGTTTGCAGTAACAACCTTAACATTCTTTTAATGCAGCTTTTGGTGGATGCATTTCCTTTCCTCTTTATGTAAGTAAATCAGTGGGATATGCTTAACCTGCCTCCTAAAACTCAACACAGGCAATGAAATCCAGGCAGGCAGAGTAAAAGATAATTCATGGTCTCAAATGAAGCCAGGTGGATTACAACTCCATTGGCAAGCACGCACCCAGCATCTGTACGCTCAGAAAAGACATTAGGAACCTCCTGAATAATCAAACATCGTCATGCACACACAAAGGTTTTTGAATACAATCCTTGATAGTGAACTTTTAAAAGAAGGCAAAACCATCAGTGCACCTTAGAAACTTGCAGAACTTTAATCAAGCATTTCTCCATAATTAGACACACTTTCCCCTGCACAAAAGCATCTCTAAAGCCAAGTATCTGATGCCTTGAACCTCTGTTATACTTAAGAAAATAAACTTTAAAAGACATTCATTTTTCTTGAACTGAGCATTTCCATACTAAGTCCCATCCTAGAACAACTTTTAACTGCTAATTTATCATTCTCCCTTCCAGTGACAGGGAAGATTTATAGTGGAAAAGGCCTATTTAACATTACTCGAATGCCAAAAACACATGGTATTACACTTTTGGTGATACTGGTTGAGAAGCAATAACCAAGGAAAACAAAATCCCAAGAAATAACCCCCCAAAAAAACCCCATTGCCATAACTGTAAGTAAGGCTTGGCTTAGTTCCATTGGAATAAACTGCAACGGAAGCCCAACTTGAAGGATGTTTACAGTTAAGACACACTGTCCAATTTCACTCTCGCACTCATCTGCCTGTACCTTATCTCCACCACGGCACCGCTGTGCTTATCAGCACATGAACCCTGTCCTGCCACAAGTGGCCATGAACACATTACAGAGCCCCACTGACCACAGGGAAACTGAGCATGGCAAACATGCAGCATGAGGAGAAAGTCACTGTGAGTTCTTCTAACATAGGGTCAAGCACACTGACACAGGTAAAGGACAAGGGAGGAGAAATGCTATCTGCATAAGTTGGTGCTAAGATCCAGACAAAACGTGTTGGCAGGAATAAGGTCACACTAAGAGAGAGATGGGAGCCCAGGACAGGCACTCTAACACATAGTATCTACCCCAGATGAGAGATTTAAGTGGGGAAGGGGAGAAGAAAGAACAGCCAAATCTCCAAAGCACAGGACTTCACAGCAAGGGGAACCTTCACTGCAGGCCTCTGTCAGAAAAGAAGGAACAAACAGGCCACACGTTGCCCAACAAACTGTAAAATACTTTGGGATTAACTTTGTTTATATAGGAGACTAGAAGAAAAAGGAACCAAACAAACAATGAAAAAGGCTCTTCTAGTTTCATTCTAATCAAAGGGGAAGAACCAGCTAAGAACATGAAAGTTGAAACAACTCAGCTGACAAAAAGCACAAGAAGGCAACTCTTGCAATCCTTCAGAAGGGCAAAACAGTGCTACAAAATAAAGAAAATGAACTAGCAGTAAAACCACAAGCTACCTGAAACCCAGGAGGAAGATCTGAAGCTTACCGACAAATCATCTCCGCTACAGTATAGGCTCTTTAATGATTTGAGTTTCAAAAGATTTTGCACAATCAAATCACTGAAGGTCACTTAATAAACTGAACAGCACAGTTAACAAAACGGGAAAGATCAAAGCATTAGGAAAGAAACTACTGAGAGGCAACACTGAAGGTAACATGAAAATATTCCTTCAGAAGGTCTGCAGTGAAAGAGTGAGCCGTTAAAAAGGAGCACATCAACCCACTATTCAACGAGAAGGAAAAATCTCTAACAGATGATGCCAAAATACCTGGGACATTTTCTGTATTGATCTTCATTCACTAAAATGTATTACCTGGCTAACATAACTCATACCAGAGCAAAAGGAGCAAGAACGCAAGCTAGAACTGGGAAACACATTAGAGCAACTGCTCCAAACCTCCCAAGGCAACAAAGACAAGACTCTGAATTTCCCATGGATATTTGTTGGCAAACTTCAAACAGAAAGCATGATAAAGGCAATATGCTTCTGCAAACAACCTAATAAGCTTCCATAAACCTATGGACTATATTGAGGGGTTACAGCATTAAAAGAGTACTTCAAGGTTGTCGAATCTGGTAGACATATATTTACCCTTTGAAAACTGACAAATGCAGTCCTCAACAATCATCTCTGCTCTCTGCATTATGTTTCAACAGCCTGAAGAAGGGCAAAAGCACCTGCCTCTGAAGAACAAGAAACCAAATACACAGGGAAACATGGACCAGCCAGGGTTACCAACAGATCCTGGGAAGATGCTGAAATAATCAAACAACCTGCGTATTTCAGATAATGAAACATTAAGATTCAACACAAATTTATTTAAGAACAAATCTTATCAAGCAAATGCCATTTCTTCCAATGACACTGTAACAACATAGGTAGAAAAAACGCAACTAAAGGCAATATCATTTTGGTTTAACTGGACTTTTGACACTCTTAAACTGACAGCCATATAACCTAAACGAATGCAGTACATGCTGAAGTACTGAGAGATGACTAGAAACCCATACCCAGAGACAAGTTATCATTATGTCAGTCAGAGAGAAAATAGGTACTGAGCCCATTCACACAGCTGTAATCTTTTAGCATTCTCCACTGCTACAAAAGGTAACTTGGGGTGGGAAGGCTATTTAGCAAGGAACCTACTGGAGGCAAGTCTGTATTTTGCTGTGCTTTACTTTAATTTCTTATGGTCACAAGCAATAACTCTGAAGATCTCCCAGACCTCTTGGAAAATATCAGGACAGAAAGAAGGGTCATTTTCTTAAGTTAACAGAGGAAAATCTGGGACAGTCACAAGCACTTTAATGGAGGGACTCAGAATCCAAAGTCACTTGAAGCAAGTGCAAAAGTCACTTGAAATACGTCGTTTGACAGAGCAAAAAGGTAAGAATAATCAGCTGCATAACACAACACAGAAGGCAAGGTTAAATACTGTTCTGCTCAGAGATATGTTGAGTGGTAAAGCGCTAAAGAATCTGGGGCTTATGCAGAACATAAATCACACATATCACTGAAAAAAGATAAATAAATATGTAGAGACTCATTGTCCTATTGAGATATACGAAATGCAAGTATCATATGAAAAGAACACAAAGTAATTTTGGCTCTGCCTGTTGTACTAAGGACTCAGATAGAGCACCGTGTCCAGTTCCAGTGTTCCAGAAAAATGCAAACCAAGTGGAAAAAGCCTCAAGAAAAGCAGTGAGAATAGCCCACAGATGTAAGGGGAAAAAAATTAAAAAATAATTAAAAAAAACACTGAAGAGATGAGACTGAAAGAAAGGGATTTCTTAAGTGTGGAAAATACCAAAGAGAAAGCCCCCAAAACATGCGACACATTCCTACAGAAGAGGTGTAATAGAGTTCACAAGGTGTATAAAATGCACATTAGAATTCTTAAATGCTTAAATTATATCAAATAAATTTGGATTTGAAATTAGAAGAACTATTTTCAATGGCAAGAACAGCAAACTATTGGAATAGATTGCCTAAGAAGGGTAAATCTCCATCAGAAACTTGTATTAGCTCACTTGCTTTAAGAGTTAAACATTCTCTCCTCATGCCCGGTGAATTTATGGAAGAACAAATATCAATTACCTCCCCTTTTTCCTCTCATACTTCATTCACAGGTACCTCATCTGAGCTTCCAGCTTCTAGATCAGAAGCTTCCAGCTTCTATTATCAGTTATTATGAGAATTTATTAACCATTACTAAAAAATTACTTCCACCATTAAGGCTTTGTAACATCATATGGAAATAATGATAAAAACATAACCTTTAAAGGAATTATTGGAATGATATTACAGTGGAAAAGTGACCCCACTTGAACCACATCAAGACTGAGTCCTTAATTACAACAAAAACAAAGAAATCCAGAGATCCTACACACACAGTGACTTCAACTTTACCCTCATACACTTTAAAACAGTGGTGCCCAGCTGCACAGACACACTTTGCTGGGAAGGTAAAGGAGGGGCTAACAGACCTTGCTGGGTCCAGGTAAGGTCAGACTGGGTGGGCCTGCATAGGCCTCTCCTGGCAAGCACCCTGCAGAGATACCCGGCTGGCTCAACCCTGGGCCAAGCAGAATCCAGGCTACTGATCTGGCCTTGGATAAAATGCTTGGCAAATGCAGAAGTGCAAACAACAAGAGCTGGGGGAAGCAGAGGCAGTCCTTGGGCAACTGGCAAGGAACAAGGAAAGCAAGACAAGACCCCAAATACGGTGTCAGCAGCTGGACCCAGTAAAGCATGAAACATGACTAGTTTTCTTATGCAAAGCTCAGCTACAAAAAGAACCCACTGAAAACCAAAGCAGGAGAGCAAACTGAAACATGCTGTCCTCTGCTGGAAGTGGCTCTGGAGGAGCCTGAAAGCAGAAGATCATCTAGACCACTAGCCCTTCGATCTTCCTTGAAATAGAAGATAGAAGCATCATTTTAAAGCTGCACAGCCTTGGCTGAATGTGGCTGTTACCTTCTGAACTCCAACTAATGCTCACTTCTACACAGCCAGCATCACTGTCACCAATGGGGCACTCCTGATGCCACCACCCTCTCCTATACCACCCCTACCAGGAGATCATCTGCTGCTTTCCCACACCTTCCCTTGTAGCAACGCAAGTCAGGCAACTGGATGAAAACTAACATTTTTTTCTAAGGAAATAACTCAAAATCCTTTGTTGCAACCCAGTTCATTCTGCTTCACTTCCAGTACTATATCAAGTTAAGAAAAGCTTTTGGGCTGCATCTTTTGAATGTAATTCACATGTAGTTTGAAAATATAAATAGCTCAATACACACATCACCAGAAAGATGAAAAGACACAAACAAACAAACAAACAAAACAACTGAAAAACCAGAAAGGGCTACTACTGCAGTATGAGGCTTCTAAAATGTGTGCCCAGAAAGAATTTAGTCTTGAAAACTTGCACACCGAAGACATCCAGATCTGAAATTGAATGAATTCAGACTACATATGACTTAAACCAGCTAAAGCCAGTGGTGGGAATTATTTAACCTTTCAACCTTGGGGAAAAAGAAAAAAAAACATGACCCTTGCTGCAAAAAAATACCGAATGAGTAAACAACACAATCACCACAGGTTCACGAGAGGATTTTCCAACATTGAAACCAGCATCAAGCCTTCAGGCAAAGCATTCCTCATTCAGGAGGATTAACACGACAAAAAACCAAAAGAAACCAGGTGGGGTTCTTTCCTTAATTATCCAAGCACAGTATTAAATAGAAACAAGAAGTGTTTAAATTGATGAACGCGTATCTTTCTCCACGTTCCGCGTTTCATACCCGAGGCCTCACACCCCTTCGAGGCAGGAGCCGGTGACCAGCCCCACAGCCGGGCCCCGTGTGCTCCCCGCGAGCGTTTCGCTCCGGGGCAGCGGCCGCCAGCAGTGCTTCAGCCGCGCACCGCGACCCAGCCCCCGGCCCCTGGCGGAACGGCCGGCTGCAGCGCTGCCGCCGGGAGAGGCCAACGGGGGCACAGGGCGGCCCGCAGCCGCCTCGCAAACGCCCGCACGGGCCTGGCGGGGCCGAGCGAGTGACCGCTCCCCTCAGGCCCCGCCGCCCGGTCCCCCTCGCTGAGGAGCAGCCCCAGGCCGGGGCGCCTCTCCCCTCACTGCGTCCGTTCCCCCCGGCCCCCCTCAGGGCGCGGCGGCGGCCCCACTCACAGCGTGTGCCCGCAGACGTTGACCATCAGCTTCAAGGAGGGGTTGCGGTACTTAGTGGTCTTGCACCGCGGGCAGCCCTGGTCATCCATGGCCGCCGCCGCCGCCTCCCCCTCCCTCTCTCCTTCCCTCCGCGCCTTCCGCCTTCCGCTGCGCGGTGCCCCCGCCAAAGGGGCCCGTCGGCACCGCCTGCCGCCCTGCTCGTTCCGCCCGCCGCGGGGGCCCGGCCCGGCTCGCTCCGCACCCCTCCCGGCTTCGACCACTATCAGACAGGGCCAGCCGGCGGCGGCGAGGGCCACGGCGGCCGGGCCCAGCAGGTACGAGCCGCCCCGGGCAGCACCTGCCTGGCGCCGGGGCGCGAAGGGGGGCAGGCCGGCCCGGCCTGAGAGCTCCGGTTGTAACGGGGGGGCGGGGGGCGCTCCCGCCTAATCAGTAATCAACAGGAGGCCGCTGCGGGGCGGTAGCTCCCTAGCGGGGCTCCCCTCAGCCCTGCTGCCGGCCCGGCCGAGACGCCGTACCTCACCGCGGGTAACTACCGCGGCGGCGCCTCGCACCCTCAGAGTTTTCATTCTTCGCAGCCCAGCGTCCTCCCGGCCCGGGGAAAGACGCTCGGCGGCGGCGCAGGTGAGGGGAGCCGCCGCCCGCGGGGGCGTCCCTGTGGTGGGGCGCCGCGCTCCAGGTGGAGGTGGGGAAGGAGCGGGGTGGGGGGCAGAGGAGAGGAGCGGGGCCGCTTGATTGACGGTTGCCCTGGAGACGCGGGAGCCCCCGCCCCCCCGGCGCGGCGCAGCCAATGGGCGGGCGCGGCCGGGCCAGCAGGCTGCGGTGCCATATAGTATTGCAGCGGGGCTGGGAGTCACGTTGGGGGGAGCCGCGGAGAGGAGCCCGTTTACACTACTTTGCTATAGCAGCTATCTTTAATGGTTATTGCGTGGCCGGGAGGAAACCTGATCGGCTAGAGCCGGCCGAGAGCAGGAGGAGGAGTGGACTTTCCAGAGAGATAGGAAGGGGGGAGAGGAGGAGAAGGGGACGGGGGGAAGGGGGGAAAAAAAGAAAAAGAAAAAAAAAAAGGAAAACAAACCGAAACATGTCTTCTGCCTCCCCCACGGACGAGATTACGAGCGCGGTGGAGATCAAGCAGGAAAATGTGATGGAAATCCTCTCTGAAGCCAGCAAGGTGCCCCCCGACGGGGCCGCGGCGGGAGCCCTGAACCCTGCGCCGCCGCCCCCTCCCGCCGCTGCCCCGTTCCCCATGGAGCACGCAGGCTCCGCCGCCGCCGGGGAGGAGGGAGCCGCGGACCAGGTACTGCTCCACACGGAACTCCTGGCCAGGAATCACCACGCTGCCTCGTCTCCCTCCTCCTCTTCTTCTTCTTCTTCCTCCTCCTCCTCTTCCTCGCAGACCCCCCTGGCTTTCTCCCCGGACCACGTCGCCTGCGTGTGCGAGGCGCTGCAGCAAGGTGGGAACCTGGACCGCCTGGCCAGGTTCCTGTGGTCTTTGCCCCCGAGCGATCTGCTACGTGGCAACGAGAGCCTAATGAAAGCCCGGGCGCTGGTGGCTTTCCACCAGGGCATCTACGCCGAGCTCTACAGCATCCTGGAGAGCCACAACTTCGACTCCTCCAACCACCCGCTCCTGCAGGAGCTCTGGTACAAGGCTCGCTACACCGAGGCGGAGCGAGCCCGGGGCAGACCCCTGGGGGCGGTGGACAAGTACAGGCTGCGGAGGAAATACCCGCTGCCCAGGACGATCTGGGACGGCGAGGAGACGGTCTACTGCTTCAAGGAAAAGTCCCGCAACGCGCTGAAGGAGCTCTACAAGCAGAACCGGTACCCCTCGCCGGCCGAGAAGCGCAACCTGGCCAAGATCACCGGGCTGTCCCTCACCCAGGTCAGCAACTGGTTCAAAAACCGCCGGCAGCGGGACCGCAATCCTTCGGAGACCCAGTCCAAAAGGTGAGGGCAAACTTTCCTCCCCGCCCCCTCTCCCGCCTGCCTGCCTTCCCTCTCCCGGCTCTTTCTTCCCTTGCAAACATGGCGCTTACCTTCGGTGCGCCTCGTCCTCCCCTCCTTCCCCCTCCCCGCTCCCTCGCTCCCAACACACCCACCCGGCCCGGGCACGCAGGCATGGGAGGGAGCCGCGCCGCGGCGGCAGCGCGGGGAAACTTCTCCGGGCCCCGCCGCCGCCCCGCGCTCCCGCCGCGCCCGGCCCGCGCCGCCACCCCTTCCCCGGGCCGAGTGACCCGCCGGGCGGCGCGGCGGCGAAGGGAAGGGCGGCGAGGGGGGGGGGGGGTCGCTTCCCCGCCTTGTTTTTATTTAATTGTCGCGCCTGACAGAGTTAATCATTGACGGCGGCCGGAGGACGCGCGGGGGTGTGGGGTCCCGCCGCTCGCTCTGTTTTGAAACCTGACTCGGGAGCGGGCCGGGCTCGGGTTTCAGCGGGGGAGCAGGGCCGGCCGGGCCGGGCCTCAGCGGCCGCACCGCCTGACCCGGCCCGCCGCAGGCCTCCGCCTCCAGCGCCGCGGCCGGCCGCTCCCCGCGGGGTGGGAGAGCCTCCCCAGCCCGGCCGCGCTCCGCCCGCGCCCGGCCCGGGGGCTCTGCCTCCGCACCCCCCCGCGCCGTGCTCCCTCCTTCCCTCCCTCCCCGCGGGCGGAGGGGCCGCGGCGGGGGCTCGGCGCCGCGAGGCGGGCAGGTGGAGGTGACCTCCCTGCTCCCGCCCCCCGCCTTCCTCCGGGGCAGGGAAGGGAGGGGAGAGGCGGGGGGGGGGGGGGGGAGAAAGAGCGGGGAGAGGGGGAGGAAGGGAGAAGAGAGGAAAGGAGGGAAAAAAGCGGCGGCCGGCGGAGGGCCCCAAGGCATTTCTCAACCAAGGGCGCGATTGTGCCGCCGCGGCCCCCTCTCCGCGGGACACATCAAAGGGCGAGGGGGGAGGGAGGGAGCGACCGAAAAATGCAGTCGAGGGCGGACCAGTCAGCAAAAAAAGCCCGGCGGGGCCGGGGCGGAGGGGCTCGGCGGGGCCGGGGCGGCCCCGCGGGGCGCCGCACAAAGGCCGCCCCCCAGCCCGTCCCGAGGTGCCGCCGGCGGCACCTGGGGGCAGCGCGGGCCGGGCCCCCTGCGGGGCCTCCCCCCTTTCCGCGGCCGGGGGCCCGGGGCCGGCCCGGCGGGGGCGGCGGGCTGAAGCTGGGAGGGTCGGGCGGCGCTTCCCGGTCCGCTCTCGCCTCCCGCAGCTGCTGCCCAGCGAGTTACCAAATGGCTGCGGCCGGGCCCGCGCGTGTGGGCACCCCGGGCCGGCCCGGCAGCCGGCTCGCCCGCTCGGCGGGGCTGGCCGGGGCGGGGGGTGGGGGGGTTACAAGTCCATCACCCTGTCTTTAAAGTTCCTCCTCGGCCAGCGTTTGATGTGCCCTTTTCTAAGAAACAACCCCCTTGACTTTAAATTCCTTTAAAGTGCCTTGCAAAGGCAAAACGCTGGAGAAAAATCGTTCGGGAAAACTCTCCCAAAGTGCCTGGGAGCAAGGAGCCCCCCTGGGTGCAGGGCTTGCTGGCAGGCTGTGGTAACGCAGTGTCATCTCCGTCTTTTCCCATAGCGAGTCAGACGGCAACCCTAGCACGGAAGATGAATCCAGTAAGGGGCAGGAGGATTTATCTCCCCATCCGCTCTCCAGCTCATCCGATGGCGTTACCAGCCTCAGCCTTCCCAGCCACATGGAGCCCGTCTACATGCAGCAGCTCGGAAACACTAAAATAGCCTTGAGCTCATCTGGCGTCTTGTTGAATGGAAACCTCGTGCCTGCCAGTACCTCTCCTGTCTTTCTCAATGGTAGCTCTTTTCTTCAGGGACCCAATGGTGTCATTCTCAACGGACTCAGCGTGGGGGCTTCGCAGACGGTTACCTTAAATTCGCCCAAAACCACATCAAGCGTTGTAAGCAATGGGGTGTCCATTACTGACATACTGTCGTCTTCATCAGATGATGTCAAGGACTTCAAACTCCTTCAGGCTTCGGTCCCCAATGCGGCAGCAGCCACCTTCAGCCCCAGCAACATCCCGGTCTCCTTCCCGGGATTGATACCAAGCTCAGAGGTGAAAAGGGAAAGCATACAAACTGCTGCTTCCCAAGATGGAGGCTCCGTAGTTACTTTTACTGCTCCTGTCCAAATAAACCAATATGGCATTGTCCAGATCCCCAATTCAGGAACAAATGGCCAGCTGCTGAACGGAAGCATCGGTTTTTCTTCTCTGCAGCTGCCTCCTGTTTCTGTGGCAGCTTCACAAGGTAAGAGTTTTGTCTTACAGCAAGAGGTATGAGAAAACATTGAAATCGGGCACACATAGCATTTTAAAAGCTGTGGTCTTTTTTCCTCCAAGGTACCGGGAATGTATCTCAGCCACAGCCATGCGCAGTACCTAAAACAGTACCTTTTGCTTGCCTTTATTGTGTGTTATGCTCATGGGCAGACTGTTACACGAGGCTGAGCTCCTCTACTAAGAGCAGAGAAGGAGATCTGGTAATTTACAGCCCTTTCATCTCACACTGTTGTCAAGAGGTCTGTGATACCAGCCTTCACAAATATCTGTAAACTTTACACGTTTCAGTAATTCAGAATATCCCCCATTTGCCATTGAATTCTTTTAATGAGAAGGTTCATAAAGATGAAAATTGCAGCAGCTGGAAATTGTTACTGTTGTTCTTGTGGTGGTTGTTTTGTTTTTTGGGTTTTTTTAACCAAAGCATTTCATAAAAATGAATTTTAAGTGACTATAGACACAACAAGACCAAGCAGTTACACTCTTACATTTTCTGTCCTATAATTAAGAAAGGCTAAACTGCAGGGAAACAATAGAAATGTGCAATAGCTTGTAGATAGAAAACGCGAGGGTATTTGGATAAAACTGCCCTCGGTCCAAGGGAAATACGTCATGGCAGGTTCACGTGCCAAGTGTGCAGGCTCCTCCCCAAGCTTGCTTTGGAGTTTGTCTTAACATACCATAGACTGAAACTTGCAGCCAGCCAGGAAGAATCCCTGGGGAGCACAAGCCTAGTTCTGGATCCTTGTTTTGAAGCAGGTCAGTTATAAAGCACAACCCAACAGCTTTGTTACTCATTAGCCACTGTATCTTTGGTTATGAAAATGATGAAACTGGAACGAATCCCTAGTTTCAGGAGCTGTGAGTATTATAATGAAAATCAAATTGTGCTCATGTTAGCTTATGTGAGTTATTCTTGCTGTAAGACAGGGAGGAACACTGAAGCTGTACAAATACATTTTAAATGGATGCATAATTAAAAGATCCTAAAATGTGGCACTCGCAGTCACTGGAATTTATTTGTGCATAGTTTAAACAAGATGAAAAAGAGAACACATTTGATCTGAATACGACCTGTAATTATAAAAGCCATTTAATCCGTGTGCTCCAAGGCATAAATGGACAGCCAGGAAAGGTGAGAAAGTAAGTTCTGTCCCTTAACTAGTGTGGGACTGTTGTATTTGAAAGTCTTAGGATTAATAATAAGCTCTTCTGAACATGTTCCCCATTGTTAAAAATGCCAATGCCCACTGGAGAGTGATCCACTGTATGTCTAGCCTGGTGCAGTAAGAAGTCAGGATCTGTACTTGCTGCTTTGATTTCTTTTTCTTAACATGAGATGGATGGATAGCTGGCTGTCTATTCCAAGTGGTGTGCTGCAGGCTATTTTAAGCAAGCTACAGTACAGTAAATTATATCTTACTGCCAGGTAACTTCAAGTTGTCTTGCTTTATTCTTCTAGCTTATACATATGAGTAAGATCTTCTAAAAAATCATCATTGACCAACAGAAATTAATAGGGAGTTAATATACTCCCCAGGTGAGAAACGCTTTTTCAATGCTGTTGTAAAAAATTCAGGTGTCTCCAACTGTAGCTTCTTAAAATAACGATTAAACTGCTTTTGAGAAAGAGAGGTGTAACTTTCATGGCATGTCCAGTAAAACCAACTTCGGGTCACCTCTGGCTGCCTCTTCCTGCTTTGGCTAGCTACATCATCACATGAGCAGTGCCATGGCTTTCAGCGAGGGTAGGCAGTCGCTGGGTGAATTTTCGTGGCGTGGTAGATGTGGTAGGGTTAGGTTTTTAGAAACACACAATAAAGCAAGGTGAAAGACGTTACATCTGAGGGCTTGATGGACGGACTACCTAGTTAACCCAATAGAAGTTACTGGGTTTTGGTGGTTTTTTTGCAGGTTGACTTCAGTAGATTCTGCCCAGCAGAAATCCAGTAGTGGATTTCATGTGACGTGTCTCCAGTTCCCACACACAAGCTGTAGTCTGTCACTGAACTATCTTTAATAGCTTTTCATGCTTCTATTCTTAGAAATTGAGTGGTGGCAACTAGTGAAGGCCAAAGCACGTTCATTTTAATCACATGACTGGGGACTGTTTGCCCCTTAATGAGAGTCTGAAAGATACCTTGTATACCAGAACCTTTTCCTTTTTTTTTTTTTTTTTTTTTTTTTTCCTTTCTAGAAGCACTTTCTATTAATGGCTTTTATTTCTTCATACCAAATTTTCTCTCACCTGTTATAAACAACACTATTCTGTGTGGCATTAAATACTAGCATATGTGTGTACTGCAGACATGAAAAAGACCAAAACATCTTAACAAAACGCCTGCACAGCTCTCTGCCAGCTATAATCTGTGTTTTCCTTTCTTTTGCTTCTGGTTTTCTAGGTAACGTTTCAGTAAATCCCAGCACGTCTGATGGAGGAACTTTTACAACTGAATCTTCAGCATTGCAGCAGGGAAAGGTCTTCTTCAGCCCCCTTGCTCCAAGTGCAGTTGTTTATACGGTTCCCAATTCAGGCCAGGCGGTAGGCTCTGTCAAGCAAGAAGGACTGGAAAGAAGCCTTGTGTTTTCTCAGTTGATGCCAGTCAGTCAGAACACGCAACTAAATGTAAACATGTCTTCTGAAAATATATCCAGCGGAGGACTCCAGTCGCTGGCCTCCTCCTTAGTGAATGTAACGCCCTCACATAACTTTTCCCTCACACCACCAACTCTCTTAAATGCTGCAGAACTGAACTCTGGTATCTCAGAGAGCCAGTCCATGTCGTCGCCTGTGACCAGTACCTCTACGGTGATATCTATCAGCAACACTAACTATGCAACCCTTCAGAACTGTTCCCTCATTACCAGTCAAGATCTGTTGTCCATTTCTACAGCACAGCCCACACTTGGAGAAATAGTTTCTACAAGTGGAGACCGTGTCAGCCACTCCTCCGCACAAGTACATCAAGATTTTGTCAGAGAGCACAGGTTAGTTCTGCAAGCCGTACCTGATGTCAAAGAGAATTTCTTACCTAATGCTGAGAGTAAGTCAACTGGCAATTTAATGATGATGGATTCAAAATCCAAGTATGTTATGAGTAACATGGTTGACACAGTTTGTGAAGAACTGGAAACAGACAAAAAAGAACTTGCCAAACTGCAGACAGTTCAGATGGATGAAGATATGCAAGACTTGTAACTTTTTTTCTTGCTTTCTGTTTTAATAGATAAGTCTCCTGTTGAGGCCCTAACAATCCCAAAGTGGGTTTGTTTTGGGTTGTTGGGGTTTTTTTTGTTTGGTGGGGTTTGGGTGTTTTTTTCATTTAAAGAAAACAGAAGAACATTTAAGTGGTCTGAATCAATGTACAGAGGAATCTCTGGCAATGGAATTAGGTTGCCACCCTTGGTTTGCATGCAGTTTTCTCTTTTAAGCAGATTAAAGGAGAAAGAAAATGCCAGAGCAAAAATACCGAGCGAATGGGTACAGGTTTGGCTGTGAGATACTACCCTGATAATTTAACTAGACTCTTAGTAGTACAACATACTCTCAACAGTAAGTATACACTCCTAACTTTAGATAGAAAACAAAAATCTCGCTCCGAAAAGGTAGAAACAATGCAGTCATTTTTGCTGTTTACTTCTAGTCCGTGGGCATTGAGAAACTTTTAAGGATCTCTAGACGATACCTCACCGGCTACTTTTATGTTGTTTGAGGTTAAGAAATGAAACAAAATCATAAGTAATATTGTTACTGGTGTGTTTGCTTTTTTCCAGCAGACTTGCTTTCAAACCAAAAATCTCGCATCAAATGTGTACAGGCTTCTAAATGCTACAGCTAGCATTTTGTCAGTGCACCAGAAAAAGCATCATCTGAAACTCTAATTATGCAACTCAGAAGCTTTTTCTCCGGTATGAATGTAAATATTGTTTCAGTTGTTATAAAGGAGACTTTTTTTTTTTTTTTAATTAGTACAATGGATTTTATTTATGGTTTATGTTCCCTTTCACTTTAGACACAATGCATTGAAAAGGAAAACGTTTTCTGGCTGTTTAATTTATTTTTATTGTTTGAGCAGGAAGTAAACGTAGTTATTTCTGACAAGGTTTTACTTTTTTGTAGTTTTTCAAGCAATAGACTGTAAAAGTAAAATGTTAATCACACTGAAACTAGAAAATGAACTCCCAGTCTCACAAACCCAGGAGGTCCCTGTCTCTACCCCCTCTGTCTTTGTGTTCAGGGGTTTTTTGTTTGTTTTGTTAGTAATTTGGGAATTAGTTGAACCTTTTTGTGTATTTTTTACAGGATTCCATGTGCCTTTCTTCCTAGTGGCCTTATCTTTGTTACTAAAGCACAGTGGCAGGAGGAATAAAAACACTGATTTGCAAATATCCGTCCTCAGGGCCAAAAATCCTGATGCCTTACTTCTGCAAGTAGACTCGCTGACCTCAGTGCCCCTACTTGCACGAGTAAGAAGAGTTTTTAAGTCTTGCGGTCATCATGGGTGACATTTACTAGCGGTGCAGAGAGCCAAAGATAGGTCCTTCTGCACCATGTCAACAGGGCAGGAGGAGTCCAAAGAGGGACCATGGGCCGAGCTGTCATGCTGAGGGAAAGGTCTTAGCCTCAGGCAGATGAGCAGGAAAGGTTGGATGGGCAGGCCAGGGAAGGGAGCCCCATGTTTACACGAACCCATTGGCCACACAGCCCGTGTGGGAGGGCTTCAGCTGCTGTTCAGGCAAGCAGGCCCCCATCCAGGAGTGCACTTAAGCATGTATTTATATATCCTTCCAGAATAAGCCGTGTGGAGGCTGATGGGGGGAACTGCAGCTGCCCAAAGGGCTTGTGGGAGCAGGCAGGGTCTCCGCCTGGCTGCAGCTGGGTCTCCTCTTCCTTCGCCCCTTTGTGCTGTGCTGAGGACAGCAGAAGGGCTCTGGGCAGGTGGAACACGTCTTACCTTTCCTCCAGAGGAGTTTTTGTAGCATGGAAAAGCACATCCTTAAGCTTTAAAATATTAAGAAGAATGCAGATGTGTAAAAATTACATGCTGTTAATCGTTGTGGTTTGGTTTTGTTATTTTTTTATTCTAATGTGAATATATACAGTAACGAAAGCATGTATTCATCCTCATCAGGAGCCTGGTCTGAAGCCTTTGGAAGGCAATGGGAAATGTTTTCATAAGCTTCTTGGGCTCTGAATTGTGTTTAGGACAAAACAAGATCATTTATAAAGGACAAAAAAATGGAAAGGAAAGAAAACCCAGTCTGTTCCTGTCTTGGTGTTAACTGGTTCTGTGGAAGGCCTTCGCAGAATGAAGGGGGTTTTCTGTGCGCTGTGAGCATGGCATAGGCATCCTTGCTATTGTTTTGCACTATATTGAGTACAGCACGTTTTGCAAGGTATTCTGTGGAACCTTGAAGCTGAGCTCTTGGTGAGCACTGGAGGCCACGCTGTGAGCCAGAGTCTCTAGGGCTGCAGGGAAAGGGAAGAGTGAGTGTGCAAGGGGTGTGCTTTGCAGCTGTACGGAGACGCTGATGCTATGCAAACAGAAACAACCCATTAGCAGTTGGCTGTCCCCGCATGCTCCCAAGCAAAAAGAGTGTCTAAGGCAAGTGCTTTAAAGTGGAGATTATCGCAAGCAGAACGTGGAGCTGTATGTTCCCTTGGCACAATTTCCCTTCACATTCACGGGATCTCTGCATGAGTAGGGAATCTGATGGTCCAAAGTTCTCCTCTCCACTCTGCTTGTTTATCTCTGGGCTCCAGCATGAGCAATCTGCTTCCCACCTCTTCTTCACCCGTAAAACCAAGATGATGATGACAGTAACAGTAGCTGTATCTGCTTTGCATTCATTTGTTCAACCCTTTGGAAAATTAGAAGGACCCTGTGTCATTGTTGTATTAATGGAGCATGTGTGCATGGCTCTGAAGGAGTTGTTTGGGCCTTAACATTTGGCCCGTGAAGCTCAGACTGTATTTGGAGGCAAACTACAGAGTATTTCGGAGCACTCTTGTTGTTGATGCGATCAGGTCTCATAACTGAAAAGAATGTGGTGTTACACCAGTACCTGTTACTTTTTTTTCTAGATTTTTTTCTCCTCTGCATTCATTGTGTTACTGAGGCTCTGAATTCCATGACTTTGCAGCACAGTTGACATGAAAACTCTGTATGTTGTTACAGTGGTGCGTATCTTGGAGTGTCTGGTACTTCTAATAGACTTCCCGCTCCTCAGTGGGAGTGGAGGATGTACATAAAAGCAGTGGTTTGGGACAAAGTAAGATTAATCTATTCTAGTCTTCCAGATATCAAGTAACTTATTTTATTATTATGTTTTACTCTTTCTTTCTCCCATTGAAAATAAGTGTCATTCCCTCCAGATAATGTAGTTATAACCTCATGTTTTCTGCAGGTACATATGCACAATATAAAAACTCATTGCACGGTACAGTGTTTTTAAAATAGATATTTAAATAGTAGTTTTAATCCTACTGTAAAATAAGGGTCAGTTTTTATTATGTGGCCCTCAAGCAAGCAGGCTAACTGCTCTAAATAGACAGTACACAAAGCCCCGAAAAGTATCTGGGGCCGGATCTTCGGCTGCTGTAAATAAGGCATTGCTCCACTGATTCCAAAACTGAGGATTTTACACAGTGTTTAGGGGATGTGGATGCTCATTTCTTACACTCATGAATGGCAGTGAGTGTCCAAGTCCCACAGTCCTTATTATCACATTGTGTTCCTTAAATGGAAGGTATGTCATACATATTCCTTCTCCCTCCCTCTCTGTTACAGATGAGAATAAAGGATTGTTTCAGCTTCACATATGTTTGTAACTTGTAAGTCCACTGGAAATCTTACAGGAGACATTGCCAAATTCTACTACTTTTCTGATCCCAGACCCAGCTTTGAAAAATACACTTAAAGTTTAAGCAAATTCCTACAAAGCATGATGTTAAAAAACCCTTTGTTCTTTACTACTTTTAATTAAGGCTGCCTCTTTCACCCAGAGTTTTGCAGAGAACCAGAAATATATTAAATTGAATGCTCTGTCTGGACTATTCGCAGCATTATTCCTGTGGTGTTACCTGAAAGGACATTTCAGCCCCATAAATCAAGGACATGTATCGGCCAGGTCCTCAGCTGGGCTAAACTAGCACAGTTCCATTGACTTTAATGTCCTTTCGCGCCAGCTGAGAATATGGTCCATTCATTTCACTGGAGTTGGGTCAGGGACGGATTTGGCCCAGTACACGGTGGCAGTATGAACCAGTGCAGAAGGCTGACACTCAGACAGTTATAACCTAACAGTCACAGCCTATTGAAACATATACCTCTTTCCATTTACTACTTTACCCTACCTGTGGATTCAGGAAGACTCATTCGGAAAGCTACCTTACCCAGAAGTAAGGCTGGAACCTTCTTTATTGTTACTACCATCAATCTGAGATTAATGATGGTAACTGACAGGTTCTGACTTTAAATCCTGCAAAACCACCTCAGTAACTGTTCTCAGTTAAATTGAACAGGGCAGAATTTGGCCCCATGTGCACAG
This sequence comes from Falco punctatus, assembly GCF_963210335.1. Classification (NCBI taxonomy): domain Eukaryota; kingdom Metazoa; phylum Chordata; class Aves; order Falconiformes; family Falconidae; genus Falco; species Falco punctatus. The sequence goes on along the minus strand of NC_137587.1, from coordinate 41,535,983 downwards.
GAGCTTTTCCCGTATGTAGATTTCCAGTGCCTGTGCACGTTTCTTAGCAAGGGCAGATGAACAACCGAGAAGGTGCATCCCTCCAGTTTCATGCAAAGTACTTGTGCAGGACTCATAGGGGCATGAATCACCTAGTGCTTGTGGTCAAGAAGCATCTCAAATTGTAAAAAGAATAGTGATTTTATAACTCTGGAAACAAAAGTAATGATGTTTTACAAGCAAGGAGAACTGAAGTCTTCCTGTATCTCCTAGCAGTTATCTTGAAGGATATTTTATACCTTACTTGTATGTTTCATATAATTTAAAACTAGCTTCTTAAATTTCTGAACTCGAGGGGGTGAATCTTCTGACTTTCAGGATTCACATTCAGAGGATGATTGTTCTTTTGCTGCATGTACTGTTTGCCCAGAACTAACCAGTTATTTCTGTGATATGGGTTTATTGTGCCTTACAACAAATATGAAACTTAAGCGGAATGTACGCATTAGAGGAGGGAATAATCAGAAGACTTTACTGCACTGTTAGGTGATGCCGCCCCAGAGTGTATCATCAAACATATCTGTGCTTAATTACCCAACCAAAGAGATCTAAAGTATGTATGTTTGTTGTACTGTAATAGGGGTTTGTGCCTGGACAGTTAAGTGTTTTATTTGTATTCTGAGATGATGTGAACTTATTTTTCTAAACACTATACTGAATAAACTTTATATTTATACACATCTTGTGTAAATACTTCTATTTGGATATCATGTGAGGGCTTTGAATGTTGTGTTAGAAAAGCAATCTAAACTAGAAACAGCTTTTAATGACTCATCATGATGGTGGTGGCACCTAGGAACACCTGTGCTCACCAGGGAATTGGTCTAAAGCCTACGTAGGCTAGAATGAGACTTTCTGTTGGCTTGAGTGGGTTTTTTCAGACCCTAACTTTGTTTCTAAAATACAAAATTAAAAACCATAAATCTGTTTCATATCAAACCTAGCTATTACATCTGTATCTGAAACCAAATTTATACCATAATTAGATAGATACTATTGGAACATATTCCCACCTACTAGTGAGAACTAGTCAGTGTTTACTGGTGGCTCCCATGGCATTGGGATGCTTTCTGTGTCAGGGTTTCTGTGTAGGTGGGTAAATTCCTGTCTGCTAAATTCGTATTTGCTGAATTTTTTCTTTAAAGTGTTGCACTTGGTATCAGGCCTGGTTTTGGCACTTCTGAGAACAGCCTGAAATTTCTGTTCCCTTGATATTAAAGGCTGTAAACACATTGCCATATTACTTTAGATTTGTGCTCCAAGTACCAGGATTGCCTAGTTACGGTTTTGATGCCAAAATGACCTGACGGTAAGTTCAAGGAGACTAACCTGTACAGGTGAAATAGTTTCCCTCAATGAAGCTATATATACTTTAGAGATACTTAACAGCCTACACATGCCAGCAGGAAAACACCTTTTCACCCCCTAAATTGTATTTAGGCCATAGGAAGCCAGATGAGGTCTGTGAGATGAATTTTTTTTTAAATGGTTAGATCCAGTTGTATATACCTATTATATTTTTAATCATTACTAAGACATTACCTTTCCTTACTGTTACTCACCGTTCCTCCGTCTTTCCCATCTATTGCAGCTGCATCCTGCTTGCTCTGCGCAGTGCCGCTGACGGCGGTCCCGGTGGCAAAGCGCAGGTAGTCACCTCCCGGCCCTGGGACCATCTCCCTTCTCTGCCTAGGGCCGACCTGCCTTGCGCTCTGCAGCTGCCAAAGTAAATCCAGTTTGCCGGGAGCAGCCCTAAGGTAGAGAGAGACAATTGCCTTGTTGCCCAACTCCTTTTCCTTCCCAGAAGCGGTGCGCGTGACTCAGTCCTGTTTGTAGTGGTTCCCTTTGCCATGCTTTGTTTTTGCCTGAGCAGTAGGATTGTGATAATATTTTCCTGCCCTGCAGATATCAAATTCCTGATCAAGCCCTGGACAGCAGCTCCATCCCAGTTTTGCTTGGAGCAGGGGCTGAGGGTCTAAAGCCATCCTTTAACCTGGCTGTGAGCGGCTTCTCTCATTCCTGCCCCATGACGCAGCTGGGGGGAGAACCACCGCTGCTGGGCTGGCTCCAGCTGGGGGAGATCCCCTCCGGGAGGGGGTTTCTGTTGCGCAGCTGCCACACGCTCGACCAGACAAAGTGCAGGGGTTCGAGGGCAACTGAGAAGCGGTAAGTCTCAGCGTATGCAAATGTCAAAATTCTCCCTGAGCAGCCACCCATGCGGTATGCAGGATGAATCATGTCCTAACGAAGCACATTCCTGCTACTTTGGAGGGCTTTGCAGATGTGTTCCAGGTCACCCTGGGCGAGAAAACCACACACAGCCACGGTTACTTCTTCCCTGGCAGCTTGTGCGCAGATGGAGAAAAGGGGGACAGCACCTTTGGAAGGGTGGGCAGCTGGCTCCCTGAGCGTTTCCCACGGGGCCTGGGGATGCTGGAGCGGGGACCAAGGACTGCCAAGGCAGTAGCCGGGATAAAGCTGATAGTAGGGAGGTTCGGTGAGATAGGTGGTTGCTCTTGATCTAACAGGGAGACTAGCTGGGAAGGGAAACAACACCAGAACAACACTTCTTGCCTTCTGTTTCTGGCTGGATTTTCCCTGATGCCAGATCAGAAGGGAATTTTCCTGCTCCAAGAGGCAGAGGTTGGGTCAGTAAAAAAAGATCATCATATAAATGCTCACAGCTTGGAAAGTGTAGGTCTCCTTACAGGTCTGCATCCCCTGTTGTGATCTCTGGCTGCAGAAATCTTTGGGCTGGAGTCTTAGGACAGTATATCTCAGTTATGGATACAGATCACATTTTTAATACAAAAATACATTTTAGAAGGAAAATGATTCCCAGAAATAGGAATTCATCTGCCAAACAATGTGCACATAACTGACTTTACACTCAGAGGTGCCAGAAAGTTCAGGAATGAGACCAACAATAAAAAAAAAAACCAACACACGTGTGAAAAATCTACTACATTAAAGCCAGATTCAATAAAAATAGCACCTAGTTTATATGCTGCAGAAGCTGGCACATGCACGCGAATGCTGAAGGAAAAAGATAAAATGTTCAGAAGTTGCACACAGTCCAGAGGAACTGAGCAGCGCTGGAGTAGAGCTGATGGTTACTCAATAACTCATGTACAATATTCTCTTGTGTAAGTACTTTAATTCTTCATCCTGCTACTTCTCGGGCAGAAAGACCCAATTTGGAACACTTCAGGCTAATCGATAAGCTTTGTTGTTGCAGCCAAAGTGCTTTGCAATAGATCTTATATTACCCAAAAGGACTTCAAAATGTTACACTGCACCATTTTCTTTTCTACTCTGCAAACTGACAGCCAATTATTTCGGTGTTAGTGGTATCCTTATCCCGCTTGCAGATGAAAAATGCAGCCCCTCCCCTGAGGAGCTTACAGGATACAGAAATAAAAGCAACCCAGGCAGGGAGGGCAGGAGAGAAGAGGCGATCTGCCCGGGGCGATGCTGGCAGTGGGTGGCAGGCAGGTTGCAAAGCCAGGTCTCTGACTCCCCCTGTTGCTTTGCCCACTGGCTCACGCCGCCTCCCCAGGAGCCCAATCCGGCTCGGATGCAATGCCCCCTGACAGCAGCAGGAGGACTTGCTGCTTACGCCGCAGCTGAGTTTGCTTCTTTCATTTATTTACTATATTTACAGCCACCTTCTGATGCCAACCGATAGCGACCTAAGCCTCTAGCAAAGCCCTGTGGATAACTAGACTGGCCCTGGACCGGGATCGCTGAGCCTGCAAACACTCAGGCTCCAGAGAAACCGCTCCTGCCTGAATTGCCCCACCAGGATGCTGCACACGTGGGCCCTGAACGACTCCGAAGCCATCCACTTCCAGACCAAGGCAATTTGAGAAAGGTTTGACTTGTCTCCCACCAAGTCTGAGGAGCTGAGGGAGAGACATGCTAACGGGAGGTGAGGATGGGTTAGTGCAGAGCCTGAGCTGTGCATGCTCTTGCATGTCTTAAGCCAGTGGTTTCTTAAAATAATAAACCAAGAACAAATGATGACTAAAAGCCTACCCATGTCCTAGGAAGATGCTGGGGGTTTTGCTGTTTACTGCTGCCTAAGCAAACAAGGGCAGGCAGGGGGATCAGAAGGTGGCTCTGGAAGGCAACACCTTCTATACCAACCCGAGCACATTTGCAATGGACGCGTATGGATATAGGTAAGGATATGGACAGTGTGAATGCAGGTGGAAGTGAGCACTGACTGGATTAAGTCTCTCAAAAAAAAAATTATTTTAAGGTTCACTATGAAGTTGCTGAAGAGGCAGCCTCTGCTTTCTCTTGCAGGCAGCATAGAACAGAGCCTGGTCCCAAAATTCAGCAAGTGAACCAGGCTGAGGCTCAGCACTCCCAGACAGGTGCAGATTCCTGGTCTGCTACTAAGCAGCGCAGGAGCATGTCGTCCCCTTGCTCAAAGCTTGTGGCAGAACAGCAGAGGCAGCAGGGGTTAACTGCCCTCTTAGTGCCATGCTCGGAGCAGAAGCCTGCTGGAGCAGTCTCAGTAAGAGCTGCAGACTCTAGGAGCGTGACATCATCTGCATGTGGAGGGATTTGCACACATATCACCCCTATATAGGGAATGGCATTAGCTTCCTGAAGGCTACTATAGCCCTTCTCCTCCTCTTGCCTATAAATGTAATAATGTTCTCCCCAGAGCTTCAAAACATTGTTTGCTGTGTTTCTGCTTCTTACGCTGCCTGCAGGGCTTGGTCTCCCCCAGATTTGCCAAGAAAGCAGCCACGGCTGGGCCAGGGAAGTAAGGCACACTTTTACACATCTGCCCACGAGGACGAGGGCTGGATGAGAGACCACAGCAGCTCCATCCCCAGGTCAGCAAGCACTGAGGCATTTCAGCTGAGCCCTCACAGTGTCTTGCCCACAGCTCCTTTTGGTTAGGACCCCTCAGGACCCTCCAGATAAATTCCCAGGGGGGTGTTTAGGGGCTGGTGTCATTCGCCATCTTCCCCATAGCCCCTCAGCCCCCTGTGACACAAGGGAAGCGGTACCCAGGGCTCCCCAAAGCAGCAGTACCTGGAAGCGGGCTGCCAACAGCTGCCTATTTCCAGGTGTCACTATCAAGAACTGTCCAGCCTTGCTGGAAGCACTCCTGGGAGCATGGGGCACGCTGCACATGCCAGGCACTGGCCAGTATCGCCTTGCACTGGCCAGCAGTCCCAGGACTGGTCCCAGGACAGAGGTAGGGCCATGCCAGCCAGCCCTCCTCAGGCTCTGCCAGGGCAACGCCAACAATTTACTGGCCCAGTAGAGAGGTGCCAGGCGGGCATTTGGCATGTCCTGCTACACACGGCATCGGGGCTGGCAGCCTCAGTAAACCCCTTCTGACCTTAGCTTCTAGGAATAACTTCTTACAGCTCCTGGGGTTTTTTTGTACAAACCAAAGGCAGGGCTAGCCGAAGTATCCAGCCAGGAGAGCTCTGTGCTGTTCCTCTGGAAATGGCAGTCCCAGCAAATGAGACTTCTTGACTGGTTGTTCTTGGTTTATGCTTGTTATCCAGTAATGGCAGCAAGTATAGCTAACATATACGTGGCTTGGAAGTGTTCCTGTTTCTTTCAAATTTCCCTGCAAAGATCTGAATCTTTGCAGTTTGGGCTACATTGTTCAGGTGAACGATGCTTACAATGAAGAAGGAATATTCATTTGCTGGCGGACTGGAGGACTAGCCCCTCAGACTGAAGTACAGTGTGGAGCCTACTTCATTTTGTAACTATTCTCAATTCTTAGGATCTTTTTACAAGCCACAATAAATTAAATATCCCTGTGAAATAAGCAGCTGCCAACAACATTGACTCACAAGACTGGAAGGCATTAGGAGAGCCATACCTAAGCCCAAAACTAAACACTCCTGCTTAGGTTTTAGCAGAGCCAAGCCCAGTGGAAGGAGTGCCTCCTGTCTTGCAAGCTCTACTTCCATTACAGACACAGCCTGTGTTTCTGGACCCTGTGACACTCGTCCAGAATCGCCAGCTTGTCTTCCAGTCTTCCTCCTCTTAGTGTATTTTCTATATTTAATAAGCACGCCCTTTTGCAACATCCAGGGTGTTCCTGAAAATACTGACTAGCACCACGCTGAGTAGAAACCCTCGCTCAAGAGATCATGGTATTCTGACCTGGAACCACAAGATAATCGCTGTTTCAGAACAATTTCCCACCCATCCTACGGGGGCTTTGCCCAGATCGCATTTCCTCAGTTCGTCAGGGCATGGAACGGCATGAAAAGGCTGACGCATGCCAAGTTGTGTCACATCTAATGGTTCTTCCCTTTCCAAATGGCTTATCATGTTATCAAAGGCAACTAGGCTGGCATGACATAATTTGAGAATCCCACTTCATAGCTGGTAGAAACTGAATCCCAGGGAGTCTGTCAGTAACAATATATTCCAGGTAATACAGGACTGAAACCTCCTGGCCCCAGGTCCCAGTCTTAAACCTAAGCAATGTTCTGATTTGCCAGCTTTCACAATTTATGAGCTTTGCGATATTTAGTAGCTGGCGAGAGAAGGGAAGCAGGCAGGGGGGTTATGGCTGCAGCTTCCTAATTTAAGAAATTAGGAATTAAAACTTTGTTCTTAAATTCCTGGGTTTAAAAAACATATAAATAAGTTTGGAGGTGCTGAAGGTCTCCAGATCAGAATACATATAAATATGGGTATCTCACATTTGTCTATCTAACTGTACACAAGCCTTTTGTGTCAAAGCTGGTGTTACCTTATGCTCTGAACCTTTGGGTCTGATAATACTGTGCACAACAAGACACTCCAAGAGAATAAACCAGGGTATCAAAAAGGTATCATTTTAGAAATAAAATCAATAAATGGTCTAAAAATTTAGGAGAATATTTGTCAAAGCTGCCTTGGGATTCAAATTCCCATAAACTTAAAATTAGATTCTGGGTTAATTTACTAGACTGATGCAGCCTAATCAGTAAAGGTATCAGCTGATTTTTTAAAAACCTCTGTATAACTCAAGTTAGAGAAACATTTCACAAACCTAAAAACAAACCGCTCACCCACCCTCAAACAGCATACAGATGCATTTCTTAAAATCAGCAATTAGAACATCAGTTTTGTTTTTAAGGAACTCGAGCAAACCCACTCTATGTCCCCGTATACCCAGGCAGGATTTCCAGAGCATCCTGTGCCTGGCAGCTCCCACCACGGCTGGCAGCACAAGGAGCCCCATCCGGGTTACTCAAGACCCCAGTTCAATGTTGCACCTAAATACACCTCTGCCTACAAACCTGCATTTCAGTGTAGCCATAATTAACACAAGCAAATGGTTCCTAGTTGTAACAAATAGTTGTCAGCTGAGTTATCACTGAGAGCAAAGACAAGACAAACCTCAAGGGCTGCGGGAAAGGAGGCAGGCTAATCAGGAGAGAAACCTTCACCACGCGCCTTGTATTAGCTACCACCTTCAACCCTGGCCCAAGAAAACCCTGAAGCACTTGTTCTTCCACACAAACCAAATCAACTTTGAGATTTTTATTTGCTGCAAGAAGAAAAAATCACTGAGCTGCTCGGCTTACTCTGCGTTTTAAAGCTTTGGCCTAAAACAGTAATTTGAAAGGGTAATGATGTTTTTCCCCTGGCCCTGACTGTAATGGTGGTTGAAGTGTTCCAGATGCTTGTATTTTTGCAAAATAAGAGGGAGCACAAAGAGAAAGATGGGTTATCCTTTATTTTTCAAGCCTGACCCAGAGACGACTTGAACTGTAACTATCTCCCGAGATTAGCTGATGTTAACCGCAGGGAACCAAAAGTCCAGTTTCTAAACATCTGGATTTCCATCTCCCCATTAGTACAACAGCAGTAATAGCACTTCCATCCCTCCTGGCCAGAGGTATAGCCAGGCTAAGATTCACCCAGATGGGATGGCACAGTTGAAATACTGAGATAGACCCTACTGATGGAACAAATAATATATATTGAAATATATTTCTTATATATTGCATTGTTAGGATACTATTAAACTTACCCCTTACTCCAGTGAGTTCTCAGAACTGGCCTGGGTGCTCGGTCCCTCTGTAAGCTATGCCAATGCCTCGCGCCCCCCTGTGCCTGCCCACCTCCCACCTTCTGTACCCTGGCACCAGGAGGAGCAAGAGCAGGACGCAGCAATAGCACCCTGCCCTTCCCCTTCGATAAGGCCTTTTACTTCCCACTTCAACAACATTTGCCCAATTCTGCTCCTCTCCAGGCCATGTACAGAGAAGGGAAAGTTATTTACCAGCCTTTCTTCTTCCCATCTCTCTTCCCCATCCATTTTCGCTGAGCCAGGAGGACCACTCTGCACCAGTGGTGGTAGAACCAAGCCTGGACACTGCTTCACTACCTGGTAGTGGCTTTTAAGAGCCACTACTTAAACTGACTGTGGTGCTACTCCTTTTGTTGTCTGCCTCCCAAATCCAGAAGCACAGCTCTGCACCCTACACCACACTCTCCTCCCCCGTGTTCACAGTGGGTGTCACTGCCTCAGCCGATGGAGCTGCCACAACTTTTCTGAGCAGCCACTTCTACCAGCAAATAGATCATACTCACAAATCACTGCCTGGAAAGTCTACATGGTATGTGGCTTAATTTTCTTTTCCATACTATGAAATCCAATCTGAAATGCACAGATTAGTTTACTAATCTGTGTAAATCCTATTAATAGCACTTAGACTGCTGCGCTCCCATTCACATTCTAACAAATCTGTTGAGACTGGCTTGGTTTTCCCTTATCTCCTGCAAGATCTTCACACCAGGCTGCGGTCACGTCTTCACAAAATAGCTGGCCACAAACGGAAACTTGTGCTTTACAGTCATCTCTCATATTTTAATTCGTGTCCCATGGTCCAACATGTTCTGGATCAAAGCATTAGTGCTGTAAATCACTACGGTGCCATCAAAGCTAAAGGGATTATACAAAGGGTCGCACAGCTTCAGTGGGGAAGGGCAGAGCTCGTACTCCTCCTCTCCCCCAGCATCACTGGCTTCAGTGCCTGCTCCTGTTGCAATCTACCACACAGCTCCCATCAGCACCGCAGCAACTCCATCCTGCCCTGGGCACCTTGCTTAACACTGAGCCCAAACGCTAGCAAAGGACCCGCTTGCAGGAAGGAGGTGATGGGACAGTCTCTGGAGCCACTGGATGTGTTCACACCAGCCCCACACACACCTTGTCACACACCCTTGTCACCTGTGTGTTTAAGGTGGCATGCCAGGCACCAGGGCTTGCAGCTATCAGAAAGAGCAGTCTTGCTGGCAGCTGTGTGGGTTACAATCCCCCCCAAGCTCAGTGTGGCTTCTGAAAGAGAAGGCACCCTCTGTTCTGCTATAGAATAAACCATTCTCTATTTGAAACAACAATATTTACTTTTCCTATAGTGGATCCAGCAGCCTCCTACATCGCAGGCATGGCAAGAGGGGTCAGCACCAGGAACAGGAGAAGAGGAGAGCAGGACTCACATACCTGGCTCTGGTTCCTAATCAAGCTGTGCATTAATTACCTAATCCACCTCCACGCTACTGTCCCCTTGCATTTCATTTCACCACTGCCCTGGACTCCTTGTAACCAAGCACCTCGCAGCACGGCCGCAGCCTCAGCCTGTTCTGCAGCCCACCAGCTCCATGCTGAGCCATCTTCACGCAGCTAGGACCAAGCTGTTCCCTTGGGGTGAGGAGTTCTCTGTGCCCTTGGCTCAGGCTGGCATTTGCCAAAACCAGCCCTTGGGAAGGGCTTTGAGCCACGGTCACCCCCAGCCTGGCCTTCCTGTGGGTTCCCAGCACCTGCTAACATGTCCCACCCCTGTGCCAAGGAGGAGAGGATGGATGCCGGAGGAGAAAACTCCCCACCAGGCGAGCAGCTTCCCAGACTTACCAGGCAGAGAGTTTTATGGAGAACAGGAGAACACGGGAACTATACCTGCCCCCAAAAATCCTCTTAGGTGAGGGAGGGCAAAGATCTACTCTAAATCACTGAAAGGAAGGGGCTTGAGTTAAAACTGCATTTACAAAAGTCCACAGTAGGACAAAGCCACTCCTGATCTTCCTGTCAAGGGATCCCTGCTCCTTGCACCGGTCTGGTGGCTGCCCTGTCCTGGCCATCCAGCTCTCCCCTCTTCCCAGGGCCCAGCGAGGCTCTGAAGTGCTTCCACTAAGCTCAGTATACTGGGCCTACGGTGCTGAGCCCTTTCCAGCACAGCCCTGACTACATTTCCAATGGGTTTTTTTCTACCAGAGGGTTAAACAAATAAATAGCATAAAGGACCTGTGGCTCCTCTCGTCCCTTGCCCATAGCTGAACTGCATCCACTCCCCATTCAAACACATATGGATTTTCTCTCATCACTGGAGAAACTTTTTGGGGTCCACGTAGCTTCACTCTCTCCTAGTTTCTCCTAAAATAGTTTTAAGTCTTTAATTACCTGAATAATTCCTGCTGGTTAGCATGACATACAGAGAATTGTTTGTAATTCCTCATTATTATGGAATAAATGTTCTAAAAATGCTACCTGCACTCCCCCAAAATTCTTTTACAAGGGGTTCTTACTTGTTACCTGTGTTAAAGCTTGCCTATGAAACAGCTGTTTAGTTTTAGACCTTTAATCTCTTGTAAAGGTGCCTGTTGTAAGATATAAAGATGCCACAAAGGAAAAAAGAAAAAAAAGAGGAATTTTTAGAGAAAGCCAACCAGCCAAATACAATATGTGGCCAGACAGAATCAGAAGCGCTGGCTGCAGTACAAGCCCAAGAGGCATCAGACACACCGCCCCAGCCACAACGGTAGCCCTTCACTAGCAAAAGGAATGTAGAAAACAAAATGAGGGCAAGACCACTCCTTCCTCCTCCTCCTTCCCCAGAAAGACCATCTGACATGGCTGATGCCTCCGGTACCTGCAGATGTGCCACTGCTGGAAGGGCTGATAGGACTCGCTGGCCAGGCAGTTCTGCCTTTGCTGTCATGCCTGCCTGACCCTGCGCAAGCAAACTTCATGAAAAGAGATGCTTAAATACTAAGGGTTAGAGCAGGGGACACCCCATCTCAGCCCTTTCATACACACTCTGAGCTCCTTTGTAAAACCAGCGCAATTTCTATCGTCCTTGCTGCACAGCATCACGTACTGATAGCTACAGACCCTGTTCCAATGTCCCGCTCACGTGTGCTCACAGCTAGCCTGTGCCCATCTGTCCTGTGCCTATTTTGTCCTTCCCCTTAAATAGCTTTTTCCTCTCAGGCGTGTTGACAGGGGACAGTCACATTCCCCTCTGTCCCCTCTGGCTTTACTGGGCTGCCTACAGAAGCTCTGCCAGAGTTTGGCTTGCAAGGAATTCCTTGTCCTGATGTCAAAACTATATTATGCCACCATGAGCTGAGATGTAGCGTAACCTGGAAGAGCCCTGCTGGTTTTGTACACCCTGCTACCCAAGGAGCTCATAAACCACCTTCTTCTCCCTGTTGCTCTCAGTCCTTGAAGGAACACACAGGAGAGCTCAGCTCCCCACCTGCGGGGAGGGGAAGTCCAAGAAGAGGGCTTGACTCACAGCTACTTTTCAAACCCTGCCCATGGACAGACTCACAGGCTCTGGCTGCTCATGCTCAGGCAGTAACAGGGCTTACGGCCCCTGCATGTCCTCAGGCTGGAGGCTGCTGCCTCGCCGTGTCCTTGAAGAAGCAGCGGTGTGATCCCTTCACCGCCATCCCAGAGTACAACCTGCCGCACTAACATACTCTGCAGCAGCTGGGGATTTCAGCTAGTAAGTCAGGTTACAAATGCGGTTGCTAGATTTTGTTCTCACGCCTTTGCTGTGGGGGACACATATCTTTCGGAAGGATAGGATGGATAGGTAAGAGAAGTCAGCTTTTAAACCTCACCAAGGCTAGTGGGAGGGCTAAAAGCCTAGATCACAAAGAGTTTTGCAGCCTGATTCACCGCAGCATTTGGCTTCAGAAATTCAGAGTTCAATTTCTGCTACAAAGTTTGGTGTTAATTCCTGCAGCTCACTGCAGCATCTCATACTTCCAGCCAGGCTCACCAGGGAGCTGCAGTGGTGCACCACAGTCCAGGGGTGCAGCTTCTGGGGGGCGGAGGTGTTGCAGGGAATATCAGCATCACCTGGTGTAAGTGTGCTCTGGGGCTAGTGACAGAGGAATTACTACTGTATAGTTTCCTCCACACCAGCCCTGCAAAACCCTTTTACACCTACCTGGAGTACAAACTTTCTATCACAGAACCACCTCTCCTCTGTCTCCAACGCTGAGTTGCACAAGACCCCGTCTTTAGGGAAGCCTCCATGTGTCACAGTGATAAAACTTGCTTTCAAATGAATTTGAAGAGAAGCATTTAATACTGACTGTCCTGGCCCTTGGTAGCTCCCTGTCCTCCATGCATAAACACAAGCAAGCTGCCAACACACTCCTCAAACACAGCCTGCAGCTCCAGCAGTCCTGCTGAGGTTTGCATGTTTGGAAAGAAGTTACAGGGATGCCAGCAGAAGCAATGACCACATTGTCTTTAAAGCACAGGAATGCTTTGGAAAGTGTTTGTGTACAAAAATAATAATTAAAAAATCCCAAATCTTTCATGCCATCCCCTTGCTTAGCCAAACAGCTTCTCCAGGCACCTGTCTATTGCATCTAGTAATAAAGAGAAGTTTCTACTGTCATGACCTTACCTCAAGAAGCGTAGCCCCAAGTGGGTTCGCAGATGCGCTCTGGGAGTAAGTGAAGTCATCAAAAAGCTCCCAGAATTGAAGGAACTTCACTTGGTGTGAAACGAGCTGAAGAAAAGGGAAGTGGAGAAAAATACAGCCAGGAGATTAAACACTGTGATCTGATCCACTGGAGGCACAAAGGACATTAAACGGAATCAAAACTCAAATTTAATGAAACCGAGAGACAGAAAACCTGTGTGTTATGAGGCTACAAGATTCACTGCCACAACATATCATGGAGGCCAAAAGCTTGTCACCAAAAGTGTGAAAATATATACACACGCACACATACACACCTACACACATGCACACGTACATACACACACCTCTGGTCTCTCAGGGCTGGAAAGGACTTGACAACACCATTCACTCTTTTCCCCAGCTCCAAGACAAGATCAAATAGATGTCGGTATTTTCTGACAGATGTTTGTCTAGACCTGTTTTGAACAGAGAATCTCCCACCTCCCTAGGCAATTTATTCCAACGCTTCCTTTTCTTCTTCAGCTTTATACACACACGCACACGTATATTTATCTCAGAAGGTGAGCGGAGCGGTCTCTGATGACTTGCACATCAAAAGGCTTGTTAACTCATTTCTCATGGCAAGATCTTTATTGAAAATGATGTACAAGCCCAGAAGATCCCAACCTGACCTGAGAAGACAGGCTGAGCTTGGGGGACCAGCAGCTGGGGCAAGGGGGGCAAATGGGAAAGGAGGGGGAAATTCATCCCTTTCCTTATTAACCCATCAGGTTTGGTCTGCTGATAAAAAAGAGAACAACTTTTGTATACTCCGGTTTTAGACTCAAACATTAAGTTCTTCTGGTTTGGGTAAAATAAATACACTTTTGGCTTCCTCAGCAGCCACCTCAGAAGAGATGCTATCCTCTTAAACTTAAGTAAGGCAAAGGAGGGGATGAAGAATGAGGCTGTGCAGCTGGAATATGTAAATGGCAGGATGGAGAGCAGCACTTTTCCAGCCACCCTGGGTATCTATTACCTCCACTTTTGGACTGACAATGCACCAAATGTTTCATTGCCTGGGGCTTTACAAAGCCAACCAGCTTTTTTAGCTGAAAGCACTAATGTAGAAAGGCAATTGGGAATTAATTATTTAATGTGGTTCTCATTGGTAGAAAGCTTCCACCCCTCCTGTATCTCGGCTACCACTATACATATGTTGCTTTCCTCAGACTACAGTGATTAGAGAGCAATGGAAAATTATGGCTAAATCCTGTTCCCACTTGCAACAAACTCCATTTAAATCAACAGATTTGCACTCAATAACCAAGAGTGCAGTTCAGCCCCATGCTAGGAAAACATCATTTGTGACAAAAAGCAGACAGATCTCAGCATCCCCACTTCTGAAAATAAGCCGTCTCATACCTCTGCTCCCAACCCCTCTCTTTGACAGGCAGCAGCAGATTATTCCTATTTAAAAATTAAAATCCACGCAAGTAGCCCTATTAGTAGGAAATTGGAATGAGCTCCCTTTAATGTGGCTGTTCGGATGCCTCGCTGGAGCAGGCAGAAAGGTGTATCCTGAATCCACACCGCATGTTGGTTCAGCTCCAGCTTCCCCAGGATTCTCAAGATAAGCATCTATTTCATTTAGAGCCTTTTTAGTTATGACCTGTGTAGAAGCAAGTGTCCTTTTGAAGATCTCTCTGCAACAGCTGCATGCCAGAAACTCCTATCCAAGTTACTTTAAGAGCTTAAGAATCAGGCCCCATGTATTTAAAAAATTAAGTTTGCAAAATAAGATTTTGCAGTGGGGCTGAGAAGGGTCATGAACTTATGCTGTTGGCCATCGTATGTGGGAAAACAGTCATTTCTTCCCCACAGTCACCACCTCCAGAATCATTCCAGATGAAGTCCTGACAGGATCCTACCAAAATTCAACATAGTGAATTACACCAGGAATTAATTTAACATAATGTGTCATATCTTTCCAAACATAAAATACATTGGGTTTGCTTTTTTTTTGGCTCTTCACATGAAAGAAATATGACTGTACAGATGTGCTTTTCTAAGATCTAGTGGCATGAAACCTGAAATACCCCAGCAAGATCCAGAAGCGAGAAGTTTTAATCACCATGGAAGCACGACACTTTTGAAGGTCTATGAAATTATATACCCACATCTGAGAAAGGTAAACTTATCCATCTGGGCAGATCTGCTGATAAACAAAGACAACTAATTTTCTCCTGGAAAGCTGCATTATATGTTGTTTGAAAAAATAATCAGTCATTAGAGACAGTTTTATGCTGGGAAGAGAAAGGAGAAAAAAACCCAACAGTGCTGGGAGAGACTTTCTGTAAGGGAAAAGAAAAGGCAGTGTGAAAATATTCCCTTCATTTAAGTGATTCCCTGCAAATTCAGGAGGCTGAAGAGGAGACAGGCTGAGCATCTCTCAGGGCCAGACGGAGCAAGGCTGGCGACAATGGAGGCATATGGAGACCCACCCAAGGCGCAGACAGAGCGGAGGACCCCCAGACCTCAGCTTACGCAAGGTGACCTTTCCCCTCTCTAAAATTTCAAAGCTGGCGTTGCCGGCACTGAACAGACTGTGTGCCATATGTAACATGACCTCAGCTCTGCTCTGCCAAGCTGCTGATGGCATCACTAATGAGAGGTGAAAGGTCCCTTTCTTGCAGCTCGCTCAGAAACCCACTGAGGCAGCGGGTGCGGGACAGGCCCCCGACCCTGCATCCCCACAGACACGCACCCACTGCCCAACTACCCTCCCAAAACCACACGCTTGCCCATCCAAAGGGTTGACGGTGCTTCTCCCCTTGGCCCAACTGCAATCAGCGCAGTCCCCCAGCAATGACAGTATTTGTCCGATGCCCGAACACAAAGCGCGCAGCAGACAGAGCCCTGCATGTGAACTCCGACGCCCACCCACAGCCCCCCGCAGTGCCTGCTTTGGGAGCAGGCTATGAGCGTGTGAGGGTGGTGCTGTGGGAGGGGGCTTAGGGCACAGCGAGCAGGACCAGGTTTGACCCCCCGTCCCACTGCAGCTGTGGGGACCGGGTGGCCGGGCCTTGGTGGGGGCCCGTGGTCACCAGCCCTGGGCCACTTTCCTCAACCTGGGGGGGTGGGGGGGAGGGGGGGCCTGGCAGCCCCCTTCCAAATGGCTTTGTTTTTTTTCCCCTCTGAATTTTTTTTTCAGCACTTTGCACAAAAAACATTGCAATGTCTTGCAGAAAAAAAACACTGCACACCCCCTGCCTTTTTTTCCCCCAAAAAATAGGGGATCTGAGATTTTTTTTTCAGCTTTCCCAGTGTCCAGCACCCCGCTGCCCCAGACCCCACCTAAGGGGGGGATGGACAGGACCCACCCACATGCCACTCCGGAGCATCCAGCTTGCCCCAGACACCCGTGGGGAAGACCCGTGTGCACACTGGTGGGTGTCACTGGTGTATGTGGGTGGCACACGCACGGGTGGGGTGTGGGCACGTGGGTGGGAACATGCACACAGGGCTGTGGGAGGATTCACAGGGCTCGACGTGTGTGCCCATGGGCACCTGCCCACCTGTGAGTGGGTGGGAGCATGGGGGGGTGGGCATGCACACGTGGGTGTGGACAGGGATGTCTGTGCACATGTAAGCCACCATTCACACACGTGTCTGCGCACACGCCTTCGTAGGCAAGGGTGTGCACGTGGGTGGACGTTGGGGGGTCAGTCCAGGGGGTGGGCCACAGGGGGGTGGTGAGCTCACGGAGGGGGGGTGCGAGGGGGTGGTGGGCGCACACGCGTGTGGGCGCTACACGTGTGCATGGTGTGGCTGCAGCTGCGCTGCCCCCGCACTCCCGGTTCCCCCACCCGCCCCGAAGGGCCCCGTCCCGCCCCGCAGCTCCCAGCTGCGCGCACCGCGCAGCCCTGCGCGCCCGCGCTCTGTCCTGCGCGTATCGGCGCGGTGCCCCGCAGCCTCCCCCCCCGGGGGGTCCCGCGCTCCGCCGCTCACGGCGGAGGGGGCGCGCACCGGCCCGGCGGAGCAGCCTCGCCCGGGCGAGCAGGCGTGCGTGGTTTGTTTCGGTTTTGCGAATGACTCATTCACGGCGCATGTGGCACCTCTGAGGTACAGCTGGGACCCACCCACCCGCGGTACATACATCCCACCCGCGGCCGTGCTCCTGCCTGCCCACGCAGAGCCCAACCCCCCGGGAGAAGGGGCTGTCTTTCACCCTCGCTGCTCTCCTGCTGGGGATTAATCTTTACATCGCGTCCCGGCGCAGAGAAATTAAATTATTCGTTTGGAATACGTATCCCCCCCAGGCACACCCGCGTTTCATCGGCGCGCAGGCGGGGCCGCCCCCCGGGCCAGGTGGCGATGGGGGCATGTGGCGCTGCCGGCCGCGGGGGGGCTGCGGGGGGGTTCGGTGCCACGGAGGGACCTCTCACCGGTGCGGGGAAGAGCTGGTGCCCCGGGGAAGCAGCGATCGGTCCGGCGGCAGCCCAGCGCCCACCTTGGCCGCAGCCTAATCCGAGCGACATTATTTTATTTAAAAAAAAAAAAAAAAAAAAAAACCAAACAAAAAAAAACCCACAAAAAACCTACAAAAAACAAACAACAACCAAACACACAAAAAAAACCCACGCCCGAAGATGCAATTATCATTGTCTCGGGTTACGGCAAATGCCATTATGCTGAGAAATGCGAGGAAAACAATGCCGCGAAAACGCGAATCGCCTCGCTAATACCGCGCTGCTGCTGCGCGGTCCCTGCGCGCCCGCAGGAAGCTCTCAGCCCCCGGTGGGGGGGGGTGGGGGGGGGTGGGGGGGTGGCGGGCCCGCCAGCAGCACTGGGGGTGTTGGGGAGATGTGAGCGGCTGGGGATGGCGGGGGGGGTCCTCTTTTGCGGGGGGTACACGGCAGCTGATGGGGGAGCTGCACACCCCGGAGGCGCGTGGGTCCCCGAGCGTCGTGTCACGCAGGCAGACACGACCACGCGGGGGGGTGCAGCGGGGCCGGGGCCGCTGGAAGGAGAGCCCGGGCTCCCGTGCAGAAAAGGAGTTAAACCCCGCCGCTGTCCTTTGATTTAGGAAACGGCTCATCCAATTCGGTTCCAGATTATTCAGGGGCAGGCTGCCTCGCTCGCTCCCTCTCTCCCCACACCAGCCCAAACATCTTGAAGTAATCAGCAGCTGAGAACGGAGACGTCCCCCTGGCATCTCAGGTTAAAGAAGGAGGTCCAGGAAAATGTGGTAGAGCCATTACAAGAAACCTGAGATGCATTCATCAGAGACTCCAATTGCCATCGCATTAGGATTGATTAGAGACCAGCAGTACCGTAATGACCCGGAAAGCGGGGCATACGGGGATTATTAATATCAGACTTCTTAAAAAAAAAAAAAAAAAAAAAAAAAAAAAAAAAAAGGAGAAAACAGAAGGAAGGAGGAGGGAAAATTTAAAAAACCAAAAGCGGATCGCGGGGCTGCTGCTCGTATGCAGACTTACCTGAGGAGCAGAGGCACTGGCGAGCCGCACAGACGGTAATTTATCTAACTTCTGGGGAAGGAAAAAGCAAACAAACATGGAAAAAGCCCACCTCTGGACCCCCTGAAGCCTCCCGCTCGCACGCACCGAAGCTACCCAGCGCCGCGGCCCCGGGGCTGGGCAGGCGGCGCGGGGGGGGGCCCTGCCGGGCTCGCCCACCCGGGCCAGAGGACGCTGGTCCCTGAGCCGGCGACAGCAAGGACAACTAAGAAGCCTCCAAAGAGGAGCAAGGAGACCTTGGTGGCTCGTCTCCTCAGTTCCCTGCGCCAAAACAAATCAGCCCCTCCTGGTCTCGGTTTAAATGTAGCTCACTGGATAATTAACTCCATCTTTCCAGTCCTGCTTTAACTGTTTATTTAGTGTCACCCCGTATTACCATCACTAGCACTTTCCTCTGAACAGGAGGAGCTGGAGGGTTTCACCTCCCCAAAGGAAATTCTTCGTAGCTTAAAAGAGTCAGCATCCAGGAGGTACATGAAGGAGCAGGCAAGGGGGGGGGGGGGACAGGGACAGACAGACATGTCGGCCCTCGGAGAGAAAAAAACCCAACGTGTGGTCACCTCTTATCCTTTGAAAAATGTCCCGCTAAGTGCGCGAAGAAAGAGCCCTTTGTGCCCTGGGGATCGGCCACGCCGGGAAGGCCTCGCCGTGCCCCTCGCCCCGCCGCGCCGCGCCGCCCCGTCCCGTCCCGTCCCTCCTCCGGCAGCCCCGGCCCGGCCTGACCCCGCTCGGGGCGGGGGACCCCCGCCGCCGGGCACCCCCGGGCGCAGGAGCGGAGGGCCCGGCCAGGGACACGGCCCCCGCCCCGCGGACACCGGCTTTGTTTTTACAGGTGTCTGGAGGGCAATTTACTAACAAGTAATTAAAGGTTGCACCGGTTTGCAGGCGCACCGGGCCAAAGGCTCTTGCAGGAGAGGAGCGATGCATATGGAGAGGGTTCGTCCTTCCTCATTAAAAAATAGAATAATAAAGGAGGGGGAAAAGAGGGAGAGAAAGAAAATACAAATCCTTTATTGTTCAGGAATAAGCCGGGGAAGCTGGCTGTCTCCCCTGCGCCTCGCGTTCGGCAGGGAAGGCAGCGCGGATCCGGTATCACGTTGCAGATCCTCACTCGAGATAACGAAATGCGATCTATTTTTCAGAACAGCAAGTGGATGGGAAAGGAGCCCTCTACAACACAAACCTCATTGACTTAATGGGTCGGTTTTGGATTTCGCCTTCGAAAGGTTCGGAAAGGGGCAGCGTTGTGTTACTGCCCCGGCGGCTCCCAGCCTCCAGCCCCGGTTATCACCGCGCCGAGACGGGGCTCCGAAAAAAATGCCGCTGAATTTATTTTGCTGCGCTATTTGTTTCCTCCAGACCCTCACACTTAAAGAAAAAAAAATTCGGTTGGGGAAAAACTTTATTTCTAAGGGGGGGGAGGGGGGGAGATGGGAGTCGTGTTCGGGTTATTTTTTGCACTTTGCTTTGGGTTTTCTGGCGAAATCGAGGAAAACCGGCAGAGCGTTGCGTGGGATCCGCCTCCATCCCCGCTCTGCGCGCTGTAACGCCGCATCGAATAAACAAGCGAATAAATTAATTTCCCGCACAAACGGCACCGACCGGCGCCCCGAAGCGCGGAGGACCCCGCGGCCGCGTACCGGCCCCTCGGGCAGCCGCCGTCTCTCCGCGGGCGCGGAGCTGCCAGGCCCGGCGGTGGGGAGCCCGCCGGGGGTGCGAAGCCAAGCGCTGCCCCCGGGGTGGGCAGCGGGGAGAGCCCCCCGCGCTGCGCCATCGCCGCCGAAAAACAAAATAAATCACCGAGGAGCGGCCGGCGGCAGCTCCGCGCCGTTGTGTTGTCATTTAGTTATTTGCATCTGCTTTTTTTTTTTTTTCAGTGGCTCGAAACTATTTTTTCTGGGTGATTTTTCAAGGGCTAAATGGGATGGGGTGGTCTGGGAATTCATTTACCTTTTCCCGTGGTTTGAAGTAAAAGGTTTCCAATTCTTAGGAAAACCAACCTCGGGCAATAATTAACATGGATGCTGACCGGTTCTCTTCCGCAGTGTATAACTCTCAGGTAGAGCCCAGCGAGTCTGTCCCCTTCTTGGGTGAATTTTAGTGACACACAAGCATAAAGCCCCGCTTAGAAATCGCGGGGAAGCCTCAGCTCAGCCCTCGCCCGTCCCTGTCAGCTCCGCCGTCGGCCGCATCGGAATAATTTGCTTATTCCCAGCCGGAGCGGTGTGTGCTCTTGTCGGCCTTTTTAAAGGGGAAAAGAGGGGGAGAGAGGAGAAATGTGAGGGCAAGAGAAACGCGCTGTCGTTAAGATGGCAAGGAGCTTCCCCAGCCCCGCTTTGCACTTCTGTCATCCTGAAGGTACAAAACCTCAGGTCCGTGCTTTTCCTGAGCTGAGCGCCTTGTTCGAAAGAAAGAAAAATATTTTAAATGAATAGCAATAGAAAAGGAGGGACGGGGGAGCCCATCTCCCAGGCGGGGCAGGGCACTGCTCCTGCAGGACGCGGCCGCGGGCGGCTGCGAGTCCATGCGTTGTAATTCTGCGCACTTGCTCCAGACTTTAGGGTATTAGTTGCTTTTAGAGCCGGGTTTAAGGCTCCGTTCCGGTCCCCACACAGCTGCCTTGTCAATAAGGATCTGTTCCAAGCAGACATTCCTTCTGGGAGGACATTGCAGCTCTTTAAGACTTCATCTGCAACATCATAAGTACTAAAATAAAATGGCAAGGGAAAATTACCAGACACATGGTCATGGGATATAGAAGCGCCCTGACTCCAGCGCACATAGTAAAGGCACTGTACAGACTGGGTGGCAGGGGCTTATTTTAAACAGCCCCGAGGCGCGAAGTACATGGGAAAAACAACAATCCGGATTTAGGGAAAATCCCGGGACCGGCCTTTCCCGTGCCGTGCCGCACGGCGCCGTGCCGCGGGCAGGGAGCGGGCAGGGGAGCGCCGCCGCCCCGGCTCCGAGCCCTGCTCCGCCTCGGCCGCAGCCGGGCTGCTCTTCCCTTCCAGCATCTGAGGTCCAATAAATCCCAACGTCTCTGGCGAAGACAAACAGGTTTTAAAGAGCCCCGCGATGGTTATTAGCACCCGCGGAGCGCACTCGTTCTTGAATCAGGAGCGTTCTGGAGTGTGCTTAAAACGCGGCTTTCGACTTACCTAATCAAAGATAAATACAGCCATAAAGACACCCTCTTCCCAGCGCTCCCTGCCCTTATCTCACCGCATTGTCCTCATCTCCCAGCCCGGCCCTGCTACCGACAATAGATTACCTTTGCTAAGGGAGCCTAATTGTTTTCTAATTTTTCAAATAATTGCTTTTGAGCGAGGTGTGCAGATGAGGATGAGGCTAATTAAAGCGCCGCCGGCCGGTGCAGTTTTGCCGCCCGCCGCCTGCGCGGCTTCCGCGGGGGCTCCCCGGGGCCGCCCCGACCTGCCGCGCCGGGACCCCCCCGCGGCCCAGCGGCCACAGAGGGGGCAGGGGGGCCGCACGGGGGTAGCGGGGGCGCACGGCCCCGCGCGTTATTTAGCTACTCGCTAAAACATTATTTATTCATCCCCAGCGTTAAGGTAATTAAATACGGGCCGGCTTGGCAGGGGACGGCGGGCGGGCGGGGGAGGGGGCTCAGGGGTTTGGGGAGGGGGGTGGGGGGAAGGAGAGTGGAAGAAAGAAAGGCGAAGCCCGCCGGGAGCAGCTTCCCCAGGGATGCGCCCGGGGGGTGCGGGGCGACGGGGCGCCCCCAGCAGCCGCCGCCGCCGCCGGGGCCGCACCCGCGCAGAGGCGGCGGCGAGAAGCGCAGCCGCGGCGGCAGAGGCCGGGGCCGGGTCCTCGCCGCCAGGCCCCGCCCGCCCGTGCCGAGGCTCTGCCCGCCGGGCCGGGCTGGGCTGGGCTGGGCTGGGCCGGGCTGGGCCGGGCCGGGCCGGGCCCGCCGCGGCGGGGGCTGAGCCGCAGGCGCCCAATCAGCGCGGCGCGGGGGCTCGGGCGCTTTAAGCGCGGCGGCGGCGGAGCTGGGACAAAGTCCCCCCGGCGCCGCGACGAGCATCCCCGCTCGCCCGCCCCCGGCTGCCGCCGCGCCTCCCCGCTCTGGGGCCGGGCCCAGGATCGGGACCGGGACCGGCGGGCGGCTCCCCCACGCCCCTTCGCCGCCGCGCTCCCGCGGGGTGCCCGCCACCGCCTCCTGCCGCTGCCGCCGCCCTCGGCCATGTCGATGCTGCCGTCGTTTGGCTTCACGCAGGAGCAGGTCGCCTGCGTCTGCGAGGTGCTGCAGCAAGGGGGGAACCTAGAGAGGCTGGGCCGGTTCCTCTGGTCGCTGCCGGCCTGCGACCACCTGCACAAGAACGAGAGCGTCCTGAAGGCCAAGGCGGTGGTGGCCTTCCACCGGGGCAACTTCCGCGAGCTCTACAAGATCCTGGAGAGCCACCAGTTCTCCCCCCACAACCATCCCAAGCTTCAGCAGCTCTGGCTGAAGGCACATTACGTGGAAGCCGAGAAACTGCGGGGCAGACCCTTGGGCGCCGTCGGCAAATACCGCGTCCGCCGAAAATTCCCTTTGCCCCGCACCATCTGGGACGGCGAGGAAACCAGCTACTGCTTCAAGGAGAAATCCCGGGGCGTGCTGCGGGAATGGTACGCCCACAACCCCTACCCGTCCCCTCGGGAGAAGCGGGAGTTGGCGGAAGCCACCGGTCTCACCACCACCCAGGTCAGCAACTGGTTCAAGAACCGGCGGCAGCGGGACCGAGCGGCGGAGGCGAAGGAAAGGTACGTGCCGCCCCCCACCCCCTCCTCTCGATTCTCCCCTTTTCTCCCCGCTTCCCCGTGCCCCCTCCCTCCCCTCCGTTCTCCCCTTTTCTCCCCGCTTCCTCGTGCCGGGGGCGACCGGGAGCGCGGCGAGCGCCCGGCGGCGGATGGCGTGGGAGCGGCGAAAATACCTCGCTCCTTCCAAATCCCAGTTTTTCCTAAACCGCATTGCGTTTTGCCCCTCCGTGGAAACCCAAGTGGGTTTTCCACCAGCGATCCAGCGGACCCAGCTCCCCGCCGCTCGACCCCACCTGCCCGGGGGAGCGGCGAGACCCTCACCGGCCTCCTCAGGCCGCTGGGCCGCCTTTGTTTGCTGCCTGCGGTCCCGGAGCCCCAGGGAAGCGGGCGGGTATTGCCGGGGATCGGGCAGGGCAGCTCCGAAGCCCGGAGGAGGAGACAGATGAAGCTCCGGGACGGAGAAGGGAGGAACCGGAGGGAAACGGGGATGGGGCCGCGCTGCCCGGGCCGAGCCGCCGCCCCGCACCGAGGCCACCCCGGCCGGTGCCGCTCGGGGTGGCCTCGGTGCGGGGCGGCGGCTCGGCCCGGCAAAGCAGCTGGCCATGGAGGGCATCGCCCCACTTTTTGTCTCCTCTGGCAACCTCCCCACCGAGCCTCCTGGAGAAAATCCCGCACCCTGCTCGTCCCCGAGCTGCGCTTTCACTTTCAATTAAAAGAGAAAAGTCGCCCCCCAAAAATCCCCCACCTTCTCCCACTTTTCCGCCTCACCCAAACTAGCGGGCTGTGCGGTGTACATCTATTTCTAGGGGGCAAAAAGAAACGCGGACGATCCGTTATGATAATATTAGGCGCTTTTTTCCTGGGGAGAGGCATCTGCTCCCACGATGAAATCAAACGCGAAGGATTTACTGGGGGCATTAGCACAGCGCCCAGCCCCGGCGCTTCCCGCCCGCCGTAACATCCCCGTTGGGGTTTTTTTTTGTTGTTGTTTTTGTTCCCCCCACCCCCACCCCCTTCCCCAGGGAGAACACGGAAAACAACAACGCGGCCACCAACAAACCGAACCAACTCTCGCCTCTGGATGGGAGCAAACCCCTCATGTCCAGCTCCGAGGAAGAGTTTTCTCCTCCCCAAAGCCCAGATCAGAACTCGGTCCTGCTCTTGCAGGGGAACCTCAGCCACGCCAGGAGCTCCGGCTACACCCTGAGCAGCTTAGCCGCATCCCAGACCCCTCACAGCCTCCAAGGCCACCAGCTCCAGGACTCGCTGCTGGGACCCCTCACGTCCAGCCTGGTGGATCTGGGATCCTAAAGGCCCGCGGCGGGCGGCCGGAGGATCGGGAGAGGAGGTTCTGCTTGGGGACAGAGGCTCTGGGTTGTACATAAAGGACAGCACCCGGTTTTACAGCTCACCCGCTGATTCTTGACGGGACTCTCGGCTCTTTTCACACAACCCCACATCGGCTCCTGGTCCAGTGTCCGTGTCCCCATGTCCCCCCCCCAGCGTCTCCCACTATCACCATGATTTTTATTTTTTCCACGTAGCCAAACGCAGAGAACGGCAGAAACCCTCAGCCCTTGGAGTTCAAACGAGCTAGTCCCAACGGGAATTTAAAAAAAAAAAAAAAAAAAAAAAAAAGAAACAAAAAAAACCCCAAACAACAAAAAAACCCCAAACCCACAACCAAACAAAAAAAAAAACCCACCCCAAACAAAAAAACCCAAAACCAACTAAAACAAAAACAACCAAACAACCCACTTGGATCCGATTCCAGCCAAATAAATCCCAGTCCCGCAGCGCGGTGGGGCAGGGGCGGCCGGCGCATCCTTGCTGCAGCCCGGCCGGGTCCCGCGGGGCCGGCGAGGAGCCGGGACGGAGGCAGAGGGAGCGAACCGCAGTCCTGAGCCCTGTGTTATAGCGGGATGAGGGAGGGGAAATTACGTTTACATTTTTCATATTTAGCCTTACCAGAAAGATTTCGATGTAGTTTAAATTAAAAAAAAAAGAAAGGGGGGGGGAAGCAAAAGCTGCAGTATTAGAGTTTTAACAAGTGCCTATGTCTTAACGCGGCTGTGCGAGGCAGTTTGCGAGAGAGCTTCCGGGGGCCCGTGCCCCCAGCTTCCCTCTCCTCGGTGGTGAAATGCATGGATGTGGCTAAAGATTAGGATACTACTAATAAAAGTCGACGGCCGTTTCCTCCTGAACGAGTATTCCTCAGGCTGTCCCGCCAGCTCCACGTCGCCTGCTCCCGTCTGTCCCCGTTCACCGCCTTCCTCCTCCGGCTTGCAGAGAGCCCGCGGACGACGCTGTCTGTCTCGAGTATTTGTTACCAAAAATCGCATGTGCTTTCAGGTTTATTTTCTATTGTACCTAAACAGTCTAAATTAAACAACGCTGATGGCAGAACACCCAGGCTGAGCTTTTCTTTGCAAGGGCCAGCCCGTGTCCCTCTGGCCACCCTTACCCCCCAGCCGACAGGCTGCAGCGGAGCCGGTGCCTTGGTACCCGAGGAAGGATGGGGACAGGGGACCCGCCGGAGCGGCTCGCCTGGGGCCGCCCCGTGGGAGCCGGGCGCCCGGCCGTGAGGGAGCGGCTGCCCCCCGCCGCCCACCCCGTCGGGGCCTCGCTGCGGCCCGGCCGCTGGTGCCGGTCCCCCCTGTTAGCGTTTTGCATCATTAAGTGCGTGTTTATTTAAGTCGCTGCCGTGTTTGTTCTCGGGGTCTTGGGCCGTGGAGAAATGTCACCCTCTGCAGGAGGGTCTTGCCGGGCCGGAGCGCTCCGCGCCCTCCCGCTCGGTCCTCAAACGGGCCCGCCGGCAGCCGGGCACGCTCCAGAACCCCCCGCGGACCGCCCCCCCCACCCGAGCCGGCACTGGGCGGTGGATCCTTCCCCCCCCCGCCCCCCCCGCCCTCTTTGGCTCTGGCTGCGGGGAAGCCAGGGGCCCGGGGCCCGGGCTGCGGAGATGGTTTCCCTCCTCTCTCCGGCCTGGCACCGGCCGCCCCCTCGAGGCGCCTGGCCCGGACCCCGGCGGGCTTCCTGTGCCCACGACTCTTTGGGGGAGCATGGCCGGGGCAGGGGGGGGGGGCCCGCCCCCGGGGCAGGACCCAACGTGGCTCCGTGGGAGCAGGGCGGAGGGCGCAAATGCCGCGCTTGAGTGCGCAGACTGCGCGGGTGGGAGGGCATCTGCGACCGCGGGGGGAGCCGAGGCAAAACCCGACGTCGGGGGCCGAGCACGGAGCCCCCTCCGTCTGCAGCGAGCCCGGCCCCGGCAGCCCGGCCGGGGAGGGGACCCGGAGTCGGGCCCCGCTCCGCTCCCCGCAGGCGCCCTGGGGGACGGTCCGTCTCGTCCTCATCGCCCTTCCCGGGGACCCTCATCGCTCTTGCCGGCAGCCCTCACCGCCCTTCCCGGTGGGCTCATGCAGCCCCGCCGTGATCCGCCATGACGCAGCGCAGCCGCCCCCAGCGCCTCGGGCAGAAAGCAGGGAACCCCCAGCGAAATGAGGGAAGGTTTCAGGGTGAGCAGCCGCGGGCTCTGCGCCCCGAGGATGGATAAGCTCCAGCTCCAGGAGTTTTTTCCAAGCCATGGGCTCGGTGAGGAGGAAGGATAAATATTGCCCGGGGCTCCAGCCCCGCGCTGCGGAAAAGCCAAGCGGGGACTCCCAAACCAGGGGTTATTTTCAAAGCAAACAGCGCAGAGGCGCTTCCTGCGCGCAGGCAGTAGTCAGGGCTGACTTTCGGGGGCGGGGGGAGGGAGGAAGCTTCCAGGGGGTGTCCCCCTCTCCCACATCCCCCCTTCAGTGCAGCCCGGGGCTGCTGCCAGGCCCGCCGACTGCAGCGCGACACCGCGCAGCCCGGCGCACGTTGCGCCCCCCCGCCTGCAGAGCCCTGCCCGCGCCCCGACCCTCCGTTTCCCTGACAGGGCGAGGAACGAGGCTACCAACAGGCGGGTGGTGGCGAGGAGGGGTGGAGGGTGCCGAGGGCCTCCCCGGCGGGGAGGTAGGACCGGGGAGGCGCTGGAGCTGAGCCAGGCGCAGGTTGCTGAGCTGTCCTCGGTTAGGCTTGACCTCGCAGCAAGCTTTTCACAGCAAAGTCAGCCCGGGGAGGGGCAGCCCAGGGCTGTTTCTCACCTAGCTCTGCTTTGTATTCCCACTGGCAGGAAGGAGTTAATCCACCCCCCCACCCCCCAACTCCCCCGCCCCGCTCCTGCTCACCCCCCAGGACAGATTTCACACTGTGTCCAGGTCAGCCAAAAAAGGGGAGGAAATGGAGAACAGCGGAATGATTAATTCTACCTGCTTTTCCCATGAGTGATCACCTGCTTTCGGGGTCACGAATAGCAGGTAGCTCTCTCAGTCTCCAGCTCTGAGAGGCTCATTTGTTTGGTGACAGCTGAGTGACAAGACCTGAAACCCGAGCCCTCAACTTTGCCTGATGTGTGGATAAAACCCTGGATGTTCCCTCAAACATTTCAGGAAATGAAAGTTGTAACGCGATCCCTTGTGCGCCCACATCTCCCCCAGCAACACACAAAAGCTCAAAGGAACCTTCTCGGATTAAATTCAGCCTGGAGAGGATGGAAGGAAAATGGAGAGCAGGCTGAGAAAGCTGGAACTGGCAGGCTTTTCTTCAGCACTTATTGGAAATGTCTGTCCAAAGCAGGGATTTAGAAAGGTCACCTCTACAGTAAGCGCCTCTTCCTCCGGCAGAGTCAGGCGGGCAGCCTGCTTCTCCCCAGCTCACCTCTGCGTCGGGGGGCAGCCCAGAGGAGGGGGGTTACTCTTAGATTCCCTGAGCAGGAAATTCAGTGTATAAAAACAAACACCAAAGGAGAAAGCCAGCCCCCCTCCTCTCTCCTCATTTCATTTCCCGGGTCACGCTGAGCCAGCGTTGTCCCATGCACGAGCTGCCTGTCTGCCCCTGCCCCTGCCCGGCTCCCCTTCCCCAACACCCCCTGGCCCCGCAGAGGGCCAGGTACGGTCCCTCGCTTGGCCCCCACAACCCTGAGCCACGTGCTGGCAAATCCTGCGCAGAGGCCCTTGGTGAGGAGCCGAGGGTTGCTCAGCTGGTGGGTTTCAAGACAACATTTCCAGGCCTCGCTCCCTAAAGTTTGTGCATCCTCAGCTGCCACGCTGGGAACCCAGAGCTGGGATGCGGTTTTGGAGACCTTTGTGCTCTGTGTCTTTGCAGACAAGGCCTGCCCAGCCAGACGTCAGAGCTTCATTTTGAGCACACGGGTTTGGAAATGTCAGTGGCAGGAAAGAGGCAGGGTGTGCGGTACAGGCAGCGTTGGGCCAAGGCATCTGGACAGCCTCCTGCCCGGGTAGATGGTTTTATCCAGCCGCCTGTCACCAGACAGCCAGTGGCTGCTTGTGCTGTTACCCAGCCTGAAGATAAAGTACTATTTAACAATTGTTTAACTGTTATTGAAGTGCTTCGGACTCTGCAGACCTGTAAAGAAAACAGCACGTGCCCTGAGATAACTCTTCACCTCTGAGCTTCTCCCTT
The DNA here is from genome assembly GCF_963210335.1 of Falco punctatus. Classification (NCBI taxonomy): domain Eukaryota; kingdom Metazoa; phylum Chordata; class Aves; order Falconiformes; family Falconidae; genus Falco; species Falco punctatus. The sequence continues at coordinate 41,507,437 of NC_137587.1, read as the reverse complement.
ACTCCTACTTTTCCATAGAGAGCAGCTCATGGACGATGTACAGGTGGAAAACCTCCCTGGCTGCCTACCCGGAGTGCTTCACCACCGGTGATTTTACACCTGAGGAAGAGCTCGCTATGGGGTGAAACTGCTGGAGGCTGGGTCTCTGTAGACGCTGCCTTGGCAGGCAGGTGCTCTAACCTGCCTGACACACCGGGACGTCTTTAGCAGCAGTAAAGGTACAGCCGGTGCAGTGCTTGGCTGGCCTGGCTGTGGCAATCTGTCTTCAAGGGTGGATTTTACTATTCCTGCTTGGGGTCAAAGCCATCAGGTTCTCTGAGGGCACCAGGTGCTGTGTGGGGAGAGTAGAGGTGGCAGAGGCCGGATCTATGGGAACTTTGGTTCAGCTCAAGTGTACACAGTAACCTGAGACACTGTCATCTTTCCCAACTGGACGTGGACACAATTTTAAATATGGAAACGGAGGAAAATTTGCTTTAATCTTCAGGCAGAGAGAGCAAATTACCAGGTTCCCCAGAGATTCTCAGCGCTCACCCTGACAGCAGTTGGATGCTGTCTGGAAAGTGGGCATCAGGCTGAACCCCCACCCTGTGCCACCCTGTCCTTTCAACTGGTCTTGTCTCCACGTGCAGGATCGTTTCCTCTCTCTCTATGGTTTTTGCTGTAGTATTTGCTCCCACCTCCCCAGATTTTAAACAGAGGTCGAACTTTCTCTGAAGCATATAATCCCAATCCTAATAATGAGGTTAAAGAGGCAGATTTAGTTCAATTACAATTTCCTGTTTTCACTTGTCCAGTGCTTTTGGACAAAACCTCCGTGGGCAGAGCGGCTCCTTCCCAGCTCTGCCTTAGCTTCTCATCCACAGCCTGGTTCTGCAGGGATCAGGGTTGCTTTGCTACAGGGCTCTGTCCAGTCTCTGACGGCTTTCAGCCGTGGTAGAAAAGGTATAGGAGTTCCTCACGCCTGCCACTCAGGGTGGAAGAAAGGAGAAAAACATGTCTTTTTCTGACTTAAGGATGGAAAAGCTTTTAAGCTAATAGCTGGAGCGTGTATTGGCCCTGATTTACAGGAGGGAAGACTGAGACCCAGGGAGACAGCAGACCTGCTGAAGGTCAGAGCAAGGGCAGATGACAAAGCGGGGAGGGTGGCTGCCCCATGCCGGCGGCTGGTGCTCCGCGCGCCCACGCTGCCTCCCTTTATAGCCCCCATAATAAGTTGCCACAGCTTATCATTATGTAATACAATATTCCTAATAATACAAGACAAAACCAATTGACTAAAAAACAATGCCAAATGAGGCTTGTGGCTAACACTCCCTGAAGAAATTGTCTCTTTTCTAGAACTGAAAAAAAAAACCCAACCCCAAACCCAAGCAAATTAGAAACAATTGAAAAATGAAATCACATCTGCAAACCATCAGGGCACTTCTCCTGAGCCCCGAAGGATGCCTGTCCCCTCCTGCTGCTCCTGCTGCCCTGTACAGGGTGGTGGGTGCCACGGGAACCCACAGCGCTGCCCCTGTGGGCACGGGAGGGATTTTGTGGCAGTGCCAGGGCCATGGACAGGCGTAGCCTTGGCATGTGTCTCATTGAACAGAAGAGCTGTGTCATGCTAGAACAAATCAGAGATGTATTTAGGGAATTAAGGTCTTCGTATGCCTAACCTCCTGGAGCCGACGGGGAAGCAGGGAGAGAAAGAGTGCAAGAGGGAGGGAAAACCAGCTTAAAAACTGCTGTTCCCTTCCTGCGAGCCCTCCAGGGCTGGGCAGAGGCACCCGCACAAAGAAACTGCAGAACTTGCCCAAGCGTTTGGCCACGGGCTGCTTGGTTCTCCATAGCCAGAGGCTGCGTTCTGCCTGCCTTGGAAGGGTTTCCCCTCAGCCCTTCCTCTGCAGGAGCAGAACTGAAGCGAGCAGGAGCTAGGAACAGGGTGCGGGCTCAGCAGCACTCAGCTGCAGGGGACACTTCTGTCCCCCAGTGTGGTGACTTCCAACCCTGTTCCAACCAACACAGGACCGTTGATGGTTTGCACCACATGCTGTTTGCAGTGGAGCTGGGGTGGGGATGCCCTGGTCTGCTCCATGCTCCTCTGGATGTCTGACATTTGTTGGGTGCATGGGGGTGAAAGCACATGGTGGTTTTCTACTGCTGGGACAGCATCACTGCTGCCACTGTGGGAGGGGGAGATGCTGAGGCTTGAGCCAGGAGGAATCTGTTGGCTGAAGTGCCCTGCAAGCCAGCTTCCCCAAAGACCCAGGAGGTGCTTGACAGGGATGTGAGATTATTTCTTGGAGGGAAGAGTGCAGGTAAAGAATGTGGGGTTGCTGGAGCTGTGCTGTCCCCAGGAGACACGGTGCCTAATGAAGAGGACAGACATATTCGGTGAAACATGTTGGCCAAGAAGCTGATGCCACCCTGGGCTGTACCAGCCCCATCTATTACCTTGGTGTGCAGAACCTGCTTCTGAGGCCTCCAGGTCCAAAGGGTAACTTGGATGAGGTTCAAAGAGCCCCCAGAAGGGCAAAGGCAAAGCAGGGCACGGGAAGAGAAATCTGCAGTCTGCTTCCTTGGAGACCCCCACCTCTGCTCTGCCTCTGAGCTCCCCACCTACAGGCAGGGCTGGGGCTGGAGGACACCTTCAGCAAAGGGGCTCTGGGGCTCTGCTGCTGGACTGCTCAACTGTCACCAGCCGGTGGGAACTTGGTACCAGGTGGGGGGACGACAGTGTTGTGGCCAAAGCCTGTGACAGCAAACATGATGATCATGGTAAGGATGTCCAGCAGCTGGTCACCCCCACTACCCCACTCTGGCCTGCACCCACTCATGGCCTAATTCAAGCCTAAAAGGGAGGTGTACATTTTAGCAGGGAGAAGAATCAACCCCCTGCACTGTGATGAATTTCTAGGAGATGTTTAGCAGGCTTGATCTGGGCTCATGGCACACCAGACATTTAACCAGGTAGTCACAGTGGTCCCTTCTGGGTACTGGGTGTGTCAGATTTGATAGTTTATCCTAGAGAAGGAAAAGAGGTGAAGTTGCATGATCTGAAGGCATCAGTACAAGGCAGATTTCTTAAAGTCCTCTAAACCAGGAGAAAAAGACACAAAAGGAGCAAAAGCTGTGGATAGAACCGAGACCTAAGGTTTTCCAACAGCAAGGGGAGTTCAACGCGCACATGATGGCTCCCATGCCACTGCAGGGCTAACTTCAAACTTAAAATATTTTCTGAAAGACACACTCACACTCCAACTTGCATGGTGACTTTTCATGCCAGGTCCCAGTGACATCCCAGAGCCCCAGCACAGAGGTTGCGTGGGTGCATTCAGTCCCTGCTGCTGCATGCCCTTGGGTGGCACACGAGGGGACTGCCCTGGGAGAGGAGCATCTTATGGCATGGGATGGGACCCCCACGTCAGCACTGCAGCATCTGCCGTCCTCGGATGCCCGAGTCTCTGGGTCTGCACCCCCAGTGCTCCCATGAGTGATGGCTGGGGGGCTTTGCGTTGCTCAGGATGCCTCTCCATCCTCATCCCCCTCTTCTGCCAGGGTTACGGAGCCACAACTATTTGCTAATGGCCTCCGCGGAAACTGTATATCCTGCCTTTGCAATCGGAGACAAGGTGCCCACGCAACTGCCAGATTTGAAAGAGGAGCTGGCAGGAGGGGAAGAGGCCAAAACGGGTGTGCCAAGGGAGGGGGAAATCACATCCATCCCAAACTGGGGCCCATCCCATCCTTGCCTGGAGAAGAATCATAGTGGGATGGGGGGAAAAATGCCCTATTTGCAAGAAAGCTCTGAAGGCAGTGTGCAAGCGGCTGAGGGCTGAGGCCAGGCTTAAACTGAACGTCCTGCCCAGTGATCCATGAGGAAGGCTCGGCTGCTCAAACAATGAGCGGGGAAAGAAAGCTGAAATGATGGTCACCGGGAGAACCTGAAACCCGCGGTGGGGAAAACAAATAAATACAGCGAGTGAGGAGCCTTCCCCATCCCAGCTGAGGCAATCTGCGCTTATGCAACCCTACCCCAAGGCTCCCTATCTCTGTGTACAATCTGGGCTGATAAGATTGTTCTCTGCTGAAAATCAAAACCACAGGGATTCCAGGCAGCTCAGCCGGAGTCAGATTGTCCACCTGAACACCGGGGCACTTTCATGTGGAAAAATAATCGCATGGTTATTTTGCTGTATTAAAGGGGGAGGGGGGAGGGAGAGAGGTCCTTGACTGGTTTGGAGTACTTCCCCAGTTCTGGATGGATGCAGCATGACAGGGATGCCGGTGAAGGACACCATCTCAGGGGTGAGATGTCCCCATGGGGTGACAATTGCTGTGTGACGCCCTGCTGTAGGAAAGCAATGGGCTCTTGCCCAAAGTTGACTGGTTTTTAGTAAAACCCCTTTCTTTTAGGGCCAAGGGACTTGCAATTGGCAGCTCTGGTGCAATAACCCTGCAAACAAGAACCATGTGAGTGATGGTGGAAGCAGTCATCGCCAGCAAGGCATAGGCCACTTCTAACATTGTTTGGGTGGAACAGCACATGGTTAATATCTACACTGAATGGGAGACAGAATACATAAACATATCATATATGTATACATGTATATATAGAGATAAACGCACTTGATAGAGCCACTCCGTAGAACAACTTGTTCCCATGAGCAAGATGTGCAGGATTAGATCCGTGTTTGTAGTTATAAAGTAGACATCATTTTTTTGTACCTACTGTAGTTCAAAAAGCCTTGTTTTGGGGCACGTGCCTGTGTCTGGCTGATTAGATCCCTTCTGCTCTGAATGCCAGGTCAGTCCTTCTCTCAAGACAAAACTTGTTGTCAAATCTTGTCCAGAAAAAACTTATTTGGGAAAAATAGCAACAAGGGATTTCTTGGTAATGTTGGAGGTGGCACCTCCTTCCACTGAGATGGGAATGGGATGGCCTGATCCCGCAACCTGCAGCAGATGCAGGAGCGTAAATGCCCACCTGAAACAGCATTTGCATTTATTTTGCATGTTTAGCACCAAGTACTAACTATTTTCGAGTTTTAAATGCTTCTGAACAAATATGTATAGCAGAAATGTCCACTGGAGTATTGGATGAGACAGGCTGGGGAGCTGGGGTCCTAGTTCCCTACCAGGTCCCTAAACCAGCGACAAATAGACACCCCAGTGAAAAGCAGTTTCGAGCGCTATGTCTATTCCTATGCGTCTTGCTCAGTCGTTGCAGCTTTGCAATTGGCATTTTCCTGGTGCATTTGTGGCTGGTTTTGTGTCTCTCTCTGCTGCAGGAATGACCATGTGAATGAGCAGGGGATTAGCTCGAGTGGGGTCCAACAGCTCAGGTGGGCTGGTCTGGACACGCAGCATTGTCATCTCAACAGACCAGCTTGATTAAAAGTGAACAAGAGCCAGTGTTCTGCCTGCTCTAACATCCCTCCACATCCCTGAGGTCCCTCTAGTTACAGTAATCCTGCTATAAAAAAGAAATCTGTGTAAAACTCTGTTTGCAGATGGAATGTATCCTGTATCCCTTTAATCTTGCAGGGTACGGTGTTCCCACAGCCACTGCTGGCCCATGGACCACTGGGCAGGCAATGCTGGGTTTGTGTGCACACACACACAGACACACATAGAGTTATTTGGGTGCCTATGATGAGAAACAAAGTTTTTTAGTCCTGCCCATGGGCAATGCACCCTGCAGTGGACATCCTCCAGGGCTTGGTGTTCCTGGCAAAGCTTACGTGAAATGAAAATGTCTATAATTTTCTAAAATTCCTTAATCCTGCTTATTTTCTCCCTTTCCTTGAGAGATCGGAAGGCGCAGTGGTCTCCTCAAGCCCACCCACTAATTACAAGACATGAGCTCAACCAACTGCCAGCCAGAAACAACATCACGAGACCAAACACCACTAACCAACACTGAACACTCACAGCAAACTGCTTGAAAGCAAGTCACAAAGAGCTTGGCAATAATACACCAGCCAAATCAAAGAAAGAAAGAAGGAAAATATCCTTTTTTCCTTCCTCTTGCAGCAAGCCTGACTTCCCCCAGGCCACCGACCAGCTACTCCAATGTCTGAGGCCCGCTTGTTTATCTTACCCTGGGATGCTCTTTTACGTCTCTCTCTCCTCTATTTGGCTGCCAGTTTTTTCCAAATTTGACCCGATTATCTTTCAAATGTGCTTGGAAAGGTCAACCCCTTCAGCAATGCTAGGGAGAACGGGAGTTTCTAGCAGGAGGGTGGCATTTAGCAGAAAAAAATCTTCTCTCCAGAGGAATCAGATCAGACAAAGCCCCGGAGAAGCTGGGCTAAAAATAAAGCCTGAACTCGCAGAGTGGTTATAGGATGGGAACAGAGGCTGTGGTGCATCCCTCGTTATGTTCTTAGTAGGCGCAACGGGAGAGAGTGGTAGAAATTTACTGGCATAAATCAGTATCGTTCATGGAAGGATGTTGTCGGGGTTTTTAAACCCTGTGTTCACATTCACTGTTTTACAGCAGCTTGGGCTCCTTCCCTAAATCCCCCTGGTCTGTGGCAGCCAGTACTTGCGCTTTGTGTGGGCTACCTTGATTTCTTGGACTGTTTGCCTCCTCCCACTTTCCCTGTTTGCAAGAAACAAGCATGTTCAGCCTCTTGCACCCCAAAAAGCGAGCGGTAAGTCCCATTGCCAGAGGAGCAAGGGTCTCTGCTCCAGGTCTCATCCCAGTATCAAACCCCCACTCAAGCACAGGATTTCCCCCGGACACCCTGCTCTGGCAGCGTGGGTTAAGAATAATAACCCATGTTCTTGTGCTTCACGGCGTGTGAAATTGTGAGGGTTGGTGTGGTCCCACGCAGGGGATGCGCCCCAGGGTGCAGGGGGTTGCTTTCCTGAGCCCGGGTCTGGGACTGTGAGTGTGGGTGTGAGTGTGGGTGTGGGTGTGAGTGTGTGTGGGAGTGGGAGTGTGGGTGGAAGTGGGAGTGTGGGTGTGAGTGTGGGTGTGAGTGTGGGTGGGGGTAGGGGTGAGTATAGGTGGGAGTGGGGGTGGGGGTGGGAGTGTGAGTGTGGCTGGGCAGGACGGCAGCTCCTGGGGCGGCTGCGGCGCGTTTCTGGGGCTGCAGTGCCACCTGCTGTCACCGCTGCCCGCTGCTGGGGACCCCGCTGGCTCCTTGAGCACATGCCGGGGGACACCCAGAACTGCTTGGAAAAAAAAAATAAATCCAAGTTAAGCAGGAAAAAGCCAGCGGAAGAAAAGCAGCGTGGCGTCAAGGGGATGGGGTGAGATGCGCCCACGGGGCTGGGCTGGGGTCCCCGTGCCTGGGGACCCACACACACTGTCACAGCACTCTGAGTAGACCCAAGCACCATGCAGACATTGTCTCTTATCTCCTTCTGGATAGTCTGATGTGGGCTCCTGCTTCCTCCTGTGCTTAAGTGTGTCCTTTAGGAGCTTTAGCCAGCGTTAGCCCAAATTATTGCTGCTTCTTACAGGCTCTGTGAGGAACCAGGATTTTTCCTCCGTGTCCCTGTGCTGATGTGGCCCAGAGCAGGTTGCCCAGTCCCACCTCTCCAATTCAGGCTCTTCTCAGACTCAAAAGCCAAGTGTCCTGTCCTGAGTCATTGCCATTAGCCTCTCAGTGTGGTAGAGGGTTTGTGCTCTGGAGAAAAGCCCAAAGGAGATGCCATTGCCTTTGTTTATGTTAAAAAAAAGATGGAAACCCAAGGAAGAGGTAAACAGAAAAGTAGCAAGGAGATCCTAGCTGCTGAAAATTAAGCATTAGGGGGAAAAAAATGGTCACAAAAGCCAGATGCAGAGTGGCCGGGCAGCTTTCAGAAACAACAACAAAAAACTTTGGAGGAAACCAGATACTCGCCATGACAATTTGCAATTCCTTGTTGAACAAATGTTTCCATGGAAAAGCTCTGTTTACCCGTCACTCGTCCTGTCAGCTTGCAGAGATGCTGTGCAGCTGGGCAGGCAATGCCCAGAGGAGAGCAGGGGAGGGGACGCAGCCCCAGCAAATCTGGACGCAGCCGGGAGGCCTCGGGAGAGAGCAGCAAGCCCGTGTTTGCCTTTTAATCTTCTACCCATGTGCGTTTGTGTATGAAATACGCTAATTTCTCATGGGCAACCCACTTTTGGAAGGAGGGCTGCAAAGGGCCTGATCCTGAGTAGGCTGCAGGGTGAAGGGTGCAGCTACAGCAGCGCACGACCAGGGCATGGGGGTGCACAAGGGCTGGTGGAGGAGCCTGCCAGGGTTTTTAGGGGAAACCTGTTGGAAAAGCTCAGCCAGTCCAGCCTTGCTGCGGCCACACATCTGGAAGTGTATAGACAGAAATAGGGGACTTTTGGGAGGAAAATCCCATCTTTGACAGCTCAGACTTGCACATTGAACAACTCGCTTTCCTTTTTCCCCAGCAGAGATGTGAAATGGCGGTGTGTTTCCATCTATCCTCTGCAAGCCCAACCCAGGATCCGGCTGGGATCCTGCTGGGTGCAGCTTTCAGAGCCAGGGAGGTGCCGGCTGTCTCCAACTTAACATTTTCTTACAGTGCCACTGGGACCAGCGGAGGAGAGCCGCAAAAGGAAAAGGCTGGATTCGAAACCCACCACTTGGACCCAGACAAAATGAAACAGGGAAAGTAAAAACAAGGGGAAACTTGGCTGCAGCTGCTCCTTTCACAGGCTCCTCGCGTTGGGTCATAAGAAACCAGCCCACGGAGAGGCGGGCATGTTACTGTCTGCTGTGCTGTGTCCTGGGGAGCTGGGGAAAGGGGCCAAGGAGAGACCGGATCCTGGAAAGCAGCCCATGCCGCCTGCCAGCATGCGCTGCCAGAGGTGGGAAGCAGGGAAAGTCATGCACAGCCTCCTCACCTCCTCCACTGCTGGTGTCGGGCGGCCTGGGGGGAACCTGCAGGCTGCCACCCTGCCAAGGTGTGGCGTGCATGGGGAGCACCTGGGCAACTGCCCACCTCACAGCCCCATTTCAGCACCCAGTGCTGGTTTGAGTGTCTTGTTCCCACACAGGGCAAAGGCGTTTGGGGCCTTCACTATCCTTCGAATCTCTGACTCTTAGGGTTGGTGCATCACATGCTGCTCTTGGCTGCATCCCTCCCTTCCTTGCCCCATTGCTGCGTGCTCCCCGGCTTGCTGGGAGCCTTTTCCTGCTGCTCCACAGCCCAATACCCTCAGCGTGCTTGGTGGGGACTGTCCTTCACTCTGTGTATCTCCAGCTCTGGTTTTGGTGGGAGCTTGTCTGCAGCAGCTACAGTATTGTCATTTATGAGGCTGTGCTGATGAACACCACCCAAGTCCCTGGCGGGGACACGTCTTGATCTTCCCCCACCACCCATCTTCATCTGTGAGTGCATGTTTGGGATTTGGCCATCATTCGGGCTCTGTCTGGTCCTCATCCCTGGCCCCTTCCCCACCGCTCCTTTGCCCCTCGAAGACAGTAAGTGCCTTTTCAGTGCACCCCACTCCAGCATCTCATCCCAACAGGCCAAGCATTCACTCTGTGCCAAACTGGCAGGCAGCTCACTTTCCTGGCACATGGCCTCCTTGGCTTTCTGTCCAGACTGATTTCTTTTATTTTTATTGTTCTATTTTCTCTCGTCTTTAAAATTCACCATTGGTTTTAATTAGGTGGCCGTGGACTTGCAGCCTTGGTGAGACCAGAGGGTTTCCAAGAGCAGGAAAGGGGAGGTGTGGTGTGGTGCGTCTGGTGGCAGCAGCACAACCCAGCTCTGAAGACCCAGTTCATCTTGCTTTCGAGAGAGGGGAACTGCTCTGAGTCAAGGGCCAAGAGGTGGCTGAAGTGTTTTCTCTTATTCCAGTGTGATTCTGGACTCCCTGCAGCTCCTGGAGTCCCATGGTGGAAATGCCACCTCAAGGAGCCAGTGTTGGTGGCAGGGTGAATGGGTAACTGGTGGCAGAGAAGGGCAGGCTCCCAGCCCTGAGCAACAGGTGAAAAATGGGGGAAATCCCAAAGGAAAAACAAATGTCTGAATATTCCATGTAGGGCCTCTGTGCTGGAGGAGTTTGGACCCTCCTTGGAGAGCATGTGTTTATCGAGGAGCCCTGTGGGCAGCCTGGGTAAAGTGGAGGCAGGTCCCAGCCCTGCTGCAGCTGCCAGGGGAAGGTTTCAAGCCACCTCTGAATGGTCCCATGCCCATCTCTGAAACTGCCTCCCCACAGGAGGCTTGGGCACCCCACGCTCCCTGCCCATACAGTCCAGCCAGGACAGAGTCTGTCCTGTACAGCCTTCCCACTGAGAGCTGAGGTAATTCCTTGGGGAGAAAAAGAAAAAATAAATTATTTCCTTTCTCCTACTTATTCTGTATGACCTAGGCCTGAGCGGCCAGTGTGCTTCAGGCAATCTGAGCCAACAAAGGATGTTTCAGGGTTTGATTTTCAGTGGTTTCATCTTTGGATATAAATGTTAGAGTAAGTGAATGGCTCTGAATTGACAGGATTTGCAGAGCCATCCTGGGACAGTTCCTGGGATAACCAGCATTCAGCTCCAGCCACGACAACACTGATTTGGGGTGCATAGGAGACACATCTTCTCCCTCCAGACTTGGGTTGAGCAGCTGTGGTGCCTGCCTCACCGAGCCCCACGGGCCAGCACGTAGGTGGGTCAGAGGGATGAGCAATCTCCAGCAGGAGCTAAGAAGGGCTTTGGATGGGGCATCTGCTCCTGGGAAAACGTCTGCATCCTGCTCCTGGATAGCAAACTCGTTTGTCCCCAGGGGAGATGTGGCAAGGGTGGGCAGCAGGCTGCTGTCGATCCTACAACTCAAACAGCTCCTGGGAGTCCCAGCCTACTCTCCCCATCCTCCCCTACATCTGGGAGAGAAGGCAGTGAGAGGAGAGGCTGGCTATGCCCCAGGGGTGAGTAAAACTGAGCCCTGAAAGCTCTACATGCCTTGCCAGTCCCCTGAAATATCTTGGTCCCTCCACCCTGCTGTTGTTCTTTCATTTTATTTTTAGATCTGCTGCTCCCGTTAGTTCTTTTCTATTTGTTTTTGGTTCTTATTATTCCTGGCTTCTCCCAGTGTTTTGGTTTCCCTCCTCAGCCCTCATCCGGATGTTTATTCTCCCTGCTTGTTTTCATACTTTCCCAAGGTGCCTCCTGGCTGTAGCTGGGCAGAGGTCTGTGTTTGGACCGGGCAGGCACTCTCACAGAGCTGGGCTGGGACCAGCTGCTGGACCATCACCTGGAGGAACCAGGCTGGTCCAGGAAAGGAGAAGACCTGGGCACTGTAGCCTGTTTTTCTGCCTGTTCTCTTTCTTACCTGGGCACCTCAGCTCTTGCCAAGAGTAAGCGGAGTGATCGGCCCATTTAGGAGTGCAGCTGGTATATGAATGTGGCAGCTCCTTTAATATAAGAGCTAGCAGTAGGCTAAAGAAGGGGGGTGGGGCAGAGAAGGAACTATCTCTGAGGAACTCAAGGGGAGACAGAGTGATGTACCCAAGGCCACGTGGAGGATCTCTAGCAGCTCTGAGAGATGCTCTTCCCATGTGTCCATTTGACCTGGTTGCCAGTGTTGCTGTGCCTTGAGGTGTCCTGAATATCAGGCATGGTGGTTCAGTGCCTCCACCTACTAAAATTTTAAAAGTTTTCTTTTTACCTCACTCTAGGATGAACACACCCAAGTCTGGCTCTGTTCCTTCCATGCTCGTCATTCTCCCACACATGCTGTGACTGGATATCTCTGTGCATCTTCTTTTCCCTGCTCATTCAGATATGTTTCTCAAGCTTTTTTTGGTCTCCAGCTAAGACATATCCCCATGGAGCAGATGGAAAGAGCCATTACATTGCTCCATGGGCCTACAGGCTAAGACCACATATGTGATTGAGGTCTATTATTGCTCCTGGTTTTGGAGGCAGGGACTGGAGGGTGCATTTGAACAGGGTGATGGGTGCTAACTGTGCGCTCCCTTGTGCGAATGAGGCTTTGCTCTCACCGACTGCCACCCCTCACCCCTGGCTTTTGCTCCATTTTCTGTCTAATTGGGAAGGAAAATGAAGCAATGTGAAAAAGCCACTGCAGTATCTCGTGCTAGAGATCTGTGGTGGCTCCGGGTATTTTATTGTACCTATACACAGCTCACGTCCCCCGCCACAGCTGCTGAATTTCAGATAAACACAAGCACACGCTTGCATTTTCTGCAAGGACCGTCCCAGCTTCCCTTGTTAAATTATTTATTCCAGTGCAAGGGCACAGCTTTTTATTTATTTTATTATTTTGGCATTCATCCGTGTTCCTCTTGCCATCCTACAGCCTTTTTGCCAGTGAGCTGCCGAGAGCCACGCGGCCATGGGCCTACCGCAGCCCTGTAGCTGAGGGAGTCCCTGGCAAGGAGATGCTCATACCCAGCAGGTGGGACGAGGCTCTTCCCTGGTCCAAGGGTATTTATTTGAAGAACCACTCACTTGTGACTGCGATGCAATACTCTGGAGCAGTCTTCCACATTTTCTGTATGGTTACGGTGAAATTTGCATTTGAGACTTTAAAGGGCTGGTAGGGAGCCCTGCTCCTGGATATAGGGGCTTTTTATTGCTCAGCTTCAAAGAGGTTCAGTAACAGGAACGAGCGTTCAGGTAAGGAAAAACTTTTTCTTCTTTCCATGTGCAAAAGCATGCCAGAGGACACAAAGGCATCCCCCCCACCCCCAACCCCTCCCAGTTACAGGGCTCTGGGGACAGTTAAAACAGAGCAGGCTGAGGATTTTGCACCAAAACTATTATTATTTTTGGATGGAGAAGTCAGCTGACACAATAGTCCAAGCTGTCAGGATCCTTTAGGTTTGGGTGGGGGATGGATCAAAATGAAAAACCCTTCAGTTTGCTGAAAGGAACCCAAAACATAGCAATTTTGGGTCAGTTTGAGGCCAAGGTCCAGCTGCCTGCAGGGGTTCACGAGAGCTGAAGTCCAGGTGCTGTGGACATCAACTCCTTGCGTGAGTTGGACCCAACAGCAGGTCACGTCTCTAGGTGCAGACCAGCTGCTGGACCACGCACAGGGACAGAGAGCCCCATCCAAGGGCTGACGAGGGCAGAGTGCTCCTTGCGGGTCTGTCCCCAGGGGCTGGGGCTCCTGACTGTCACACTCCAGTCTGAATATGATTCGGCAGAAGAAATGTAAATGTTTCACCCAAGTCACATCCCTCCTGCCTGAAAACTTGGCAATAAATTAGAGTTTTCTGCGTGTGCGTTTTTTCTGGATTTTTTATTCCACAGGCAGGACTGATATTTTGTAGCTTGCTCACTGTTTGGGATGAAAGTGAGTGTTGGAAATTCATGGGAGAAATTTCATTCATGTTTTAATGTGGAGAAGTTTGGGTCATTTGCTTTCAGAAATAATGCTCGGCCTCCTCCAGGAAATCACATACAGCGCAGGACATCTAAGACATGCTTACAGGCATCCTTTCTTGTCCTTCCTCACAGTAAAAATGTAACACAGTGAAAACTTGACATATTTGTCCGATTGCCCAGTTTCTCTGCCATCTCTTTTGACTCCCTTGCATATGGGCACACATGCTTACGTATACATGCCCTTACCCCCAGGTAGGAAAACACTGACTGCCATCATCTGTAGCAGCTGAGGGCTGCAAATATATAGCCGTATGTGCACATGGGCATCTCTCAGACATCTTATGTTTTTGGGTCTAACCTCTTCTTCCTCTATTTCCAACCCATCGCTGTGGGGTACAGCCCCCAAAAGGGCATCCCTGCATGCCACCTCCATGGACACAGCTCACCCCGCTCCAAATGGGCTGAACTTCTGAAGGCTCAAACAAATTTGGCTTTTCTGTAGAAAGCTGATGGTGTCCTGAGTGGTCCATGAGCTGATGTGCAAGCCGAGGTGAGGTCCGTCCCCAGGTACCGCTATGCTCCTAGAGCTGGTGCCTACCTGTGCCCTGGTGCCTCTGTTGTCCCACAGCCCCAGCAGCATCTCTGCTCCTGGCCACAGTGAGGACACTGTGTCCCCTCTGTTGCTTTTTACTGCTTATGTTAAATTATTTGAAAGAAAAATTTCCAGGAGAGGCTGGCACTGGTGTGGGAAGGTGTCCCTCTCTCTGCACTGCTCCGTCCTCCACCACAGCACCCTCCGTAGCTGTTTTCCATCCATGAGTGAGACCCACACGTGCCTGCAGATGCTTCATGGCTGTTCCATGTCCTGCCTGCTCCTTGCTGCACCAGGGAGAGTAAGCCAGGGCAGGGCTGAGGGTGAGATTTCCCTGGCAGAGCCGGCCATTTCCCTCCCAAGCTGTTTGGCTAAATGGAAATCATCTGAAGGCAGCAGTTCCCGGAGCCCTGCGCCAGCTGGGGAAGCAATGGGGCAGGGACTGCCTCTTCCCGCAGACACAGCGGGACTCTGCTTTGGTGGGGAGCATCGAGGCAATGCCAGCCTCCTCTGAAAAAATGCCAATGAAGTCTCGAAGGGGTAGCGCTGGAAGGGGGCTTGGCAGTGCATCCCATTTGTGGTGTGGGTGAGGTGGATGGCCTTACACCCAGGCTCAACTCCACACTTTCCTTTTGACCCCTCTTAATTGTAAAGAGAAGGGTGGGGGATGTATTACTCCTTATTGGACCCTTCTATCTCATGACTGATGCTTTCCTTGTGTCTCTCAACATTCCCCCATTTCTTCTTCCTCAGTAGCTTTTTGCTGAGATTCCGGGATCATTCACACCCCATCACTCTGGTTTTAGCTGGATAACCCTCCCTGGAAAGCCGGGATTGGAACTGATTGCTGCCAATTTTCTGCAGCTCTGCAGTAAATCGGGGTCAGACTGCTGGCTCGGGCTTTGCTCTGGATCCAAATCAGCATTAACCTCCCCTGCCACCCTGCCTGAGCTCAGCACCAGCTCCAGCCCAGTGATGCAAAGCTGGATGACCCTTATCTTGGGAGCGCCGATGACACTGGCTTTCCCAGAAAGGACCAGAGGTTAGCCCTTCCCCAGCTGGCTGTTTTTAGAGGGGAAGCAGCTGCCAGCCAGCGTGGTCACTTCTGTGGCCGTCTGTTTCGTAAGCAGCCCCCTCGCCCCAGGGGGCTCAGCCCAATGCACTCACCTACCCCTGAGTCAGCTCCCTGACGCCGGTGCTGGGAACCACAGCATTTCCCTTTGCTGACTGCAGGGAAATGATTTTAATTACTGGGGGATTTGCCAGGCCTGGGAGACAACAGTGGCCCTGCTGTGTTACCTCTGGGCTGCAGCATGTGCCTTGGGTATTTATTTTCTGAGGCTGGGAGGTGTCTGAAGTGTTTCTGGGACCTGTTCCCAGCACGGGGCATGGGTACAGATGTGCAGGGCAGGACCAGCAGCTGGAAGCTGCTCGGGGTGGGCAATACAGCTGGACTGAGACATTCCCTGACGCAACCTGAAATGCTCCCGCTGCAGCTTTCTGGGCAGGAGACGCAAAGCCAGTGCCAAGGGTTGTGCCTTGCAGGGAGGGGGCTCTGCTGACAGCACGAGGAAGGGCACGTGCTTGTGGGGCTGGATGTGGCCAGGCTGATAACATGGGGCTGACCAGGTGCCGGCAACCACACCGATGAGCTGGAGAGATTGCACCCAGACCTGGGGGTTTTGCCCAGAGCAGGCTGTCAGAGAGACAACTGGTCATTTTCTGTAGTTATAAATTTTTTTGGAAAGCCTTTTTTGCTGGGCTGGAATGATGCTCAGGTTAAAGAGAGAGGCATCCCAGAGTTGGTCAATGCAGAGTTGGCCATGGTCATACCTGATGGCACCTAAATGATGGGGTGATAGCTGTGCCTGCAGCACGTTGCCAACACCCAGCAGTAGCCAAAGCACCAGCCGATACACAGACTTTCTCCCATGATCTCTCCTTCTCATTGTGCTGCCAAGGCTCAGGGCAGCAAATCTGTGTGCTGGGTTGGACTGGTACAAACTGATGTGGCATCACAGACAAATCTGAGGAGCGTCACCTAAAAGGGAGCTGTACAGGACACACTGGCAAGGGACTGGTCTAATTCCACTGCAGGGAAATATTTTCACTCTTGGGGACAGCCACCACCTCCCAGCACCTATGGGGGGAATGGCTGCTCTCCCTTTGCTGCTGCACAAATAAGACAGGAGGGAGAAAATGCAATTCCCTGTATCTCTGGCAAACCCTTCTTTGACAGATGAGCTCTGACCTACTTTGCAGTGGAGCCAGATGTTTAAATTTATGAATGCAGGCACATTTCCGTCAGACCTGGGAAGGAACATTATATGACTGACCGTCTATGCGGTCTCTCAGGCAGAGGAGCTGGATTTCATGTGAAAATACATTTGTGGTTCAATCCTAAAGGTTTTTAAAGGAAAGGAAAACATGAAAGCATACTGCTCCTTTTCAAATGTGATCCCAATGGTACAAACGAAGGGATGTTCAAGTGATAACATTTATACCATGCTGCAAACTGACTGCTGCTAAAAAAGAAATCCTAGCCTGACTTTTCAGAGGGTCCCATTTTCACAGCTTTTGTCTTGGCGTTAGTTATGTCTTCTTCCATGGGATTTCACACTTGCTGGTATCCAGCTTGTTGCAGGCTCACGGTACAGGACAGATCTTAGCAGGTATTCCCTCATTCTCTCATAAATCCCCTTTTCAATCATGCAAATGGCAGGGTGGCATCCCTGGGACTTCACTCCCAAAGCAGCGATCGTGCTGCTGCGTTTCCAGATCTGCATCTGGAAAACAAGTGCTATTTTGCTGCTGACCTCCTATGTGGATTGTACTCCTCCAAAGTACCCCAGGTGGTAATAGGAGTTTGCAAGAGTACACTGAAAAAGCCAATGTCCTGAAATACAACTTGGATGTAAATCAGCCAGGTTTCACTGACTGTATTTGATGTGGGCACCTGATTTATGGTAATTTAATTTGCAGCTTTTGCTGTCCTTGAAGTTATTGTGGTTTCTAAACTGTAAGCCAGACCATGTCACCATAAAGGGAAGATGAAGTTAAATACAGGAAAACACACAAAAATACATCCTCTTCCTATTTATTTTCAGATTTTAAAGGTATTTTTTCATTGTCTATACTTTGCAAATTAAAAATTACATAAAGCTGTGTGTACTGGGTATCAGAAGATACTGATATGAGGTGAATTACTGAGCTTGCATGTCATCAGGGTGTATAGGCTTAAAGAAAGATATTCCAAAAGTTTTAAGGCATAGATTGTGCAAATTTTGTAATCTGGGGGATGTCTGACGCCATGTGATGGCTGGGAAAAGCTCTGCCTGTCTTTCAGAGAAGTGCCACGCAGGCACTAACTTTACCTGGCAGGTTAGCCAAAATCTTTGCATACTGGAGACAGTAAACTGTTCCTCTACTGTTGAGTGAAGGAAAATTCTTGACTTTGCTGTTGTCCAGATTCAACAGGAGGGAAGATGTTCCCTTCTTATCCTCCAATAAATCCAGTATCCTGCTGGCAAAGATAGTCTCCTGGGCAGAATGCATTTGAAGTTCTTAGGGCTGCAGTGGATAGGGGCACACTCAGCTCCCCCTCTTTTTGGGATAGCTTTTATGAACAGAAAGCACTTGTGATTGCATTTAATAAGGATCTTGATCCTGTCCAGATGTTAAAATGCCAAGGGCACTCCTGGTGATGTCGTCCCACCGTGATTTACCCAGTTCCCCTTCATGGGAGAGGACTTGGCCAGGGGGCTGCTGCTCACCTCAGGCCAGCACAGATGTGCACAGCAGTGCAGGCATGGAGGATTTTCTGTTCCAGGCAGCATGGGCAGGAATTTAAACCTTGCTGGCTGGCTGCTGAGCTTGCACGGGTTTGCACTGCAGTTTCGGATTTACATGGCTAAAGCTTGTTCAAGGTTTCTCCATCCTTTTCAGAACAGCTGCTTTTCTTGCCACACCACTTGCCACAAGAGGATCAAGGAGTACCAGGAGCACAAGCCAGAGCACTCACACGCCCAACAGCTGATTTGTTTTTTCCTGAGTGCATCATTTGATCTGATATAAGGCTCCTGATCTTCATCTCGTCTCTCACCACCACTGTGATCACAACACAGCTCCTGCCAACAGCCAGTAGACTGTCCTGCACTCCTCTCACACGCCTGCTCGGCTGGGATAATCTTCAACTCTCCAGAGCAGCTTTTATTTGCATGTCTGAGCCTAAATGATATCAGCTGCACCCAACCTCATCCCAAAATATTCCCCAGCCATCGGCACTCCAACCTGCTGCCCACAGCCCTGGCCCACGGGTGACACTGGCACTGGTGATGGCAGGATAGTGAGGTTTCCACAAGGTGGCATCAAAAGACCTGGGCTTCCCCTCCAAAGCTCAGACTCCACAGGATTTAGAGCTTTCCTGAGATGGTTTGGCATCAGCTGCAGCCAGAGACATCTCTGGAAAGAGGGA
Organism: Falco punctatus; assembly: GCF_963210335.1. Lineage (NCBI taxonomy): Eukaryota > Metazoa > Chordata > Aves > Falconiformes > Falconidae > Falco > Falco punctatus. The sequence continues at coordinate 41,489,076 of NC_137587.1, read as the reverse complement.
AGGCTGTGTGAAGTACTTTTTTGTCAGGGATTTGGCCTGGAACGGTCAACCCTCAACCCTGACACCCACTGCTGCCTTCCTGGGGGCTACAGGGGTGTTTGGCCACCCGACCTCATTGGGGAAGGGCAACAAACATCTGCAGAGATCACTAGGGAAATAAATGTGCTTCCCTCCCTGCAAACAACTGTAGCAAGGGGATCTCGCTGTGTGTGTCTGTGGGAATGGCAGCAGATACCAAAAACATCAGGAAGAAACAGCCTTATAACTTGACCCAGAACTGACATAGCCATGTGAGGCAGGTTTGCCTTTTGCAGGGCAGCAAAGCCAGAGAAAACCCCCAGGGAGTGGGGAACAATGAACACAGCCTATTTGCCCCCAGAGATCCTCCTTCTTATATAGCTCTAGCATGGCCCTGTGTTTTTCTTCACCAGGCTGGGAGGTGAGGTTTGCCAACCCTTACCCTACAAACCATCCCTGGGGTTTCCCGGAGTTTCCCGGAGCTGGTCCCAGCCCAGTAGGAGCAGTGGCCTCAAACACTGCCCCGTCACAGCCACCAGCCAGAGCGATACCTGGCATCACACAGGCACGGCTAATTGTAATTGTAATTGTAATTGTAATTGTGCTCCAACCGGAGCATTTGCCCAGGCTCCTGCTAAGCTATGTGGATGAGAAACACCATCCTGCAGCGCTCTGAGGCTGCCCTGGGTGAGCATGGACCCGGCCGTGCTTGGCACCCAGCTGAGAGGTCTGTCAAAAGGATGGTCTCAGACACTGATTAAGCATATTCGAGTGAGCACAAAATACGGTTTTGTGGTTTGTTGTGTTTGGACTGTTTTGGCAAGAGGCAGACTCCGATGGGACTGTTGAACGGTTGCAGCCCTTGGAGGAATGACAAGTCAAACCAAAAGAATGACAAATCTGCGACCTTGTCCTTTTGGAAGAAGCAGAAAAGGGTAATCAGGGAGAATCTGTCCCTTGGCAAGTGTTCAAAAGTGGGCTAAAAGCAAATAACGGGGCCCACGCAGTGTTGCGGCAGGCCCTGGCAAGACGCCGTGCAGCAGGATTGTACTGGCTGTTTTCGGCAGTGCCAGGCACCGCGTTCCCCGGCCCCGCAGTGCCGAAGGTACCGCTCCTGCAGCGCCGGCTGCGGAGGTGCCCTTTGAAACAGCGGCGGTGTCTTGACTTGCTTTTTTTTTTTTTTTTTTTTTTCAATTAAAGGAAGAAAAGAAGTAAATGAAGGCATAGATGTGACAAGGGGTGGCTGAGCGCGGCCGGTGTCCTCAGGCTCCCGTCTCTGCACACGGTGGAGCTGTTGCTCCGCGCCAGGGCCGGGGCCGGGGCCGCAGCGGGGGCTCCGCCGCTCAGCTATCCCGCTGCCCCGCTCCCCTGCCCCGCTCCCCGGCTGCCCCCCACTCCCGCTGCCCCTCTCCCCCCCCCCGCTGCCCCGCTCCCCCGCTGCCCCGCTCCCCCGCTGCCGCCCCCCCTCCGCTGCCCCGCTGGGATCCCCTTTCCTTCCGCAGGCTGGGAGCTGGGATTTGGGTTGAGCGGCGGCCGGAGGGGGCCAGCAGCTGCCGCAGGGCACCGGCACAGTGAGCGGGTGCCCCCCCCCCCCCCCCCCCCCCCGTTCAGACTCTTTTGCTCCTGGGCGGGGCCAGGAGTCAGGGGCTGTGTCAGTGGGAGCAGCTTTAATCAGGTGGGGGCAGGCTGAAGTGGGAACCGGAGCCCAGAGCCTTACCCAGAACTTGGCTTCAGCTGGTCCTGTCTGGGAGAAAATAGAATTGACAAAGACCCGGAGGTTCCGGTTCCTTCTGCCCTCGCCCTGGCCGTGGGGTCCCCTGCAGACACTCCCCCCCGAGCGGGGGGACCCGCCGCTGCTGCTGCCTGCCCCTGCCACCTGGGCTGGCCCGGCCCCAGCACGGTTCAGGACCGGTAAGGCCGGTATTTGTGTGGCTGATCCCTGCGGTTACTGCTGTGTCGTGGGAGGTGACACTTGGTGCCAGCTGGGCGAGCCCTGCCTGGACACCGAGACAGCTCCGGAGCATGACACTGTGTGTGAGGACACAGCCACAGCACCGCTCATGGGTCTCCTTCTGGTGGCCAACATCACCATGAACACCTTCAGTGCTCCCACATGGCCATGCTTTCCTGGGGCCGGTGTGGCCTGCACCCCGTTTCTCCCTGCCACCCTCAGCCAGCCTGAGGTCTCACTCCCTTGAGGCCCAGGAGATTCTAGCGGCAGGCAGCAGGCTGGGGATCAATGGCACCTTTAAATAGCCCGAGCCAAAGCCTCTCTAAGCAGCCAGCTTTGTTGAGCAGCGATAAAACTGCCTGGCTGTAAGCTTTTCTATCCAAACCTTTAATGTTAACGTTACCAGAGAAACTCTTCCTTTCCAAGCAACACCCATCTCACGAGGAAGGCATTGCTGCCACCCACCTGCACGGCAGCTTTCGTGCTAGGGGGTCCTTGCAGCCCTGGCACCGTGGTCCTGGCTCCGACGCACCCCAGGCCGGCGCTGAGCCTCGGTACATGCTGAAGTCTCCCGGGTGTTGATGGAGAGGCTGCCCTGGGAAGCCAATGGGGCATAAGATTGTGCTTAAGTGCTTTCCTGGCTTGGGGCTTGTAATTATTAATAATCGTAGTTAATCTCTGCCACATACAAGTCAGCCTGTACACACATCTTGCTTTAAGCTATTTAAGATATGCTTTTGTTTACTGCAACCATCTCTGGGCCATCAGATTATCGCAAATGGGCTATGAATTATCAGTTACATGTTATTAATGTTTTATGGCAATGTTCAATGACAAAGAAACAACAGAAATCTACTGATCTTCAAAGGAAAACCTCAAATAACCCCATGCCAAATCCAAAGGTTTTCAGCCTGCCACCAGGGCTATGAATATTGCAGATACCACATATCTTTGTATGGTATTTGTTAAATATTTAAAATCAGAGAAGAAATTTTAGCCTAAATGGTTGCTTGAAGTTGCAGCATTAGAGACTTGCAGAGTTACTGCTGGAATCCACAGACAAAGACAGAATTGGTTTTGGACGCAGGCTCCTAATATTTTATATCAGGTTAGGCAACCGTTTCCCAAAGATCAAATCCAGGTTACAGCTCATCCTACCTGGAGCTCTAAAGAGGCAGAGGATGGAAGAGCTAGTGAGTGGACAGCAAGGAGTCTTGTTGGGCCAACAAAACCCAAGGACTTCACCAAGTATTCTTGGGCATCGTCTTAAATTCATTTTTACATTGTGAAGAAGGTGGTTATAGGCTGGGTTTTTTTGAGATATCCTCAGAAGTCCCTGAATTGGTATAGGAGAAACTTCATTTTCACTTATCGTGTGGACCAAACTCACTGCCCTCCTCTCCCACACCTCTGTCCAATGCTGCCCCTTGGTCTTTCCTGTGAAAGCTGGGCAGGAGCTGCCCAGCTCCAGGGGTGCCCTGGAGAAAAGCTTCAAGATGATGCTAAGCCAAGAACAAGCCCCTGTATAATAGGTTATCATAGAATCACAGAATCACAGAATCACAGAATGGTTTGGGCTGGAAAGGACCTTTAAAGGCCATCTAGTCCAATCCCCAGCAGTGGGCAGGGACATCTTCTACTAGATCAGGTTGCTCAGAGCCCTGTCCAACCTGACGCTGAATGTTTCCAGGGATGGGGCATCTACCATCCCTCCAGGCAACCTGCTCCAGTGTTTCACCACCCTCATTGTAAAAAATTTATTCCTTAGATCTGGTCTGAAGCTACCCTCCTTTGGTTTAAAAACCTTACCCCTTGTCCTATCACAATAGGCCCTATCAAAAAGTCTGTTCCCGTCAATATTTGGTGTGTTGTATTTGACAGCAGTTGAAGCCTCCTCCTGTGATGTTGGGTAATACAGAAGTCTCTCCACAGGACCCACCAAGGCTGTGGCTGGCTGCTGGGGTGCCTTCGCGGCCTTGCGTTGGGGTTTCAGGTGCGAGGGTTTCTGCCAACACCCAGGGGATTTTCACACGTGCTTGGGAGCAGGCAGGAAAAATAAACTCTCTCTGGCAACTCCGTATGGTTTTGTCTTTCCCATCAGCCACCTCCTGAGGAATGGGCTCCATCCTCTCATGCCTGCAGGCTGCTGGGATGGCAAAGGTGACTTCCAGTCACCCAAAATCCTGGCGCAGGACCAAAACCCAGCTCAGACCAATCCCACTGGTGTCGCAGCCCCTCTGAGCAGTGGAAAAGGGGAGAAGCCCCCCTAACATAGTGAGACCCCCAGCCTGCTGCACTGCTGCCAGCCAGGCACGGACTGTTTTCTTCCTGCAGTCACCTTTGGGCCTTGGCAGTAATCTCGAAGCATCTGCTCCAAATCATCCAGGATTACAGGAATTAAAAAAAAAAAACCAATTAGAGGCCCAGGGTCCTGCAAGCACAAATCCGTTTAACCCTAATCCAGGCTGCTGCCCCTTCCCAAAAGGCAAAGGGATAGTCCCCACCGGCTGGTTTTTGTGTGCTCCAGCATCATCTCCTCTCCTCAGCCTGAATTTATGCATTTTTATCCCAGAGGCAGTGCCAGGGGACCCGCTCATGCTACTGGAGAAATAGTAGATGCTTGTCCTTGGGGTCTGAAATCAGCTGCACAGACACAGGGGTCGGTGCCAACCTCTTCCCTTGTGCACACTCGGAGGAGCTACCAGAGGACTATGAATGCAAACGGGGGTGCAAATAAATCTAAATGTGTTACAGCACCCGTCAGGGTCTGTATGTCAGGTACTGGCTCCTCTGCTTCTTGCTTACCATCATGTCTTTGTCCCTTTGTCCCACCAAGACCACCTTCGGGGCTTTGGTAGGCTCTGCACTCAACATGGACTGAGGCGTCTGCAGCCCCATGCTCACTTGCCCACCACTTTGCTGGGAATTCCATGTGGAAATGCTCCTTTGAGGTATGGCACAGAAATCAGTCTTTCTATAGAATGAGAGTAGAGACTGAAAAACCATTAGGAGAATCTCTCTTTCAAAGGAGATTTGAAATCACCCCTTTTCTTTCAGTGCTATTAGGGTCTTCTCCAGCTAGCTAAATCTTTCACCTGCAGCCCTAAACTCCACAAAATAAACTAAAAAAAAAAAAAAAAAAAAAAAGAGGGATCCAGTGTTGATTAAAATGCATTATCCACAGAGTTTGTAACTCTCGTGTGGTGGTCTTTGTTTTTACTTGGGCCTTTCGCATCAAGAAGACATCCACATTGAAAACAATCAATGCTTTAATTGTTAATAATTGAATGGGGAAAATTCATGGGATTTGTGTGATTCTAAGAGATGAGTGATTGTTACAGCAGGAGATAAACAACGCTTTGTTTGTATTTCTTCTTACATGTGATGCAAAAAAAGTGATCATGGCAGAGCCTCCAGACAGGTGATGCTGTGACAATTAATGCAGCTCAACCAAGAATTAGGATATAATTCTTTGTGGAACGGGAGTGTCTATGAACTGGACAAGAACCCATTGTGCTGACCATGGGCTCCATATGCTGAGACATGAGATGCTACAGTTAGTAAACAGTTTTCACCATTCAAAGGGAGGTTTGCAGGAGAGAAATCCTCTTCTGACTTGGAAAGTCCCCAGCTGAGGGGGAGCCTTGCAGGACTGTGATATTCTTCTGTTCTTTCCTGGCATCTTCTGCTGCTGTCAGGTCATGTTGACCTCTGGGCTCAGTATGGTGAGGGCAGACAGGGGGTGAGAAGAAGGTGTGTAGCGTTAGCAGAGGGGTCCATATGACAGCAGTATGTTGGTGCCAGGTCTTTTTGTGAGCCTAGGTGGGGATTAGATAAGCTCCAGAGAGATAAGGGAGAGGGGCTCTCAGTGGGTGACGGGAGAGGGCTGGGGAGGAGGAAAAGCAGGAAGGAGGGGACCATGGGGTTTGAAATGATACTAAAGCAAAGAGCACATGGACAAGGTGGGGTTTGTCATGAGCAAACAGGCAACCACTGCAGGGCAGAGGATCCACCATGCAAACACCCAAGCACTTCCCTCAAGTGCCTCAGACTCGCACCAATTCCTGTTGGCTTTGGGATCTGGCACCTCTAGTGTCTCAGTGCCACAGGGATGCCGGTATGCTGGGGTGGCTGGCAGAGACCATTGGGATGCAGTTTGAGCCTGGGAGGCTGGGATCAGGGGCTGTGGCAGGGACACAGCTGTTCTGTGAGTGTGTGTAATGCTAGACCATCTGTGTGCCTCATCCTTGTTGGACACAAAAGCCGTGTTTAACCCATCATGTCAATATAGCCCCCAGTTTACAGACTTCTGCGTTTGCTGACTTTTACTAAGAGCTTTGTTAATCTGGTGTATTCCTGACTTGAAGGTCCATCAACTTCCTTGGAACCTGGAACTTTCATCCTTGGGGTATTAGAAGATGCCAGCTGGGTATGGTTGGTCCTGACTTGTATGAACAGCAGGAATTGAAGGATTCTCCTCGTAAACAAACCTTTGCAGGATAAAAAATTCAGGTAGCTCATTTTTCTAAGACCAGTTCCTGAAGCTTCTCTGGGGCAGAAATGGGAGACAGGAAAATGACCACACACAGATGTGTATTTCTTCCATCATTCAAGAAGATGCTAGCAGTTGAAAATGTTCCCAAACTCCTGCTCGATGGCTAACTTCCATTTGACTTATATACCACTCAGACTGAGAAAGTTAAGTCTACACCTTTTCTTTGACATGGCCAAAGTCCTGTTCATTTTGATACCCACCCCGAGACAGTTTCCTTCTGCTGCTGGGAGACAAGCTGTAGCCCATTTCAGCAAGCCCCAAGACAGTGAGATACTGCCTGGATTTCCTTAGCGCCTGCTAGCACAGCCTCTTCCAGAGTTACGATGCAGAACTGCAAGGGTGGAAGGAGATTTCTCTTAGGCTCTATTGTGCAGCTCGTTACAAAGTTTTTTACGTCCAGTTAATTAAACCTCAGAAAACTGCAGTTTTGTGTGGCTGTAGCAGGACCCAATCTAATGGCCACTGAAGTCAACAGGAACCTGTTGCTCATCTTAAGATGTGTTTGGATATGGCATGAACTGACAGCGAGAAGCGACATAGAGCTCAGCAACTAATGCTGAAGGAAAGAACATTTATTTATGCAACAAATAATTAATACCATTCTATTAAAGAAAATGAAAGAAGCATTTCATTAATTACACCTACTTTGCAATGTAATGAGGGAGTCTGCTCCATTGCTCTTTGTGTCTTCTGATACGTGGCTGATGCTCCCAGGCATTTCATGTCTTCTCTAAGCCTTACCCCCATCACTTAAATAAATATCTGCAACAACTGCAAACAGGATCAGCAATGCCAGTGTGAGCAGCTGCGCCAAGGCACTGTGCTGTCACGTGTGTGTGCTTGGAAGGTGAAGCTTAAGAACTTTATAATGACTGCGTCAATCTAGTACCACAACGAAACCTGAACAGCCCAAACATATACCCGCATCCATATAGCACAGGCTATGTGAACAGCAAGTTCTAATGCCTGAAAGGCCCTGAGAGCCTCAGCAAGGTGACTTGTTCCTAAGAAAACACAGGAAATTGTTAAAAGTAATAAAAATAGCAAATTAAAATCATGCTGCACCACTAAGAACAGCCTTTCTTCTGTGACCCTGTCTCACACAATGTGGATGTGACCGTGCAGCCCCTCGATACTTCTTGGCACAGATACCCTGTTGACTTCAGTGGGACCAGGGGGAGGCTGAGGTCCGCTAGTCATGAACAGTTTGCCCGATCAGGGTAGCACACAGTGACAGCTCACTCCTGTTTCTGTGGTGCAAGAGAGCAGAAAAAAAGAGGCAGTTCTTGATGAAATAGTTGAAGCAGTGGGGATTTACTGAACCAGTGTTACACTGTCCATGCAGCTTGCTCAGTTTGCTGTTGCTAGCAATTCAGATATTGTCCAAGCTGTCCTGCTCATCAGTGCATGAACTCTGAAAACACTTAGCCACTACCAGCTCTGTGCATTATTTCAGCTGGAAGAACCATGGTAGGTAAAGTAACGATGATGGATCTAAACGATAATAAAGTCTCCCTGTTGAAAATTTAAAGTGCTATACAACTATTTTTAGTGACCTCTCCAGCTGAGATAATGCAGAAAGCTAACTAGATGTGAACATCCATCTTAGGTGAATTGATTCTTACAGTTTGCAAACCAAGGTGAATTGTAGGAGGTTAATGTTCATGCTCCGATACAAGAGATATCAGCTATATAAAAAGATGTATGCTATACATGTAAAGAAATAACCTATTAAATGTCGAATGTGGATGCAATGGTGGTTTTTTTTCCTCTAAGCACGTTTATTTCTGTAATGAACATTTGGTTTAGACAGAACACTAAGAGCTCCATCCTTCGTACCCTCCTCCCTCTGTGTGTATATGTGTGTGTAATGTGTGTGGGCATGAGAAAGGGAGAAGACTTTTGCCTTTGATTCAGAAAAGCAAACATTTCCTAGCTGGGGTGTTCTGATCCCACACTGAGAAAACATATTTAAATGTGATTTTACAAATCAAAGATATTTAAAAAATGTTTTAAAATTGATTTTTTTCTCCCTTCAAACATGCCCCAAACCTGAGTTCTTGGGTAAGCATTTTCAAATTTAGGACTTTAAAATGAAGAAACTACTTTTTGTGGCTTTCTAAATAAAAGAGCTGAGGACTGGCAGCAATCTTTCTGCATGGAGAAGCAGAGCACTGAGTGCCTTTGCAAAATGCAGCACATATTCCAGGACTGCTACAGCAAATCTTTACTTCTCAGACCTCATTTATCTCAGGAGGGCTTCACATTCAGCAATGCAGCCTGCTCCCCCTCCCATCCAAATCCTCAGATGGCAATTAGCAACATCAATAAGTAATAGAACAAATACTTGTCTCTAAAAAAACAAGCCACAGACAGAGCAGCTCATTCACTTTACTCTCAGGCTGCATTACAAACCTTAATGTTTTATATTTCATCTGTTTAAAGCCCCAGTCCTACAAACACTTACTTTGGAGATAAGACACTTGAAAGTCAATGGGTGATGAAGGATGGGTGATAGGCAAGTCCTAACACTGCAGGGACCCAGGGTGAAGAACCATATCCAAGTCCTGTGCACACCAATGATGCCATGTAAGGAAGATTTTTAGCTGAGTTCCTGCAGCTCAGCTCTTTAATGAAGAGTTTTAGGAACAGAGAAGTGAGTCTGTTGACTTCTCAGCTCTTGGAGACAGTGAGTTTCCAGCAGAAGCAAAGCCAAAAGAAAATGGTAGACACCAGCTAAAATACTGTAGTAGGTATTGTGTCCAGTTCTGGACTCAAGAACCTTCTGGGTTCAAGAAAGATAAGGAACTACTGGAGAGGGTCCAGCGGAGGGCTATGAAGATGATGAGGGCACTGGAGCATCTCCCTTCTGAGGAAAGGCTGAGAGAGCTGGGGCTGCTTGGCCTGGAGAAGAGAAGACTGAGAGGGGACCTTAGCGCTGTATGCAAATACCTGAAGGGCTGGGGCCAAGAGGACGGGGCCGGGCTCTTTCCAGCGGTGCCCAGCGACAGGACAAGGGGCAACGGGCACAAACTGCAACACAAGAAGTTCCACCTGAGTATGAGGAAGAACTTCTTTACCTTGAGGGTGACCGAGCACTGGCACAGGCTGCCCAGAGAGGCTGTGGGGTCTCCTCTGGAGACATTCAAACCCACCCCCCCCCCGGATGCGGCTCTGTGCAGCCTGCTGTAGGTGACCCTGCTTTAGCAGGGGGTTGGGCTGAGTGATCTCCAGAGGTCTCTTCCAACCCCAACCATTCTGGGATTCTGTTAATGTGTATTAGCATTGCATAGTAATGAAATGAAATATTACTGGGAAAAACAGCTTCAAAAAGTTGGAAATGGGTGAGCAGATTCACCAAGGAGCCATGAACCATGTGCTCGTAAGTACCAATGTGATTCTAGTATTGCTTCAAGAGCCATTCCCTACAGAAGACACCACTGAAGTCCTGAAGTACTTCTGACTCAAGAGTGACCTGCCAAACAAGTCTCCTGGGAAATACTCCAGCAGTTTACATTTAACAACTAAATTGATTAGCATCACTCCTTCAGTGCTTGCGGATGTCAAGGGATAAAAAGGATCACTGATTGAGAGAGAACAATACTCACAGAAACTCCATAGGCAGAGGAAAGCTTTCACAGACGGTGAACTTGATTAGAGATCTGATCTTGGTTAAAACTGTCTAGATCTTCTTCCTGCTAAGGATGGAGGGGGAGGAGGGTGGCATGGTCTCTCTGGGCAACAGAGCCAGAGTGACAGTGCTGGATTACTGCGCTAGCCTAACTAGGGTGGGATTAGGTGCTCTGAGCCATCTACCTGAGAACATCTCTCTTCTACTGACTGTGCTGGTGTCCTGCAGAGACCAACCTCCTTCATGTCAGTTGTGGGGACATCAACCCCACAGTGGCTCCAGGGACTGGCTGCCAACCTGCACAGGAGCAGGCACATGAGAAAGCAATTGTGAGCCAAAGTAATTTTGAAGAACAATGCACAAAGCCTTCAAACTGACTTAAGATACAACCTGGCCTAAAGAGCCATTTCCAGTATAAATGTCCTAATAGAGATGTTTATAAGAGGGCTTTTTCCCCAGCTTATAGACACGACAGTTTTCTCCCTGAGGAATGGTTGCATGTCCTTGTGTGCCTTTGAAGTGCCTGGAAAGCACCAGATCTGTGTGTCTCTGTGTGCTTGGCTTCACTGCACATGTAACAGGGAATTATCCTATGGTATGATGTTCCAGAAGACCTGTCATACTGTCCTCGGCTACCTTAGTATTACAACTATGTGGTATGGAAGCGTTTCAATAATTGCTTTGGGAGGAAAGGGGTGGGTTTGTTCTGAATCAAGTCACTAATGGTCATTGAAAGAAGATTCAACACAGCAAAAGTATTCCAGCTGAAAAAAATCATGCCCTGCTCTCCCATTGTAGAGCTCTCCATTGAAATTAACTGGTCTTGAAAAAGAGATGGTACTGCTAGAATAAAACTCCCCACTTATCCTAGTGAAGCCCCAAATAGTGTGTCATTGCAGGTTACTATGGAGTTATTGAATAAAGGCTGAGAAGCTTGTTCTGCTGATCAATACCTGTCTGTGAGGATGCAGATGCAGATCTCAGCAGTGGCGGTATCTCCTGGGGGCTCCCCTCCAAAACCTGCATTCAGCTCGCGTAAAGTTTTCAAAGGGATTGAACTTCTGAGACTAGGGCAAATATGGTGTGGGTGCTCAGGACAAATGGATGTCCTGTTCTACTCATACTGCTAGATTATGATAACCTCTCTTTTCACATCTTTGCTTCATATCAGGCCACTAACAAATAACAACAACAACAACAAAAAGTATCAAGAGGAACAGCTTTAAATGGAAATAAAGAGATGTGTCTAAATCCTTTAGGCTGTTTGTGGTGTCTCAAGTGATTTAGTCTGGCTGTATCTGTACATGAACACATATAAGGGCACTGAGGTTCAACACTTATCCTATTAAAATGTTAGAAGAGTCCCTGGCACAGGGTTGCCTCAGACTGGGAAGAGCTGTCCCACATGGTTCAATAGCTAGCATGGGGTGCGGAGCCTTTCCCATCAGCAGGATGGACACTGCCACCTAATTTGGAGGGTGAGAGGGCTGAAAAGCATGGAGCAGGGCCCACCACCAGCAGGCAGCAGTGCAAGGACGTGTCATTTAATAGTGCAGACATGGCAAAGTGGCTGCCTGCTCCATGACATGTCTCTACTGTGACAATAAAGAGCTAAACTGCTGCCAGATGCTTTCCAGTCAGGACTCTGCGCTGGATGAAGGCATGCTGGGGGAGAGAGATCACCTCATGAGCCTGGTCTCCATGTGGATACCCTCCTGACAAGGCTGTCCTGCTTGTCTGAAGGTGAACTTCAAATCCAGATTTTGGTGACAGCAAGCTCCCATTCCTGTCTGACACCATCACCATCTTTATTCAGCTTGGGATAGGCATGGTGGGAAGGCAGTCCTGGAGGACCCACTAGCACCTCCTTGGGCATTGCTGCAGAGGAGATGCTTTTTCTCTGGCCGTAAGTGTGGAGGGTGCAGATCCCATGCTACCCATTTGCCATGTGTGTGGGTCATGGCAGGGAAGACCACGGGGGTGGGTTTAGCTCAGCACTATGGGGCAATCCCAAAATGCAAGGAAAGCCCCTTGGGTTTTACTTTATACCATGTGAGAGGAGCCTGCAAGACAAGAGCACTGGGTGACTGGCATTGTTTTTAGCCTTTCTGGGACAGAAATAATGGAAGTGGTGGTGAGAGCTGATGCCTCGGGGCTGACTCCAACAGGATGGAGTGGCACCAGCTCTGCTAATTGTAAGGGGACAACTAACAAAGTGTGGAGGCCACAGCCCCTCTCCCACACCTCTGGGAAAAGGCAGAGGGGACAAATATGTAAACCCACTTTGCTTTTATAAAGTTTGAAGTTGGAAACTTCCCTCCAAATCTTATTTTTTGAAGGGAAAGGTGTGTGTCAGAGAAGTCTGTGTCACAGATCAGAAGGCAGCAGAGTTAAAATAGGAATATCTGCCTTTTGATGGGGCCTTAGGCTGAATATAGCAAGTGATGAAGGAAGGGAAGCCATTTCCTGGCCTTTTATTGGGGGTCTTTCAGCCTGTCCTGATACAGAAGGGAACAGAAATCCAAGGGCTTTATCTGTCACCCTGATGCTGAGAATAAATGGCGATAGAGTGCAAAGTGCTGTATCCCTTGGGGGATCTAAGATGACATGTTTCTTCCCTTGATTCCCAGCTAGGTCTTGCCCTCTGGGCCCCCAAGGTCAGCTCAGGGTTCAGACTGTGTTGTGGGTGCTGGGGCTGTGGGGTGGCTTTGCGGAGGGACAGGAGAGAGGACAGGTCAATTTGGCAGCTTCTGCACCCCACAGTGCCTTTTCCCTTTAGCCTTCCACATTTCTACCCTCCCCTCCAGCAAACACATTTAGATTTCCTGGAAAAGAAAGAAAGAACATGCATGTAGAAAAGCCAGTGTCCAGCATTGCTGACAGGCAGGCACAGGCATCACTGGGGAGTATTATGCTCTCTCTCACGGTATTACCCCTGCCTTGGCCAGGGGTAAATGGATCTGCAATAGTCTGATCCTCCCAAGCCTTTAATTGGATGCATGAAAGGTCCAAAATGCAGCTCACTCTCATGCTTCCCCCAGCTATGAGATATACAGTCTTCTTGTCACACAAGGGCGCTTCCCAATGAACCTAGCCTCCTTTCTAACCTCTGATACCACCCAGCTCCCAGGCCAGCATGCCAAAGCAGAGCCATTGTAAAGGAGCCTTCCCAGCCGAGTGGGGTGCTGGTGGTGGCAAAATATTCAATAGCTTTCCAGACACCCCCCCCCCCCTTTTTCTGTTCTGCAGAGAAAATGTTGCAGTTAGATGAGAGGGAAAAGGCAGTGGCAGAAGAATTAGGGAACAGGCACTCCCTTCTGTGGGATTGGGCTGCAGGACGGGGAGGACGAGCATTCTGCAAGGCTCGTGCAAACTGGAGCACGAAGATCGGTGTGCGGGGAGCACCCATGTGTGCCAGCAGCAGCTGGGGTACTGCTCCTGGCCTGGAAAGGCTGCTGTGGTTTTTCTAGAGCTCCTGCATTGCCCACCCCCCACCCCTCCCTCCACACCGGTTTCCACCACAAACAGCAGCAGCCCTCCTCTGTAGCACCCAGCTTGGGACAATGCGCCCCAGATAAGTGGGCCTTCTGTCCCCAGCTGCACCGGGGCCAGGCTCTCCCCAACCTGCAAGCCTTTTGCTTTCTTTTTTTTTTTTTCTTTTTTTTTTTTTTTTTCGCTCTTGCGAAATCAATTTACGGACAGCTCACTCATTTTTCCCCCTTGCAAACTTATTAGCTATTCAGCCCTGGCAAGCACTCGTAAGCATCCTTTGTCCCAGGGAGGGCTGGAGACCCCTTCATTAGCAGTGATTACTGTGAGCAGTTTGACAGCCTCCCAGCCCGCTTACAAGACTTTCCCATTCAGCCCTGCCCGGAGCTGCCCCGCTTCTCAAAAGAAACGGAAATATTCAAACATCCATCCCCTCCCCCCCCCCCCGCCCCCCCCCCCCCCCCCCCAAGTGAAGAGAGGAAAAGCTGTTTCTCTTCTCCGCCCTCCCCTTCACTCCACTTTTGATACAATATTTTCCTTCTTTGTTAAACCCAGGAGAGAGGGGTCAACTTTTTAGCGACCCTTTTCTGAGCGTTTTGTTTAATGTAAATACAAGCTCCCACCCTCTTCCCTGATTATTATTATTATTATTATTATTATTATTATTATTATTATTATAAAAACAACTGAAGGCTCCGGAGCGCGACGGCTTGGGCTGATCTTTAGGAAAAAAAATAAAATACCGAAAATGCCAGGGGAAGGGCATTGCCTTTCAATGTGGGAAGGAAAAAAAAAAAAAAAAAAAGTGGGGAAGGGGTGTGTTTTTCTTCCGTGGGTTTTACCGGCACAGCTAAACGCGGCCGGCGCAGCCCCGGCCCCGGCCGCTGCGCAGCTCCGGCGGTGGGTAAGCGGGGCTGGGAGATGCTCGGCTCTGCCGATCCTCCCTCACCGAGCAAGGCCGGGAGCGGGGCTGCTCTTCCCAGGGCGGCTCCGTGCTCCGCTCCCCTCCCCGGCCGCCGTTCGGGAAGGGGTCGGTGTGTGGCCGCGCTGCGGCTGGCGGGGGGCGCGGAGCATCCCCGGCAGGGTCCCTCTGGAACCCCCTCGGGAGGCACAGCAGCCTTTGCACCGCTTTGCACAGCCCTCTGTGGAAACAGGTAATATTCACGCCGCTGCCTATTGTCCAAATGAGAGCTTTTTTAGTTAGAAATTCCACGTTAGCAGAGCCTGAGCGTGTGTGTTCACAGCATCCTCCCCCGCTCCCCTGTGCCTCTTTAAAAAGCTTTAATTCCCACAACACGAGCCGGCTGCTCCGCCCGCAGAAGCCAGGGGAGAAATTGCCAGCCGTTCCACCGATTCCCGGGGAAGGAAAGGACGGAGACGGTGTGTTTCAGCCGACTCCGTTTTAAGGGCAAACCCCTCTTTTGCTCCCTTCAAAAACCTCGTGGCTGGGAAGCGCTGCCCGCCAGCGAAGCCACCATGGCCAAAACCAAGGCAAACCCCCTCACTTCGTTTGAGGTTTGGGCAGCAAAGCCGGGCTCCTCTTGCATGGCTCAGTCGGGGACCAAGCCGCTGGGGTTTAAGAGGCAACAAACCTGGCGCAAGGTTGGGGTGCAAGGTGCGCTCCGGCCCCTCCCGCAGGTGGGTACCCCCCAAGGGAGCTGGAAACCCCCCCGCTGCCCCGGCTCCCCGCCCCTGCCCTCCGCTGCTCCCGCACCCGCAACACACGGCTTACTTGCCTCTTCCGACGCCCTGAATTACACACCACCAGGGAAATAGTTGCTTATAAATGGACTTAAAAAACCAGCTAATAAATACCTGCTACCTGCCCCGTCCCTGTGATGGTCTGTGAGGAAAACCAAGGCGCATGCATTGGGGATGAAACGCAGATTTAGCCATCGACGATGGCAACGCCTTTCAAGCTTTAAATGCAAATTTAGGCTGAGGGGCAAAAGCCGCTGCCGAGACGGGAACGTACATCCCGATAAAAGGCAACACGACCAGATTGATCTGTCAGGGAGCTGCCGCAGCCCCCGTGCCCGCCCGGCAGCCTCCTTGCCTTTGCAGGGGAGCGGGAGCCGAGCAGCGGCTGAGGCATTTCCCGCAGCCGCTGCGGGTCGGCTCTGCCCGGCTTCCCCCGCTGCAAGGCTTCGCCTGCTAAATCAAACGAGCCGAGCAATCAGCTTACCGGGGAGGCATCTCTCTGAGGACAGGGAAGTAAACGCGACGAGACCGAGCAGACAAAAAAAGCACAGCTCAGGCGATTTAAAGATCAATGTCAAATGGTATAATATAAAATCCTTCTGCTGGGGGGAAAAGCTTAGCACGCTCCTTAGACCTGGCGTTTGGTCTCCTCGAGCAAAAGCGCCGCAAAACAAAGCGAGGGAGGCGGATGGTGGGGACAGTCCCTGGCACATCGCAGGGGCCAGGATTTAGGATTATTTCGCCCCCGATCCGGCCCTCCCCAGGCATGGAGGGCTCTTAATTCCCCATCTTCTCCTCGCATTTGCCAGGTGAGGGAGGAAGCTTGGTTTCCCCAGCTGGGCTTTCCCTAACCCATTCTCTCCCCCTTTTTCCCTCCCTTTTCCTTTTTCCTCGTCCCCGTCCGAAAATTTGCCGCCGATAATGCTAAAAGCCTCAGCCCTTGGCAGAAGAGAAGCTGTAGGATCCCCTCCCTGGGCACCCGCATCCTCCACCAGCCCCGGGCCCGCTCCCCTCCCTTCATCCCGGCTCCCCCCGGCTCCCCATCTTGCAAAGCCATCACCCCCGGTCCCGGGGAGCCGGTTATTTCTGTTCCTGCCGAGCTGATGCTGAAATACCCGTGGCCTCGGAGATCTGCTCTGCGTAAACCGGCGGGCTTGAGACCGACACCGTCATTTCAAAGCAGATGCGAGGGTCGTTCACCAAATATTTTATTATGGTTTTAGGCTGCTTCATACAGTTTCGTCCTGCACATGCTCTACAAGTCACCTGTGCACATAGAGAACAAGCCAAAAATAATAATAATAATTAATAATAATAATAATAGAAAAAATCTACCATAGCAATCCCTTAAATAAGTAAATAAACATTATATATATATATATAAAAAAACCCTTTAAAGTAAAGCAAAACCCAACCAAAAGAACAACGTCTTTTCAACATGAAACATCCCCGCGGGATAAGAGCAGGAGCTCAGACATTTTGCAACTTGGCATTCGGTTTGTTTTGTTTTGTTTTTTGTTTGTTTGAAGTTTTCTGGGCTTTCTTTAATATTTTTTTTTTAGGCATCAATTCTGCAAATCCTTCGAAATAAAGGCGACAACTATGTTTATCACGTTTTTTAATGCAGTCTGCTACGGGACTGGGCGGGAGGCGCGGGCGGGCGGCATGTGGCTGGGGAGCGCCCCGTACCCCGGGTTTGGCGACCGCGGGCGGGCGATTGCCAGCCCCGCTGCTCCGGTCGCGTCGGCAGGCAGGCAGGCACCGGTTAGCTGGACCTCCCGCTCCCCCCGGTTTGTCATGGCGGTGGTGTCAGATGTCACATTCACTGTCGCTGGATGTGATGGAGATGGCGGAGGTGGCCGCTTTGCTGGAGAGGCTGGCCGCGGGGCTGGAGGCGGCCCCCACCGCCTCCCCGCCGCTCTCCTCTTCCGCTTGTAGCGAGCGCACCGAGCCCTGCGTTAGGACCTGCTGCTGTAGCCTGCAAGGAACCGGCACACACAGCATCACCGCCCGGCCCTCCGCACCCCGGGGACCCGCCTGCAGCCCCCGCTTCCCCCGCACGGCCCCCCCCGACCGGAGCCCCCACCTCCAGCTCACACCAATTACCCCAGTCTGGCGGCTCTGCCGGGGCGCCCGCCCCAGGGCCAGCCCAGCTCCTCCGCCAGCACAGCTGGGGGGCGGCTGTGACCCCCCTCCGCAACTTGTCCCCGAACCGGGCCTCACCCGAGGGGTCGGTAATTCCCAGCAGCGTACCCCGATCCCGGTTCCCCCTCGTCAGGTTTTACACCTGTCCCCCCCCAGGCGATGGGAAGGGGCTGCGGGTGGTAGCGCCCCTTTCCCAGACGTGTGGCCGCCCGGCTGCGCGCAGTGGCCGGTGGGGCTGCGGGGTGAAAATGCGAACCCCGCTCCGGGCTCCTGGAGAGGAGCTAACGGGGGACACTGCTCCCTTCCCCGCTTCCCGGGGCACCTGCTTCTGCCGCTAGTGCTGGGTAGCACCGTGCATTTAGAGCCGTGATTTTTTTTTTTTTAAGATTAAAAGGGGGAAAAAAAAAGAGGAGTAGTAAAGAAATAAGAAAAATATCCCAAGAAGCGATGCCGGCTGGCTCCGGCTGAGGTTTAGGGCAAGGCGCCTCCCTGCAAGCGAGCAGGGTCCGCAGAGCGGCACTGCCGGCTCCGCTCCGGGTGGACATACATGAATCGGGTGCGTCTATGTCCGGGCAAAACTTTGCAGCGGGGGTCTCTCCGCTTGGCCGCTGCTTGCGGCCCTTCTGCCGCCAGGTCCTGCCGGGGTCACGGCAGCTTAGCCGCCCACGGTGCCCGGGCGGGCTGTCGCCTTCCCCCCCGCCCCGGTCCCCCAGGAGCGGCCAAGGAGGAGCCCGGGGGAGGACCCCCCCCTCCTTTTTTAAAATAAATAGATAGATAGATAGATAGATAGATAGATAGATAGATAGATAGACAGATAGACAGATAGAGAGACAGATAGAGAGACAGATAGATAGAGAGACAGATAGACAGATAGATAGATAGATAGATAGATAGATAGATAGATAGATAGATAGATAGATAGACAGACAGATAGATAGATAGATAAAAGAGCCCTAGGCTTTTCCCACTGCTCTTACTTTATGTCGCTGCATTTCCCGGGGAGAAACTTCCCGGGCTCGTTTCCCCGTGTCCCGAGGCGGGGCTGGCCGCAGTGCCCCGCACCGGCCCCCACAGCCCCCCGGCCTCGGCGGGCGGGGGCAAAGCCTCCCCGAAGAGGGGCCCATGCCCCGACGGGATGGGCAGCCCCTTACCTGTTCTTAGCGGCTGCTGCCCTGTCCCTTTGCCTGCGGTTTTTGAACCAGTTGCCCACTTGCGTGGGGGTAAGTCCCGTGGCCTGAGCCAGTTCCCGCTTTTTGCTGGGGTTGGGGTAAGGGTCCTGCAGGTACCACTCCCGCAGCAAATGCCTCGTCCGCTCCTTGAAGCAATGCGTCTTCTGCTCGCCGTCCCAGATGGTGCGGGGCAGCGGGAACTTCTTCCTCACCCGGTACTTGTCCACCGGCCCCAGGGGTCGGCCCCGCAGCTTCTCCGCCTCCTGGTAGTGCGCTTCCAGCCAGAGGGCTTGCAGTTTGGCGTGGGACTCCTTGGTGAACTTGTGGTTCTCCAGGATGTGGTAGAGCTCCCGGTAGTTCCCCGTGTGGAAGGCCACGATGGCCCGGGCTCTCAGCACCGACTCGTTCTTGTTGAGGGCCTCGCAGGCCGCGGGGGCCACGGGCAGGGACCAGAGGAAGCGCCCCAGGCGCTCGATGTCCCCGCTCTCCTCCAGGGTCTCGCATACCCCGGCCACCTGCTGCGGGCTGAAATTGAGGATGGGCAGCTGGAACATGGAGACGGCGCCGCGCTCCGCTCCGCGCTCCGCGCACCCCCGACGATGCCCGCCGCCGCCGCGCACACCCCCGCGGCGGGGAAGCGGGCAGCGGCCCCCGCGGCCGCCCCTCGCTCCGCTTCTGCCTCCGCCGGCGCCGGCGGAGCTGCCGCGGGAGGGACGGCGGAGGGCGGAGAGGCGATGGGGAGCGCTCGGCGGCTCCGGCGACTGGGGGCGGTGGGCAGGGGCGAGGAGGAGGAGGATGGAGCAGGGGGGAGGGCGGGCGTGGGGGGAGGGCGGGAAGGGGGGAAAAAAAGAGGGAAAAAAAAAAGGGGGGGGGGGGAAAAAGGAAAAAATAAAAGACACAAGCCCAGCTCCGCGCCGCCGCCGCGCTGCTGCGGGAGCGGCTGATTCGCTGCCGGGCTCGGCAGATTGGCTCCCGGGTTTCCATGGCGGGGCTGCCACTCACTGCCAGCCGCTGCCAATCACGGCGGAAGGCCCCCGCCGCCGGCCGCAGCACCTCCCCGCCCCGCTCCCCGCCCCGCTCCCCGCGGCGCCCCGTCCCGTCCCGCTCCGCGCCCCGGGGCCGCCACCCCGCCGCCGCTGCGGGCAGGGGAGAGCGGTAGGCTGCGGGGCGGGGAGAGGGCACCCGCTGCGGTTTGCTGCCTGAAAGTTGGAAGGAGCGGTCCCAGCAGTGGGATGGATGGCGGGGACCCCCCCGCCCCTCCCCAGTACAGCCGGGCGCTCCGGCCCGGTGCTGCACGCACGGAGCTTGGCGCAGCCAGGGTCGGAGAGGGGAGTATGGCAGAGCTGAGAAATCAGTTAAAAAAACGGCTGTGTAACAGTAACAGTGATGCTGGGAGTGTCGGGTGACAATGGGTGCAGCGGGAGGACGCGAGAAAAGCCAAGATTTAGGGAAAAAACTCTCCCCCTTCCCCCTATAGGTGTCTTCCCGTCTCTGTTAAGACAAGGCATTATCTGCAAAAAGCTCAGTGCCCTTCTCCGTTCAACTATATTATTATTATTATTATTATTATTATTATTATTACCAGCATTACTATTACTATTATTATTCTTCTACATTTAAAAACTTATTGTTTTCGGCTGAATGGTCCTGAATAGACGCCGAGAACAGTCGCGGGGAGTGAGAAGTCATTTGTAGGTCAGGACAGCGACTTACACAGATTTCAGGAATCTTTTGAAATATTGATCACCTAGTAGTAATCATTCCCCGCGGGTTCCCCCCCACCCCCCGCCCCGCGCCCCGAGCGAGCGGCTGCCGGTCGGGGGCGAGATGAGCGCCCGGCCGCCCCCTCGTAGGAGCGGGGCTCCCCCAGCCGAGCCGGGGCAGGGATGAAACCACTTTCCGGGAAGCTGTGAGGACAGGGTTTGTTTTCTGGAGAGAAGGGCGGGGGGAGGAATCAAGAAGCCATTCTTTATTCTACATATAGCCGCTCAGTGGCAATTTCTTCCCGAGAACATTAGGGACCATGCTCGGAAAGGCAGCATATATTTTGAATTAAGATCAGTATGTTCTCTCCTCTGCTTTTTGCAATGCATTTTTTTCCCTAGAACGCTTGTCAAAGAAATCCCTTCTTAATTTGATATCTTGTTATTGTCTCTTTCCCCCTTCTCTTTTCTTCTCCCCCCCCCCCCTTTTTTTTTTGTTTTCCTTTCTTCCCTTCTTAAAGAAAGCTTCTTTGCTAGTTGCCCGTAGACCGAAATTAAACAGATTTACATTTTCTCCAATCATTTCTCCGCAGAAATGGAGCTGGACTGGGGCTCGCTGTCTTTTCTTTAGTATCAAGTACAATTTGTCTTTTGCTTGTGAAGATTTGGTAAATCAGAAGGCAGATAGATAGCGCAGATGGTCGGAGGTGTCGGGTCAGATTATGGTACGCCTCAGTACAGTGCTAAGCTCATTCTGACGGAAAACCCTGATATTATTTTCACAGATCTACACAGTTCACTTGAAAAAAACCCTTCTAGCCATTTACATCATTTATGTGAGTCTCACAGCTAGCGGGATGGAAAAGCTTTCAATACTGCTCATTTTCATAAAACCCGACAGAGCTGGGGAGACATAAAAGCACACACAAAACTCACGAGTTCAGCGACACTCCACAGAAACTTAAAAAATAAAAGGGAAGACTCTTCGGCATCACTTTACAGACCCAGGTTTGATTTGCCGATCTGCTTAGGGAAAAAAGATGGGAAGAAAAAAACAGAGAAGAGGAAAATATTATCTATAGATACTGCTGAGGGAGACCTTCCTTCCACCCCATCCCTGTCCTCTCTGCTAGGGAAAAATAGTAATTTGGGCAGCTCCATGGAAGATCCCAAATAACCTTTTCGGACAGGAATCGCCCCCGCCCAAACCTTCGCGGTGTGAGCGTCGCGCTGCCCCGGCAGCGGGGGAGGAGGCGGGCGCCGGGCGAATCCCGGGGCAGGGGAGCTGCTGCCCCGCCGCAGCCCCGCTCGGGGGCGGCCCGGGACGAGGGCTGGTGGGGAAAAAACAGGTGGAAAGCCTGTGATAATGGGTAGCTAATTTAGACCTGCCAGATGATGATGGTGATGATGATGACGACGATGACTAATATTACTAATGGTCTTTCTTTTTATTTTTCCCTCTTTTTTTCCCTTTTAATTATTTTTTTTCATTTTTTTTAAGCATGCACATGATCTGGAGAGGGAGTTACTGGGCTGCAGCTTAATGATCATGAGCAGAGCGAGACAGGCTCCATAATGAAAGCCAGGACTGTAGGCTAAAGAAATGAATCTTCATTAAGAGCAGCGAGAGCAGTTCTCAGGGGCGAGGGGCTGCCCCCCCGATCCCCGGCTTTTGCTCCCCAGAAACCGGCCCGAATGGTGAGATGCTGGCAGCTCTGCTGGGAGGGGAGAGGAAGAGAAAGAAAAGACAACACCGAAATGGACCCAGGAACCCTGTGCTAAACCATTTAAAGGGTGACCCGAGGGGGAAAACCAGCCCAGCCGCAGCAGCTCTGCCCCCTCTTCAGCTGTGAACGCTGGGGTCTGCATTTGGGAAGTGGCACAGTCCGGGGCGGGGGGGCAGCGGCTTGTCCCTGGCTGGGGAAAGACCTTGCTCTGGGCCACCAGCGCCGAGAGAGAGACCAGCTCCAAGGGGCCCTCCGTCCCTTCCCCACCCCCTCGGAGTTTCGTCGGTGGCCGGGACCCCGGCAGGTTCCCCCGGAGGAGCTTCGCTGCGGGGCCGGGCCAGGCTTTGCCCGCAGGAGCGGCCCCCCCAGCCCCGCGGGAGCCCGTGCCTCGGGAGCGGCTCCCGGGAGAGCACCGGGTCCGCGGTGCCCGGGCTCCTGGCTCGGGCCCCGGGGCTCGTTATTGCTGACTGCCAGCCTGGGTGTGCGCTCGGGCATGCCCGCTTTTTGCTGCTTTCTTGTTTCCCCCTTTTTCTTCCTTTTCTCCCCATACACTAGGGACACTACTCATGACATTAATAGCCGGCAATGGTGACTACCTTAATTTAGGTCACGGCTCTGACCCTTGCTACAGGTAGCGTGAGGAGTTAACCCTGCAGATATGAACCCACTGGAGAACGAGGAATAAAACTGTACATTAAAAAATATTTATCAAAAAGGCTGCCAGCAATCCATATAATCTCGCCGGTCTGCATCGACACGGTGTGCTCTCTGGCCTACAGACTGAGCCTTCAAGCATAAATATGCTGAGCAACGGATCTATATACCTTTATATCAGCTGTTATCAGCTACCCTAGGTCCCCGAATCTCAGCCCCTGGGAATTATTTATGCGGATGGAACTCCGAAACGCAGCGGAGGTGCGAATAAATTTTTCGAACCTTTGACTGGCGTTAAGTATTCCATTAAAAAAATACCCCTGGGAATGAGAAGCCCCACTGTAAAGGTGTCGGTAGGATTGCCGGAGATGGGGGAGTTCGGTGATGCTGAGCGACTCTGCAGCGCTGGCTGAGCGCCGCAGGGCAGGCAGTCCCTCGGGCGGGTACCTGGGAAATCAACCTGAATTTTTTGGCCTTGATTCGGTACCGGCAGGACCTGGCCTGGTGGCGGGGAGCGCTCCGGGTCTGGCAGGGCTGGACCTGGCACCGGGGAGTGAGGAGGCATGCTCAGCCGGAGGAGAGTGCCTGCTGTCGCCTATAGAAAAGGTTACTGGAAATGTCAGCCCTTCCAGGGACCAGGGCAGGGGTTTTCGGGAGCGTTTCCCACCGAGCCACCCGGGAGCTTCGGTGGAGGGCGGACTACAAGCTCAGGATGATGTGGCAGGGGATGCTTGATGGGGGAACGACCCGAGTTTCGATGTGGTTTTTGTGCTCACCTTTTTATTTTTAAGAGTGCCATAACTGCTGCAATAGCAGCTATCAATTGCTCATTTTCTTCCTAGAAAGAGCTATGTTTAAAGCTCTAATCTGCTTAATATTAGGGAGAGTGTGCAGGTTGGATCCTCACTTAAATTACTGATAACTATCGAAAGCACCAAAGACGCCCTAAAATGCTGTGCGACTGACAGAGATGTTCATCACTTTCCAGTTTCAGTCCGTCTATTCATTGGATCTTTGTCCTTCGGCATGTTATTTAGCTTAAGTGCAATACAAAGTATCAGACCATGGCTGGTACATTTGATGTTAGAACAAAGCAGCACTGAAAACTCAAAAAACTGAATTATTTTGAGACTGAAAGGAAAGACCTCCCTTGTACACGGACCTGGTCAAGGCCAGGGCTACAGGCAGAAAGGTCTACTGCCCAAGATTTATCTTTCATTTTCTTTAGGGTGTAGTTATGGGCCTGGTTTAAAGTCCCAAATCTGTTGGGATTTCTTTGGCTGCTGCCTTTACCTCCTTTTAAACTAAGTTGTGTTTAAATAAAATCTTCACATTGCTTACAATCCCCCATTTCCATCAGGGTTTTCACTGAAAATTCACACAAAAGCAATCAATCAACTCCCCAAAGTATTGCAATAAATCTAGAAGTTTTTAACTATGCAGGTTTTTTTTTTCCCCACCAGTAAGTCCTCTTTTCCCCTTTCCTTTCCTTTCCTTTCCTTTCCTTTCCTTTCCTTTCCTTTCCTTTCCTTTCCTTTCCTTTCCTTTCCTTTCCTTTCCTTTCCTTTCCTTTCCTTTCCTTTCCTTTCCTTTCCTTTCCTTTCCTTTCCTTTCCTTTCCTTTCCTTTCCTTTCCTTTCCTTTCCTTTCCTTTCCTTTCCTTTCCTTTCCTTTCCTTTCCTTTCCTTTCCTTTCCTTTCCTTTCCTTTCCTTTCCTTTCCTTTCCTTTCCTTTCCTTTCCTTTCCTTTCCCTTTCCCTTTCCCTTTTGCTTTCCCTTTCCCTTTTCCCTTTTCTTTTCCCTTTCCTTTTTCCTTTCCTTTCTTCTCTTTTTTCTGATGTGAAGTGGTCCTTTGGGAAAAGAAGGCATTTTTGCAGCTCCTTTCCTGTGGGTGGCAGGGAACTGACAGCAGGAGTCATATGGAAAACTACTCTATGTCTATTGAAATGCAAAAAAAGTCCTTCAAATATTACATCTTCTCCCAGGATGGGGACAAAGGCTGTCACAGAAACGCTTATTTAGCAGAAAGCAGGAATGGGGACAACTGGTGTGTTTGGGGGGAGGGTGAAGAGCCAGGATTAGACTCTCTGAGGTGTAGTAGTGCCTAAATGCTTCTGGGGCTGAATGTATGGGGCTGAGTCGGGAGCAATGTTGTGTCACAGCTGGTCTGGGTACTGGCACTGAGCCCTTACTGGAGACTGCTCACTGTGGATGAAGGTTGCTCAGGAATTGGGCTCCCTCTTTTCTTGTGAGAGAGCTCTTTCACAGCTTTGGGTGCCCTCTGGGTGTCAGCAGCATCACACCCAGGCCAGGCCAGCTCCTGATTCAGCTCCCTAGCACCACCCAAGGCTTGGAAACAGGATTGGGACCACCGCTGCAGGTGGGCATCTGCCTGGGCTCTGGCATTCACTTGCTTCAAGGAGCAAGTTTATCCCAGAGCAGCCACATGAGGATGGGAATCATCTATCCCTTACCCTGAGAAATTGCTATGCTTTTTTTTTTTTCTTTTTTTTTCTTTTTTCTTTTTTCCTGAAAGAGAGATAATGGGTAGGATGTCCCTGAACCTTGCCGGGTTTTAAGGGCCAGTACTTCAGTCTCTCTGCATTACCTGCTCATTGCCTTTCTGAGGTAGTTATTCAGGTTGAGAAGAAAGGCACTTGTTTGGGATACATTTATCCTGTCCCTGTTGCTCTTCAGCTGTAATGACTCGCCCACCATGTCTCCAGGACACCCCTGGGACCCTGTTTTCCACTGGCCATTAACCCCCTGGGCGAGTTTAGGCTCCTGCCAGCCAGGGCAGGCTCCAGGAGCACAGGGCAACTCCCTGCTTTCTTCAGGAGGGATTTGGTGGGGGTGTCCCTAGGGCTCTTCCCACAGTTGGTCATAGGTGCTGCTAGGGATGCTGGGGACACAGGGCACCCTATTCTCTCTGGGGAAAGGTCCCGGGTCGCTTTGCTCTCTCCATCAGCTGGAGAAGGTGACGAGCAGAGGGCTGGGGGGAACCTGCCACAACCAGAGGAGAGAGGCACGGAGGCAGCAGAGCCTACCGAGGGTCAGGGGTCTCCACTAATGGAGGGATGGGCCTGGAGGTC
The DNA here is from genome assembly GCF_963210335.1 of Falco punctatus. Classification (NCBI taxonomy): domain Eukaryota; kingdom Metazoa; phylum Chordata; class Aves; order Falconiformes; family Falconidae; genus Falco; species Falco punctatus. The sequence goes on along the minus strand of NC_137587.1, from coordinate 41,463,243 downwards.
TGCCAGCAGAGGGGAGTGGGTCTGGGAGCCCTTTCTGAGTTCTGAATGGACCATATCTCTTTTCAGAGTAATGCAACCTATTCACCATTGATCAGAGATGATACTATGAAAAATTCCTTCCTGCTAGCCAGCCAGTAGTGAAAGTAGTTCTTGATGGCTTTGGGGTTATTTTTCTTTCTTTGAGAAGTATGCTATTGGGAAGCAAGGCAAAACAAACAAGGTGAAACCAGTGGGACACAAAGCACTCCTTTCTGCAGCTTCAGAAACTGTTTTTTGGTGGGTGCAGAGCAATAATCTTGGGTTGGGAGCTCTTGTAATAAATAGATGGGCTAAAGGAGATCCTGGGCCCTGAAAAGCCCCAGTGGGGACCAGCTTGTGACAGTCCTTAGAGGGAATTAACTGGGAAGTCAGTGCTGGCTTTATCCAAAGCCTGTTGAAATGACTGACAATCTTCCGGGTGAGCTCGGGTCCCTGGATCTGTGGGGACCTCAGCCTCCCTTGACACCGCTGCTTAAATTACCGGGATACTGGGAGCTGTTAATGAGCATCATTGAAGTTATCTGCTACTCTGCTATTAAATTCCTGTTTCTAGAAGTTTGGGAGGGTCTTTGAAAGAATTGCTTAAAGCAGAAAAAAGCTCTGAAGTGATTTCTCCTTGGGTTTTATTCAATAATCTGGGAAGATGGGTGACAAAACAGCAATTGCAGAGGCCCCAGGGGCATCTAGGAATTAAAGTGTCACAGGGGAAGCTGGGCAGGGAGGCAGCTCTTGCCCTCTGAGACAGGCAGGGAGATAAGGTGGGTGGTGGTAGCATCATGGAGATGCTCTGGGAAAGGACAGAGCCCTGCCGCCAGCAGGGTGCAAGGAGCAGAGGCCGCAGGCATGTGGCTTCCAAAAGAACATGCTGTTTTCCACTTGGCTTTCTCTCTTCTTTCCCCTCCTTCATCTCTGACCTGAAGCCAGGTAGGTCAGCTATTTCTCTTTGAAGATGCATTTCTTGTTGTTTGAATTGACTCTTCTTGAAAGCAGCATCGCATCTGACTGCCACCTGGGCTGTGGGTGGCAGAGAGAGTTTTCTGTTCGTCTGCTCTGTCCTGTTTCTACTTCCCCCGTCCTTTTTTCTTTCATCAGCCATGCTGATGTCTTTTTTTTTCCCCTCCACCCTGTTCTCATCCCCAACATTTTTTTTCCTTTGCTTGTTGATAGTCGTAAATCCATCCTCTGCCTCAGTGATCTCAATAGGGAGGAAAAAACCCCATTGCTACCGCAGTTTGGAGGGAAGTACTGCGTTCTAGTTTCTTCCACGTCAGGGCCGTGCATTTTTGCCTTGTAATGCCGTACACCGATAAATAAACACACACAATTTTGTTAGTGCAAATTGTGCCGAGGTGAGCGTCGAGGCCGTTGTGCGTGTCAGGGCTGCCGGGGCTGGGGACATTTCCCAGCATCGGCGATGTAAAGCACCGTTCCAGGATGCGGAGTGTGAGACTTTAATGCGTTTTTAAACTGTCAGAGGGCTGGGCTGCACCTTTAGACCTGAAGGTGCAGAGGGAAGAAGGTTTTATGCAACTGCTACACCTCCCCCCCGTCCCCGGCTGGGCCAGCAACACGCGTGGGACACGGAGGGTGGATAAAGCAAGTAAGTTACACGCTGCAGCCCCTTCTTTCCGTGTGAGACCCCCGCGGGTGGGTAACCCCCCAGCACGGCTGCAGACGCCCCGTCCCAGCGGCGCTGCTGCCCGCCGCCGCCCGCCTGCGCGCTCCGCCCGGTAGATGGAGCATCCTCATCGCTTTTCACCCGCCCCGGAGCCCTCGGGAATGCTGATCCTTCCCTTCTAATTCTCACTGTTCAGGCAAGCATGTGTTTTTTTGGGGAGTACACGCACCCCGCTGACGTGCCCCCGAGGGAGCAGTGCGCTGCTGGTTGACCTGCCCGGAAAACGGCCTCAGCCCCTTCCCCGGCAGGTGAAGCTGCTCCCGGTTTCCCAGCGGAAAGCCCGACGGCCGGCAGCTGCCACCTTCGCCCTCCCACCCGCGGCGAGGCGGCGGCGGGCAGGTGACACCTGCTGCTCCCCTCCGCACCGTGTGGCGGGGCTGAGCTGGCCGTTCCGCCGCAGGGGGCCGTTGCTCCAGCCCGGCCCCGCACCCCGCCGCCGGTCCCGCACCGCCTCTCCCCCCCGCCCGCCCAGGGGCGCGGGGCTGCCCGGCCCTTTTCCCGCCTTTCTGCAGTGGGGGGCGCGGGCGGCGGCGGCGAGGGAGAGCGGCGGGGCGGCGCTCGGCCCCCGTGAGGGCAGGAGCGGGCCCTTCGGCGGCTTGCGGGGCTCCTCCCGGGGTAGGTTGGCGGCGGCTCCGGCCCGGCCCTGTGTCCCTCCGGGATGGCGGGGATGAAGCTGAGGGCGCGGGGCCGTGGCCGTGCTTCGGCCCCTCCGGCTGACGCCCCTGGGTGAGCTCCTGCACGGCTCTCGTGGCTGTCCTCGCCCTTCCCCTTATGGCAGCGCCTCAGGTGGCGCAGGACCACCGTGTCCTGGTCACTTTCCCAGTACTGATGGCCCCTCAAAATGCAGAGGGGCCACCTGGCTGCCCCGGGCCCGTCACCCCTCTCCACCGGGACGGACGTGCTCCCCTTGTCTTGTGCCGCCATTTTGTGGCCCTTACCTGCAGCCCCTGTGGGTATCCCATCAGAGGGGGTTTTCCCCCTAGCGTTTCGACAAAAATCGGTCTAGTTTTGAAATCCCAGGAATTTAGGGAATAATCTGAAGCAATATCCTTTTGTTTGGTATGTGCTCGACTAAGTAAAGTGTGGCAAATTCGGAAGTTTGACTTTGAGGATTTGATGGACACGTCGGTAGCTACTAACGAAGGCACGGTACCTAATGCATGGTGGCAATGTGCTTTAAGTTAGTGTTAGAAACAGGAACTTCATAAATGAAGAGTCCTGCAATTAAGGTTAACTCAGATGTAGTAACTAGAATCGTCACCCATCAGGAAAGGGCTTCAGTTATGTTGGGAAACAGCGAAAACAGCAGCAGGTTTTGAAAAAGATGGCACATCCTTGCCTTGAATGCAGGGTTCAAGTCTCCACAGGGTTCCTAATACGGTGTTGCAGAAGAGGGGCAGAGGAGCATAAACAGAATTATAAGAAGCACTTTTTTTTTTTAAACAAGGACAAAAATTTAGTGTAGAAAGGTGAAATTTACTAAATTTCAAGAACAATAACATAACCAGTCACTTAAGAGAGTCTTGAACAGTAATGAACAGCACAGGAGAAATAGAGCTTGCTCTCATAAAAGCCCTGCCGGAATGAAAACTATTTATATAAAGCCAGCAAATTAATGCTGTTGCACAGCTGACAATGGGTAGAGTTGAGCATTTGATTTTAAGGAAGAAATTTACCTCATAGTTTATGAGTATTTTTTACCTTTTAATGAAGAACCTAGAAATGGCTGTTGTCAGATGGGATATGAAACTACTGCTGTAACTCTGCTATGAGAAGTGGCATTAATGTTAGTGTTATGGTAATGGCTAGAGAGTCCATCAGGCAGTTTGTTTGTGGTTTCTGCACTCAATGCAATCTTGTAATACATTAAATTTTATTGCCACAATTGAATTGCATATAATTACATTAATGCAGTGCAAAAATGTAAGATGCATAATATTTTTCTTCTGGCAGTTTTCTGAATAGCACCATTAGAAATAATGTGTGCAGTTTGAAGCTGTTTTACCTGCTGTTCTGTATTACGTATTTCTCTTTAACAAAAGTAACAACCCTGTATGAGAACATCCTTTGAATTTGTCATCCAGAGTTAGCTAATGGTTTGATGCTACTTTTCTCCAGTAGGACCAAGAATCAGTCTTGACAACAATTGTACCCTAGAAGTCATTAATTGTCCAAAATTTAGATGTCATCTGTTTGAGGCTGGTGTTAACTACTGTGTTTAAAATCTACAAACATCCTATAGATTATCAGTGCAAGTGAATCACTCAGCCCTTTCTGCGAGTGACAAATCTATCGTCTTAATTCAAAACACAGAATAGCATTTGTTATTTGCAGTTATGTTACTTCATTTTAACAATATCCAGAATGGCAGGTATTTTACATATGCATGCTTTCAGAAGCACTGTCATTTTCTGCAACTTTAGCCTTTACATAAATTGTATTGTAAAATTCCAGAAAAAAATTTAAACACTTCAGTTCTGTTTCTCTCTTCTACAAAAGCATTCAAAAGATAAAATTAATGGTAATTGTCTTAGTGACTGGATGATAGAATAGTGTGTATCAACACACAGTTGTACAGTCTGCTCTATTGGTGAATTTTGTATTGTTATTTATAAACCAATGAATATGAGATTCTTTGCTGTTTAAAGTAATGTTTGTGCTTTTTATTTTGCATTCAGCTGTATACTTTCTCCGTATGCCCCACTATCATGCAGTTGTTATGAGAACTGTCAGAGAAACAAGTAACAAACATTGTTAAACTGTTTCTAGAGAACAGATTTTTAATGTATGCTCCAAACTAATTTTTGCATCTGAAGGAATTATTTGGAGTGTTCCTTCATGTTGTGTAAAACCAAAAATATTCTGCATTGACTTGTGGCTTAAGGTAGTATTTCTTAGTATTTTCAGAAAATGTTTTGTTTGCTATCTTGTTTCCAGGCTCTAGGAACTAGGGTTCCAAGCTTTTAAATACGTTTGATAAACTATTATGTCTTTCTTGGAGTTTTTATCACAGCCTGTACTAATCCAGTCACTTGGATTAGGTGTTCTGATCCTCACTTAACTATTAGGCAAATTCATTTCTGTCAAACATCCAGCATTTTAAATGCTCCCCCCACCCCCTCCACAGTCTCAGTGCTGCAGAATGTAGCCTTAATACCACTCTAGTTAAATTCTTCAGCTGTTTTCTATTCCACTTTATCCTGGATTAGGATCTCATCCTCATCACCAATTTGTTGTGGTTTTGCTTCTTACACAGTACTAAGGGTATGGGGAAGCACTGTGGAACAGTTAAGTATTAGATAACTTTGATTAACATTAAGTATATCTTAGCTAACTAGCTGTATTCAGTACGTTGTGATAAGATGGTGATTGCGTTCTTTTTAGAAGACTACATGACTCCCAAACGGTTTAAAAACCCATAACTGAATTTCTGCACATAGCAGCCCTGTACAAACAGAAGAACAAATTTACAATAATCTGCTTTCCAGTGGATGTGAGTTCTGTCTTTAATCATACTTATGCATATACCTTCTGATTTAAATGTACTTTGCAATTACTATGGGAGGAGTGTACAGAGTGGATAAGTAGCTTTTCCATTACCGGTATTGTAGTCGATAGGCTTAGTAAACCAGCTGGAGTAGATGCTACACATTTTGTACACAAGTATCTTTTCTTGCATTCTTCATACCTTCTAAGAACATTAAGCCTCTCAAAGATAGAACTGCTTCAGGAGCAAAGCTTTACCTAAACGATACAACTCCTTTTTTCGTTAAGTGTGGTTTAGACTTCCTGTGAGTCCATTACCACTATCACTGAAAAATTCGGTTCCACTAAAGTAATTTAGATACTACTTCAAATGCAGTTAAAACTTTTTTTCTCCCTTTTATCCTAAAACGTATAGTATTGTCTTGCATTTTTTACTGGTTTATTGTATCAATAAAGCTTCTAACTCTGTAAAGCCTTGAATTACATTTTTCTTTTGTAGTTTACAGAATGAGTGACAGGCTTTTGAGCAACTTAGACAAACTTCTGCTTGAGTTTGGTAGGTCATTATGTATTTTTTAATTAGTAATTACTAATGCAGTACACATAGTGATGTTCTCTGCTTTAAACAGTTACATTAACTTCAAATTAGAATATTAAGGTTTTAATGTTTGCCTACATAATGCTTTGTCAGCTGTGAGGTTATGGAGAGGGGTACTATCAGCTATTTAAAAGCAAAACTGCTATTTAGTATTTTGTTAAAATCTTTGTTAATCAGTATTTGTGCAAGTAATGCTGGATGACATACATTTATTTCATAGCTCAACTCATATATTTGTGCGCATATATATATATATGTATATACACATATGAAAAAGTGTTTATTTTCTTCTTAGTTTTCCAGCTAGAACAAACTTCTTATTTTAAGGACCATGTGAAGCAACAGATAAATTGTGAGTAGTGATGAATTATCATTTTATTAGACACTGAACACACTGCTTTTGTTTCATTAGTCCTGGTACATGTTCTGTGTTTCAGGGGCGGAAGCAAGAGTAATAATGAAAGCTGTCCCGTGTCCTGCTCTCACCCTACCTCATCTTTTGCCATCAATACTTGTTCATTCTCCCTAGCAGACTTTGCTTTTGCTTGCGACTTTTAACTAATGCTGTTCAGCTGTCTCATGGACAGCCAGTTTCATGCTGCGCCATTTCCTGCTCTTACTCTGTAGCTCCTCACAGTCACTGGCAGTTCTTTGATTCAGCTGTGCTTGCTCAATACATCTGCCACTTGCCTCCCTTTCTTCATGTTTTTTGTTCTTTCCAGATTTGGACCTCTGCCTCACTGCTTCTGCTCTCTTTCTGTTTTCTTGAAATAATGAAAGTTCTCTCAGTTGCTTCTACCTACTCAAGCCTGGTTCTCCTTTTTTGCGATCAAGCAGCTGGTATTTATATTTGAAATTCAAACCAGAAAACCCAATGAGAAAGCCTTGCTCAACATCAAATTTTTTTCCCCCAGGACTTACGGACAGCATAGTATTATGGACTTAGGTCTGGACTGATTTTTTTTTTTTTTTTTTTTTTAACCATGCTGCCATGTGGAATCGCTCTTTCACATGAACGGTTGTGATAGGTAAACTGTTCTTTAGACAATCTCAGGGCATCTGTGCTTATCACTGGTACTTCATAGGTGGGTATTGATGCTCATAACCTTCAGGAAAAAGAACAAGGGAAAATTCTGGTCTAATCGGTGTTCCTTTTGATGGCAATATTTCTAATAATTTTGACTGATATGGCCAAGCAAGTACTTATTCATTAAGAAGATTATCAATATTAAACTTAAGCATCTTAAACATTAAAACATCTGTAACACTAAATCTGGTACACCTAGAATTATGTTTTAACTCTTCAGTGACATAATTGAGCCTTAGAGTTGAGGTTTTTCTTTACATTTATGCAAACTTACGGCAAAGGAGCATGCTTTTAGGGAAAATCCAAAGGCTCTGTAGTAACATGGCGTAGCTATTTGTGTATTCAGTTCAGATATATTTAAATATGTGTAAACTCACAACCAACACTCAGACTTTTAAAAGATGGGGTTAAATCTTTCAAAAACTTACCCAGAAATAGTTCCACTGATTTAATTCTGTTTGTGTGTGAGTATTACTTGGCAGAGGAACAGCTGTAGCATTCAGCCTTGGACTTGTAGTGTGAGATTCATCAGGCTTTTTGGATAGAGTCCCTTTTTAACCAGTGGAGGGAAATAGGCACTTTTAGGGTGTGAATTGTCTTATCCAGAAGAAAGAGTTTAAAGCAGGTTTGACAAAAAAATGTTTACTTTTCTCCGCTGAGTGTACCTGTAGCCGTGGGTGTATAGTTCTGAAGTAGGTGCCTGCATTGTAAAGTTGGATGTGATCGGTCTCACGCACAAGATCCTTGTGAAAGCAAAGGGTGCGTAGAACGACTCGCGCTTGTTACAGAAGTGCTCATCTATAGAAGATACTAAATGAAATGTTAAGTGTATAGCTTTACTTATGTAATAGATATTTTGTTAATAGTTATATCTTGGTAAATCTCAAAATGTCATTGGCAGGATACTTACAAAAACATCTGATTTTTTTTACAGAAAATGAAGCATATGTCAGTTGTCCAAAAGTTATGCTTCATGCTAAGTAAAGGCCAGTTACTGAATTAAGATACTGAAAATATTAAGATATTGAAGACATTCAGGATAACTCAAGATATTAAAATACACTGAGAATCTTTTGCTTTTCACTGACTGATGCTTCTGGTTATAAATGCAGCTGGTGTTGAAAGTGAATATGTAACAAGTACTGCAACACCAGACACAAACTTTAGGATGACTTGAAGTTCTAGAGTAGTCATTCAAACAACGCAAGACACTTCTTGCATAACTAAGATGCCCTTCCCAGTTAAGTAGATGTGAAGGGCAGAATGTTTGTGATTGACTTTTGTTTAGTGCCACCAACTTTGGCATATAGCGCAGCAGTGGTGGGAAAGGATAATTTGGCACTAACAAATCTGAAACCTTGTATGAAAAAATAGGAAGCAAACAGCTCAGAGGAAAAAAAATATGCACCTAGTTGTGCTCATTGCATTGCAATATGAACGTGCACAATAGCTCTCACAGCTTTTTCTTGTGAAAGAGAATACTGACCGTGTTCAACAGTGTGGATTCTCTACTAACCATCCATTCAGAAAATGTTATCAGCTGTCTGCTGTTAGAAAAGGCAGGATTAAGAATCTGCCTTAATAATCTCCGCACATGTCATAGTGCTTGGGGATTTGTTGTTATAATGCACTTTTTTCATTAATTAACTTCTATCTCCTATATTAATTTATCATCCATTACACATTCTCACCTTGAGTAAATTTCCTTTTTATTTTAGTTTCTGTTTCTAGTAATAATTTGCTTATATGCCTTTAGTGATGCTTTTATTTTTCTCCTCTTGTAGTTAGCTTTACCATTTAAAACATTTGTGTTTCTGGACTTCTGTAAAAGAAAACAAATGTTTGAAAAAGACCTTTATCTCAGGCAACTTTTGTACTTTCATCAGTCTCCCCAGCTGCAAGTGTGACTGAGGGCAAGCAAAATGGCTTATGCTTTGGTTTCCCCGTATACTATGTCTAGTATCTGCAGACGCTGTGGACTGCAAAAACAAAGAAGGATGAGCTCTGACTGTTAAGAGTGCTTTGCTTTCTACCACGAATAGTTAAGTTTTATATAGACTGGGATGCAGAATCAGGACAATTTTTTTTTTTCTCCAAAGTCAATCTCACAATATTAGATGATGGTTAAGGTATTCCCCACAAAGCTGAAATTCCGTAAGTTTTTGACTCACTTTGTTGTTGCTTTGTTTAATTACAGGCTGTCCACTCATGTGGCACTGTTACGATTAAGTATTTTGGAAGAAATTTTTTAATCATTCTGAATGTAGACTTTTTATTTCATGGATATGTTGAAAATACATATGCTTACTTTTTCTTTAATTTCAGCATGTACTGTAAAAATTACAGAAAAAAAGAATGAAATCGCTAGGTTGCAGGAAAATATAAGTAACAGCAATGATGCAATTACTGATTTACGCAAGCAAAACGAGAGTAGTAAGAAGAGCTGTAATGCGTAAGTATGTTGTCGCCTGAACTTTGACTTATGGATGGCATTAAGAAAGTCAGCGAAGAAGCAGTGTAAAAATATGTATATGTCTGTTTTGACAGGAGTGATGTTAAAGAAAACTTTAGTATTCTATTTTTTTCAAGCTGCAAATCATCAGGTACAAACCCTGCAGTATTACAAATCCCCTGAAAAAGTAAATTACACAAAAAGACTACATTTAAGTTTACATTTCCATTAGAATCAACCATTTTCAGAGATCACAGGTGCTGTCTTTGCAGCATGCTAAATTATTCAAGTGGTAAGGTAATAGAAACATATTTTTTCTGTATTTGGATGCACCTGAGTTCTGTTAAATTTGAACATCATTAAGAATACTGTTCAAAAAAAGTTAATTTTTTAAACTAAAAATATTTAATAACTATCGGTGACAATAAGGCTCCTTTGTGTTCTTTGTTTAATTCTGAATTTAGGTTCCTGAAATTACAGCATCTTTCTGTTCTTTGTTCACAACCTGTTTCACATTACTTTTTGTTCTATACGTATTTTCTCTATGACACAGAGATGTGTCATAACTGCCTCTGTGTACAGATACGTGTACTTCTATCAGATTTTAGTGTAATTTTTACTGCAGACTGCAAAATTATTCTTCTAGGCACACTGTTTGGATGAATACGATGAGCTGCAGTTCACAATTCTCTTTATAGAATTTTTTCTATCAGAACATCAGTGCAAGTTTTAACTGCAGACCACATTTGGATCTTAGTAATTAGAAATTTCTCAAGCAAGAATTTGGCTACAGGGAGTTTTTTCTCACTCACGTGGAATGTCTAATTTTTAAATATGAAAATCTCAGGTGTTTGCAAGGGTAGCTAAAAAGGCAAATCTGTATTTGACAATACAGACAGTTTGTCCCAGATGATATAATCCTGTCTTTTCGTTGCAGTGTTCATCTCTCCACAGTCTGTCTAGTTTCTTGGCAGTTGAAGTGATGATTTGTTAGCAAATTCTACCCATTTTATTTTCTCTCAATTCTATACCTAGATATAAGTGCTTGGACGAAAATGTCTATAACATATTTGCTTTTTTTTTTGAGGAGGGGGGAGGTGACACAGACATGCATGGAGAATATGGGTGTTTTTAAGAATAAGAAGAGAAGTAAAGATAACATCAGGGTCCTTTCTAGGTTTATTTTGAACTATCTGAAAACAAGAAATAAAGGAAACTGTGAATGAAGCGGGTGTAGTAGCTAGCTGTCTGAATCAATTCCCATACCATACAGATTTGTAGCTTTATCATAAAAAGAATTAGGAAAAAGACTTGACCTTGACAAGAAAATTCCAGTTTTCCTTTACATTATATTCTTGCCTCCAGTGCAGTAGAAAATGAATGCTTTTGTAAGTTTCTGAAACTGTTCACACTAACTCCTTAGATGTCTTTTGAAGTTGCAAATTTGTTTGCAAATCACAAACTGTTAAGTGATGCAAATAAAGAAATAAAAAATTAAGGGTAGAACTAAGGATCTGATCTAAATCTTCATCATTGAAATCAATGGGGATTGGCTTAGGTCCTACAAAGGATAATTAATGGCATTAGTGTAAAGAGACTGAAAATGAGAAGTGACTCATTAATGAATACATGTATTCATAGAAGGACAATGCTTGCAGAAGAGTAGAGACTTTGTGTCTTAAATTATTGAAAATGTCATTTAACGACATACTGAAAACTGCAATAAACAAGCCCTAGCTATAAGATCAGACAATTAGAGCACTTCCATAGTAGAATCCTCGTAAACTTCTAAAATTTATTCTAGTTGATACTCTGTATATACTAGTGATGATTCTAATGTTGATTTTGTAAATTTGAATATTGTTTTGGAGTCACAATCACCCTCATAGTTGACTAATTGTCAGTAATGCTCGTTAGAGGTCTCAGGGAAACATTTTCTCTGGATTAATTGACATTGTAGGTATATTGAAGCATGTTTGAAGACTCGGAGCAAAGTACAGGATATTTATATTCAACAAGTCTGCAAAAGATATGATATATGAGATGGGTATATCAGGGTACTGCTGTGCTTTCTGAAGAAACCTGTATTGATCTATGGAAGAAAGAACTGAAGGCACAAAATGAGCAAAATGAAATACATCTTTTTAGACAAGTGATAACATTTTCCGAATATTTAGTTTCTCGAATGATTCAAACTAGAAATATTGGTCCCAGAACAATAAGAAGTGCTGATGGAACCCATCCAATGTTATTGTTTCTCTTATATTTTTTAAATTTGGGTTCAAGGATGGTGAGATTTCATGGCAACAAAAAAACCCCAACCAGATGAACTTAGAATTAGAATGTTGCTGATTTGGAAAATAAATTGTTGTGTTATCCCACAAGCTAAATTAAGGATATTTTTATTGCTTCCGGATTATAGTGGATAAAAATCTGGGTTTATACCCTAGCTGATGAAAGGAAGGAAAAATAAATGTGATAGCTACCAAGAACCTCCGTGAAACAATGATGCATTTAGCAAATTAGTAGATGGGCTACTTGAATCCTGTATACCTTTTTGTATTTACAGAACAGTGTTCCTGTACTACGTGTTTTTTGCATGTCCACAGAACAGATGTGAACACAAAATGTAACGCACAACATGGTTTGTGCTTTGATTAATAAAAGCCCTATGACTTTATCATTGCTTGGGTTTGTTTCCTCCAGAGAAAGGCATGGAGTTTTCTTTAGATCACAGTGTTAGTGTGTCAGTACATTTTTATATGTGTGTTGTTTTCGACTTTTTAAAAAATCTGACCCTTCAAAAATTCAGCATTCTGCTGAATTTGCAGTAGATATGGTGAAGTAGCATTTTGTAATTATATTTTGAATCGCCAATGGTGTCAAACAATTTGTGCCAGTAGTGCTGAATTTCCTAAATGGATGCTGCAATTTCTCATTCACCTTTTTGACAAACTTTGCTGTTATAAATATTGATTATATATTGTGTTGTCTCACCACCTGGAATTCAAGGTTACTGACTTCAGTTCAACAAATTAATTGTGAGGTCTTTGTTCTTTATTTATTTCCTTGATGGAAATTGCATTAGGTTAACTGTTACACCTTTGTAACACCTTTGGAGTGATTGTCCAAATGCACATTCATACTTGGTACAATTGCATGCTCCAGTTTTGAACCACAGGGCATACTCACAACCAAAAATGCCCTTTACTTCCCCTAATCATGAATATGCAGTGCAAAGTGAACCATACAACCTCAGTTGCTCTCATCTGTCCAGTAATTAATTGTTTGCTTTGTTCAATTGCAACCTTATTCTGTATTGCTGTTTCTCCCCTCCTCCTTGTTGATGGAACTCTTTAAATGTAACTGTACCTTTGCTGTTCCAGATTCACTTAGCCTCTTCAATCCTTTTGGATTTTATCTTCTTCTGTTTATTCATTGTTTAGTTTTGATTGTATCTATGTATGTATTCCTAAAATCAGGTAGTGTGTACATTTCCTAGGACAGATAGTTCCACTCAGGCAAACTTCATTGTAGGTGTTTGTGTTGCCTTAGGGTAGCTTGTGTTCTGGACAAAAGCTGAATTTATAGATCACTTTAATCCCTGACTAGAGAGAGGGTGTGATAATTTTTTTCTATAGAAGGTTGCCTTGGAGGGAGCATGTGATTTTTTTTTTTTTCTTGGAAGTAAGATCTCTGCCCAGTCTGTTCAGATGATTCGTCCATCATCTGAATCTCAGCTCCCAGCATCTCAGAAGTTGTGTGTTGACAACCTGTCATTACAGAGGTTATTGTCTCTGAGTGAGCACAGTGTTTGTAGCACATATCCTATTGAGCTTAGCAGACTTAATTTTTCTGTTCCTTCTCTTGTGTCATAACGCTTTGATATCTGTTAAGTCTACTTAAGGTATTACCTGCTGTTTGGAGTCTCCATGCACCAGATGTTTCTGGATTTGTTTCTTACCGTCTTTAACTGAGACACATCCTGGCCATTTGTTCAGTTACAACTTTCTGTGACAATGTCTTTTCTGATAGGTGTTACCTCAGCTGGGAGGGTAGGAGACATCCAGGCCTTGATGGCTTATGCTCCTTAAGCCACCTTTTTTCAGATAGGATGCTTTCTTTTTAAAGACAAATTATATGCCTCTCCTAAAGATCACATCTGAATTTCACTTGAATCAGAAAGTTTTTCTGCCTGTTTTCCTAGAGTTTTCACATCCAAGGAAGAGGCTGTTCTAATAGTTAGATGTTGACGAAGTACTATTAGTTTACTAGTTGTAAGTCCTTCATGTATTCCCTGAAGTTGCTGTGCTTTCAGTACAATCTACAGCATCCTGCTGCAGGTTGTGACTGCTGCTTACATTTAGGTATGAGGTAGGTGCTGGTAATAGATGAGAATGAAGCTGTGTGCATCTCCAACCAGAAGATCATACATATCTAAAGGATTTACTGATGGCGCTGAGTACCTGTTATGTGGATTTAGGTGCCTAATGGCTTAGCATTAGGCTCCAAAAATTTGTGAAGCTGACTCTATTTATTCCTTAAAAAATGCTTTATAATCTTTGTTAATCCTATAAATATATTCTTGAATTTGTTGCTTTAAAATCTTAAGAAAATAAATGTATGCATGTAAAAGCTTTCTGTACTAAACCCATTTATGTTTGACTTTCAAAACATGAAGTAAATTATTCATTCTAGTAAGCTAGCTAAAGTAACTTGATGTCTTTGTTTCTGAATGGCTTTTTCTTAGGAAATAGCTTTCTTTTTTTTACTTTCTCCGCAGCTGGAAGCCCACCTATGTAATTCTTAGCAAGCATGAAGAATATTTAAAAAAAGAACTTGAAGCTTTACAACAAGCTACAGAAAATGAGAGGTATCTATGATCATGTGAGATGAGGTTTCTAGCAGTACTACATATTAACCTGCCTAAACTGACTAGCAACTATAGTGCAGTCTGTGTCAAAAAGTTGTAAAATTTTCAGGATAAGTGACTGAGTAATTAGAAGAATTTTTGGTTACCTTATTATGACGTCATATGTTATTTTGTAGTCACCAACAGAACAGGATAAAATATGGCTTCCTCAAATTCAATTGCTTCTGAAACACCTATTATAATTTTTCAGAAATCGTTCAATTGCCTACAATTTCAAGAAAAGCCCAAGAAATAAAGGCAATGAATGTTTTAGCCTTAGCATAAATATCAGAGCATCTTTACAAGAGTGTACATAAGTTTTATCTTTGAATGATTTTTTTTGCATTTTTTATACATGTCTTCATGTATACTGTGATTTCAGTAGTTTTGGATATTCAGGTTTGGGAAGACTTTTTTGAAAATACACAGATTTTATGGTTGTTTTTTTTTAGAAGCACCATTTAATTGAACCTAAGCCTTTAAATTCATATGTGGACTAAGTAAAATAAAAATTAGAAGCATTCACACAATCTTATCCTTTTGTTTATTTGTGAATGAATAGCATGTGATTATTAGCATATACAAATTGTACTTTTGTAGACTGCTGTACTTGAAAATAACCACAAAGCATGCAAATTCAATACTAGATCCTGAAAAGCAAGGTGAGTGGTTCAGGAAAGCCTGGTCTAAAACCATTTTAAGAACAGTTGTAGGTAAGTTTCTGGTCAGTATTAATTGCAAATTCAATTCTGTTCAGTAAGTGACATTTCAGTTGTTTCATTTTCATTAATTAGATTCTGCATTTTAAAGAAATGATTAGTTGTGCAATGTAACTGCCTACGTCCAATGGAATAAAGAACAGTCCCTGAAAATTTTCACTGAAAAGTTCAAAATGTGGTGCCCAGTTAACCCTCTATTATTCTCTATTTCTATTTTTTTTTTCTATTTCTTTCTATTTCTTTCTATTTAACACTCAGGTAAAATTGGTCTTAATTTTAGAGAGGTTGCTCACCTTTACTGATCTGCTTGTGAAGTGGAAAAGTTCTAGGGTGCAAATGTCATGGCAGACCCATATAGATATCCAAAACCCAATAGAGGTGCAACTTTAGGTAATTTAAATGTTGGCTTTGATTCTTTTGTCAGTGTTCTTTTTGCCAGTTGTCCAAGACAGCAGAAATAGTATGCCTGATAGCCTTTAATTAACTCAGTTAGTAGCTTATCTGTCTTCTTCCTGTTCAGAGCTCTATATTTGGTGAAAAATAAGGCTAAATTGGCTTTCTATGAGTATATGATTAAGCCATTTTGGCTTTCACTAATTTGAGCTGACAAGCCAAAGAAGCATTACTTTTAAATTGCTTCTTTAGATAACTAGTTTCAATTCCAACATGAAAGTGTTTGATCTGTTTTTCCTGAGCTTAATTATAAGACATCATGACTATACATCATAAAATAAATTTAATTCATGTATTTTACAAAAGTGGTCTCAAATATTGTCCCTCTGTATTTAAGCATTTGATGATATATTCAAATCAACAAGATGTGCATTCAGCAAATTCTGAATATTTAAATTAGGAAGAAAAGTAAGTACATTTAGAACTTTATGCACTGAATGTGCTTTTTAGCCTGGCTTTTGTGGGCACTGAGGACATACTGCTTTAGATAATGGGAATATGTTTTTAAAAGATGGGCATATCAGTTTGCATTTAATTAGGCACTTATGGAGGTTTTAAAAATGTTCTACATTTTTTTGTTGCTATTAGTTTCAAGAACATATAAGAATGCTTATATAAACCGGAAGTTAATTCTGACAATAAGCGGTATGAAGAAGGAAAGAGGAATAACTAACTATCCACATAAAGTTCAGGGGTTTTATGGGTGCTGTTCTTTTGCAATTGTCCTCAGATTAAAACTTTTTCTAATTACTTTAATGTGAACTGTGCTGAATGCTAAGTAGCCTAAGTTTAACTGTGTTAACTCGATTACTTGGGAAAAATATTAAAAATAGCAACAATTTCTCAAGACTACTATACTATACTATACTTACTATATATGGCCATAAATACTAATCTGTATAAATTAATTTTTAGGAAAAGAATATAAAGTTTGAGGATTATTTTCAAAAGCTTGAAATGGACCTGCTACAACAAATTACTTATTTATATTTTTAAAATTTATTTGTAATGCATTCTTCATTGTGTATCAGTAAATCTCTTTGCTGCTCAGTTACTGTTTGTAGCATCTATTAAATAGAATTGACTATTTTCCACCTTTCATACCAGGGAAATTTTGTACAGTATGCATAAATTTTCAGTAAATCAAGAAACATAGATTCCCGAGACCACCTGTGTAGAAAAACAAACAGATTAATGTCATTTTCTACATGAAGTTTGGGAAGTGTCTGTTCCTTGGTTTCACAGTGTTGAGCTACAACTTCTTTCCCCTAAACAAATGCATTAAACTTAACTCAGTTTAACAGGAACTAGTGCTTGGACTGTAGTTTTATTTGAAAATTAAGATCTTACTTTTTCCCCCCCCTGTGACTTTTGTTTTCCTTTTATAAGAGCAGAAGCTTCTACTATTGGATTTGGACATATATTTTCCTCTCTTCCATTGCCAGGGCTAGCCAGTGGGAGTGTCTGCCTTTAAGTCATCCTGCATTTAAAGGATTAATAGCAGTGTAAGATAAATTGTGTTCTTTAAAGAGGAATACTGTATGCTTCACAAGCAGTGAGACCTGTTTCTTAATGTAGGCTTTATTCATGGTGCAAGTAAACAGACGGGTCTCTGGCTTTATTTGCTATTATGCACCATAATTTGTTCATAAAGGAGTTTCTGCCTAATCTATGGGTGTACTATTAACTTAGTATTTTTAATTTTACCTCTCTGTTGTTTGCATAACCTTTGCCTAGAGGGTAGTATTTCCTGTGCCTTCTGTGATTTTATATAGGCATATTCTAATATCAAGCAACTTTGTGTAATATTTCTTTCTCAGTTAAATGACTAGTTTGCATTAATGATACATGCTGGATGTCTGTAGCTGTGATACCTCTTTATAAACATGAGCCATCTGTATAAACAGTCACCATCAAACTCTTATTATATATTTTGCATACACCTAAATTTATCTTTTGATAATTTGATAGAATATCAATTTTCATAAAAAAGACATAATTTAATTTCAAGCAGTTATTAAGCTTTTGCTTTCAAATGAAGAGAGAAATATAGTTACCAGACACTAGTTGCTATTATTCATAATTTTAAAAACTATTAATAGTTAACTTTTGTCTATGTGGGAAATACAGACTTCTAATAGGTCTATACTTAGATTACCTATGTATTGACATTAAGATCCCGAACCACTTTCTTGACTGCATTATTAATTATTCAGTTTTCTCAAATGATACTACTTTGTATTGGAAATTACTTGTAAAAGAAGTCATGCCAAGCAGCATTATTGGTGTAATAAAAGACTCATCCCAATGAGAAGGTTGAATATTTGATGTATCATTAGCAATTTATCCTGTAAATTCCTTGCCTGAATGAGAAAAGCTGGAAAAAAAAAACCCCGGCTTTTCCAATATAGTCACTGTCATTGATTTAACACAAGAAGATGGCTGTTTTGTGCAACAGCACTGTTCTTTCTGTTCTTTTCGTTCTTTCCAAGCATAATATTGATCAATTTTCAGCTCTATGTGTTGAGTTATAACCTATTACTTATGGTATTAATTTGTTTCTGTAGTACAGTTTTTTCAAAGGCAGATTTAAAGTTTTAAAAATGTCGTGAACATTAATTGATGCTACCTGCTTCAATAATTTGTAGGTATGTGCTCACACGATGTCAGTGATACTGTATTAGTGTAACTTTAATTTAGATGGCAGTCCTACAAGAAGCTGAACATTCTGGCTCTTTGCCAATTAAACATTTAAGTGTTTGCTTAACCTTAAGCATGAATAGTCCTATTGTTTTAGTGTGACTAATGTGTGTGTTTAAGGCTTCCCTTAAACAAGTCAGACACAGATTACTCAGCATCTCCTTGGAGGCAGCTCTTAGTCCAGCGATGCATCAGGCTGCTCTAAATATGAGATGCTAGGCCAAATTCTCTTTTACCGTGTTTGATACAGCTCCACTGAAATCAGAGGAGTTGTGCCAATATACAAAAGCAGAGAATTTGGCCTGCAGTAAGTTTCATGATTATTACACAGGGAAAAAAAAGTTGTCATCTGCCAGGCTGCCTTTGAATATGGTATGGTCTACATTCCTGTCAGAACAATGAGGTTTGACTGTTTTTTACATCATGAGTGTATTCTTTGTTACATATAGCATAGTCTTCCTTGAAAACAGCTGGAAGATAAAAAATAGAGCCAAATAGTGCTATATTAAATACAATCTGACTTTTTTTCCAGGACAGCAGCAAGTCTAATTGAACTGATGCCATAAATGAATAGGTTTTTCCCTTATAAACAATGGCTTCATGTGAAAAAAATTAAATTACATGTATTTTTATAGGAAAATGTATCAGGATTACATAACCCAGTATAAGGAGATATTGAAGGAATATCGTGAAAAATATGCAGAAACTGCTCTTGCACAGGAGTGTTACAAAAAAAAGAAAGAACTTGAAGAAATCCAAACCAGAGTTTTGAAACAGTTGGAAAAATATAAATTGAAAGAAGGCGCTTGCTTGGATATTCTGGGTACTACTATTATCATTGCTTTTACTGTAGAGCCTATTGGTAGTGCACTGCACATTAAAAGTGCTGTACAGAAATCCTCTGATTTTCCACAGTTTCTCTTAAGCCAATAAAAAGGTCTTTTCTTTGTTACATCATTTTTAGGAAAAAAGGCTGTAGCAAATTGAGACTTTGAACAAGAATTTAGAGTATACGTACTAATATTGCTTCCTCCAATCCATGAATGTAATGGGGAGAAGTTTGCCATTGAACTTCTTGGGGTAAAAAAATCCTAAAATTACTTCAGAACTAGCCTCTCAAAATTTTAAATTTATTTTTGATTTATTTTTTAGTGCTGTTTTTAATGGCATTACTCTGTTACACTACTACTTCTTTTATGTATACTAAGTGAAGATATGTGCTTCTGGTCTATTAATTTATCTTGTATTTGTAAAGAAAATCAGATTTGTGAACTAATGATCTGAAATTAAATTTCATTTCTGCAGAGCCTGTTCCTTTTAAATCCCTAAATGATTGGGCTATACAGATGTATCCTTGATTTGTAGTGTTTATGTAGTTGACAAGGAAGAAATTTTCTATTTACCTTTCACAACTTTTTATTAGACAATATAGTAATTATTTATAGATTTATGGTTAGAGTGGCAGCATTAGGATTTTTCTGTGAGAAAATTGATGGTTAGATCATACTGTTCAGTTTATATCTATGAGAGCATTTTGAGGAAAGAAAATAAGATTTCACTTAATGACATATCTGTCAAAATGCTTCATTAAGGCGGAGAAGCCTAACTTAAGATAGATTTGAAGATTTGTCTAGGAAATGTAGATTTTACAGAGCTTTCTGCACCTCTAGCATTTGTGCTTATGGCATAGAGGGGTCAGGGAACTGGTAGTATCCCTTGCTTCAGAAAAGTAATGCTGCAATCTATATTCCATAACATGAAAGTGCTTCTTCAAGGCACAAAACACAGGAAATTTTAAAGCTTGCTGCAGTTGCTATGCAAGAAGCTATTGAACTGCAAAAAGAAGTAGAGGAGTTAGAAATGAAAACTAATTATTTTAAAAAGGTAACTGTATTTTAGTTTTATTTTATATGAATACGTATATATACCACCATTATAAATACCATCATTGTATTTTCTGAAACATAAAAAAAAAGTAGTGTATTTTCAAGCACACAGAGCAACAGGATGATTCTAGTATTAGTAATTATGTTTCTATAGCATCATGTATGTTTCCTTAGAGAAGAGGGGTCCATGAATGTAAAGGTTCTTAAAGCTTGCTTTCTTTTGACCTCAGTTCATACCATAATTTCTGTCAAGGCACTGTGTCACTCTGTCAAGGCTGTTTAGTGCTAGCTCAAGAGGGCCAGAGAATACACTTAAAAATATAGCAGGGCAATTCCTCAGTGAGCCCCAGGGCTTGAGTATATTTCACAAGTCCTGCTAGGTTTTAAGGTTTTGTTAAGACGAATGAGTTTAACTAAATATGCTTTACAATAAGAATCACGTACATTCCAACACACCCAAGCCCCCCGCCCCTCCCCCAGTGTGTGGGTAAATAATGCTCAGAGGTAAAATTGGCTGATATTAGACAGGAGATCAGCACAGTTCCAATGACTAGAAGAAGCACAGATTCCAAAGGGTTGGTCTTCCAAAAAAGGCTTTGTTAGGACAGCATTTTGACCCACTCCTCTGCGAGGAGGTAAAAGGTCTCTCTTAAACCTGGGTAGCCCAATAGGCCAATCTTGTAGATTTTGGTAATTTTTTGTAGTATTGCATCTGGACATTTTTACCTCTCTGGCCCAGATGTTCAAGGACTCCATTTACTGCTGTGTCCACTTCTGCCAGGCTTATGCTGATAGGAGCATATTGTGCACATGTGGTGTTTTCTATTCATATTTTGTGATAGTTTGATACTCACAGTTATAGAATAAAGTTCCTAATGTGTTATGTGCTTTATTAACATACAGTAAGAAGGGATGTGGTGAATTTATTTATAACTACGAAGGAGACCATGAAATGAGCTCCTTGTTCTGAACAGATATGTAGAGTCTGTGCTCAGAAACTTCTGTGTTATTCCAGTTGTTACAGTTGGTGCAACAAAAACTATTGCCTCTCTTTAACCTTTTTCTACTTATTTCTTCAGACAGTCCTGGCTACAAGAACTCTACTACTGTGCACTGATTCATCAGGTTTAGAAAATATTTGCAGCATGTAGCTATAATTTTTCAAGGTTTTTAATTATTTTTATGTTATTTGTTCTTTATCTTTTGAGACGTTTGAAAAGACTACGGAAGATCAAAAGAACTCCAAAATGATTGAAGGAAAAAATCAGAAAAGTCTAGAGAAGTCAAAGGAGTTTAAAGAAAGGTACACTTAAAAATGATTTCTTTACCTTGCTTTTGTCCAGAGTATTATCGTAGCATTTACACAAAGACTGCCACAAACCAGAAATTGTTGTTAAATAATGACTGGCAAGCTTCTCTAACCGTGGTCATGAGATTTAATGATGTAATTTTGAAGGTTTTGTATTTCTTGGTGTTAAGATGGTGGCAAATTATGATTCATGGAAGCTAAATACATCCGAAACATACTTTTCAAAAGTATTTTATAGAAACCTTTGCTCCTCAGCAGCTACTGCTGATAGATCTATGTGAATAGTTTAATGAATTTTGAATACAACTACAGTGACTGTGCAGTCAGAGATAGAATACATTAACCCTACTAAATGTGTATTTGGGGAAAAAGAGTCAGGGTTCCACATACCATTTGTCTTGGCTCTGAACTACTTAAGAAATTTAACTCTTAATTTAGTTCTTAAAAACAAGCATGAGTGAAAGTTTCATAGACAGGATTAATGGCTTAGTAAATTAGTCAGTGGTCATTTACAGCTGGGACTCACTTTAATTTGAGCTCAATTACAATGACTGAAAATCACCATCAGGACTATCTTGCATTTGTCTGGAGTCCTCGTGACTGTTGAAACATAAGCCTTAGAGCTGACACTTACAGACCAAAATCCAAATTAAACTGAAGGTATGTCCAAAAGACTTTGTCCAAGTGATTTTACATTATGATGGGCTTGGAAAAAAAAAAGCTTTTTAGAGCCTTAAATAGGGATTTAGTGGACTATGTCTATAGAAATGTGTAATTTTAATCGTCCCCAAGACCCTTTCCACAGGGGCATTTTAGGTCTTTAATATCTGCTTACAGACCTATGAATTATTGAGGTGATTATTTTTTGTGGTTTAAGACTTTACACCCATTCTACCTTCTTATATCAGTTTTCTGTAATTGTCAAGACCTCAGAAACAAATGTAGGGAAGCAAGAAATCCACTCAGTTTTAAGACTAGATTAAAAAAAAGATGGGAAGCATTCCCGTTGAATTTTCAAAGAGACCCATGTATATTCAGACTGTAGAAAGCAAAATGCCAATTAAAGACCTGTTGTAAAAGGCAGAGATCTATGCTGTGCACATGGAGGCATAGGAAGCACTCTGTAGGGCTCCTCACGGAAACGAATTCAAAGGGTGTGTTGCTAGACCTGCCATTTGTATGTTTACCTCCATGTCAGGGAGACTTCAGGTGTTTGTGCCTTCACCTGAAGTTGTGTCTTGATTGCATACAAGTAGATCTTTTTGATGCTTTTACTGAAGCAATAAATCCATGGTTTGCATCACAGTTATAAGATATTGTAAACATTTGACACTATCCTAACTCACATTGCCTTTTAACCTCCATGTGTGCATTTATGTGATGTAGCATATGCTATTAGATCATAACCTGATTATTAATTAATATGTTTTTCCTAGAGTCAATTTTAAAGCTTATTTATGTCAAAGATATTAGTAACATCAAGGCTTGTAGAAAATGGCATAAAAATTGTTTTCAAAATCCTTATTTGGTGTTAGCGTATTAAAAAAAACAGTCTTCACTAGAGAGCATAGATGCGTCTGATTAAGTAAGTACGATGTTAAAGATAGGTGTATTATGAATCTGCGATTATCAACACTAAAAGAAACACAAACGGAAAATGTGCTAAGATAATAATAGAATCATTTAGGTTGGAAAAGAGTTTTAAGATCACTGAGTCCAACTGTTAATCCAGCACTGCCAAGTCCACCACTAAACCATGCCTCTAAGCACCACATCCATGTGTTTTTTAACCACTTTCAGGGATGGTGATTCCACCATGTCCCTGGGCAACTTCTTCCAATGCTTGACCACACTTTCAATGTGATCAAAGAAAAAACTTTGTAATATAATTCTTGGAAAAATACTTCTAAAGCTGTTTCTGGACTTCTAAATGTAAACATATATGAAGAGTCCACCCTGTGCTGACCACAGCCTCATAGGCAGTTATTAGTTACTGGTTACTATGGCAGCTAGTTATTAAAAGTTCTGCTTCCTAAAGGACTTGCTGGTGTGTGCCTGATCAGAATAGTGAGCATAGCTTCAGTAGAGAGTCCTGGTAAATACCACAGTAGCAGGTGTGATTCTTCATATGCTACAAAGAAGAAACTACTGCTAAGGAAATGGGATTTTATTTTGACTTAAGAACATCTATTTTTTCCTTTGCACTTTAGTAAAAAAAAGTTATCTATTTTGCAGTATGGATCAAAGACTTTTTACCTACTCAGATGTCTACTAACAATATAAAGAAAGAAGGCAAATGATCTTTCTTGTTACTGCAATTTGGACTATTCTGAGCTTCAGTACGCAGTTTGATTTTTCCTTCAATGGTTATTAATTATGTCAGAGAAGATGCACGTGGGTTTTTTTTAAATAGTGTTTTTGGGGAGAGAAGGGAGCAGGTATATAGCATATGCATAACGTTTAACTGCAGGCTCTTTTGGAAGGTTTTTTTTACTTGAAAAATAAATACCTTAAGTGTTTCTGAGTCCTGTTTGTAACTCTGCCATTGATATAATCTTCTGAATAGATACACATTGTGAAAGAATGCTTTATTTCATGGAGAGTGACTTTTTAGAAATGTAGAGTTGTCTGCTAGGCCCCACAAAAGCTCATGGAAACTAACTCCAGGAACTTTTAAAAACACAATTTGGCATCTTAAGTTCTGTAAAAATAAATGGTTTATGGCAATCTAACTCATGACCTCAGCAGCAGCAGCCTTGTTCAATTCATTTTTGAATGATGATTGTGGTAAAGTGACCAAATAAGCCATTTTGAACAAAGTGAAGCATTTTTAGCCAGCGTTCTGTGCTTAGCTCTGTTTTTATTTCTCCTTGATTTTGTGCTCTCTGCATCATCCATATACACATCTTATTTCCTGTAGTACACATTGCTGACAATATGGGCAATTACTGTAACTGAAAGATTAATAGACATTTTGTAAAAAATCTTTTATTACTCCTGGGTTTTTTGATTGATGCATTAGGTGGTATGTGGTTTATATAGTTTGTTAGGTCTCAGCCCAGCACAGAACTAGGTGTATATGTAACTTTACGGGTGAAGATAGTCCTTTTCATCAGAGTTATTTGACTGAGGTGCATTAATGGCTTTATGTGAGCACAGTTGTGCATGTATATTAGTTTTATGTGTTATTTGGTCCATATATCTTAACCAGTGCTTCTAGTTTGCTATTTTTTAGTAGTGTTGCTAATTTTACTCCACATTACCTTATAAAGTGCATCCCACATTTTATATTATTTGTATTTATGGAAGATTACGAGAAGAACAAAAAGTCTGACTCAATGCTTCATTTGTTCTGAATAGCATTGTTCAGTCAGCTATAAACCAGATGTTGTAGCTAGAAGCATAGAGGCCTAAGCAGGAATGCCAGAGAAAAAATAAAATAGAACTCATTATTTTAAAAAATGGTAAATGTTCCTGTGCCAAATACCCACTTTATCCTTCATTGTTGTTCTAACCATTGTCTTTCTACACTGTAAAAGGCTATTTACCCTATGCAGATAATTACCCCACAAGTGAAAACACTTGCTGCAGTTTTCTCCTTTGTGTATGTGTTGTGAGTATTCCAATCTCAGGGAGAAAGTGTTTTTGAATGTGAAAATGTGATTTCAGAACTACAATAATGAAGTACTTAAAGTGTAAACCCCCAAACTACTAATACTTTTCTTTGATATTGACAAAATTTAAGTCAGCAATGTTCTTCTGATTGGGTTATTACTACTTTATGTCTTTCAGTGATACTGTCTGTCTGATATAATTTAAGAAATCTTCAATTTTTATCGGCTGCTGGAGCTGAAAGAGGTAGAAACTCTCGACAGCATGCATCTGCCTTGAAAACTCCACTTATTTGAAGCAGTTATGTTTTATTATTTCCTTTATTTTGCAAATGTTAATTTTTTTAAAATTTGATTTTCTTTAGGGTATTTGAAGAGAGTGAACATCCATCTTTGCTAAGTGAGAAACATCAGCTGTATAAACCATTACATGTCCCATGCATTCCTAGGAAATTAGTCCAGTCTGTACAGAGTATTAGGTTCTCAACGCAACGAACAGAAACAGGTGCAGTGTGTTTAATGATCTTTCTTGTGAGAATTTTGGATTATTTTTGTGTAAATGAATGGAAACCATGATAAAAAAATCCAGTGAACTGTTCCTACTGTGGTAGCTGAAGCCAGGCTTTTGATGGAAGTTGGGTACATACCTGTCTTTATGTTCTGAAAATCTGTGTCTGATTCCTCTTTTATCTGTGCGATGAGTAAAGTAACATGACATGTATACCTGGTGCATAGTATCAGAAAAATCTGAAACATCTTTAGCATGATTTGCATACATACTTAAATACTAACTGAGTATTATTTCCAGTAAATTGATTGATACTTGCATATTTTGTGATAACTTTCTTTTAGCTCTCTGTTAACAGGAAAATTTATAAGCTTTGTTCCCAAGTTCAGTTTAACAATGCCGTGCTTTGCATGCTTAATCCTATTGACAGTATTAAGTAATATTTATTAATTTAGGGAGAGAAGAAAAAGAAAAATCTGTGGAGCTTTCAGTGGCCACTAGCAGTTGTTCCAGCCTTGCAGAAAATTCATCACAGGTATGTAGCTCTCCCACTGGTAAAACCATGGGATTTTATGATCTGTTTTATGTGATTGTTTAAATTCAAAACACTTCAGATATATCTACTGCTATTATATCTTAGGTAAAATTTGTTAATACTGCAACCAGGACTCTGATCTTGGTAATCATAATAAAAATCTTTCTTTGATACCTTTTCATTCTGAAAATATCTATGTTCTTAGTGCAACTGGTAGTCATAGTAAGCATTCTAATGCCAAACTTGAGATGGACCATCTATCCAATTAATTTTGTATAATAGTTTTTAAAATTCAGAATAACCTTTGAGGATTCACTGGGTTGTATGTAGCAAACTTTTGGAATTCTAAAGAAGGAATGTAATTTATTAGTGACTAATTGTCAGCCATCTACTCCATAATGAAGGATTTCATAAAAGACATAAAAGGATGTTATACAGGACTGCTTACAGTTAACAGCTGAGTTCCAGAAACAAAAATCTGGGCTGAGAGGAATAAACCCACAAGCAGCATTGCTTTTTTGTACACTTGAGGTATCCACAATTACATTTTCCATCTGTCACCCATAAACAAATAGTTCCTATGGCACTTTTTTGAAAAGGTGAAGTGTATTGCAGCTCATTATCTTAAATATACAGACACATTAAACCAATTCAGAAACAAGCTGGAGGAACAACTTGCACACTTATGAAAACCACTGATAAAATCTCAAGTGCAAGGATATTCATAGGATCAATAGACTGTTAAATATAAAAGGAGTACTCAGATAAGGTAAGGCCGTAGGAGATAAGTAATTTGCAACTGTATTTGCTGTGCAGAAGCTTGGGAAAATTTCTATATTGACACCTTTCTTCATAAGGGGCATCTCACTGTACCTATTTAAAACCAAATTTTAATGAACAGCAAAAATAGTCAAGTAAAAAATTAACAGAACTAGTTGTGATTTTCTTAAGAATTTCAAGGGAACTGAAGGATGAAGTGAGTGAACTGTTTAGAGTGGAGTCTGTAGTAGAAGAAGCAGCCTTTGTAAGACAAGACAACATGAAGGACCATGGCTAGACTGAGTGGAACAAGACCAGAAGAAATTTCAAGCAATTCTGATTTGTGACTGGTTGAGGGAGTTGGACATGATGAGGATGATGGGCTGTTGCCAGGGTAATCCAGAGTTGAGGATGGGAATCTGGGACCTAGAATTGCACTTACAGAAGAGCGGGAAGCAGTAAGTCAAGGTTAAGGGAACTTTAAGGAAGGGCGATGGCAACAAGGGGAAGAAGATGGAGTCTGAGGAAAACCGAAAAGATTGGAAGAAAGAAGGTTGCTATGCTTCAGAAGAGGTGTGATGTAAACTATAGGAGTGGCAGTCAGATTCTGCATAACCAGCCCTTTTGTCCCCCACCCTGAACTGAATTCAATTTGATACATTTTGCCAACTAAAACCAAACCAGAACTAGCAGGTTCCTGTGAAATAATGTGTTATTTGATGCCAAGGCATAGACTCCTAGTGCCAGTCTGCCCTTAAGGTGCACATACAGGCTACATGTAACAGTTAGGCCTTCTGATCTGATGAAAATCTGTGAAGTGGGAGTAATGCCATGTTTTCTGCAGTTTTTCAGTCCACACATGAGATGTATTCACTGATGTGCATACTTACTTTGGCCTTTAGAGGTGGAGACAGGCCTGGCTCCAGCCCTTTCTGCATTGTCAAGCAGAAGCAACTTGGCTGCAGTCATAGAAAGCCTGGATATAGTCTGTAAATTATGTGATGTTATTTGTGCAACAGAAAAGTTAATTATTCACATCTAGTTATCAGTGCTGTGAATGAGACTTTATAAAAAAATTATAGAAGCAGTTTTGGGTATCATGCTGTTAAAATGCAGGTAAAGATAAGCAATACAAGTTATGTTGCCTGACCCCTAAAGACTGGTTAGGGGTCAGGCAAATCCCTAAAAGAAGGGTTTTCCACAATCTAAGGAGAAATCAGAGTGATATTGTTGAAGTGACAGTTTCATATACTGCTTATTTGAATCTTTTACTATGTTTTAGATGGTTATTGACACTGCAGAGACTAATAACCCACAAATTGCCCAAGTTCCATCAACAGCAAACTTACAAAACCAAATGCAACTCAGGTAAATTTTCTTACATAAATAGTTTTCATTCTTGAGATTGAGGTTTATGGAAATAATCCATATTTAGACAAACAATAATTTTTGGTTTTAGACTGGTAATTCCTCCAAAGCAGATGACTTCCAGTCAACAGTTTGAGAGTGAAAGTGCAACAACAGGTAAAGTACCACTGTCTTTTTTTGATAGGTTGGTTGTGCTGTTACTATATGCTGGATCACATAATTATAAAAGACAAAGTTCTAGAGGCCAAATTTTCATTCTGGTATTAAGTGAGCCACCATTTATATTCTTTTTCCACCTTGATTATTTAGTTCGAACTTTTAAACATAGCAGACATGCAATTGCCTAATTTAAATAGAGACTAAACTGCTCAGTAATGTGGCATTCATTCTGCATTAACCATTGTTAATGAAAGGAAGCTTCCAGCATCTCTTGTAAATCCACGCTCTAGTCTCAGATTATTTGGGTAAAATGAAATCTGGTGTGAAAGTCTGCCCACAAGGCATGAGAAAATGCAAAGAAAAGGGATGTAGTAAACTCAGTAATTTAGGAATCTTGATGCATCAGTCTAAGATTATTAAAGATGAAAATTATCTTGAGAATTACATACAGAATGTGTACAAAACCAAAACAGGGTAGTTACAAATACAGCTATAGTTTTTTAAATCACAAGACACTGAGCTTCAGTTTAAATGTATTTTTTCTAATTATGCTGCCACTTCAGATGCATGTCAGAAATTATAATTTTATTTTTTTTTTTAAATAGAATCCTAATTACATGTCCTGAAACACAGCATCTTAATCCACAGTGCCTGAAATGTTGCAGCACCTGAAGCTTGAAAGTCTGATAGCATTCTTCTAATTTCCTACCCTGGCTTTTGCCCAATTCTTTAAGACACTTCATCAGTGTCATGTGGATGTGCTTTTTATATTGTTTCCACCTGGTTTCTGTTGACTGATATTAGCACTCTCAGAGGGCAGTAGCTGGATTAGACAAACAACACTCTCAGGGAGCAATAAGTAGGTTTGAAGAACATACCAAACCATATGAAGCAGCCTAAGCATTGCTGTAACGATAGCGAGTAAGTGGCAGAATGAGAGGTATTATGGACGTAGCTACGAAGTGGGTTATTATAATAAAAACTACAGTCAGAACACTTCCTTACCAATTGCAATGCCAAGTTAGTAACCCTTTCTCAAGGATTCTTTCACCACAACATAAATCTTATTTATCTGTTCAAAATGCTGTTATAATAAAAGCAGTGCTGTCTTTTTTGTATAGCAAACCAAGAGGCCAAATGTGGTGATAAAGAAGCAGAAGATGAGCCAAAGGATTCTTTGTATATACCTCAAGTAAGCAAAGCATTTCTACATCATAAGTAATTATTTTATTTAGAATAGTCAAAATGTCTTGTCATATTTGAATCTTTTGGCAAGAGGTAAATCTCAGAAATCAGCAAAGTGACTCATTATAAAGCACCTAACAGGTGAGAAGCCAGTCAGTGCCTTCTGATTACTAATACAGTGATCATTGCCCTTGTTCATGTCAGTGTTTTGGGGGTTTTTATGCTACCTTAACAACAGGCTATTTAGGATGACTATGCTATTCACATCATAATTTTCATCAGTGTGAGCTGATGAAACCTTTTAAAAAAATGTTTGCATTTGAGACTCATTTCTCCCACAAAACTATAGTAAATAAGCTCTGTGCTAGCTGCAGAGTCTGTGTAGCTCCGTTGGCACTGCTTTTACTAGCTGTGCCTGAATGTGAGATCAAGCTCACCACACCATAATATTGAAGCCAGATGTGTGTACAGCTGGCATATATAGGTGGTATCAAGATGTGGTTTAACACTGGCCAACAGCTAAGCAGCACACATCCACTTGCTCACTCCCTACACAGTGGGATGGGGAAGAGAATCAGAAGGGTAAAAGCGCAAAAACTTGTGGGTTGAGATAAAGACAGTTTAATAGGTATAGCAAAAGCTGTGCATGCCAGCAAAACAACATGAGCAATTCATTCACTACATTCCACCTACAGTGTTTATCCATTTACAGGAATGCAGGTCTTCATCACATGTAACAGTTACCTGGGAAGACAGATGCTGTAACTCCAAATATCCCCTCCTTCCCTGCAGCTTTTATTGCTAAGCATGACATTGTATGGTGTGCAATACCCCTTCGGTCAGCTGGGCTGACCTAGCTGTGTCCGCTCCCAACTGCGTCCCCTCCCAACTGCTTGTGCATCTCAAACGTACTCAGTGGCAGGGCAGTATGAGAAACAGAAAAGGCCTTGATTTTGTGTGAGCACTGTTCAGCAATCACTAAAACATCCTTGTGTTATCAACACTGTTTTCGTCACAAATCCAAACTACAGCATCATACAAGCTATGAACTCTCAGCCAAAACCAGTGCACAAAGATCAAGTTTGAGATCTCATCTTATGGTTGGCTCAATACAGGCTGACGCCTGCAGGCAGCTGGTGGAGAAGAATGTCTTTAAAACAGCATTGGGTCTGGTGGAAGTGGCTCCACAGAATCCAAGTGTACATTCACATTTAACATTTCCTGAGGAAAAGGAACTATCTCAGTCAACTGAAATATATTCTGAGGGTGCTGTTCTTCATTTCACTAGGGAGTATCAAGAGGACTCCAGTGTGACTTGAAGTGTCATGCTAAGACATACTTTAGAGTGGAATAGTTCTTTTATTCAAAATCAGTGTTTTCAGTCAGTTCACGAGTGTGTTTATTTTTTGGATGAAAATTTTCATACACAGATTCATTCACAAGAGGCCCATTTTAAATTAGATAAATTAAGGCTACAGTTTTAAGTATGGTGAATATGTCACTGAGCATTTTATTAAAATACTTTTATTTTTAATGAGAATAAAAATAACTAACCAAGCCTAAAACTTATAATGCATATATTTATAGGTAAATGGACCAATGATATTTTTGGGAAATTTTATGTGCTATGAACATTAATGTATTTTTTTTTAATAGGGCATACAGACATATTTTGAGTCAAATGAAGATAATCCTGACACAGCAGAAGAAAGTGCAGAACATTTTTTAAGAACACCTGAAACACCTGCATTTGTAGGAACACCTGACTCAAAGGGGAAGAAAACTCAGTTCTCTAAAACACCTCCATTTGACTTGTATGATATCAGCCGTTATTTTGATTTTGAGCAAAGTTGTATTGATGTGTATTGTATAAACATTTCTGCTATTTTTGAAAGATAATATAGAAAGACTTCTTTAGAAAGCTCTTCTGAAAATATTTGATTTGTTTTTGAGTTATGCTAGGCAATTTATTAGATTTTCCTCTTACAATGTCATTTCCACTTGAAGCTGTTTTGAAAGTGGTGGACTGCTTAGAAATATACAAGACATAGGTTCTTTGTAGCTCCTTTGCTAAAGTTGTTGTATTTTCTTGCAGTAATATTTGTTACACCCCGTTCTATCTTTAAACATTTTTTTGGTAAAAAGGTAGGGAATTGGTGAGAATACCACCTCACTTTGATATAAATGGTTGTGTTATTCATTCTGTGTTGCAAGAAGCAATTATTGATGGAACATATGGGAATCTAAAAAAGTGACAAAACAGAAAAAGAAAAAATAGAACAAAAAATCTGTCTTGTCTACTTTTAAAAACTAGTAATATAATTTCTTCCTTTCTGTCTTTACAGCATTCAGAGTTTAGGTTGTGAAGAAGGAACATCAAAATCTCCTGCTTTCTTTTCTCTCGTGAACTTCTCCCAGAAGTCACCTGGCTTTAATTTATTTGACTTTTCTGTGTTTGGGGCAGAAAATTCATGTGATGAGGTAAAAATAAGTACTTGAGAATATTAAATTTCCACAAAGCAAAATATGCTAAGCACACAGCATTGACAGTGAATGAGGTTTTTGAGACTGGTTGTTTTTGTGGCAAATAATTTTTTTTACTGGCTTACTTAATTTTACATTCAATATCCTCTGAAAATACTTATCTCCTTTCCTGGTGATCCCCCTGTGATGACTTCTGGTCAAGTATGAATCATTTCCATATGGGCAAGATTGGATCTTGTGCAAATATACAGCCCAGTAGATTCACAAAAAGGCTGCTGGTTCAGCATTGCAATGCAAAACTTTAGGTACCCTAGGAAAATTCACAACTCGCATGCCTATCCTATGTGGTTTTGTCATGCTGAAGCGGGGAATCAGATACTTAAAATTCTACCCCCCCCCCCCCCCCCCCCCCTCCATTTTTCACAAAATGCAGAACACTGAGAAAGGGAGTGAAGGGCTATTTATTAGGAGTACTGGAGAACAAATATTGATTAGCTATACTTAAATGGAGGAGACAGGTAGGCAACTAATTGGAATAGGGAGTGGAATCCAGCTCTTCCTTTTTCTTTGCAGGTCCCCTAGTTACAGAGCTCTAGAGTAATTTTTACTCTCTTGGGCTAATAGGTAGATAACTGAGTATTTAGGGTACATGTGTGTCAGTGCATATCAGGTATCACTGGCTGGCAATGTCGTTTCAAACCCTGTTATAGAAATAAGGGATTTGAACGCAGGTATCTCCTATTTCAGTGGGTGGGCTCAGTCTTGAGGTTACTAGGTAAAAGCTGAAGGAGGGAAGAAGAAAAGCATCATTTTGTCTTGTGTTTACAAGATGTGTGTTGTTGAGATTTCCTAGCATCAGCTGCCTGTATGAGAGAATACACTGGTGAGTAGTTAGTGAATTGTTTAGGAATGAGGTAGGTATTAAGTCACTTAGTGCTGTCAGAACCCATGTTATTTTGTGCCTGCTCAGAGGCAGAAACCAAGAATTTATTAGCCTGTACTAGTCACGTGGGATTCTCTGAAGTTAGATGGGAGTTTTGAAGGACCTAAGTATCTATTATAAATCTAGCCTAAGAACTACTCTCTAGAGTGATGAGTGGTTATTCAGCTACTCTTTCTGGCAATATCAGGTCCTACTCAGTAGGCAGTAATTATGTTGTTGCTTAGAGGTTTTTCTAAAATGTCACAGAATGAAATAATTTTGCATCTTTTCAGTTTAAAAAGCCAGATCAGATTTTGTTCTGTTCTCAACCCCTGTTCTTGCAGCTTTAGGGACTGATACATACATTTAAATGCAGATTTTGTGAAGGCTGCTAACATTCACTGGGACAGTGTCTTTCTCACCAAAAGTGAATGAACTAATTACATTAGAGCTTATCTTTTGTGTTTCTCATGTGTTAAATAAAATGGCTGTTTAAATTTCAGACAGAGGAAAGTTATTCTGTGGGAAATTTGAACCCTCTCTCCCCACACAAAGATACTGGTAAGTCTGAATCAGATGTATTTGCGTATACCAGCTGTCTTCTACTGGTGCTTCTGTGACTGACAAGCTCGTGAGCCTGCTTAATAGGGCACCTTTGGTTGTCTAAAAAGATGTTCAGTGGTGACACTGTAGTTCAGTCGTTTATTATGTTCATTTGTGGTTTGTCTAACTTAAGTCTTTCCCTGCACATTTGGCTTCAGATATATGAGATGTCATGAAAAAAAGAGGTATGAGAAAGGAATAGGGATAGTGTTATGTGTGTTTGAAGCAAACTGAGAGAACCTGCAAGGGAGAAAAAAAATTTAAATGTCAAAGCTTTTTCACTGATGAAAACAACAGATTTTTTTGAGTGTAAAAAAGCTACAGTATTTAGTAAATGCTGCTTTTTAACTTGAGGCTACCAGCTTAGTATTGTAAAGAGTACATCTTTTGGGTTTTTTCGCCCCCTCAACTAGAATGAAAATAACGTTTTCATTTAGTTAAAGAAATGTTGACAGTAAACTGACTTCCATCAGTTTAAACTGTTGGAGGTATGCAATGTAAAAATAGCACAAGTAAAAGTGAGGAGAATCAGATTTAATAAACAGTGTCTTCCACTTAGTATTAAGTGAACTATGCATTTTTACACATTCTGTGTGAAATCCTGGCTTTACTGAAATAAAAATTTTCATGATATCAATAGGATCAAAACTTATTCTTGATCAAACAGTTTTCTGAGGGGAACTGTAACTACCTTTTTTTTTTTTTGAGGTGTGGCAAGTTCAAAGGTACTTTTTTTTGAAGTGATGAGTATAAGGTTATATGCATATATAACTGTTGCAGAGAACAGTGTGTGACTTTTGTGTTACTAAATATAAAACTCATGTATTTTTCTGTCAGTAGCTTTGTTTCTCAGAGTGTTTTAGTGGCTGGTGGCATTGTTTGCTAGAGAAGAAAGAATCTGCAAAAATGTATCAGTTATCAAACACTGCTGCTTAGTATTCTAAATATTTTGTCTAGTATATCACGCAGAAGTGTTTTCTTGTTCTAAATCATTCAAGTACTTCACACTTCATTCTATGTAGATTCTAGTAACGCCCTCCTGGAAGTACCATTTCTAGTACAGAAATAAACACACAACTGTAGGCTGATACTTGGCAGGGTGTTGAGAATACAATATTGTTAAAGAAACATATTATGCTGAATGCAGTATTCTTACAGTAGATTTAATCTAACAATAAATATAATATGTATTCCATATAGGAAGCTCGTTTGGGAAATCAGAAAGTGAGGATGCATTTGCTTTTCCCTTCCCCTCGGAATCAACTTCTCATGCATTTGGAGATGGAAAAGATGACTTTAGTTTTCCATTTGCATTTGGACAGGATCAGAGATCATCACAGTCTCCTTCTGTGAAAGGTTTTCATTCTTCCTTACAAAATACAAAGCCATTTACGTTCTTTTGAATACCTTTGACTTCCTTTTAAATTTTTTTCCTACTTAGCCTTGACAAATGTTTTCAGTTTCTTAACTTAAAGTACAAAGCATTTCATCTTCTCCTTTCATTTCATGTAAGAATACATTATTGCAATTGCTGCAATTCTATGTTTATGTTCATCAAGCACATATGCTTTGAGATGTAGCTTTTAGTTTTCTTACTTATTTTCTATATACATTGTTTTCATAAAATGTTATGGAACTTTCTTGCTAAACTGGCACTGAGAAGCAGCAGAAATATCATTTTACAGTAATGTGTCAAGTTAATTCAACATCTGTAAGAGCGTCTAAACTTCTAGATGAGTACTCTCAGCCTCTGATATAAACCAAATAACTTGTGTTGGAGTAACTGTTTATTGTAGCTGTAAAAGCTGAATTTGAGTTAAACCCGATGTTTTTGAATTGTTACACACATTTATAACATTTTTGAAATAAATATTACTGTTGATTTTATGTAAAGTTTTGTAGGTATTTCTTAATATTGGAAGTGAAATGTAATTATAATACTGAACATTTAAACTTCTGTCTTTCTAACTTGAAATACTGAAAGCAAGTTCCTTCCTCTTTATCTAGTATTTTTTAAAAAACCTCTCCAACAACAAAACCCCAAAAGCAGACAGTTCCCAAAGTCTAACTTTTGTCAGTACACCTATATCCGCCAGTTCTCCACAAATGGCTCCTTATGGAATGGCTGGCTATAAAGACAGTATCAGGGTTACTCAGCAAGGAATGCTGTTCTGAGCCACCACAGCGCTGTGTCCTGTGAATCCCTCAGAACCATCTTCTCTAAACTCCGCAGTTTCACATTTATGACCTTTGAAGGAAATACCAGATCACTTTTGAGTTTTTCCCCCGTTACATGTGAAATGTAAGTTACTGATTTTTGAAACTCTATGAATTTATAAGGGAAATGGGGTTTCTCAGTCACTTACTATGAAGTGACCACCATGCCTGACAGCAGGCAAGCAAAATGCTGAAATGGAAGCAAAGCAAATAAAGAATAGACCCTGTCATTCAGCAGACTTCACAGAAGACATTGCAAATGCACAAACTGATTGGAAGGGCACGTGGACTGAGCGGAACAAGTTGACAAAAAGCATCCTACCAGTATAGTCTGCACAGCCTGCCAATAAAATGTCAGCAGAGTGCAAAGGGGATTCTTTTTAGAAGAATCCCCTTCCCTCTGCTGACCTGCAAAGCCCTAAATGACCAAAAGCTTGGTTACATATGCCACTATTTCTCTTCTGCCAAACTCCTGAATGCCTTGGGACTTCTGTGCAGTTCAGCTTCTCCTTAAGTACTTGTGCCTAGAGATTTGTGAAAGTTGGATTTTTTTATTTTATTTTTTTTTTACTGGAGAGGGATTCAGGAAGTTTTAGTGAAGTGCTGCTGAGATCTGGCTAATAAGAAGTGAGACACAGGGATTTCGTGAACTTTATGCTCTCCAAATGTGGGTTTCCATGTTAATCTATTTAAAACTTTTTCTGATCTACTACGTACCTCTGAATATGAAAAACATAAGCTAGAAGCAAGTTTAAGAGCCTATCTATGTTATTTGGGGTAGTGGTTTATGGTACACTACTGGCACATATTTTGAAATCATTTAGAAAGCTGGAAAGTACAATTTTTTTTTTTGCTCAGTTATTCCATACCTGAAGCTTGCTTTCCTGCCTTCTGATGAATTCTGTCATCCACGTCTCTGACATTACAGTCTGGTAGTCAAGGCTGCTGGCTGAAGTGGGAGAAACCATAGTTCTCGGTCTTTCTGGGTGTTTACTTACACAAATTGGATAGGCTGATGAATAACATAAAAGAGAAAGCTACTTCAGAAAAGGCAACCACTCAGTATTCGGGAAACTTTCCTGAAATCTGAGATCATGAACTGCTTATAAACATACACTGAGATTTTTCATTAGTATCTGTCAAATTCTCCCTAGAAATGATCCCTTGTTATTATGCCTATAAAATCAATAGCAGTTATGTTGCTGGACTGCCAAGCCTAGCATGTATCTCCCTGACCAATGTATTTTTGTTTTGTCCTTTACATACACACCTGACTACACTTGTCTGAAAGCATAGACAGGGTCCTCTTGTCAGTGTAGCAGGGGCTGCTTGAGAGCAAAGGGCTATTTGTTCATTACCGCTTGTTATTTGCAGTTACAGCCGCTGTGGTGCAGATGCAGTAAATGGACTGTGCAGTTGTTCCTCATTCCTTAATGTGAAATAAGTAAGTTTAATTTGTATCACTGTTGAAAGTGTGGAAGGCTAACTTGGCTGACCCTGTACTCCAGTAGGTGAAGAACAGGTGTTACTCACACAACTAGAACTTAGGGACCAGTAACCTCCAGCAGTGGCATAGTGATGGCAGGTGGGAGCTGTAATCTCTTAGAAGTGGTGCAGGCATCTGCAAAGTGGTAATACGGTTATACTGTGTACTTCTGCTGTGAATCTTTGAAGGTGGGGGTTGCCTTCTTGTTCCATTGCACCTAGTAAAATAGAGTTCAGGTTCACACTGAAGCCCTAAGGTAAGAACAATAAAACCCCTCTCTTAAATAGGCAGAGCAGGGGTTTGACTTTGAATCTTATATGAGTATCCTAACCAGAAGGCAAATGTTTATTTAGGGCCCTGATACCTTTCCTGTTCCATTTAAGTTTTTAATGATGTTTTTGACAGAAAACTATTTAACTTGAAAATTCCTTGTAAAAGCTAGTGTATCACCCAGGATTAAGTCAGTGCTGGTTAAATACTTTGTGTGACCAAAATGGTAGGAAATATTATGATATTTGAATAAATTAATTTTGTAATTTGTTAAGTAAATTTTTTTAAGTGAAGAATGAAATTTACACTCTTATCTGCTGCTGCCAGGAGGAAGAAACTGACACCTCAGCTTTCTTTCTCCCACAGAAATAATACCTGTGTGGAGATGTCCTTTTTCTGATCAGAAATAACACAAAGAGCATTTCTACACTTTTGCCTTGTTGTGTGAAGTGGTCTTCCAGTAAAAAAAAATTCATTATAATTTGTAAGGTGATAAAACTCTTTGTCTGGAGACCCATCTACTATTTTACTGTTAATTTTACTGATGCATAACTGTAAAGCATGCTTATAGACATTCCAGGATATTTGGCTAACAAATAAGCAATGGCTGGATAGGTTTGATACTAAAAAAAATAACTAGGAGGTAAAGACTAATGGAATGACTTCCAGGAGTTGTGGGATATACCATTAATTTTAATGTAGTGCTGTTTTATGGCTTCACACACCACCTTTGATAACTCTTACCACTTAAAAATCAGGTTTCCAGTTAAGCGCAATTTATTAATTTTCTGTAACTTCAGCCTAGGTCTATCACTCTAAAGCATATATGCACAGCATAGCATTCTTCAGGACAAACTTCATTGTGCTGTTGTATAGAATGCTCAAGGTGATAAAAACACAAGGGTTCCTTAATTTTGTGTCAGAAAAACATTCAAGTGTGGATGGGGCATGTGATAGTGTTAAAACTGGTTCTTTACCATATTAACTTTTCAATTGTAACATTATTTTAATACTTTGAGGAAAAAAATTGTATATAGCATTGTAGCCTCATGTCATATAATTGGTCACTCATTTTATGTGTAGTATAGTAAGAGCTACCAGAATTCTGAGTTACAACTTACAGCGCTGTTTAGAGAACATTAAATAGAGCCGTGGGTCTACTTCTAGCTACTTGTTAAGATTGATAGTAGGGTGCAAAAAATATGACCTGGATCTTTAAACACAGAACGATTAATTAAAAGCCTGATTTCAGTGGCAACTGTTCACAGTCCGAGTTGCAGTCTTTCCACAAAATTCAAGAAAATTACTGCACCGAACCCCACTGAAATTTTGCACGTGGCTGGCTGCCCAGTCTGGGCCCTATACAAAGAATAAATTTTTATTTTATTTTTCATGTAAAGACTATGAATATAATTAAAACTTAATGTTGCAAGTAAAGGGGCATTGCTGGATATATGTGGGTAAATGCAAACTTTGGGCACAGGCATGGAAGAAGCAGCATTGCACTGTAAGAAAACAATCTTACACGATAGCATTAATATGCTTAAGCATTTCAAGGAAATAAGCTTTAAGTGCTACTTATTGTAACAGCTTGGAATATGTAGACTTACAGTATTACGTGGCAGTAACCTCCCCAGCACAAGGCTGATTGCAGGGTAGCAAGAGTTGGCTAATCCTTTTCGGCCAATGACATAAAGCAAGGATTAGTTTTTCATTTACTGCAACTGAGTGGGTCATTAGGATCCAAAGACGCTAATGAGCCTGAACAGGCAATTGGATTCTGATTTCAAAGTTATGGGCTAGTTTAAAAGGAGATGATTGTGTCTTTTAATGATTTAAAACATGATGTTTCACTGACCTTTTTCCTGAAAAAAATGAATGAAGGATATAACCGTGTAACACAAACCTGGAATGCTGATTTTTTCTCTTGGAACTTGAGTTGTTGCCAGATTCATTGCCTTAGAGGCTGAATGGCTCATTTAGAAATATCTCTGTTGCCTTGCTTTTATGTTCTGCTCTTGATGTCTCCAGAGTTGACACAAGTCACATGCAATCAAGTCTATATTCCTGGTGGACAGGCACTGTCCTAATATTCTCTGACTCACACCCAGGTTGTTTGCAGCTCAGCAGTTCTGCTTCCAGACACATTACTTTGTGTTCTGATGCTAACATCTTGCTGAGAAACTGCCTCTTGGCACGTTGTTTCTTGAATCCTGTACCTTGCTTGATTTGATGTGAAGATGATGCTCTTTTTAGCACTTGCAACACGTTACCTTTGGAAAGGTAAATTTTTCCACTCACCTTGCTGCATCTCAGATTTTCTTCTTTTCAATAGTCATTTGGATTCAGCAATAATAGGTAGCTTGTAATTGGTTTCATTCAAATCAAAAGATGCTTCCAAAAGGGTATAAAATAAAATATCACAAGATGGACATTTCCGTATTAATAGAATGTTTAAACATATACAAAAGGCAAATGCTTTCAATGTTACAATTCCCCATGAGAAATAGAGTCAAATGTTTTAATAACATAAACTTAATTTTCTGTATTGTACCACAATCCACAAAGCAGCCACAAAATCATTTCACGCAGTAGAGGACTTACTCCATAATCCTTTGAGACGTGGGTTGGGGAAAATCAAGGAAAGAAGTACAGAGCTAAGTGAAAAAAAGAGTTCATGCTAGTGGGGAACCAGCTGTTACAACTGGTGGGAAGCTTGGTATTTGACAGCCCATGCAGCTTGGTAGTTGACATGCCATACTGAAGCTCAGTTCGGAGCTTGCAGGTCTTCTCTGCTCCCTTCTGCTGGAGCAGGACTGCCTTGAGCTGAGTGTGGTCTCTTGCTGCTTTTTTCTTTTTCTTGAGGCACGTGTTTGGTTAGTTTTACTATTTCCACAAAATGCATGATGCTGTGATCAGTGATGTTGCTCACTGCCACAGCTGCAAACGGCTCATGTCTAGAATCTGTGGGTATCAGAAACGGTTAAAAATATTTCTTAAGAATTATCCACAGAACCCTTTTTAAGCAATGTTTCCATTACATTTCAGGGAGGTGTCAAACCTCTGAAGCACTCTACTAGCCGTTATCCAAGCAGGACTGGTGTGCACCACAATTTCAAATCATGCCATATGGATTGACAAATGTCACTGGATACAATACATACTTCAAGGTGATTTTTTGCCTTGGGAATCTTGCCCTGAACACTTGACCAGTCATGTTTCTCACTGCTACATGTATTGAAGGACTTATATGCAGCTGCCTCTTTCTTTTTCTCCCTCAAAGTTGGAAGAGGCTCTCGGAAATATGCCAGTATTACCAATGTGATCTTAGAGGTGAGATGTTAAAACTTCAGACCCTGACTACCTGTGCTTATTGCAAACCCATTGCTTACTGTTGCTGTTTTTTTGTTTGCTGTAAGAAGAGTAATGCAGAACATGGCTTATTAGGTTTTTTTTTCCCCCCCCATCTTGAGCTAATACTTGTGACTCATCGTCAGGGGCCAAAGAGCAGTCGAGTTTTGATAAAAAAGATGTAAATCACAGATTATGTGGAAACTAACACTGAACTTCAGAGGTGCTTTTAAACTTTTAAACTTAAGTTGGCCATCCATCCAGAGCACTTGAAAGAAGGTTCTTTGAAGTAGGTCCTGACTTCATGTAAACTTCCACTTTAACTTGGATTCTGCACTTACCAGGTTTCGAAAAAATAGACAATTTTTTTTGCTAGCACAGGAGAAGCATTCTGATTGCAAAACCAGTGTGATAACTGTTGGATAGATTTTTCTGCTTTAGGCTTACTTCATAGATCTGAGAGCTGCGAGAGTGGCTCTACACTGTGGGGTTTGGCGGCAATGATGTTGTTGCTGCATAAGCTTGTAGTTCTCATTTGTCAATTACAAATTAATATAGTACAGTAGTGACTAAAAATTATAATCTGCTGAGTGCGTGATACCACATATGGTAAGAATGTAGTGTTATCGCTTACAGAGTTGTATCAAAATTACCAATTGTAGTGACAATTTTTTTGATGAATTGCTGAAAAACCCAATAATTTGAACGGAACAGATTAATTGTCCAGATTGCACTTTTAAATGGTCCTGAGATATTATTGGTGCTTATCAATAGGACACTTGGATTACTTGTCTGATGTTGCATTGAAACTATAGATCTGCCTTAGGTGACTCTATTGCCATGTTATTACAGTCATTGAGCATCTCACAATCCCCAGTAACATAAGGGAAAAAAAGTAACGTGAGGAAATGGGTTTGGGGTCAATTTGTTGAGAGGCACTGGATTATTGTAAGCTTCCCACAGGTCTACAAGTGGGATCACAAGCAAGAATATTAGCTCACATCTTCTGAAACTGTTGCTACTGCTTGGACCGCTGGACTGTCTATGGGTAAGTAAAACACATTTATCTCTGTGGCTGGCAATAGTAATATTTCCAACAGCTATACATTCACAGAAAAGAATTAAAAATATTAATGGTAGGCAAGAGATTTGTGTGCTAACATCAGGGGACCAGAAGAGTTTCCTTTCTGAAGAATCAGAAACATTGCATCAGACTGAAAGACCAAAACATCTGTGGGTTTGGCCTAAAGTGTATGCGCTGCCTGTGTCACTACGATAACCAGGGTTTGTGGGGGGATGAAAGGTCCACGCATACCATCTGCTCATGTCCCTGTGCTGATTTTGGAGAAGGAGGAAAGCACAGATGATCTAAAACAGAAGAATTCCTGTGATACCAAAATTGCTTTAGTGTTACCTTGGGTATCTCTGTGATACACAGCAAAAGCAAAGGGTTGAGGCCTAAGTCTTTTTCAGTTTGCAAATTACAAATTCACAGCGGCGTAAGGCTGGCAGCAGCATACACTACTTTGCATGTTTATTGCAGCTAGCTCACGTATTGCAGTGTCAATATTTTAACAGGGAACATTTTGCATCACAAAAAAAAAGAAAAAAAAAAGAGAAAGACGCTCCAGTAGATGATGCTGTGTGTATTGCAGTTCCTTTTGTTGAGTTTTATCTGAGCTGACACTACTGGAATAAAACAGATTGTCAAAGGCTGGGCAGAATGCAGAATGCTTTAATCATTTGCAAGTATTGGCATAAAGTAAAATAATCATTTGAATTTCTGTTTTCTGTCTTTTGCGGCTTACATTGTCAGTTATGGTGATGTTTTTGACAAGGGAGTGCTGCTGGGTTAGTGATTTCTTCCAGAGCTTCAGAAATAGTTAAGTTATCTGTTATTATCATCATATCAAGACTGACAGTTGATGGTCAGTGCTTAGATATTGTCTTGGTAAATTATAAAATGAAATTAAGAGCAGTAAATGCATCTCTCTGTTTTTATAAGGTTAATTCCATGGGATTATTTGTCATGTGTTTATATTCAGACTTGGCAGAATTCTTGGTACTTGTGAAATTGTGCAGAACAACTTCAGAGAATAGTGTGGTTTTTTTTCTGTAACAAAGCAGGGAAGATTGCTGAGCACACCTCTTGAAAGCTTGTAGTATTTTGGAAGTACTTAGATCTCTGCAGGGTTCTGAGTTATTTAGTTATTAGAACAAATGTGTGCTTTTATCTGCTGGTTTTGTCATGTGTTAGAGTACAGTGACCCTAATGCTATTGTAGTTTTATACCCTAATGATCTACACAGGTAACATTTAAGTATACATTACATTTCCTTGCTGAAGAACTAGTCCTTATAATAAGAAAGTTCTGTCATTGAGTGTTGTAATATAAATACAGTTTAATTAATGTACCAGGGTATTAAAACAAATAAATTGGAGAGAGAGAACAGCAATATTTAATATTGAAGTAAAAATTAACTCTTCACTCATATGACTCAATGATAATGAAGCATCAAGACATACAACTGCATTGTGCTGTAATTGCAATGTA
Organism: Falco punctatus; assembly: GCF_963210335.1. NCBI lineage: Eukaryota > Metazoa > Chordata > Aves > Falconiformes > Falconidae > Falco > Falco punctatus. Next base: position 41,419,912 of record NC_137587.1, on the reverse strand, counting down.
GATATGTGGAGTCATGAAGTATAAGCAGTGTGACTGTGGCATTGGCAAAAGAAAACAATAGTAACTGCTAAATCATTTTGATCATTATGGCTCAGATTTCAGGAACTGTGTAATAAATAAGCTAATAAAAGTTAGTTTTATGCAATCAGCTACTCCTAAATCAAAAATAGGTTGACTTTCTTACTCACTGTATGTGAGAACTGGATAAACTTTGTGTAAATATTCCTAGTTGGGAAAACATCACTACTGTTACGACTCAAAAGATTGATTTGGGAGCAATCCTTCCTATTCTCCCTTCACCAGTGAAAGCAAGCATGTGTCTGAATGGTTGTGTAGTTACAGCTGGGAGACCTATAGCTATTACCATTTATGTTAGAGGAGTGCCCGCAGGGTACGGCTTCATTTAGGGCCACATTGTGTTATGCATAATGAGAGACAGTCCAAGCCTTAAACATTTTACAATGTAAAAAGACTGGGCAGACAATGATGGGCCATATCATAGAATGCTGACTGTTTCCTACAAGTGCTGAGCACGTCTGGTTTCCAGTGAAGCCAATGGGAGTTAAGGCTGCTTAGCACCTCTCTCAGTACCATTCAGTCTGCTCTGTCAAGCCTGTAGACTCATTAAAAAGAAAATATCAACTAAAATAATAAAGAATGAGCAATTCCCACTAGTTTTGTAGCATTTGCAAAGGAGAAAAAGCCTTAAAATAAATGCTAGCCATTTGGAAAATGTGGTAGTTGGAAATAAAACAGAATTTCTCTTGTGGGCCAGGTTTTGTTAGGATGTCTCAGGAAGGCATCATGCACCAAATTGAAACTGGACCATTTCCACTAGATCAATATTACTGACAAGCCATGCTCTGAGCAGAGTTGTCATCAAGAACTTATGCTGGGAGAAATTTATAAATTCTGAAAAACAGCAGCTTTCGAAGTGTTGAATGTCCTTTCAAGTGCATGACAGTCTAGAAAGATGATGAAAGAAAATCTGATAAGGGAAGGAGAGGCAAATGGCAAGAAGGGAAAAATCATGGAAAAAAAGACAGACCAACAATTAGTGCCAGAGATGCAACACATTTATTCCTTCTTACTCCCAGCTTGTAGTAAGGTTATAGGTAAGAATAACCAACGTCTGCATGCTCTAGTGCTTTCAGAGCTGGGTGCAGGCAGAGCAAGGCAGACCTGCAGCACAGGTGTACGGAGCCCAGCGTTTGGCATGTTTCATTACACCACAGTGGTGCAGCAGTGCTCCTTGTGCAGGCCAGGTGCAAAGATGCTGCAGTCAGCGGCAGTATGCCAGTTAAGTGGCCTGGGAAGCTGGCCTTATTTTTCCTATAATAAATACCGCCTCTGTTGGGGTTATTTTTGTTGTCATTACTACAGTCAGCATTACAGCTTCTGGCAGCTGTTGTGGGAGGCGAAAAGAAGGCCATCCATATGGTGCTGCCTATCGTATCCAAGGTGTCTTGCATTTGGGAAGATTCTTACAAATGTCAGTGGTGGGTCATTTAAGGCCTGATTTTATTTCAGCAGAGTCAGCAGGGATTTTGGTATTTATTAGTAGGAGCAGAAAGAAAACCTTAATTCCTGGTAATTCTGTTTGTATTACATTAAACACAGCGTGTCACAGATGTGCACGGTATACTGTGAAAAACACAGGGTCATATGCTGCTGTCACCTGCTCTCCTGCAACAGTGGGACTGAAGCCAGAGCAGACCAGCAGGCAGGCAGGCCACTGTTTCAGGCCACCAATTTCACTTTTTCCATCCCCTGTGAGAGAAAAAAAAATTATGGGGAAGTAGATGTGATTCAGTAAACTTACTTATGCCACCTCCAGTCTCGCTGCTGGTGAGCTCTTGAGATGCTGAGATTATCACTTGGCCAGATGCGATGTTAGTTACTGTGTGTATCATAAGGTCTGGAGCAGAATGATAGACACGCAAAGTGAAAGGGAAGGCATTTAAACAGAGGTGGAATCAAGGGGAGGACAGGCAGGAAAACAGAAAATAAGTAAGAATCAGGATATCAGAAAAAGAACAAGATCACAAAGCATGAAGAAGGAATACCGGGTGGGAAAACAGATCCCAAAATGGGTCCTGTTAATTCCAGCTGAGTCACTCTTCTTTGACCCAAATGCAGTGTCTCCTCCCCGCTGTGCACTGGCTCCAGCGAGCACTGGGTACTACTCTGAGGACATGGCCAACTACTGCTAGGCAGGAATGTCTGCTTTCTTACCACTTTTATAGCTTATTGTTAGGACCTCAATAGCTGATTACATCAGCTTAGGTGGGCAGTGATCTGGGGAGATGCTGAAGTAAAGACATAGCAAGTAAAACCATTGCTGAAGTGGAGAGTAGCAAAGAAATTTGGAAATCCTGATGCAGAAATGCCTAAGTCCCTGTGTGCTTCCACTTACATAACTCGCCTGCTGTACAACGTGCCAGCCCTGGCACTCGATGCTGCCACACTGGCCTGGTTTGACCACGGCATAGAGTATATTTTCATTTGGTGTTTGCTTACAATGTGCCTCGTTGTTCTGCAGTGTTGACCTGAACATGCCAAAGCAGTCGCTGTTTGTGAAGTGATTAAGCTGCACTTAATCTAGGCACTGCTCTAGCCCAACAGGCTCTGCTAAAATTGATTTCTGCATCCGAGCTGCTTGCACCTGCTAGAACAGGACCCATGTCTGGGCAGCTTCTTGGCTATACTGTCAGGAACGCAAGGACACCTAGAGCATCATGGATGGAGGATACCTGTGACACTGGGGTGGGATGTATTTTGATGGATGGAGCCAATCCCCTGAACTCAGAGCTACTTCCTTCTTCATCACCTTGCGACAGCTAGAGGTACCACCCGATTTCAACAAATGAGTTTGTTGACAGAGTTATTCATAAGTGGCAATATTTGTCGTATGATAAATCTGTTTCCTCTGATGAGTTTATTTAATAAGAAGCCAGGTATCAGCTGAGTCTGATTACATTCCTGATGCTTTCTCAGAGCCTTGGCAAGTAGAGCAAGGACCAAGTGCATGTTACTTTTCAGCTTTGTTCCTTTCGCCAATACTTAGAGCATGGTGTAAATACCATTCACACACTCCCAGGGCTGGCAGATCTGGCTGTTCACACGTTCATGGTCAGCAAGAAGATTGTTTCCATAAACTGAGTATGTGCAAGCAGAGGCCATGCACACAGAGACAGCAGCCACGGTCCGTTCCACATGTTTCAGTTGTCAGCGTCTTACTTCCCAAAGCACATGTGGATATAGGGAGGTGTGGTACTAGTGCAGAGACTACATAATCTGCTGAATGAATGTAAAGCACTAACATCCTTGTGTGTTAGTGCCACTAAACAGATTTCTAATTAGAACATCTGTAAGTGCACTGTCACCATTTCTGGAGCCAGTCTTATTTTATTAAGGTCAATGGCCAAGCTCCAAATTTATTTGTTTTATTTAGCCTCTGGGGAGCTGGGTCTGTCCCTGGGCGAGTCATTAGTCTTCCTGTATCTCTGCTCTCAATGGGCAAAAATTAACATGTTAGTAATGGCTTTGTCCTCATCGTTATTTTTGTATGCTACAAGGTCTGTAAGAAGACATAATGTCTTTTATTAGACTGAACAAGTAGGAGAAAAGCTAACTTAATTTGACTTGGCTTCAGTTGTAACGGCACATCTTTTGGTTGTTTAGACTGCCAATGGAACAGGGCATGATTAACGTCTTTGTGGGAGTGAGCTGAGTGCCTTTTACATAAAAGTTTTACTTTCTGAATGCACAGTCATGATTCTGATAAACCTGAGTTATGATCTTAGTAACACATAAGCAAAACTCATCCCAGGATTCCCAGTGAAAACAGACCCATATGCCACTGCCCTACTTCTCCACTGATGCATCCAGCCTGGTTTGTTGACTTTGTCTCTTTCTGTTCCTGCTCCTTCTTCATACATCAGCAGCTTCATAAAGGCTGAACATACAATTTGCAGAATTGATGCCTCTTGTCTAGTATCAGGGAGGGATTTTGTAAATGCCTCTGCACATTTCTTTCTAATGTCTCATCTGAAAACATCATCTCTACCTACGATTTATACCCGCCGTGCTGCACTGCTGCCTACAAGGATTGTTCAAACTGCCCCTAAGGTGAAAAAGTCTGGGGTCACAGCACTGGTGGAGAGCACCCAGGGCACTGACTCCACTGCTGCCACCTAAGCCTGTGATTGAAGCTGTGCAGGAGATGGAAGCTTTTATGACAGGTTTTGGCATTGTGAAATATTACCTTTCTTCTGTGTTGCAGGTGAGTAGTTTTCCATGAGGAATATGGTTTATGGATGTCTGGGGTCCACTAAAACATTTTATTTCAAGCACTTAAAAGCTAGATTTCTTTACAGTGTAGAAAATCTAAAAGCTGAAATGACAATCTGAAAACTAAGTTCTGTGACTCTGGCCAGATCTGGTAAACCTTTCAGCATTGATGGAAAACAAAATATTCCAGCTGACGTTGACTTTATTCACATCTTGCTGATCAGCTTTTCTTGCAAAGCATTATGAGAAATATTCAGAGTTTTTATGAGAAAAATTCAGAGATTTGTCAGAACACATGTACAAGGCCAGCCTGCAGCTTGCTCTGAGCTGTCTGCTCGGGGTGCTACTCCCGTTTGCTCTCCAGGAGAGGAACAGTGTCCTCTGGCTGTGGCTGAGTATTTGCTGCAGAGGTAGCAGAGGAACAGTTCTTGGCTGGGGAAATGGGGAACCCTCTCAGTGTAGGCCATTTTAAACATACTCATGACAAGTATTGGGTTGCCATGTCTAGAATGTGTAACTATCTTGTTACAGTAATTAAAAGATACATTTTTCCATACCTGAAATGTTACAGACATTCGTAGCATATTTATTGGGAATAAATATAGCAAAGCTGTGCTGAGCTTTTTAGCTCAAAGACCTTCAGGTGGAAGCCTGGTGAAAGCCATTCCATGTTTTGGTTGAGATTTTTTTCACCAGGGACATAATCTTTCTTTCCCAGGAAAGACATGGTCTTTCTAAAGCTGTAGGCAGGCAAAGGCAACACTGTTAAGTTGGATGTTTAACAGAAGGTGGATTCTAACGCTGGAGCTGTGAGCTTCCTGAGCACAACCCTCACCTCTCCCGTGCATTTGGAACTGCTGTGGGTACCGTGGGCACGACCCTGGGCACATCGGCCTTTCTTTTTAGCCCCCAGACTAACAGAAAGGGTCCCCTCTTGCCCTAACAAAGTTAAATAAACTCATACATAGAATACATTAAAGATGATAATGTGCTGTTCGCTCATCCCTCTGTGTCTGTCTTTACTGATTTGTTCGGAGAAGGTCCTGCACCAACGCTGGGGCTGTACGTGACCAGCTCACCTTCCTGCACGGCGGTGGAAGAGCCGATCAGCCAGCGTGCAACCCTCAGCCAGGGGAAGCAGAAAAAAACCCAGTTGCCAGCACTTCCACCACATAAGATACAAGATTTATTGACTATTTCCTCCTATAGCACAACAATCTTCCCTTCTGCCAGAACATCTCCGAGACTGATCTTTCCTTAGGCTACGTATATCACCCCAACGACATTGTTTCCAAGATCAGCTCAACTCATACTAGTTATAGCTCAACTATATATAATATAGACAGCTCAACTGTGTGCAAAACAAACCAGATTTGGGTCTACTTTCATTACCTTTTGTGAGTGTGCACATGACATAATTTAAATAAGCTTATCCTACTCAGAATGAAAAAAACATTCCTACCACAGTTTAGGTAAACCAAGCAATTATTCTGTTACTAAGTGTAATTAATGCCTAATGATTTGCTTTGATTAATAGGACAATCAGCATCTGCTCTTAGAAACAGGGATTAGTAACCCAAGCTGTCTTTAATATTAGAAGGTAGGGGGTCCTTTTGTATTTAAATCTATTTTTCCACATTCGTCTCAAAGCAGGAAAGAAAAGCCCTGTGCTATATTATTCTGTAAGCAGGATAAAGGGAAGGTAGTACAGTTTTTTAAGAATATAGAGAAAACTTTATAAAGTCTTCATGAATTTGTGTTTTTGAATGAAATCCACGCTTCTCCATCCTTTAAGAAAGAAATTACTTTGATCTAATTCCCTGACAATTTTTACAGGCAAAATTACAGCCAAAGTATTTAAGATTTTGCATCTTCTAGGCAGTAGAGGCATCTGGAAGCAGCAATGGAATGGCATTTTTCAGAGATGGTAGTAATTTTTCTGAATCTCCTGATTAGTTTCTTTTTTTTTTTTTTCTTTTTTTTTTTTTTTTTTTGTTGCACTGAGTGGCTGAAGAATTACAACATACAATGAAGCTGCAAGGCTAATCATTCTTTATCATCTCCTATTGATCCTAAAGATAGAGATGGAGTGCAGTTAGAGGCAAACACTAATCCAATCGTATAACAGACATCCCCATATGGTTAGTCACCGGCTTTGCCTTAAGCCAATCAATAATCACTTTGATGAAGAAAAATAAATTTGTTTTGGTTTTTTTTTTTTTTTTTGTTGAAAGGTTGGTTAGTTGTCAGTCATTTGGCCTCTGAGTGCTGCATCTACCAAGTGATACGCAGGTGTTTCAGACACTTCAGCATCCATTCAAAAATAGCGCTTGCAATGGCTGGCAGATAACCAAGGAAATGGTTGTTGTTACTGGGATTACTACAGAGCCAAGGGCAGAATTAACTTGAGCCCCACATCTTGCTTCTAAAAGCCTTCCAAAGTGACTAAACACCTTGCAAATGAGTTGGGCTTTCATTGTAATAGCAACAAAAAATGTTGCTGAAGAAGTGATGTCAGCGCAAGCCATTGAACGCAGGAGGTGTGTGATGTAGGCTCACCTGGAGGCTTTTGTTCTCGGAATGGAGAGCGAGTCCCTCGTAGGCACCTGGTAAGCACTTGGTTCCTTCTGTTCATGCACGCTTTCACCAAAATGTTTATCTGCTGTGATACATGCAGTGCTGAACGTACAGAAGAGACACCATAAGCACTGACATTTCACATGGCTCTACTGCAGCCCCTCTCCGAGTTGCTTTGGTCAAGGGCAGACTCCTGCGCGTGGTCTCAGGCTGTGCACACATCCTCTGTACCCCTTCCTCTCTGCACAGAAACTGTATTTCAGATTCCCTCGCATAGGAATTTGTGCTGTAATTGCAGAGGGACTCTGGCAGGTCAGGACTGATGGTGAAGGATGATGGCTGATGATTAAACATTCACTGTGTGTGCAGTTTAATCCAGTGAATAATTCTGTAATACCAAATACTCAATAGTCACAACAAACTGCCTTTGACCACACGGCAGCTGCAACAAAAGCATTGCAATAAATTTAAAAAATAACATCAAGCACCTGAACACATAAAGGAAGTAAGACGTGCTGTGAGATGCCATACTTCCCATGTATTAATTAAATACATTGTATACTGAAAATTATCTCTTCCCTTGGATTTATTTCCTCTTAGCTAGTATCTTTACTTATATGGACTGCCTATTTCGTAAACCTGCATCAATTACAAGCTTAAGTTTTAATTAACTTCATCACCTTTTATTCTTTCTTTCTAATTATTGTGGCTTTACCATGCCTTGTGGGTGTGTGTTCCCTCCTGTGGCTTATCATGGTGCTGTAATTCAGGGTTTTATTTCACCTTCTGGAATCCAAGCTCTCTTGTTATCTTCTCTTGTCCTTCTGGAGGCCAGAGGCATGATAACTAAAGCAGGACATTTCCTCTTGTATCTTCCATTAGAACCACGTCTTCATGGTCTGTCTGTAATATTTGAAAACTAATAGGTGAGTAATCAGATCCTCTTTGCTGTTGTGCAAATCCCAGCTTGAAGCGTTACTCGTTATAACGTACATTGTGGACACGTCTTGGAACTTCAGGACGAAGCAGGAGCTGTGCAAGCACAGTCCCTGCACTATGGAACACGGCCAGGCCTGCCTACTCTTAGCCTACTTCACGTGGGTTGCATTACAATATGCAGCCAGTTCTGAACTGGATGGTGTGGAGGTACTTGAGCAGACTCAGGAAGAGTAGATCAGTGTTTTTGTGACTCCACACTAGACCCTCTCCATCTATATTGCTTGCACAGTGCCCAAATGCAGAAGTGATTTATCTGCAAGCTGGATAAGCTGCCAGGGGATAATGGCAAGGAAACAAAGAGCACTTGGAGTCCATAATGAAGCACTGACATTTATAGTTACTTTCCTCCAGCAGGTCTTTAAAATAGGGAATCTAAATACTAGCAGGTACCAAGCACTCAAGATGTCAGAATTTATTAGTGAAAGTTCTTTCTAAGCCAGTACATGTACTGCACGCAAAGTAGGAACCCAGCAAAAATAACCTGCCTAAAAGATGCTCAAAATCCAGCTTCTGGGCAAAATCTTTCCCAACATGTATTCACCAGCTGGAGGATGAGGACCACTTTGGTACATGTTTTCCGATAGGCCCCTGCATTCCTCATGGCACTGTGGTACATTTTTTTACCTTTGCTTGTAATTAAAGCTGCTGTTTGATTGGTCTTGACAGCAGTTTGAAGTGGTTTTTTTGTTCAACAATGTCACCAGGAAGTATATTAATGGAGAGATGCCAAAGGTATTAAAAGCTACAGAGTCCCATGCTACAATGGAGATACATTGTTGTGTTTATTCCAGTGCAATCTTTGCAATATAAAAGCAAAGGCAAAACATCTCCTGTGTTTCTTTCCTCCCTTGAATTCCATCTTTGACCACCCTATTCTCTTTGCAGATTGGTGAGCGGCAGTTGCTAAATATATGCATAATAGTGAAAACCACTACATAATACACTGCATTGAAAAAGAGTCCTGCCAGGCTTCTGGGTCAAGGGAAGGAATATCTCTTTCTTTCCTAGTTATCTTACCTTCCCATTTGTCTCCTTTCTGTTTATGAAAGAGCTGATGGGGAAGGTCTCCAGCTGATGAAGCTATTCAGAAAAAGACCTGACATTTTGAATCAAAATTCAGGCTGCCTCCAAACGTCGTACCCCAGTGCAATCAAACAATAATCAAAGTATAATGAAATTCATATTTACTCTGAAAACAGACTGCATACAGGTGTTTGATTTAAGAAACCCCAGATAATTGCTTTAGAAAGGAAAACTGTGACAAATGGGGGCGAAATGGATAATTGAGGTAGAGCATGAAAAAAAGTAATTCTTGAATCTATGGAAGGAAGAGACAAGAGCCAACTGTCTCAGCACAGATGTTTGCACTCTTAATCTATAGAGGAATGCATAGATGCACGGGGTCAAAGGCTTGGAAAGGGACCCCCATTTCACCGAAGTCCACCCCTGGCATCACAGGCAGGTTGGGGACAGACCTCAGGCTCGGACAGACGCACAGCACAGCACACACGCCAGTCCCTGCGTGCCTCCCTGACATCGATAGCAATTTTAACACCTCTAGTGTGTTAAATTAACACCTTCAGTGTGTTTAACACCTTTATTGTGTGTCAGTGAGAACTTAGGTGACGCTGGGGAGAAGATTTTACCCTGTGCTATGGGTGAATGTAAAAAATTGTAGCCCTAAACCAATGGCACATGTCCATCTGATTTATGGCACAAATTCCTTCTTGACCCCAAGCCTGTCACCAGTTTAACCCTGACTTTTTGATCAATCGCCCACCACTTGAGAGGTTTCTTGGGATCAGCAGAAGCACCAACTTAACTCACATGAAAATCCATCCACTTGTGGGTGTTTTGGAAGAGGCTGGAGAAAAGCAACTCCAAACCCCAAACTGGGCATTATGGGTGAAAACCAAATCCTCCAAGTCTTGTAACTGGTCAGAATTAGCCTCAAAGAGCGCGCAAAACAGAGAAGGGCTTTGGTATTTGGATGAGGGTACTGAAACCGAAATGTTGAAGACCTTACACAGAAGTCTGCCCTTGCCCATCGCAGGCAAATCCTTGCCTATCTCAAGCTCCAGGGAGGTGTACGAGGTAGATCAAGAAGAGTAAGGACTTGGGTACTCGGGTTAAAAGCCTTTCTTTGTGGCTTTTGGACCTGCAGATGAAGTGGTTTTGCCTGACCTGCTGATTCCATCACCTCCTTCAGGTCTTCCATAGTCCTAGTGTGGACTCTGCTGCCATGGAAATTCTCACGGACCAGGCGCTGCCCCAATCCCCCGACACTGTGGATAGAGCATCTCAGTAAGGTCTTTTTCTGGGTGACTACTTTGTCACTGTTTATTAAAGCTGCTCTTTGTAAGATGATTCCTGAGCTGTAAACCGATCCTGTTGGAGCAGGCAGGTAGGAATTACTGGCATGTGCTCAGAATTCCCAGGCAACTGTGTCAGGATGTGGCTTTGCTTGCCTTGTAAGACACGGGGGTACAGTCACAGAGGATAACGAAAGAGCACAAAACCAAGAAGGTGAAAAAGGCCTTTGTATGTCCTGTTTGTCACCCTTTACTCTGCCAGTTCAGGCAGCTGTGCTGCCATTGTTAGGAGCTCTAATGCAATGACCTGGAAGACCAAGGAGGACTGGGAGAGAAGCATTTAGGTGAAGATCCACAGTTTGCAAAGGCCCGTACACGTCCCGCACAAGTTCACACAGTTTGCCACAACTGGTGGCCTCATGTCTTACTGGCGTAAAACATCTCCAAGCAGAGTAATTCAGCAGTGGTGACAGCACCCAAGGACAGTGCAGCTGTGAGATGCTCCCTGGCCCACCGCTTAACATCCCAAAGAGTTTTGGGCGCTGCGGCAGGGTGAGCAGGGTTCCTCGGAGGGGAATTATCGCCACATATGTGAGATCTTCAGACTGTGGCTGAGACAGGTGAGTCCCAGATCAGTGGCACCTTGTGTGTGACCAGAGTAGAGTCTGCAGACTGCTGCTTAAAAGCAATGATCTACTGGATTTCTACCATTAAAATCCTCGTGTAAGGGTTTTGCTAAGTAGCCCAATCCAAAGGCTGGATTCTGCTCTGAGGAGTACGGACACCCAGCTCCCATCAATACCCGTTCGTGCTGCACACATCTGCCTGTGACCTGACACCAGGACATCCCAAAGTGATAGAGCACTTCAGAATGGTTCACATGCTTCAGAGGCTGGGTAAGAAATGTTATTGAGCTAAAGACAACATCAGCAGCATTAGAACTACCCACTCTGCTTCACGGCAGAGCTGACTCCATCAGTTCTTGCCCCTTCCCTGCCTCCCAGCTACAGGTTTAAAAACCCCAGCAAGACACATATCTTCAAAGCTTCCAGGGGCAAAACTTCCCTCTGCAGCCTTCATTGCATCTCTCAGTCTCTTATTCACAAGCGCAGAATTCACTGTATAATCCACACCTACTCAGCACAAAGATCATTCTTGACACTAGAGGAAAAGTTAATGTAGGAAGAAATAAAAGAATATGTAATTGAGATTTCCCCAGAGCAGAAAGGAGTGGAGAAATCTGCCACCGCATATCATGCGTCTCACTAACAGATACATATTCATTCTGCTTAAATGTATTCTGGTAGTTCTTATGTATTCCTTGTAGTTCCTAACCATTATATCTGATCTCTTTGTTAGAGACAGAAAATGCAGACTTAATAAGATGTCAACAGACAAGGAGTATAAAGTAATTGCCCATTACGCTATAAATGTGTTATAATCATTTGCCAGAGGGAAAAAAAGTCTAATTGAATGAAAACTCTTGATGGTTTCATTATGCTTCTATTAAGAGGCAGTCAGCCCTCCCGATCCAAATACAAGGCTTGATGCTTCTTGCATTTACATCTGCAGAAAATCTGAGGCAACTGCAATGTTACCGATGGCTTTGCAGCTATGCTGAACTGGAGTAAGAGAGCTCAGAGTGGGTCCTGAGCATTTCTGAGCCAGGATGAAATGAAAACATTTACCATGCATGTGGCTGAGGAAGAAAAATTCAATACAAATGAAAGCAAAGCTGAATAAAATGCCAGAGCTCTTTCCAGCAATGGCAGGAGTCAAACAAAGTCTGCATGTGCGAAGAAAGCAAAGGGCTAAATTCTGCCTTTCAAATCGCAGTGCTAAAAATCCAGGCTAATTATTTGCTTGTTAGTTATTAAATAAAACTTCCTATTCTCTGTCCTCCCTGCCACCAAGACAGAACACAGCTGTTGAAATTCCTTTCTGCCTTTGCCAAGATCAGCCCAGCCTTTTTCAATCACTCACTGACTCCTCCTTTCTCTGCTGCATCTTGTTCAAGCTCCTTGTCCTTGCCTTTGTGCCCTCATAATTCCAGCTCTCCCCCACTTCGTGTGCTACCCCCTGTGCATCCTCCATGCCCTATGTACCAACTTCAGCATCCTGTGCATCTGCTTCTCTGCGAATCTCTTGGCATTTTCCCCTCCTGCCACTATTTACAGCCTTCCTGAGGTGCTTCACAAACTCATCCCCCTCACCTATGTTCAATACTTTTTGAAGAACATTTTCTTCCATGACCTGAAATAAACACAACTCCTGGTGGCTTCATCTACTTACCACATGGCAACAGGAATCATCACTCCTCCTCTGCGTTAGGCTCACTAATATCTCTGCATTAGGCTCACTGAACATGGAGCTCCAGCGCTGGCGCGTTTGCCCGTGCTTCCCCAGCCCGTCCATCGTGGTGGCTGCTGTGGTTCGTGAGCTCTCTGGGGCAGGAATGACGAGTTGCTGTGGGGTCCCACCTGCGCCGTGAGGAACAGCAGGTAGCTTTGGATGCCTTCAAAACACCAGCAGGAGGGTGCCTCTGACTCCAGCAGGGGTATGGTGTGTGGGAGCTGGGGGGGAGGGGTGGGGAAAGGGGGAGCGCTGGGAGCAGCCTGCGATGCTGCTGGTGCCCTGCCTGTGGCAGGAGCCCTTGATGTCTCATCAGCTTCACCTGCCCACAGGCCTCCAGGGTCTGTGCCAGGTGAGACCTGTCCTCAAGAGGATTTTGGGATGTGGTTCATAAGGTCAGACAGAATGGATGCTCCTAAGTTATGCTGTCTCAGCAAAAAAAGATTTTTGGCGTGTTTTGTATCTTTTTCCAGCAGAAGCCAGCGCCAATGTATCATGCCTTTCAGAGGCTGACTTTTCTTAATTGCCCTCCGTGAGTCTCTGAAGCATCAGACACAACTCCCTGAGGATCTGCAGACCACTGATGGGAAAGTGTTTACCACTTACTTGTTGGCTTCCTCTGTTCAGACAAATTATTAAATGTACCTGAGCAGAGGTATCTGTGCTAGCTGAGGGCTTCTGTCGGCGGCGAGGACGCACTCTGGAGGTAGCGAAGAGCAGCGATCTCTTCTGCAAGGGGAGCTTAAAGTGGTTATAAAGCCAGAGCTGCTTCTTATCCTCACTTGCACTTCGGCAAAATGCTGTGTAAGTTACAAGGCAACAAAAAACCACACTGGCCATTACATATGTTGTGCAGATGATGCTCTAACTAAGATCACCACCCAAACCAGAGGGAAACAAATAACTATCTGCTTAGCAGTACATCCTTCTGGCCCTATGCCCTTAGGCTTCCCTGTCTTTCTATCTGTGTACCTACCTACCCAGGCAGTGTGTTGCATACCGAGTCATTTGCAGACTGGGAATGTAACAAAGTCTGCTTTCACTCCTCCCCTTTATCAATCTGGTTTTCTTTTTAGCAGATTTACATGTTACTGGTGTGAATTCATACCATCGTCAGCACCTTTTGCAAAGCTCCTGTCTGAGGCTCAGCACAATAAAAACCCTAGTAGTTTGTGCAGAAATGTACTGTGTAGAAAGAGTTAGCAGTGAAGCTGGTGGTTAGGCCTGTCTGGCCCCTCACTACCATTTTGTTAAGGAAAATATCCCACCTTTTCATTGGATTTGTTTTTGAGCGAATTACAGTGTGTCTCTCCCAACCTCTGAACTCACTGGCCATTTTCAACCACGTTTGCCAGTCAATTTCTGTACAGTTTTGCCAAGAAATAACAGAAGAGAGAGGCAGGTTGGTCCCTTTCTGATGGAAGGACAGGCAGAATTCAGTGGTCACCCAGTTCCAAAATAATGGAATTATCTAATCCCTTTTCACCTGCATCTAAACCTCAGTAGTTTTTAACATTTTCTTTTGGTGTAATACAGTCATGGCAAAGGGTTTAAAGGTGTTCGTATAAACTAGAAGTAATACTGCTGAAATATTTAGGCAAAATTTTTAGCTTGGACATGGAAAAATAGGATCTTTTTTAAAGAAAATTTGACTTTTAGTGAGAATTGAACCTTATCTTTCGTGCTCTTGCAAATCCCCTTCAAATGCATAAGTTACACTCTGACTTCAAAAGCATCCTGTATTTTCAATATTTTTCTCCTGCTGCCTTGGAATTGCAGTTATTCTGAGAAGAGGAAATCCAAATATATTTTGGAGAGATATCAAAGTATAGGTTTAGGAGACTAATTTTAGACACCCAGGGTTGAAGTTTTGACCAATGGGATTACATGGGTATAAACAACAGCAAAGCCCCAAATCTGGGAAAAATAACAAAGCAGAAAGGTCTTCTCAAAGAAGGACAATCCAACTTTTGCAAAAGCTGCCAAGGATTACTGTAAGGCAATAATTAATGACCATTGCTGCTGGGTCTCTAACTGATGCAGGGGGAATATTGATATAATCCTATTAGTGTGTTGCTCTCATTAATGTACTTATGTCAATTAGCTGAGCATTTTAGCAGAAAGGTGAATTTATGATTTTTTTTTTCTCCATCCAACATAGATTTTCAGTGCAAAAATCAATTTTGAACAACCACCAAAGATCAAGGTCCATTAATGAATCTTATCTGACACTAATGTTTTCTAATTACATTAAAATGTCACAACTAATTTAATAGCATCAGAGCTCCCTGCTTCATAAACAAACACACATTTGGTTACATTTCTAAAGAACTTACTTTTCAGGCAGGAAAAAGATGAATGGAAATTCCAGTTTCCATAATTTTCTACATTTCTGTCATTCTTAAGTTTTTTGTAATAAATAGTAACGAAAACCTGGGCTCAATGGAACATTAACCAACATCTCACCAGCCAAAACAACTGGGTTTTGGGGACTATTGAGAAGAATTTAGTTATCTTTGCCCCTTTCCTTCATTAAATACTAAGAAAGCCCTAGAAAACCGATTAAAGCAGCCTGAGCTGCTGTTCTTGTGTGCACTTGTGTCTTGGGGCAGTTGCTTGGGTGCAAAGCTGAAGCTGGATGATGCTGTCCTGGCTTTAGCACTGGACACCTTTGTGCGTGTGTGGCTGGTGGGCACTGCATGGCTCACCCTCATGGCTGCTCCTGCTCTGTGTGACCCAGGACACCGCTGGGCTCTGGCACCCATGTGCCACGGTCCGGGCAGTGTGGACGAAGGGGTGCAGGAGGGGGTAAAACTGGGCTCTGCTGAGTCCCTGGCTTGCGAGCCTGGTTTTAAGTGGGTGGAAAAGATGAGGGACCAGAGACTGCAGTGAAGACACAGCAAGCGTTTTCATCACTGGAACACACTCGAGCCTTGAAAATGAGTTAAAATAAGACACTGAACCAACAACTCTTCAAATGACTGATAACTGGGGCAACGAGAGGAGATCTTAACCTGATTCCCACTGTGCTTTTTGCTTCAACAAAACATAACAGCGGACTCTTTCACACCTGCCAGAGCTAGAGCCTCAGTAAGAGATTATGAGAGATGCACCCAGTGACTAAGTTCAGATACAAAAGCATTTCTGATTGGTTTCCTGCAAGACGAAATTCTGTTATAAAACCTGCTACTCATTTTCCATTGAAAGAGTAATTTGGGAAACTGTCTCTCTTTGTGCTCTAACTAGGCAGCAGATGGCTCCAGATAAGTTTTACTTCGTCCTATTGATTTCACTGCAGGGATTTAATTTTATTTCTCAGCAGAGCAGATTAAAATATGGGAGATGCTTTATAGGCTTCTGAAATGGCAGAAACCTGCCCCAAAGAAGCTACAGCATCAGTGTGTCACCGACAGCACCTCTTTCCCTTGTGTCAGCTCAGAGATGACCAGTTCCTCCCCACAGTCTGCCGTAGCATCATTTGGGTCCAGGGAATGGTGCTGACAGACCCAGTGCAAAGCAGAGACAACAAGCAGACAAAGGAAGAACAAGTGACTCTGAGGAAAAGAGGTGCGATGTGATTTTTTTTTAAAGCCTGTCCCCAGTGTGTGCTTGTTAAATAATTAATTGCTGTTATTTCCAAGCTCAGATCCATTTTCACACAAGACCCACTTTCAACTCCAGTGATTAAAAAAAAGGGATGCTTTTTTGTTGAGTCTTCTTCAGTGCAGCCCTGAAGCAATAAACCAAATTGACTGCTAAATTTAGACAAGGATACAGTCTGGTCAAGTCATCTCAGAGTCCATAAATTTATTAATAACTGAGATCAAGACAAGTCAGGAAAGAATCCCTGAGATGCAGAGCTGCTTCTCCTTTTAGTGGGTCAAGGATAGTTTGGGATATGAAACACGTGTTCTCCAACTTACGTGTCTAACTCCAGGTTTATTCT
This sequence comes from Falco punctatus, assembly GCF_963210335.1. NCBI lineage: Eukaryota > Metazoa > Chordata > Aves > Falconiformes > Falconidae > Falco > Falco punctatus. Next base: position 41,403,433 of record NC_137587.1, on the reverse strand, counting down.
CTTAACTATTAACTATTACTTCACTGAGGAAAAGCAACTGGCTAGACAGCCCTGAGCAGGACTTGTCCATGCTGAGGGGCTGCTTGTTCCAGCCCAGTGATTCCACATTTCTTCCTCTACCCTTGGGATTCCTGTCTTTTTCAGTAGTGGGTGGGCAACATGACCTTTTATAAGTTGCATTTCCTATGCGTTACCTAGCAAAGGAGGCCCTGAGAGTCTATTTGAGGCCCTAGTTGGTGCTTCTATATTTTTTGCAAAGCAGGTGTGATGGGTGCTCAGTTGTGTTACACAGTATGTAACCTTTTATCTTAGAACTTGTAAGGAGGCGGCTGGGTTTTTCACAATTTTTTCTGGGTAAGAAAACCAATCCATAGCAAGAAAAAGTGATCTGTCTCCAGTGCTACACAAATGAGGATACAGCAAAGTAGAAGATCCATTGCATGGCAAGGTAGGAAAAGAATGTGGTGGAAGATGAATGGGGAATTGGTTCCCTTCACTGGAGGAAGGGATTGAATCTTGTCTCACCTTCCAGGGAGGAAAGCGGGCAAGCAGGTGTCCCCTCAGAGTAGTTAATGGCATAGTCAGTCTTAACTGCCTCTCTTCATGTCCCTGTACTTCACAGGCATGGCCTGATGTGGCAAGAACTTCTCTCCTGAAGAAGCCGGGGAGCTTATCCAGGCACTAGACACTAGACCTGGCCTTCAGAGATACGTCTTCCATTTCTGTCATGATCTTCCTGCCCCATACAATGCATTTCTCCTGCAAGAGCAACACAGGTACAGCCAGCAGGGTCATAGATTTTATCATAATTCTATGTGTAACACTTGGGAAGAGCGTTCCATATGGAGTAGACCTTGTGTCCAGAAACTGCTCAGTGTTGAAAGAGGGACTAAGGTATTCGCTTAGAGCTACTTCTCTGTCATCTTCTCCTCCTGTTCATGCTGTCTCCTTCTCTTCCACCATCTCCTTTCATCTTCCCTTCTCTTCTCCCATTCATGCCAGAGGTTCAGTGTCTGCAAAGGGCTTATTCAGCTTTGCAGTGGCAGATCATGGCATCAGCTGCATCTGCAACAGGGAGTACATTAAAAACTAAAAAAAGCTAAGAGGGAGCTTGGAATCCAAGGATGTGGGGGAGGAAATGTGTCAGATGAGAATGGAGGTGTTTTGTACTACCTTTTCTCGCTGGAGAGCCCATTTTCCTGCAGTATTGCACTTCTGCACGAGCTGGTGAAGGCAAATATGAATGAGTTGTGTGATGCCACACTTCCTTTCTCTGAGGTTAGAGCTTGCACTCAGGAATATTACAGCCTTTTAGTTACTTAGCAGGAAGATCCCACTTTCATCTACTTTGCCATAACACCTCTGTGTCCATCACCCTTGTGAGTCAGGGAGAGAAAGACAAGAACTTGCTTCTGTGCTTAAAGCACAAGCTTGAGGCTGGGAGACTGCCTTGAACTTGACCCTGTCACTAACAGCATATAAATTAATCATCAAGTTTTCAGTGTCGATCAATGATTATGAAGATTACAACTCAGACTAATTAATGCGGCCACTTGAATTTTTAGCCAGTCCCCAAGCAGCAGCATGAATCCAACTCACCTTCTCCAGGTGGCTTCAGAGAGACTATTTACCCGAGTAAAGGGAGCAGACCTTGATCCACACCACCACACAAAAGGATTGGTGTTTGTTGGGGTCTGCAGTGGGTCTGGAGATGAGTTAGTTGACTTTAAAGACTTAGTCATGTTCCTTTAAGACAGCCACAAAAATGTCAAGCATCTAAACAGTGTGTGAAGAACCGGAACTTAGAACCGCAGCATACGGGCACCTACAGCAACAGCAAATAGCAAGCAAGAAGAAGGACACAGAAAGCCTGTCAGGGTCTGACACATGCATTATCTAAGACATATAAACAATATGTAAAAATAATAAATGCCATTTTGGCCATGTTGCCCGAACCCAGCCACGTAGATATAGTGTTTTTATGTCCGTCTTGACTTGCGTCGCCACCAATGTTTGCTTTACTTGGCCAGAATTCACTGCAAAACGTGTCAGCACAGATGTGGGTGACATACTCCTGTGCAGAAATCGGGGCATGCTGAACTTCACCCTAACAAAACCGTCGCACCATGCCACACTGCACGTGTGAGGGGGTGCAGCCCACCCCAGCCTGCCCCAGGTTTGCTCCTCGCCCAGCACACCTGATCCCTGTACAGAGGCTGAGGAGCAAACTGCTTTCAGAGCAGTCAGAAAAGCATAAGGCCAAACTGCCTTATTCAACACCGGTTGGCTTCCTTGTGCACAAAAAAGGATGAAATCGCTGCAGTTCAATTCCAGACTTCTGCCTTAAGTGATGAAAGGTCTTTATCTCCCTTTTCTGGCTCCCAAGAAGCTAAGAGTGAGACCAGATCTGTACCTGGTTTGGGCTGGAAAGCCTCAGTCCTTGGTGCTCCTTGATCAGCCCCTGCAGGTTTTCTCCTGCCCCCTATTTCAGGGCCTGGACGCCAACAGAGCCCCATGCTGGTACCTCCCCACCGCTTGCCCTCTCCCAGCCCTCCCTGTTATTGTCTGTGCTGCTCTGGACGCTGCACATTTTTCCTTTCCTCCTCCAGTGAGGAGCTGGGTTTCCCCGGGCAGGGTTTTGCCCTTGGCTGACGGGAAGCAGAAACACCCCGACGGTTACGGTGGAAGTCCCTCTGCTCACATTCCCGGGCTACAAACCTGAAATCAGAAATCATGGACATTAATAGGACGGCGCTCATTATGCTACCTGCTCCCGGTGACCAAATCTGCCCTCAGTGGGCCTGTTTCACAGAAGCTGAGGGTGTGATATAACGTACAGCTCCTGGTGTCAGTAAAGCCTTTTGCACCGGTGAGGAAAGAGTTCCTTCTTGGAAACAGCTACTTAACAGCCTTAGGGATTTTTTTTTTTTCCTTTTAAATTACCCAAGTTCAGCACTCTACTGAGCAAACAGGGGACAGTCCCCTAGAAGCAGTGACTGCCACCTATTTTCACCAGCAGCAATTCTCACATCTACTTGGCTATTCTTCTTAAATTGCTTTCTAATTTTCAGTATAAAGAGCATCTAGGGTACATGCTTTCCATGATTGCAGCTTTATTACAAACCTGTAAGGGGAAAAAAAAGAGCTTTCATTGTTGCTTTAATTCCTTTGAACTTCTGAATTCAGCTTTCCCAAAACATATGCACATACAAGGCAAAAAAAAAAAAGTGCTATTTGAAAGTGTGTCCAGAAGAAAGGTTGACGTATATTTTCTTGTTATTTTCTAATAAAAACCTGAGCAAATAATCACATTTCTGCAATTAGGATATTCACTAAATAACATGTATTTTGTATCAGCTGTTGGAATAAGAACCAAAATTAAAATAAATCCATTTCCAGAGCAACTGATGGGTATAAACCAGGGATGTAAATCTTGAACAGAGATCCATCCTCGGCACAACACAGAGCTTTGCAAATATGACTAACAGTTGATGTGCACAAGAAAAATAAGAGTAAAAATAAGCAGATTAAACACTGTTGTTTAGTTGACTTCTGCCATTACACATCTAGGCCAGATGCAGCCCTGGATTTCCAGTCATTGAAGAAAGAGCCTCATATAAAGAAAATCTATTTTGCAAAATACACAAGTGAAAGACCTTGGAAGGTCACCAAACCTAAACAGTTAAAAGCAATTGCATTTCAATTAAGCTGAATTGAAACAAACAGGCTTTAGAAAGAATGGTAAACACAGAAATGTTTCACTGAGCATTAAGATGAACAAAGAGCATATAGCTTCTGAAATGCCTTTTAAGAGCCATCTCATCCCAGCACAGCCATGAGATATTGCGCCGCATGAAACTCCCAACTTCTCCCCGCCAAGCGAAGCACAAAAATTAAATAGTTTTCCCTCTCCGTTTGAGATTAAATAATGGCCAGACAGCCATCTGAAGTAAAAGGGAAAGAAATGGCTGCACGGTATTAAGAGAGTTAATTATAGATGCAGATTAAAAGGCAAGACTGAGTGGTGGAAGAAAAGGGACGAGTAACCTCCGGCGCAGAGATACTGACATGCAGCAGTTGTCAGTCACCTAGCAACAAGTTTCCTATCCCTGCTGTGCTCTTTAATTCAGCAAATCTGCTCAGGATGTTGGGCTGTTCTCCTGACAAAACGCATTATGTAGTAGACTAAAGGATACAAAAATCCACTGTACACAACACTCTGCTCCCTATTGACCACTGATCCTTTCTCTCAACCCACAAAAGAGGCTTGCATAATGCTCTGAAAAGAGAAAAGTCTCAACAGAGAAAACATTTGCTTGTAATTGAGATTGACTACATAATGAAAATGATGTTCTTTTTTAAATTCAGCTTGTTGAGGCCATGCTTTTTGTCTCCTGGCTCTCAAAACCCATCCCTGCTGGGAAAAGGGGCAAACACTGTACAAACTCAAACCTGTAGGTTTTTTCCCTTCTTTTCACTGGAAGCACACACACGCACGCATGCACACACATGCATTTTGTGGCTAAATGGGCAAGATCGGCTCCTAAAGACTTAAACAAGTTTGAAAAAAGAGAAGAAAAATACGAAAATTGTGGTGTGTTTCTCTGTGGGACGGAAGCTGCCTTCTTTCTGAAGGGAAGATGAGATGTGGAGGGCAGAATATGCAATTGTTTTTGCTAAGATGTACCACTGTCTAAGGAGACGTTTTATCACTGAATCCATGCAATTAGTTATAAGCAAACCCCCATATGACACGTGCACCCAGAGACACACACCTCCCTACCTCTGCACCGAAGTCAGGACTGTGCTTTGAGATAATGATTCGCTACATATGAAGATTAAAGAGGGGAGTCAGTTAAAAAGACCTAATAAGTCTTGACACGGTGAACTCTACTGTGGTCCGTGGCAGAAGTTTGGGTGAGTGTTCCTTACAGAGCAATGTTACTGCTGCCACCACCAGGACAGCTGAGGGTGCTGGACCAGCAGTGCTGGGTGACTTTCTAAGGCTTATTGGGAGGTCTTGTCTTGAGTACAGAAGAACCTCGAAGCAGAGAAGGTAATGGGAGAGAAACTGTAGCCTCATCCAGCTCACATGGATCCCCACAGCAAACTCAGCAGAAGAAGACAAGTCCTCTGAAGAGGGGTTTGAGCCCAATTGGCACACTCAGCTCTTCGGGATGGAAGTGGTTTCTTTGTTGTGTTTGCAGAGCACCTAATACAGTGGAAGGCTGGCATCTGGGGAGCTCCACAAATGCAGATAATGGCAATAACACATGGCAAGCTTTCCCATCAACATCAACCAGTTGACTCCACAGCTGTGCCATTCCAGATAAACCAGTGGTAATGCCCCAAATTATCTGGAGTTCATCAGGCACATCAGTGTGGAGCACATTCTTACATCCAAAGCTGAGACTGCAGATGAGAGGGGACTGATCCAAAGCACAGCACAGGTAGGGAACATCATGAAAACCTGGCTTCCCTGGATAACAAAAGAGGGTCCCAGCTGCACTGGCAGAAGATCCATCACTTCACTGTCTAAAGCACTGGTGGTGCAGGTAGAACAGCACTTTCCTCCCTGGGCATCAGAACAACCTTCTCTTCATGCTCCACAGTGGGTATTTCCAGAGGTGATCAAACACATTCCCCACTTGTACCTATAACCCCTAGATGCTCATTCCTGCCCAAATGCCCCCTTCCCTTTGCCAGGCTGAGCACTACCAGGCACTTGCTGGATGTGTTGCCACCACTGTTACTGCAGAAGGGGAGAGATCTGGCCACAGCTTGCCTGGTCCTTAACTTTGTTCTGCCCAACTGGCCATCCATTCCTCTGCTGACTTCACCCATATTGCCCAGCTTGTCGTACAGGGCTGCTCTGAGCCATAGCACGTTGGGGGAAAAATCGCCAATGGACATATCTCAGCTGACAACATACACCCAGATCTTGGTCTTTTTGTTTTCGGCACAGAGCCAGGGGCAATTGGTGTGGGCTTTCCTTTGGGATCAGCTCACCAAATAACGGTAATAGTGAAATGATGTGTCACTAATAAGAGATGGGTAATGCTGAGTTTATTGTCTGGCTTATTGAAACATGTTTAACAATTTCTCTTCCAGACCAATGTTCTCACCAGTCTTTGGCATTGCTTTGTATACCAAATAACAAGTTGCATTCTTTGTTTCATTTATTTTAATAGCTATGGCTCTGAAGATAAGGAGTGTTAATATAAGCAGCATTCACTCAAATGTGAGTATAACACAGCCTATTAAAAAATAAAGGAATGGGAAAAGCTGCCATGAGTGTGCTGTGCATCGACAACCAAGAAAATGTAGACTTTTGTTTTTAAAGGTTTCTCTTTAAAAAGGATTGTTCTTTTGAAAACAATCAATTAATTTTCAATATTTTTCTTCTTTTTAAGCAAAACAAAAATTATTTTCAGTCAGAAAAATAAAAATCGTACAAAAATTGTGAAGATGATTTCAACTGACTAATATGAACTTCAGGGACAGCTTCATGAAGTTGGAAAGGTCGGAAGGTAATGTGCAACAGTAAAAAAGTGAGTTATGTGAACTCCCCAAAGAGATTTTAAAACCCTGAAATAGTAGAAGGTTTAGAAGAGTGTAATGGGAAAAAAGCTCTGAAGATGTGAATAATTGTGGTGCTAGTGAAATACATCTATCTCCAGAAACAGCGTAGCATTGTTTACTACAGAATTTAAGACCCTCTGTCACTCAGAGTGTGCTGACAGATTTCGTAGGAGTTACAAAGAAAATTCCTTGTGAAGGAGTTGGATCAGCATGCAAGACTCCGAATTGCTAAAAAAAAGAAAAAGAAAAAAATTAAAAATAATCCAAGCAGTAACTTCCAGTACTATAAAATGAAAGGAACACGTAAAAGTATTTACACCTATTTCTGGAGATTTATAAATATGGTAAACAGGGTTATTTTTTAAAATCTACCGAGAATAACAATTTGTGTAAATCCTGCCCTAGCTTGACTCTGTGTAACTCCTCTCCCGCTGAGCCAGCGCAGACCTGCTGCAGAAAGGACCTTGTCTTCAAAAACCAGAATTTCTGCTAAGCAGGACATTAATTTTCAAATATAGTTTTCAGAAAAAGTTTTAGCTCAGAAAAGATAAAATTGAAGTGGACACTGGGGTCAAGGTGGAATAGTTGGATCACATCCCACTAAAAATAGGAATCGCGAGGGATTCTCCTGTTGATATTTTAAACTTTTGTTCGTGCAAATTTTAATCAATTAAAATACATTATCTACCCTCTTAACTTTCTCAGAGAGGATTATCTGACATTTACTATTCACCAGTTTTGCTGAAAAGGTTAATAGTTCACAGGTTGAAGTTAGAAGTAAACAGAATTGATCATTCCTAATGCTTTGGCTGAAATGGAGGGGCTTTGTGTTGACAGGCTAGGAGATGTAATGAGCCTCTAGTACATTCTTAAGGCTTGTTTCATTTGCTCTGTGAATGGGGAAAGTAAAATTATAGTCTATAGGTGTTTTCCATGGTTCTTTCATAAGCAGGCCTCCTGACACCAATTAAAGAGATTATGTCATCAACTGAAAAGAAAGCTATAACCTTGTATGTTAATGCTGTGATTACTTAAGACAGGGTCACTGGACCCAATAGAACAGTGAATGACCTTGGTGAAATTAACTTCGGAGCTCAATTCCTAATTAACTGTTTTCAATGAAAGAATGTGTGATTTCAGGCTATTGGTCAAAATATTCACTTTTTTCTGTACAAGGACTTTGCCACCAGAAGTTAGTCTTCAGCAGCATAAAAAAAACAGGAATAAGATTAGGAAATGGCAAACAGCATGTCCATGAAAGCAGATATTGTGCCCTGGATATTTTCCTTGAAAAACGTAATTCTTTTGAGGCTTCTTTGCCCGCAGTGCAAAAATTACAGTCCTCGGGAGGAAATGACACATTTGAACATACATCCAGGACAGAAGAAATCGAAAAAACCTGCACCAAAATACTAAAATGTAGCTATGTATAAAATATAAGCATATATCTATAAATATTATAAATTTGCCATTTTTAAAATGGAATTGCAGCACATACAGAAAACCTGTCAGGGAAGCTGTATTTTGTACCATTGGAGAGGGATACAAAAAGAAGACGGGGAGGCATTTTTAAGCAGCTCTGTCTCCATTCTGTCTCAGGTAAGGGTAGCAATGCTCCAAAAGGAGGGCAGAAAGCCAGGGAAACCCTTGACTTTGTCTGCCGTGTGTCATGGGCTGAGCTCTATCAGCGGTGTGCACACAGAGATGCACACTCAGTCCTGTGTGGTCCCCTTGAAGCCGTTGCTCTGCACTGAACCTCTCCTGGATCTCTGATCATCTGTGCTAAAGTCTCACTTGCACGTGCTGCACCTTACCAGAAAGAAATACACATCTGAAAACATTTTCTATTTTTTATTCACTAATAACTATCCGATCTGGCTGCAAAAGAAGTCAGTTTAACACCTCAGTCTTTTTCTGCTTTCTTCAATAACTCTCTAGGTGTGCTCCAAGTCACATTCAAACTGGGAGTGCAAGTCCTGAGGATATTGCTAATCCAATACTCCAGCAAACAGCAAATTCTCCTTCAAAACTGTTGCAAAGTTAATGGCAACTTGCCTCATGTGTAGAAAGACTTCAGACCGAATCTACCCATCGGAACATGTTCCACTTCCATGGGGCTGAACTTACAGGGTGAGATGTTACGCCTGTGACAGCTCTGAGTATGGCAGAGGTTTCTTCCTCTGAAGGCTGAGCAAGGCAAGCGTGGTGGGCAGCCAGGGTGTTATCCACCACCAGGACGAGCCCTCTGGCTCTGGCTCTGCTTCTGCTACTGTACTGGGAGATGGAGCCGATTCCTCTCGGCTGCTGCTGCGATGGGATGAACATTGAAGTAGGTCAAGAAGGGGAAGCAGGAACCTCTCCCATCTGCCCACATGTAATTCTACGGGAAGAAGCGATTAAACAAAATGTCCTAGAGAAAGCCCAGAGTACCTGGTGCTCAGAGATAGTGGAGGTATCTATGTGCCATGGGCAAAACCCCAAAGGGAGCCTGTAGCGAAGCCAAGGAGTGAGCCAGTTTCCTGAAACTCCATTACTGTTCACAAACCACATCTGTGCCAACCATACAGTGCCACTGGGTGACCATCGGCCCAGCTGCCCCTCTCCTCACACAGAGCGAAAATATGCTCAGGCTTGGACACACTCACTGTTCATGGGAACACTCTGAAATATCAGAGTGCAAAAAAGTCTTTTCCCACGGTCACCAGGTTATGAGGCAACGTGCTTTATTGGGGATCCAGCTCTAGGGAACAGCTAAGGAGCTGCACTGCAAATTAAACTGGTGTGATCTGGATAGTATCACTGATACCTACCTGGAGATACGGCCTGCGCGCAGGTGGCAAGGCATTAATTAAACATAAAGATCTGTGAAACCTGTGACCATGTAATACAGGTGACACAAAACATGCAATTCACTTCAAATCTGACCAAATGTGGGTAGTTGCTTTCTCCAAGGACCAAGAAAAAAAAATCTTCTATAGCTTCCTGGCTTTGTTTTTATCACAGGACAAAACTATGCCTCTTAGACCGGGCACGAATGTAATCTAATAAGCCCCAGGGTTGGATATTGCCAACCTCACAGGGAATTCAGCCTCCCAGAGCACACTTCAGATAACAACATTTCACACTCCGGCCCCTGGCTATTAAACGGCAAAGGAGCAGTTAGTAAATTCGCTGAAAGGTGCAATTAAAAGCAATAGGGGCATTCTGCCCACTGAAAGCAATGTATTCTTTACTGCTTGTTTGTGCAAGAGGGAAAAGAAAAGGAAAGGAAAAGATTTCTCCCTTCATTATGGACCACCCAGGAAACTTTTTGTCTCGTAATTCTGACACCAGAAAGAAAAGAGATACTTGTTGCTTGCAGCGGTGCCTCAAGCTCTTATGTGCATTTCTCCCCATACAGTAAGGCTTCGGGAAGCTAATTGCATTAATGTGTTGTCCCAGTAAAAACAGGTGTTGCAACCCCTGCATTTTCTAAGGCTGAGTTTCATTAAGAACCTGCATTTTTGGGGGGTAGGAGCATGTGGTTTATAGAGAGGTGATATTTAAGGGACTGCAGTTGCACAAGACCACTAAATTGGAAAGGTTAGTAACTTGTGCCATGAAACCCTGCAGCTTATTGCCTACCAGAGCTAAACCCTGGGCAGTGCCCAGCTGGCTGTAGGAATTCAGCATGGGAGTGATTTCCAGAGAGTGGAAGTGAAGTCAGTTTGTGCAATTAGCCTTTTGGCCCATGCTTTAGCCTTTGCCTGAACCCAGTGATGCTCAGCGTGTTACAGGAGGCAGCTCTTTAGGTAAAGGCCTGTGAGCCTGCAGACCCACAGCCAGCAGGCTCTTTGCCACCATCTTCGTTCAAGACCCAGGTCAGAGTGAATGAAGTAGCTTTTAGTGAATAAATATTATAGTTGCAAAGAACATGGCAGAAACACTAAGGCTGGAAAGCATCCCAGCACTGAGTATTTTCTAGGAACAAGGATCAGTTTACAGGCTGAAGGGGAAGATCTGCTTACTCACATGAGTAAGGGCTACTAGCAGTAGGAAGGATTGCAAGATTAAGCTCTTTAGGAATGAAGTGCTAACGGGTCTGACAGTGAAATGACTCTGCAGTTGCTTACACGGTTGAGGATATGGCCTGTGACATAACACGCTCAGCCATGCAAGCTTCATGTGCACATGTCCATGTCAATACCAGCAACTTGCTAAGTGCACGTAATCCCTCCCATCAGAGACACGAGAGCTACCTACTTGTAAAAAGCATGTTAAATTCCTGAGAATATACACTGCCTTGTGCCACCACTCATTCATATATTGAATCATATAAGGGGGGAGATACATCCTGGGTGACATACCCTTACTTCAGCAAGAGCCCTTCCCACCACTGACCCATGTTTTCTAGTGTACTAAAGGGTCAGAGCAGCAGGAAGAAGTTGAAAAGCTCTATTAAGTGCAGAAAGATGATTCCTGCAGTGGAGACAGCAGAAGATGGAAGAACATCCACCTTCCAGGGACAAGTTCTGGTGCTGAGGGTGTGCAGAATAGGGACCTTAGTGAGGCAAACCACTGAACAGAACTGGGTGATAACTGAAATAATTTTGAGAGCTCGTTCAAGTACAAGTAGAAATGGGACTTTCCTCCTCACACTCCCAGTCCGGGGTTGAGAACATTCAGAAATTAATGTCGCTACAAAGGCACTGTGAGCTTTGGCAAGGTCCAGCTATGAGTCCTTTTGAGTATTGTAGCCATACTGCATGCAGTACTTCAAACTAGTGCTTAATACCTAATTCTATTAGGTATTATTAGTCGTCATCGTTGTTGTTATTATTATTATTATTATTATTATTACTACTAGTAGTGTCATTACTTGCATCCAGCCTGATCTCATGGTCCGTACATAAAGAGCTACATGGATTCATTCTGGCTCACTACAGCTTTCAGCCCAGCCAGACTTTTTGCTGAAACTTGCCAGCTGCCAGTGACCACAGAGAGAAGGGCTTTCTCCCCCTCCCCACCCCCCCGGGTGCATTCTGTTGCCTGTCTAGAATGCAGCGCTTCCTTGGGATGCCTCTTGCCCTGGACACACAGACTAGAAACCCATCACAAAAGAAATAATTTAATTACTAGAATCAATCAAAACATTCAGTTCAAATGCTTTATAACACAAAAAAATACTGTGGTAGGCTCTAAATGTCTTCCCCAGAAAGCAGTTTTGCCTTGTAATGATTTTGGAATAAAATTGTCCAAGGGGAAATGAGAGATGAGTGGCAGAAATGACTGACATCTGTTTCCTTCCTTCTGTTGTGGGCTGTTTTCAGAGATGATTGACAATGGTTTTCCTACTTGCTTCCTCTGAAGTCCACTTATTTTATAGCAAATATGCGGTTCCTTCCTCCTTTATCACTATTAGTAAGAGCACAGACCCCGGAGAACAGCTACTTCCTGTGCCTACGAAGATGGTCGTGTGTTTGCACAATTATTTTTCACCAGAGCAGCCTTCCCAAAGCAGCCTGAGAAAAAGGACTGGCTGTGCATAGCCCCAGAGAGTCTGCTGGGGCAGAGCAGGCTCCAGCATGGTCACCTATTCCCAGAAGATGCTCCAGCAGCAATTTCCACGTGTGCTAACAACAGTAAAACACTGGTCTTACATAGCATTCTGCTCACCAGCAGATCTCAAAGCACTTCACAATGGCAGCACTGCTATCTCATTTTCGCAGGCAGATATGATCAGTCCCCTGCTTTAGGAGGTCATCATACAACCAAGAACAGAAGAAAAGGCACTTGAGTTCCCCAGCCATGGCTCCAGACCCTAGGCCACATATTCCTTCTCCCCAGCAAGAAGTAGGGAAGGTGGTAAAGTTACTTTTATACCGCTTGCTGATGGAAAATCTGGCCTCTGTCACAGTAAGCTTGACACTCAGGTTTAGGAAGCCTCTGTTGTAAGTCTTTGTTTGACAGAACTTCTCCTTGACCTTGTGAAGCCCAACCTGCAAAGGCAGGGCTGGTGAAAGCCCGGAGGTGGTGGGCATGCCGCTGCAGGACTGCTGGAGGAGAGCCCTGCGGCAGCACAACTCCTCGAGACACCCGTCCCTCCGAGCAAGTGGGATGCTGCGCCTTCCTGAGCCGAGCCTGGCGCCGCTAGCCTCCCACCGCCCGCGCTGCCCATGGACGGGGCCAAAGGCAGTGTGTGCCCTCGGCCTGGATTGGAGCTGGTGTCCGAAGAGGAGGTGACAGCAACTCAGGCTGCACGAGCTGGAGCCATCAGGGTGATTTTCTCTTGACCTTTCCTTAACCGATCGGTGTTTGAGCACAAAACCTCAGGCATTCATCCAACCCAACCCCAGGTTTTCATTCATTTTTGCAGATCCATCCACGCTGCGATGATTCCAGGTTTTCCTGTTTCCATCCCCTGTGAAACGGCAAGACAGGTGCAGGCAAGACATCTTCTGCCAGCGGTTACGTACTGCTCTTTGTCACTGTGCTCCAACGGCTACACCACGAGGGAACTGCTCCTCTCGGCCTTGCTGTGCTTTTTTCCATCAGCCGCGATTTTTATTCCTGCCAAAAGGAGCTGGAGCCCTCTTGTGTTGGATTGGGAAGCTTGCAACAAGTCCTTTCGAAATCCCTGCAGATCAAGCCACCCCAGCTTAATGGGATGCTGCAGAGGAGCTGCTATTACTAGGAACCTGTTCGCACCGCTTGCCTTCGCTTTAGTAGCAACGTTACACACAATGATACGCCAAAACAGATTCCAGCTTCGAAAGCTGCAGACTTAACTACAGAAGGATAAATAAATTTAAAATACTCTTACTGATATAAACCCAGCCTACTCTAACCTTTGCTACGGAATGAGGTGGCGTTTTAATCGCTGGAGTTTAATTAATAGGGTACAATAAATGCCAAATATGTAGAAAGCGTATAGAAAGAGCAGTGATGACTACAAGATTTGGAATTTCACTTGGATTTCAAGGCTGCATGGAACAGATCAATCTCTGTTCACATCTGCTACAGAGCTGTGCAAAATGACTGATTTCTGCTGAGGGGAAACTCATCTGACTTTCCCTAAACCTGAGATCTTTCAGTATGTAGCTACAGTAGAACAGCACACATGCTTTGGAAGAGGCAGCATCTTAACTGCTGAGAATTCCCGGGATTAATTGAAGCTCATGTAAATTTGGTGTTATTTTTCATTAATTTTATTTATAAATTATGCTTTTCTGTCTCTTTTAGTGGTATCAGCTTGGCAGTGAAAGCTGATGATGAAACCACTTTAAATACAACTACCAGTATTTTATTTTGAGAAACTATTGTTTGTGCAACCACAATCATGTCACTTTCTCAAAGCTGGGGAAAACCTAGGATTACATTTGCCTTAGGTTTGTATGTGGGGAGATATTTTTATTTATTGTAATACCCTTCTGGTAAAAGATGCTATGAAACAATCTATTCAAAGACATTTAAAATTTTTTCTATTGCAGACTCATTTAAGACATGCTAAAAGAATTGTCACCTGTGCTCTTAAGTCCTATATACAGGCTTCCAACACTCTCTAAACAGGGGTCTTTATTCTATATTGTGCTTTTAAAGGCCATTTTATTAGAAGTTTTTAGTACTATTGTTGTTGCTGTTATTTGCTGCAAATTGCAATGGTATTTGACAGACTTGTGAGATGACAAGGTCCTTGCCCTGTAACGCTTACACTCTAGCTCAGACAGGCATGACCCGTGGAATAACATCACGTAGTACATGGCCTTGTAGAGACATACTCCTGTGAAAGTCAGCCTTAAAAAGCCCCATGAAGGGAAGGTCTTTCTAAAGAGGGTTTTGAAGGCAGGGAATAAGAGAACTCATGTTATTAGCATGAGTTGAGCCCCCTCTGCCACCAGTGCCACACTTGGAAGACTGACACCCACTTCCCTGGACTATGTACTCACTAGCAAAGAAGTAGATCCAAATGTTGTGCCATTCACTGCTTGCATTGCTCAGTGCTCTTTCACCTCCCCTGTCTCCAAGTCTGATCCAAGACCACGTGTTTCCTGTGTGAAAGAGAGAACCTAAGCCATGGACCAAGATTCTCTGCAGCAACTAGAACTTTCCAAGCTCCTAGGCTGCAAGGCAATACAGGGACACAGCTTTGTATGAACCGTTGAGACACTCTCAAAATTCAGGTCTTTTAAAGATGCTTCCGGTTGCTCTCCTGAAGAAGAAGAAAAAAAGTGTTAATAAAAATGCCCTAAAGGATTAATCACTTAAAAAAATCGGTCTGCATTTGGTTGGCAATGTAGATATATTCAGTAGAGGTGAAGGTCATGTCTGATCTTTCTTCATTTTGCTTCCTGGTTCTCACTGTATGTCCAAGATCACAATTATCATCTGACACAAAAGCGTCTTCAGCAAGTGATGCATTTCCTCTGCTCGTGGTTAAACAAAACACCTAAAGACAAATTGATATTTTATGGTTCAAGACTGCAGTAACAGCAGCTGGAAGAGACAATTTATAGGTATTCCAGCTTTTACTGTCTGAGTTGCAGAGCACATCAGAGACTGAACAACAGCATGCAGTTGCTGACTTTCACCACAGCACCACTGAAATGGAAATAATTGATGCCGATAGTACCTTTCAGTGAGAGTCCCTAATACCTCCTGCAAACAGCAGCTGTGTGTCTGAGAGACACAGTGACCTAACGAAGCAAAGAGGGAAGGCTCTGACAGAAGACATTATGGTAATGTACTGTAATGGGACTTGCTGATTTGAATAAAGTAGCATGTTAAACACTCCACAGTCTCTTTACTGTGTGCCATGGCCCTATTTACAAGTCTGTATTTAAGATATCTGCACTCAATACAACTTGAGTCAAGCTAACACGCCCAGATTACAGTATTTTTCCATTTATTTTATATTTAAAAATTTAAAAAGAACACATAGAAACTGTCCCTTGGTGGAAACCTGACAGCTATGAACAAGCTCTGCAGCAGCATTCCCATTGTTTACCTCTTGGACGCATCTTTTGAAATGAAATGTTTGTCCTAAGACCAAGGTCAGCACAAAGTCACCTGTCACTCGTAGAAATGCTACAGGTCTTGAAAACCAGCCAACACTTGTTTTTGTAGTCATTAGAGCAATAAACATGCTTTATTACCCACTCATAATGAAAAGGAAAACAAACATTAATCAACTTACTTATTAATAGCTGCAGAGCACCATAACCTATGTTGTATGCATGGCACTGTGCCTCAGCCCAGGCCCTGGCTGAGCACACGTGTTCCAAGTGAGTCAAGCACACACTGTAATAAAAACAGATGATGGATGTGATGATAATGTATACCATTAAATGATTAGTCTACTACAACCGTGACCTCTGCAGTGTTTTGTTCTCCAGCCATCTTTTGCAATCCAGTCTATCCTTCTACATCCAGATTAAAGCATCCATTCTTCCTTCTGCTGCCGCACAGCCTCCATTCCCGACTATCTCCCTCTGCCACCGTCGCCTTCTCAAACGTGGTTGGCTTCATCATCTGGTCGGGGTTGCTTGTGGGCCACATGCTACATGGATGATTTGGGTGCTGTAGGTGGCTGCCCTGCTCAGCTCCCGGCGCCGCCGGTCTTTTCCAAGGGGAGAATTAGACCCTGAAGGCCTGATCCTCTTCCTATCCGCTGTCCATTGAGATTGCAGCTTGCATTTATAAAAGGAGTCATGGTTTCTTTAAGCTACACATTTACTTTGTACTTTTAATTAAATCTTATGTTTGATTTGAAATGTGAACCTTTGTTTTCTTTGAAGTTCCTTGACATAATTTTCCTTAAAATTAAGGAAACCTCAAATGAAAATTTCTCATAGGAATTGAAATGTTGATTTTTGTTAATGGCAAGATGGCTTTTTATGAACCAGTTAATTAAATCCATATGATTCACAACTTTCTGAAATAGACGGACCAGTGATTATTTGTTTATTTATTTGATATTTGTCTTGGCAGCTGTATCTTTCTCGCTGTTTTACCTAGGGCTCCTGCTGAGCTTTTGGGCTCAGAGCTGTGTGTCCTTTTTGTTGTTCTTAAAGCACCTCTTGTGTTGCCTCCCTGCTCCTCAGACACTGGTTTGCCTATGAAGGTGGCATCTGGTTCTTAATTATTTGACTGATACTCTCCATTTAACAGACAGAACCTCAAGAATGCCACTGCTGGTGGGGTGTTTCTGCATACATATTTAACATCTTCCCTAGAGGTCCATAGATTTCCTAAAATCTTCCACTAGAGGTGTGGATTTGGTTGGTCCACAGTAATTTGGTGACTGAGGGTTGTCTCCTGTGCCTGTAAATCGGAAGCTCCTGGTTTAAGATCGTGCTGAAGAACGTGGTGCTGAAACCTACCGACCATAGCAAACTAAAAGGAGCACTGTGTGCAATTTTCCTGCCCCTTTTGAGGCATGAAGGTAATCACAAGGCAATTCCACCCAACACAGGCATGTGATATGATGCTGAAGAGGAGGGCTAACAGCTTGATGTGTCCCATGCAGCCAAGAGTTGGGCAGAACCACGCAAGAACCAGCGGTGTGGCAGTCCCCAGTTGCTCATAGCTTTTCTGCTGTGCAAGGACCCTTCTGCAATGTGCATTGTGGACCAGGATGGCCAGCAGCATCTGGCATGGAGGCAGGGAGCCGCCTTGAAGTCAGGGAGAGCTGTGACACTGTGCTGCAATGTCATGAGCAGCTACTGCTCGTAGGGCCACAGAGAATACATGAGAATTGACAGTGAGGTCAGGGAGATAATATGAAGGAGCTAAAGCAGCTGGAAACCTGGAGAGAAAATGACAAGTTCTTTTGCACTTTTTGAAGCTGAACCTTATTTACTTCTGGGGACAGATGATCTGAAGAACTGATACAACTAGTGGGTGTTAGAAATTCCAGGAAACTAATGGAGCATCCCCTTAGAAATGTGGGTAATGAGCAGCTGAGGAAAAAGGTAAGGATAAATTCGGATCTAAAAAGATTCCTGCTAGAGTTTTTCATTTGATTTAAGGAAATAGGGAGAAGATATCTCATTGCTAAAAGAACTCAACAACAATACAACCAAATGTATTCATGCGTGACTAGATCTGAAGTGTAATTCTCTCAATGACACGTTGGTCACCCTGGGTTTTTTTTAGCATATATGGGGGAAGAGGCAGTCAGCCAGTAGCTCCCTGACAAGGCAAATCTTTCATCTTGCATAAACCTAATGTGCTTCCCTTCTTGCCACAGGAACCATGCTGCAGACCCTGAATCCCTGGTTTGTAGCGCTCCACGAGTGGGTACAACAAGGAAGTGCTCGGCACAGGAGAGAGCTCTTCAGCCGAGAGACAATGTGCCCAGTATCCCAAGTTTAAGTGCAGCACGTTTTAAGTTCTGTAAGTGTAGGATTGCAAACTGACCGACAAATTTTTGTGAATTGGACCATGAGTCATGATTAATTTATCAAGCTGTTCTAAATACATCAACTAAAATAATGGAAATATAAACAAAAGTTATGTAATTCCTCCTTGCCTGTGCTTGGGCCCTGCCTGTGATGGCAGAAATATAAACTGAACTAGAGCGTATAAAAAGATTCCCAAGAAAAAGCCTTTGTTTAATGTTTCCTATGCATCAGATATTCCACTTGCCTCCCAGACACGTATATTCCAAATCATGCTTTTGCTGTCCACAGAAAATTCCTCCATCTATTTATACTTTCAAATCTATGATCTTATACATTAATAAATAGTAATGAAGTCCTGAAGTAAATACCAATGTTATGGTTTCACTGGAGATCTTGCTGACATTTATAAATATCTGCAGCTTTCATGCTCCAGGACACTGGCAGAGCTTACAGATTGTGTTAAACTTTATCATGTAATTGTACATATGGTCTCTCTTTTGAAAGTATAATGCATGGGGTTTATGGAATATTTATGTTAGGCAGTACTGCATGTGTTTGCTCGCTTTACCAAAAGCCATGTTTCTGTGTGGGTGTATCTTAGCTACTAAACTCACTATTTTTCATCTCAGTTGACACCAGACAGCACACATAGTCTGGACTTTCCCAAGCTATGGAAATATTGCTATCTTGTGTTACTCATTAGTCTGAATTTATAGGTCTGTCCATTTATATGCTAGGAGATAATCCAACAAGACTAATAGCCATTTCACTTCATGTGTATGCATCTGTCTATCAACAGGATTACAGGACTTGGTTCCCTGTGGTGGAAAGTTTAGCTCAGTGACCCAAGAGATACTTCCCAATTGAATGTTGTGGTTGCCCTGCTCCAAAAGGTAAGAGAGAGGAATTTCACAATACAGCCTGGAACTGAACTTGGCATGGGACAGTCCTGGGCCAGGGTTTTTGCTACTAGGATAAGGCCAAGTTGAAGAGCTGAAGAGCATCAGTAGCAATTAGTTTGAGTTTAGCTTCTCCCAGAGACATTTAAATGACCAGAAACAAAGGACTTGGGATGGAAATTTATTTCAGCCTCATATTCAGGGAGGCTACAGTAATCTCTGAGCCAGTTTCTTGCTGAAAGCTCCTGATCATGCAATGCTGCCCAACTGCAAAAAGACAAATGCCATAATATACATCCCTTTGATAGACAAAGTCCTAAGTATCCAGTATCTCACATTTATACCAGAAGATGGGAAAGCGGGAGAGAATTCTCCACTCCAGAGAACTCTGCCGAGGTACGATTTTGCTCGTTGTACAACAAGGAAGATCTTCACCATGTTCTATCTCCCAAAGGTCCTCCCATCCAAGCAAGAATCACATAGCTGCAGTCCCTGATCTCTGCTAGAATTGGTAAGAAATCAGTAACTTTCCTGTAAAATCATGGCTAAAGGTCCCTTTTTACATGATTAAACATTCACACTCCAAGGCAGTCCTATGCTTACTCATCCCCCATCTAACATTGGATTTGATGGAGGCCTCGGGACAGTCAGAGTGAGAGGAACTGTTCAGACAAAACCTCCTCAGTTTGTGTGCAGATGTCATACAGATACAGATGCTCCCAGTAACTCTGCTCTGCTGCCTGGGAGGATGAAAGGAACTTCTGTCTCTTGCTAAATGGATTATGCTAGCACTTCTGAAGCCTTAACACTACCAACATTTAAAGGAAGTTGAAAGTATTATGTGTTGTATCTTTGGGAATATCTTTATAGATGAACCTCTGGGAACAGCCACCTTAATCCTCTGTCCGGTCACTAGAGGCTTGAGAGATGTGATTGTCACTGCTGCTGATGAGGATGAGACCTTAAAGAGAATGGCCAAGGCAAGTGGGATGGACCACTATTGAGGTAGACACTAGATCTCAGAAACTGGTGGGATTTTGCTTGCAGGCTACAGGATGGTAGCTCTGAGCACGCTGTCTAAAACCAGCTTCCTAAGAGAATGCATGAAGGACCTTTAGAGTCTCTTCTCTCCAGATTTCTGGAGATGTATTTATACTGGCCTAAAATAAATGTAACACAGAGGAAGGGAGAACGGCTTGCTGCATATGCCACAATACAGATCAAGTCAAGTGAAAAAGCCAGCGTTGGTGGCACATGAAAAATTAGCTCCCTGAAGCAAAGTAGGCAACGACTTATTTATGCTGGCTGGAAAAACTGCTTGTTCTGTACACTTGTTCTTCTCCTACCTATAGCTCTTCCCAAGTGTGGCTAACCAGCCTGGTGATTTTGCATATCAGATCTTTTTATTGGACACAATGATGTTTGAGGATGCTGGCTAATGACATGTATGAACTAAAGCACTTGACAGTGAACCATTGCTTAAGACATGTAACTCCATCCCCAATTATCCTCAGTGGTGAAAAAATTGTGTATCTAAAGAAAGTTTGTAAGTTCATGTTCCGATCCATATTTAGCAGTGTTAAATTGCAAAATAACGCAATGAAGTCTGCTTACATTCAACAGCAAACTGGCGAAAAGTGTTTGCCCTAATGTCCAACCTCAGGGACCTGGGAAGGATTGTACAGAAAAAGATAAAGAACCCAGTTCTTTTGTCTGTCCCAACACCAGGACATGACCCAGCAGGGAGTTGAGACTGAGATTAAAACAGCTGAACTGCCTTTAGCATACACAGTGAGACTGGTAGGACCCCTGCCACTGCCTCTGCTTTGCCTTCTCCTTGGCTGAAGGCTTTATCCAACATGCAGACATGTGTGTGATGCCACCGAACGCTTCATGGCCCTACGGTGTGCAAAGAGTCCGTTTGAGACCCAAGGGCTGTGCAGAGGCAGGTGCCATCCTTTCTGTGAAGACCAACTAGTTGGTTTGAAAGCTGCAGAAAAAGAAGCGTCTGGTGATGGGACGGGGAGGGAAGGAGGAGTGCAGTTGGATGTGCGATCTCTGTTGCAGTTGAATATAGCATACAGTTGGATGTAGCAATTCCTGCTAAGGGAAAGATAGCTGAATATTGCTAAAAATCACAGCTGGAAAAATGAATTTTAAACATCTTTACATGAACTCATCAGATTAGTGCACTGCTTGGCTGGAACATCTCGCTACTAACCAAATCATTTCTTGAGCTATTTTCTTGCTAATGTGTATAATTACTCCCAGTTCAGATAAGCCCAAAGGTAACAAAATAAAATCTTTTCCACATTCTTTTTTATTTTGATTCTCCAAAGACGAGGTCTTCTAAAGGTCATATCTTAACAGAATTCCTTTTCTACCCCCCTGTTGTGCTAAAATAGATCAGTATTATTGACCTTGACAACAATGCCTGAAAGGTTTAGTGACAATCTATTCTGTATCAATGAGCACATAAAACTGCTTTTATGGGCTGGGGCGCTCTCTGTGCATTTGATAGCAGGCAGATCTGCTTTTCTTGACAAGGCATCGAGAAAAAAGATTTAATGTATCCATCTCAATGTGAATTGGATCGTACCCTCCTGACATGAGATCCTCAGCCCCAGGGAGAGCCAAGCTCCACGCTGTGTTGCTGCATTAGTCACTTGTAATAGCTACATGAAGAAACAGAGCATGACAAGAGCTAAATAACATCGTGAGTGTGGAAATGTCCAGGTTTGCCCAGCCTCTCGGTTTTCCTAGACTTTTAAAACATGAAAAGCAATAAAATGCTTTTAAAGGTGGCTTATTTTTCTTTTGAAACCACTCTTTTCTGAAGTATGCTTTGTAAAGGTGGATGTTGCACAATGAGTAAGGCAGCCATGGGTGGTAAAGCAGCTGATCTGCTAACGGTTAACTGCTCTGCTGTTGCTGACTCTGGTTTCAGCCTGTGTGTGCTCTTACACCTGCTCTGGGGCAATAGGTCCCTCTTAACTGAATTCTTCTTTTCCTCCAAGTTCTTTTCTTCACTGATAACTGCTCCAAAATAACCAACAGAAGTAAATTTTCAACGGTGTATTTGGTGAAACTCTGGCCCAAAGGAAGGCAATGCAAACGTGCCAGTGGGGGCAGGATTTCACTTGTTTAGTTAGGAACAGGTTTTGCCAGAATGCTGACTCTTTCCCCTTGAGTTACGCTGATTACAGGGGGAAAGGGGAAGGGGGAAGGGAGAGGGAATAACTATAATAAATAGATGAATAAAAAAATCAAACACTGGGAAAATATACAATTACGATTCTTATTCTGGTGTTTTATATTAAAATTTGAAAAACAAGGTGCGTGAAGAAGAGAAGACAAGATAGAAATTAAGGGCTTTATGTCAGAATTTACATTTCTCTGGTTTAAAGGATTATAAATAACCTTTCTAATGAGCTGACTTACCTCCCATCATTAGCCTTATCTCCACAATGCCTGTTCTATCATGTTGTTCATTTCAGGGTCAAAAAATTCACCTGGAAAAGCAGCAACACACAGCAGATTTCCCTGAACCCAAGCACGGAGACTTGTTAACCAGCCCTTTGGCTATTCCACCGCTGGGAAGTCAACCAAAACTTTGTGTATTTGGCCTCAGTGTGTCCTCCCCTGTATTACCATGTCCAGAAGTGGTATAGAAGCATTATAACAACTCTTCGTGATCTCTTCAGGAGATGCAGGATTGTTGTCAAAGAATCAACAGCTTCTGCATCAGTCCACATATAATTTAAATTGTATAATTGAATTGGTATGATTGAAGACAACATTTGGAAAGAAAAGTTGTAGCTCACTGCAACACAACACCCAGGACTGGAGAAACACTGAGTACAGGCACAACATTCTTCCCACCTGTGTGGAGATGAGGGGTGGAACTGGGATGAACATTTGCCTTGCGGGCACACATATTACTGAGCACCAGGTTTATGCAGAACCCCCTAAAATTCCCATCCCCCTTTCCTTCTCAAAAGAAAGAATACAGTGTTACTCTCTGAAGGAAGGATGTTTCTGTGTTTCATATTTCACCCATATGAGCTTGTTTGATCCCTGCAGCAGCAGAAGCACAGAGAATTGCCAAAAGAGAGCTTTGATCATGTCAGCTTAGCTGCGTTACACATCTCTCTGCAAGGCAAGGACAACCACCATCGTTTACAACATTAGTTTAGCTCAACATAGTTGCTGCAGGTCTAAGAAATCCAGCTCAGATGGCTGGTAAAGCGAATTCACTGGCATTCAGGTTCCTGCTCCAATCATTTAAAGCATAGTTTGCACATCAAAGGGGTCTTGGAAAAAAAGAAGACACAGGTTATTTGAAATACAATCTTGGTTGGACTAAGCCACCATGGGGTTCCTTTCCTAAGCCAACCCCTACCTCCAGGTGTTGCTCTGGGAATGAGAACAAAAGGGGGAGGTGGCAGAGGATGAACAGAAACTCCCAAAAGTTGAAGAAAGAATGAGAACAAAAAGAGAATGATTAATCGTTCCATCACCAGCAGACTCCTGAGCAGGGCATTTGTTCTTTCCGAATGAAAAGTCCTTCCTTTGCCATCCAAAAGAATCACCTGGCATTTAGCTTGCCTTCAGCCCTTTCCCCCCATTTCAAGCATGCAATTATTTACACCAGGTGCATTGCTTTAACCCATCTCTTATGATGTCCCCATTCACAAGTAAAGGATTGTAATTTGCCAGCCTTCACTGAAGTTTCTTTGTACAAGTGTCCTACCCTGGGTGTAATGTTACATTGACAAGCGGCACAGCACAATGGAAAGGGAAATAGAATTTACCCGGTGAACAAAGGGTATTAGTGCTCCCTGCCTCTAACCCCAGGTGACTGTACAGAGCTGACTGCAGGGTCTCTGGTTGCAGAAGACTTGGGTCATATAAAAAACATGAGCGTGGCAGCAGTGCTGGCAGCCAGCTACACCTGCAGCAGCCCATGGCTGTGTGCAACCACCCTGTTTTGTCCTGTTACTTTGGGTAAACACTGCTGGTCCTATTTAAAGTTTAAATTAATGAAACATTTTAGCTGGCAGGGTCCTTGGTGCTGATGGAGGGTATTCAACTCAAGCAGAGGTCACCTGCTCCCTTCCCAGCCGCTAAGGGAAGATTGCCCCATCACTGCTTGATTCAGACTGTGTGGTCTGGCCTTTTGTGCATGGAGTTCCCCTAGACTTTGCTGATGGCTGCATTCAGGATCAGGTGCAGTAATAGAAATGCTGTGAAAACTCAGGTCTCGTGGCACCCATGATGCTGCCTCTTTGTTTCACTGAAGCTCCTGGAATTTGCCTGTTGCACCCACATGGGGCAGGACCTGTCCCTTTGTGTGTGTGCAGCCAGGAACTTGCCCTGGACAGGGCTGATCCATGACAGATGCGCCTGGGCTCTGCTGTAAAACAAATAAACAGCGACAACAATAATGAGGGGAAAGTGAGTAGTGGGATTGCTACAGTCTGCAGCTCCTGTCTTTTGATTTGGTTTGATGTAGCAAGTCTAGGCATGGTTGAACTGGGGGATGAAGGCAGTCTGAATACCCACCACTTAGCCCTGGCCGTGTGATGCCACTGCATGCGAGGCTGCTTCCAAGCACAAACCCTTTCCACCTATCTAAACCAAAGGTGTCTTTTCTGTCTTCCCCCCTCCTCAAAAAATCTCAAAATCAAATACCGAGACATTGATGCCAGATAAATACTGTCTCTCTCATCACTTCTCTGAAAAGCATGTGCAATAAGCTAAATGAGTCCTGGATGCTAGAGGGGAGAAGTTCCCTCTTGTTCAACTTCAACCTACATCCAGCAGCCTCTCTTGTCTCATCCAGACTTAGAGTGGAGGCAGTGGGAGCCCTGGTCCTTCTTCTCAGAAGCAATTCTGGTTCCCAATAAATATGTGGTATACTCTGGCATGCTTTCTTGTGATCCTGCCCCAAATTCACGCTTTTAAAATTGGCAGTCTCCTGCTCCTAGTCTGTCCTCCAACCAGCAGGCCAGAGGTCAGAGAAAGGTGCACTGCACCATAACTCACCCATTACAACTGGAAAAGTGATGTACCCCAGGGGTCAATATAGGGGCCAATACTCTGTAACCTCTTCATTACTGACCTGGGTGACAAGAAACAGTGCACCCTCAGCAAGTTTGAAAATGGCATAAAATTTGGAGGAATGGTTAATACACCAGAGGGTTGTGCTGCCATTCAGAGGGACCTTGACAGGGTGGAGAAGCAGGTCAACAGCGATCTCATGAAGTTCAACAAAGGGAAATGCAAAGTCCTGCGGAGGGGAGACACAAACCCATGCACCAGCACAGGCTGGGCACCAACCAGCTGGAAAGCAACCTTGCACAGAAGTACTTGTGGGTCCTGTTGGACACCACGTTGCCCATGGGCCAGGCATGTGTCCTCATGGGCAACAGCCTCCTGTGCTGCCTTAGGCAGAGGCAGAGCCTTGCCAGCAGGTCAGGGGAGGTTGCCACCCATGAAGGCCCCAGTAGAGTCCAGGGGAACCTGCCCTGGACACATAGGCTTGCTGGGAGCTCTGCAGCAGTGCTGGCCCTGCCTCATAGAGTGCTCTCGGCTCTGCTGCCATACACACTGCACGGACGCCTGAAGATTGCCGGTCCTACCACAAAACCTCAGCCCTGCTGCCAGGGCAGGGAAAGGAAGGGTCAGGTAAGTTCTTGCACATAAAAAAATATTCCTTTTTTAGAATAATTTTCTCATTTCTTTCACTTTCTAATCTGTTGACAAACACACAAAGAAAATTCAGGGGAGGGCAGCAGTACAGAAGTTGCTTTCTCTGAACATCCCTAAAGCAGCAGCTTACAACAGACTTGTGTTGAGTTTGCTGAACTCAACACAATCTTCTGCTAAACCCTTTCTGTTGGCTGACTTGCCTCTGCTAGAGCACTGCTCCTTCTGACATGAGCATGCTGCATGAAATATGCTATCAAGGCACCTTTCTGCTCTTCCTGCAGATGCTTCTGACTCATGTTGATCTACCAGAGATTAGGGAACCCAGTTTTTCTAGTGCTCTGAAACACGTGCTTTAAAAGAAAATAAACTAATTGAAGCAACACTGGTCTGAGCCCTATCAAGGCAGAAATCAGAGTCAGAAGGAATGTCCTTGAGCCTTTTTTTCATGGCTTCCTCTGACCTGCAGGCTGGAGGAGGAAGTGGGCAGATGTTTCAAATGGAGACATTACATCACTGGGCTTTTATATTGTACAACTGTGTGAACTATAAGACATAAGTGGGGCCAAGCATTATTATTCCTAAAGAAATTAAGGCACAAGCAATGCATGTGCACAGCGCCGAGGTGTCTCTTGCAATATGGGAGAAGTTTGGCTTCCCTCCGGGACAAATGAAGATCTGTCCCTCCTTCCTGTTGCCTCCACTTTCCCCCTATAAACCTGAAGATACCTGTGCAGCTCCCAGGACACCTGGATGTGCCCAGGACATCTGTGCACTCACTGAGACTGGTGTCAGTGACTTAAAACCAGGAGCATTGGAAAGTAATTTTCTTGACAGATGCTTCTCTTCTAGGGCATTTGAAATAACAGTCTTAGCCTTGCTGTTTGACACCGTAGATATTTCTCCCATGGAGAAGTTATTTTAAATCAGAAAGGAAGAGAATAAAAAAGTAATCTCCTGTCTGCCTATCTCCAAACTGGACTTGGTCCCAAGCACTGTAGGAAATGGGTCCATCAGTGGGATGAGGACCCCATTCAACATGCAACCCCTCACCAGGTTTTGCTTGCCTGTTTCTCCATGGTTTCCCCATAACATGGTCCCCCCTTAGCAGTCTTCCTCAGCTGCTGGAAAGAAGAGCACGGGAATGGGTAAGAGGCTGCACTGCAGCACCCTTGGAGTTTTTTGGTTCACTTGGGTACCAGACATGACAACAGCATGATTGTCCCACCCCACCACCTCTCACTGCCAGAAGAGGAAGCGCTGTTTTACAGCCAAAGAGCGGAATGAGAGACACCCTCCCCTTGGAAAGGCTTTGACATCTCTAGGTGAAGACTTTCGCTCAGTGAAAAACATTGCAGACTGCAGGTATAGATTCACCATATTGCAACATCCTGATTTTTGAAGCACACTACAAATGGAAGTTTTTTATCATAAATACAGATTTAGCCTGTAAATACACAGCAATCCACCAGGCTTTGTTTTTCTCTTAATTTTTCCATTAATTCTGTTTGATTTTCTATTGACCTTTTATTAATTTATTTGATTGTCTACAAACTTTCTATTATTTTTTCTATTTTAGTTTTCTATTCTATTTCCTCTGTTATTTTTTCATCAATCTGTGCTATATTCAGATGAATAGACAGTTCTGGCCTCTTCCTATTCATTACATGTGATTATTTTGTTTTCAATTAACTTGTTTCTCTCTTTGCTGCTTTTTGTTCTGGAAACCAGACCCTGTCTGCAAAGAGAAAGAGAAGGCAAGTGCAGCATTTTGACCCCAAATTTTTTGTCTACATTTCTATTGCTGAGATGTCTGGACTTTGTTGTCATTCTGGCTGTATTTTGCACTGCTCAGTTTTGCAGCAGCCAGACTTAGTGGCAACAGCCCAGATCCAGCATTCACCACTAACCCAGAGAAAGAGGCCATCTTATTCTGGTATGTCTCCCTGAGAACAGGCACACAATTATTTGAAGCACAGGAGGAAAAAGGGTGAGAAAACTTCAGTAGTGACAGACTACTTTACAAGGATTTAAAAGTCTCATTTATAAAAAGGAGATTACTGCAGGAAAATTCAGCATTCACAGCTGGCTGGAAAAAATCCCTCAAATACAGTTTCCTCTGACTCTCCCTCTGCAACAGTTGGGACTCAGTCTGAAATTCAAATTAACTTTCATACTCAGCCTACAATTCCATTTTGTGCCCCAAAGCAAAATTTCCTGCATAATTGTGTGTATTTAGGTCAGTTCTCCATTGTTCAGTTCTGCAAAGAAAATAGCTGATTTGCTAGTGGAGAAAATTCCTAATACAGTTTTCAAAAGCACTTCTGCAATTAGAGTTTGTGCTTCTAAATGAGACTGGAATGTAGGCATGTATTTGCTTGGGTAATGTCTTGAGACTTTTAATGTCTGTTTTTGACAGCAGGGTGATTCCATTTAAACACAGACCATATTTTACATTTATATGGGAATAAGCTGGCAAGCCAAATGATATTAAAAAAATTACCCTATTTTCATACTTCTGTCAAATATTAACCATAAATTTGCAATATGTACAAATATTAGTCTAATTAACATTTAATCTAGAGAAATAACACATTGTCTTTTCCTGTTCTAAAGTTCTTTTCACTGCGAATTTTCCCTACACTTAATTTGTGTGAAATTCTTTTGTTTCTAAATTTCTGCTGTGAAAGGTAGGCTGTTAGTGTCTTCTGTTTATGTTTGACTGTAAAGCACCAGCCACGTGCATGGACAGATCTGTATAAACATTTTAACTCATGCAGGTATCAAATTAAAACAAAATATTCTGAGCTCAGTGTAATGAAGAAGAAAACTCTTGTATGCTCAGTTAATTGACTTAGATGAGGGATCTACACAAAGTGATGCCTTTATCTCTGTATCTTGCAACAAAGCAAGGGGCACAACTCAAAATGTATATTTTATCTACATCTTAGACACCTATGGCCTGGTCTTGTGGCTTCATAAATTCTTTTGTGAATGTGCTGGCAGAACAGATCCAAATAGCTTGAACACATCATGCAAAAGCCCCACCAGGGCTCTAATTCAGGGCAAAGATACTACAGGTTGGGTGGTGGAAGGCAAAAAGCTGATGTTACATGTAGATTTCCAGGCATTAATTAAAAAATCAAATCAAACCTCTACCACCCCACCCCCAAGACTCTTGTGAGGGACAACAAAGCATGGCAGTTCTACCTCAGGATGCTGGGAGAGAGGGGAAAAAATAATCAGGTCAAAGCACACAATACACAAATCCTTGGGATGCCGTAAGGCACAGTATGCAACGACCTCAGACTGTTTTGAAAATTGATTACAGAAGGCCTTCAGCTGAATGGAGTCAATGACCCTATCTACGAATGGCAAAAGAGAAACAGCTACATCTTCTCGGAGCTAATACATCGGAGGGTCCTTGGCCCAAGATCCTAACGGTGGCTAGCAAAAGGGGACCTACAGAAACAGCCCTTCCCAGCTATTCTTCAGAGAGGAAAACATTGGCTTTCCTTTCATAAAGATATGATTTCCATGAGATCAAAAAAGGATGAACTGCAGTTTTCCTCCTCCCCTTCAAAAAATCATCACCAGCTGTGCCAGGGGTCATGATGTAATAGACAAAGAATGTGTGTAATTCAGGAACTATAACTGCCTAATGAAATATATGTCAAAAGAGACAGCTGGCCTGGAGCCTTGGGCTGCCCAGTGTCTTTGTCTTAAGGTTTTCTCTAGCTAGAAGTACAGCAGAATGAGGACTGGTAACATAGGGGGTTTTAGCTCATATATTCAATTGTCAGCATCTCCTTTTTTGCACATAGGCTTGCACACTTCAGGATTTGTAACTGCCATCCAGTTAAAGCTGTTCTGCTTAGAAAGCGTAAGCGATAACCAACACAAGAGAAGGAAGAATTTTGCTCCCAGCAAGAAGAGCACTCAACACAGGAGAGAAATACTGAGGTGATTTAGGTAGCAAAGACATGGCAACTTTAAGACTTGTGATGCTCTAATAGACAGAGAAAAATGAGTCTCATTGTGTTACTACTTGGGAGAGATTCTGCTTCCAATTGTCCCTTGTATTCAGCACTGTTAAGGCCACACCTTGAATACTGTTCAGTTTGGGGCTTTGGACCTATTGCTGGTCACCAGGGAGAGGAGGACAGCACCTCCTCCCTCCACTGTCCCCCTTGAGAAAGCTGCAGACTGCCATGAGGTCACCCCTCAGCCTTCTCTTCTCTGAGCTGAACAAGCCAAATGACCTCAGCCACTCTTCCTCAGTCTTGCCCTCGAGACCTTTCACCATCTTGGTCACCCTCCTCTGGACACACTCTAGTAGTTTGATGGTACCAAAACTGCACGCAGACGTGGAGGTGAGGCTGCACCAGTGCAGTGTCGAGTGGGCCAGTCGCCTCCCTCGACTGGCTAGCTATGCTGTGCTTGATGCGCCCCAGGACATGGTTGGCCCTTTGGGATGCCAGGGCACGCTGTTGACTCCTGTTCAACTTGCCATCAACCCAAACGCCCAGATCTCTTTCTGCAGAGCTGCTCTGCAGCCTCTCCTCCCCCAGTTTGTACATATAACCAGGATTACCCCGTCCCAGGTAGAGAATCCCACACTTGCTCTTGTGGAATTCCAAATGATGGGTGACTGCCCAGCTCTCTGGTCTAGGCAGATCTCTCTGTGAGGTCTCCATATTCTTGAGGAAGTCCGTACCTCCTCCTAGTTCAGGATCATTGGCAATCTTACTTATGGCACATTCAATTCCTGCATCCAGACCATTTATAAAAGATGTTGAAGAGCACTGACCCTAAAATGGAGCCCTGGGGAACCCCACTGGTGGCTGGCGCTGGCCTGATGTGACCCCATTTGCTCTGACTCCTTGAGCCTGACTCATCAGCCACTCGCTCACCCAATGTATTATGGAATTGTCTAGCTGTGTGCTGGATGTTTTGTCCAAAGGTGATGGAAAGAGGCTTCAGGGCCTTGGGGAGATTCACAAAGGGACCAGGAGCACAGGTAGTACTCACCTCTGTCCTCCTAGTTGTAGAGTGACATTGAAAGAACCAAGCAGATGCAGCCTATCAGTGCCTGGCTCCAAGGCTAGCATCACTGGCAGATTTGGCAGTTCTTCAGTCATGGTGTGGTCTGGGGCCTCACAAGATTCACCGTTCTCAATGCGGGAAAAGTATTTTTGCTCATGAGTTAGCAGGGCTGACTGAAAGAGCTTTAAACTAGGTTTGAAGGGGAGGAAAGGATAAAGTCAGGCTTATCAGTGATAAGACATGGGGCAGCATGACAATATTTGAGGGACAGTGTGCTAGTGAGAGCTTTTGCTCTGCTCCAGGATGTACGGAGTACAGTGGAAATGTTTATACACTAATGCACACAATATGACGAATAGAGGGGAGGAACTAGAGGCTTTGGCTAAGTCCCAGAGCTATGACAACATTGGCATAAGTGGGACTTGTTGGGAAGAAATCTTGTGAATGGAGTGGTGTGATGGATGGTTATAGGCTCTTCAGGAGAGACAGGCAGGGTATGCAAGGCGGACAGGTAGTGGATTAATCAAGCAGGCAGCAGGGGCAGTTCTGGACCATTGCTGAAGTCCTGGTCCTGCACTTTAGGCTGTGGTAGTAACTCAGGGAAAAGAAGCCATCAGACAGAGTACAGCAGTGACAAGGAGAGCTCTAGCAGCCAAAGGGAGTAGGTGGAGGAGGAAGACGAAGACAAAGACAACGATGATGCAAGTGATCTGGGAAGGTATTTTGAGAAGCACATACAGTGGCCAGTTCAAAACCTGGCCGTGGAGTGCTGGGTGGTGAAAGACTGGTTACTGGTGGGCAAGTTCTGTGTGTTCACTGGGGTCCAGGTGGAGAATCTGCCCGTGCCAGACACTCCCCAGGGAGCTGGTACCGCAGAAGTGAACATGCTGGACATGGAGAAGACGGTGCTCTCTCGGCAGCGGGAGTTGCCTGCTGGGAAACGTCCACCCGCACCCCGTCATGCCCCTTGGGAAACATCTCTTTGGAAGCACTGTCCTCTCGCAGTGGCACAGCAGCACAGAGATCCTGCCGTGGAGAGGCCCCGTCCCGCCACCAGGATATCGGGAGATATACCACCCCGCACCCGCTGCTGTCCCAAAGGCACCAAGAGCACACCCTCGACCACAAGCACAGTGGTCAGCACCAAGGGAGCCACCTGGGTCAAAAGCTGTGAGCGTCTGACAAGCCTTTGACGCCCTTTCCCACAGCATTCTGCTGAGAAACGAGCTGCTTATGGCTTGGACGGCTGCACTCTTTGCGGGGCCAAAAGCTGGCTGGATGGCCAGGCCTAAGGAGTGGTAGTGAAAGGAGTTAAATCCAGCTGGTGGCCAGCCACAAGCGGTGTTCCCCAGGGCTCAGTCCCAGGGCCAGTTCTGTTTAATCTCTTTCTCGATGATCTGGACGAGGGCCTTGAGTGCTCCCTCAGTAAGTTTGCAGGCGACACCAAGCTGGGCAGGAGCGTTCATCTGCCTGAAGACAGAAAGGCTCTGCAGGGGGGTGTGGACAGGCTGGGTTGATGTCCAAAGCCAATTCCATGAGGTTCAACAAGGCTCAGTGCCAGGCCCTGCACTCGGGCCACAGCAACCCCACGCCACCCTACAGGCCTGGGGCAGAGCGGCTGGGAAGCTGCCTGGAGGAAAAGGAGCTGGGGGTGTTGGTCAGCGGCCGGCTGCATATGAGCCAGCAGTGTGGCCAGGTGGCCAGGAAGGCCAAGAGCGCCCTGGCCTGTGTCAGAAATAGTGCGGCCAGCAGGGCTAGGGAATGATGGTCCCCCTGTGCTCGGCACTGCTGAGGCCGCACCTCGAGCAGCACGGTCAGTTTTGGGCCCCTCACTACAAGAAAAATACTGAGGTGCTGGAGCACGTCCAAAGATGAGCAGCGAAGCCGATGAAGGTTCTGGAGCACAAGTCTGACGAGGAGCGGCTGAGGGAACTAGGGTGTTGAGCCTGGAGAAAAGGAGGCTGAGGGGAGACCTTAGCGCTCTCTGCAGCTGCCTGAGAGGAGGTTGTGGCCAGGTGCATGTCGGTCTCTTGTCCCACGTAACAAGCGCTAGGACAAGAGGAAAAGGCCCCAGGTTGCACCAGGGGACGTTTAGATTGATACTGGGGAAGATTTCTTCACCAAAACGGTTGTCAAGCACTGGAGGAGGCTGCCCAGGGAAGTGGTGGAGGCACCATCCCTGGAGGTAGTTAAAAGACGCGCAGACGTGGCGCCCCGCAGCATGGGTTATTGGTGGACTTGGCAGTGCTGGGTTTGCGGTTGGACTCGGTGATCTTAAAGGCCTTCTCCAACCTAAACGACTCTCTGATTCCATATGACAATACGTCCAAAATAGAGCAGCGTGCGTATCACATGGCAAGCGGCTGTGAAGGAAATTAACTCTAGCCCAGCCTCAAGGAGTACACCAGGGCAGCTGTGAGCCGCTGAGGCGGGCTGGGGCCAAAGGCCGGGCTGGCCGGTGGGCGTGCCTGGGATGCGCTCTGGTGATGTCAGATGTCACAATGGGGACAGTTACCAGGGGCGCCAGCAGGCCTGGGATGTCAGATGTCACAATGGGGACAGTTACCAGGGGCGCCAGCAGGCCTGGGCCAGCCGTGAGTGCACACGTGGCGGGAGGCTGGGCTGGACGAGGGCTGGGGGAGAAAGGCTGGCCCCCGCGCGTGGGCTCTCACCCTGCCTTCTCATTTCAGCCTTGAATGCTTTGTCTGTCTCGGGAGTCCATGTTACGTTGATTCGGGTTGTGCTCAGCGGATCAGATAAAGGCTTTGCAGGTAGTCCATACTGATACCTCCATAGACGACACGAACCTGTCGTTCCTAGAAAGGTTCGTAGATCTCTCACCGTTTCCAGTCTGGGTGTCTGGCAGACAGCTTCCTTCCTTGTTCTTCCCAGGGAACGTTGCCCAGCGGAGACTTCGTATCCCAGGTATGCCGCTTTTTCTTGCACCAGCTGTGCTTTCTGTTGGGAGACTCTGTAGCCACTTAAACCCAAGAAGTTTACAAGAGAGATCGTCCGTTGTACACATTCTTCTTCTGTTTCGGTCGCTATTAATAAGTCATCTCCATATTGTAGAAGAACGCCATCTCCCAGTGGCTGTTGCCATTGTTCCAATTCTTTGGCTAGTTGGTTACCAAACAAAGTGGGGCTATTTTTAAATCCCTGTGGTAAACCCGTCCAGCTTAGCTGCATCTTTCTCCTCTATTGAGAGACTCCCATTCAAAAGCAAAAAGCTTTTGACTTTCCTGAGCTCGGGGTAGACAGAAAAAGGCATCTTTTAAGTCTAACACTGTAACCCAAATCAAGTTATCCTTAATTTTGTTAAAAGCGTATATGGGTTTGCTACTACGGGGTGCAAAGTTTTAGTTATTTCACCCTGCATCGAGGGCCCAGCTGCTGGCGGGAGCGCCTTGGGCAGGGCATGGGGATGCCCGGGTGCTGGGGCTGGGCGCAGGCCTTACTGCCTCCCAGCTGGCTCACCCCCTCTCCTGCCTGCCCCCAGCTCCCTGCGGCTCCCACAGCCAGCTCCCTCCTGCCCAGCCCCACTGAAGCCCTTCTCTCTCTCCTCCTGCAGGCCATGGCTGCAACATTCTTCTGTTGGTTGGTAGTAAGCCTCATCCAGCCACAGATGGTTGGTAACGAGCTGGATGATGCCATGCATGAGCGCATGCAGCAGCGTGCCCAGCAGCTGAACCAGGAGATGTCTCGGCTGCTGCAGGAGCTGGAGCAGAAGAGCGGCTTTACCTGGGGAGCCCTGCTCTCGGCTGCCTGGCAGAACTGGTGGTTATGGGCCATTGCTGCACCCCTGGTCCTGTGCTTAGTGCTGTGGTGCTGTCCCAGCAAAGGCAGCCATCAGCCAGAGAGCAGCAGCAAGGAGGGCAGCTCCCAAAACGAGCCGTGTAAGGAGGACCAAGAAGAGAAACCCAGTGTTGTGCTGGATGTGGCAAGTTTCGACCAAGTGCCCCCCGAAACTGTCTGTGATGCTGCAGCAGCTGATGAGTGCTCTGTGTCTGACAAAAACTCTCCAGGACCAGTTTTGTGCCACGACTGAAGCCAGCCAGATTCCCCACAACACTTATGCTGTCTACCGCTTGCTCGTGCCCCTGGAGCCCCCCCAAGGACATGCCTTCCACATGGAGTGGGACACCACAGAGGGGGAGCCGCTGAGGAACCCCATGCTCCGCGTAGAGCTGAAGTGCACATGCGGGCAGGAACAGCTGATGGAGGGCGCGCTGTGCTTCATCCACCACCCCAAGGAGGAGCTGATGGAAAATCAGGGTGACAGCCTCCTAGGCACCCTCTGCACTGGCCCCTACCTGGACATGGAGGAAACCACCCGCTGGTTCCAGATATTGCTAAAAGCAGCCTGGCAGCGTTTGCCTAAGTCGGAACACTGCGGTCTGACAGGGCTGCCCTCCAGGTGCTCCTGCAAGGTCCGGCTGATGTCCGGTTCCAATGCTGCCCTCCTGACTGAGATGATGTTTGGGTTGCAGCAGGATGACACGGACATCTTCCTGATCATCAGGTAGGCAGAGGCCACTGTTGCCAGCAGCAGGACGCAGCCAGAGAGCTGTGCTATGGAAGAGGTTCTGTTCTTCATGCACGGGGCCAGTCCTCAAGACACTTCCCGGAGAGCTGGTGCTGCACAGCGGAGCGCATCGGACACGCACAACACACTGCTCTGTTTGCAACGGCAATTGCTGCCGCACCTTTCCTCCACAGCAAAAGCGCACTGTGGGGCGCGGGGCCCGATGCAGCGGAAGGGCCCGATGCAAGGAGCCTTGGTGAGGAGCTGGATGAGGCCACGCGAGAGTGCATGCAGCAGCACTTTTCATGAAGTTAAGCACGAAGAAACACCGTTGCGGTGGAACTTAGGTGGTGACGCAAGTGGAGGCAGACTGCAAAACGCTATGCCTACGTGGCTGGGTTTGGACAAAATGGAAAAATGCCTTTTATTGTTTATATAAATTGTATATATATATCTTAGATAGTACATGTGTCAGACCCTGACGGGCTTTCTGTGTCCTTCTTGTTTGCTATTTGCTGTTGCTGTAGGTGCCCGTATGCTACGACTCTAAGTTCCGGTTCTTCACATCCTGTCTACATACCTGACAATTTGGGGCTGTCTTAAAGGTACACGGCTAAGTCTTTAAAGCAACTAACTCGTCTGCAGACCCACTACAGACCCCAGCAATCTTCATACAGGGCAGCGTGCTACAGCACAATTTTGTCGTTCTGTTTACCTCCAGCATATGGTGTTAGTGGGCACATGGCAGGCGATACTCCCTTTTTATCTTAGTGGTTTTCAAATAAGGAAAGAAAAAAAGAATTAAAAGCAACAGAAAACCACCCTTGGGCTGCATGCGGGAGGGCCAGGCCAGAAGGCAGCAGGTCTTGGGAGAGCCGGGCGGTGCTGGCTGTGCCCACAGCCACTTTGGATCATGGGAAGCATTAGGAAACTTTCACAACTGGCCCAGGCCAACCCAGGAGAGAGGCCAGGAGGCAAAGCATGGACTTACAAGGGTAATTCTTTACTCGTGCGCATGAGGTGTCCCATTCAAACCGGGGCACCCCGAACACGGCTTTACACGAGGTTCTCAGACCTCAACATGATTTGACCAATCCCTCTTTAACTCAGAGATACTATTATTTTGCAAAGCAGCTGCAATTCTATGGCATCACGTGGCATCACGTCCCACCTGCCGCGTTCTTGGTGTAAACGACCCTGGAGCTGGTCTCGCTACAGTTACTTATCGGTGCTGCCAGGCAACGGGGGGGTTTCACAGAGGTGTTAGAGGGGCTCGGAGGCAGACATGGTAGTCTGCGATTGGGGCATTCAGAGCACGTGAGTAAGGGACAGGATCCAGGAGAAGTCCAGGAGGCAAAGTTGAGCCACCCACCCAGCCACCTGCATCAGAACCAGTGCCACCAGGAAAGCGCCTAAGTATTAGCAGCTGGAGAGTCTGTCCTGAGAGGCACCGAAGCACCTGTCTGCTGCCCAGACAGTTTCTCTAGAGAAGCTTGCTGCCCACCAGGAGTTCACAGTCGTGACGTCACCGAGAGGCTGCCAAGCCTGCTGAAGCCTACAGGTTATCGTCCACTCCTACTGTGCAATGTAAGGTCTAGTGATACTGTGACGAGGCAGCTGAGGACCATCAAATCAAACTGTAGCCCCGCGGAGCAATGCTAAAAGAATCAGGAGCGCAGGTGGTGTTCTCCTCCATCCTCCCAGGCAGAGGAGGGGCTTCAGCAAGGAGGAGACATGCTGAATAGAAGAGTGCCTGGCTGCGTAGCTGGGGCTCAAGGTTTTGGCTTCCATCATCGTGGATCTACCTTTGAGAAGCTGCGTCTCTTGGGAGCTGGGGACATTCACCTGACCTCATACCGCAGGGCAGGAGAGGGCAGAATGCGGGACACCGAAACGGAAGGGAAATGCCTGCACAGCGGCCCTCTGACGAGAGCGGCAGCATCCTCCTCTCAGTGGTCTATCCCAGCGCAGCGGCCGCTGAAGACCACAGTGGCTGCAAAGATGATAGTCACCCTGCTTCCCCTTCACACTTTCACGGCCACGGTGGCAATGCCACACAGGCTCAGAAACTCCCTGGCAGCTGCGGCTGGGCAGGGACCAAGCGGGAGGCACCGCTGATGTGCCTCCACGTGTTCACTGGGGGCCGGCTGGAGAATCTGCCCGTGCCAGACACTCCCCAGGGAGCTGGTACCGCAGAAGTGAACATGCTGGACATGGAGAAGACGGTGCTCTCTCGGCAGCGGGAGTTGCCTGCTGGGAAACGTCCACCCGCACCCCGTCATGCCCCTTGGGAAACATCTCTTTGGAAGCACTGTCCTCTCGCAGTGGCACAGCAGCACAGAGATCCTGCCGTGGAGAGGCCCCGTCCCGCCACCAGGATATCGGGAGATATACCACCCCGCACCCGCTGCTGTCCCAAAGGCACCAAGAGCACACCCTCGACCACAAGCACAGTGGTCAGCACCAAGGGAGCCGCCTGGGTCAAAAGCTGTGAGCGTCTGACAAGCCTTTGACGCCCTTTCCCACAGCATTCTGCTGAGAAACGAGCTGCTTATGGCTTGGACGGCTGCACTCTTTGCGGGGCCAAAAGCTGGCTG
Organism: Falco punctatus; assembly: GCF_963210335.1. Classification (NCBI taxonomy): domain Eukaryota; kingdom Metazoa; phylum Chordata; class Aves; order Falconiformes; family Falconidae; genus Falco; species Falco punctatus. Next base: position 41,365,692 of record NC_137587.1, on the reverse strand, counting down.
GATGGCCAGGCCTAAGGAGTGGTAGTGAAAGGAGTTAAATCCAGCTGGTGGCCAGCCACAAGCGGTGTTCCCCAGGGCTCAGTCCCAGGGCCAGTTCTGTTTAATCTCTTTCTCGATGATCTGGACGAGGGCCTTGAGTGCTCCCTCAGTAAGTTTGCAGGCGACACCAAGCTGGGCAGGAGCGTTCATCTGCCTGAAGACAGAAAGGCTCTGCAGGGGGGTGTGGACAGGCTGGGTTGATGTCCAAAGCCAATTCCATGAGGTTCAACAAGGCTCAGTGCCAGGCCCTGCACTCGGGCCACAGCAACCCCACGCCACCCTACAGGCCTGGGGCAGAGCGGCTGGGAAGCTGCCTGGAGGAAAAGGAGCTGGGGGTGTTGGTCAGCGGCCGGCTGCATATGAGCCAGCAGTGTGGCCAGGTGGCCAGGAAGGCCAAGAGCGCCCTGGCCTGTGTCAGAAATAGTGCGGCCAGCAGGGCTAGGGAATGATGGTCCCCCTGTGCTCGGCACTGCTGAGGCCGCACCTCGAGCAGCACGGTCAGTTTTGGGCCCCTCACTACAAGAAAAATACTGAGGTGCTGGAGCACGTCCAAAGATGAGCAGCGAAGCCGATGAAGGTTCTGGAGCACAAGTCTGACGAGGAGCGGCTGAGGGAACTAGGGTGTTGAGCCTGGAGAAAAGGAGGCTGAGGGGAGACCTTAGCGCTCTCTGCAGCTGCCTGAGAGGAGGTTGTGGCCAGGTGCATGTCGGTCTCTTGTCCCACGTAACAAGCGCTAGGACAAGAGGAAAAGGCCCCAGGTTGCACCAGGGGACGTTTAGATTGATACCGGGGAAGATTTCTTCACCAAAACGGTTGTCAAGCACTGGAGGAGGCTGCCCAGGGAAGTGGTGGAGGCACCATCCCTGGAGGTAGTTAAAAGACGCGCAGACGTGGCGCCCCGCAGCATGGGTTATTGGTGGACTTGGCAGTGCTGGGTTTGCGGTTGGACTCGGTGATCTTAAAGGCCTTCTCCAACCTAAACGACTCTCTGATTCCATATGACAATACGTCCAAAATAGAGCAGCGTGCGTATCACATGGCAAGCGGCTGTGAAGGAAATTAACTCTAGCCCAGCCTCAAGGAGTACACCAGGGCAGCTGTGAGCCGCTGAGGCGGGCTGGGGCCAAAGGCCGGGCTGGCCGGTGGGCGTGCCTGGGATGCGCTCTGGTGATGTCAGATGTCACAATGGGGACAGTTACCAGGGGCGCCAGCAGGCCTGGGATGTCAGATGTCACAATGGGGACAGTTACCAGGGGCGCCAGCAGGCCTGGGCCAGCCGTGAGTGCACACGTGGCGGGAGGCTGGGCTGGACGAGGGCTGGGGGAGAAAGGCTGGCCCCCGCGCGTGGGCTCTCACCCTGCCTTCTCATTTCAGCCTTGAATGCTTTGTCTGTCTCGGGAGTCCATGTTACGTTGATTCGGGTTGTGCTCAGCGGATCAGATAAAGGCTTTGCAGGTAGTCCATACTGATACCTCCATAGACGACACGAACCTGTCGTTCCTAGAAAGGTTCGTAGATCTCTCACCGTTTCCAGTCTGGGTGTCTGGCAGACAGCTTCCTTCCTTGTTCTTCCCAGGGAACGTTGCCCAGCGGAGACTTCGTATCCCAGGTATGCCGCTTTTTCTTGCACCAGCTGTGCTTTCTGTTGGGAGACTCTGTAGCCACTTAAACCCAAGAAGTTTACAAGAGAGATCGTCCGTTGTACACATTCTTCTTCTGTTTCGGTCGCTATTAATAAGTCATCTCCATATTGTAGAAGAACGCCATCTCCCAGTGGCTGTTGCCATTGTTCCAATTCTTTGGCTAGTTGGTTACCAAACAAAGTGGGGCTATTTTTAAATCCCTGTGGTAAACCCGTCCAGCTTAGCTGCATCTTTCTCCTCTATTGAGAGACTCCCATTCAAAAGCAAAAAGCTTTTGACTTTCCTGAGCTCGGGGTAGACAGAAAAAGGCATCTTTTAAGTCTAACACTGTAACCCAAATCAAGTTATCCTTAATTTTGTTAAAAGCGTATATGGGTTTACTACTACGGGGTGCAAAGTTTTAGTTATTTCACCCTGCATCGAGGGCCCAGCTGCTGGCGGGAGCGCCTTGGGCAGGGCATGGGGATGCCCGGGTGCTGGGGCTGGGCGCAGGCCTTACTGCCTCCCAGCTGGCTCACCCCCTCTCCTGCCTGCCCCCAGCTCCCTGCGGCTCCCACAGCCAGCTCCCTCCTGCCCAGCCCCACTGAAGCCCTTCTCTCTCTCCTCCTGCAGGCCATGGCTGCAACATTCTTCTGTTGGTTGGTAGTAAGCCTCATCCAGCCACAGATGGTTGGTAACGAGCTGGATGATGCCATGCATGAGCGCATGCAGCAGCGTGCCCAGCAGCTGAACCAGGAGATGTCTCGGCTGCTGCAGGAGCTGGAGCAGAAGAGCGGCTTTACCTGGGGAGCCCTGCTCTCGGCTGCCTGGCAGAACTGGTGGTTATGGGCCATTGCTGCACCCCTGGTCCTGTGCTTAGTGCTGTGGTGCTGTCCCAGCAAAGGCAGCCATCAGCCAGAGAGCAGCAGCAAGGAGGGCAGCTCCCAAAACGAGCCGTGTAAGGAGGACCAAGAAGAGAAACCCAGTGTTGTGCTGGATGTGGCAAGTTTCGACCAAGTGCCCCCCGAAACTGTCTGTGATGCTGCAGCAGCTGATGAGTGCTCTGTGTCTGACAAAAACTCTCCAGGACCAGTTTTGTGCCACGACTGAAGCCAGCCAGATTCCCCACAACACTTATGCTGTCTACCGCTTGCTCGTGCCCCTGGAGCCCCCCCAAGGACATGCCTTCCACATGGAGTGGGACACCACAGAGGGGGAGCCGCTGAGGAACCCCATGCTCCGCGTAGAGCTGAAGTGCACATGCGGGCAGGAACAGCTGATGGAGGGCGCGCTGTGCTTCATCCACCACCCCAAGGAGGAGCTGATGGAAAATCAGGGTGACAGCCTCCTAGGCACCCTCTGCACTGGCCCCTACCTGGACATGGAGGAAACCACCCGCTGGTTCCAGATATTGCTAAAAGCAGCCTGGCAGCGTTTGCCTAAGTCGGAACACTGCGGTCTGACAGGGCTGCCCTCCAGGTGCTCCTGCAAGGTCCGGCTGATGTCCGGTTCCAATGCTGCCCTCCTGACTGAGATGATGTTTGGGTTGCAGCAGGATGACACGGACATCTTCCTGATCATCAGGTAGGCAGAGGCCACTGTTGCCAGCAGCAGGACGCAGCCAGAGAGCTGTGCTATGGAAGAGGTTCTGTTCTTCATGCACGGGGCCAGTCCTCAAGACACTTCCCGGAGAGCTGGTGCTGCACAGCGGAGCGCATCGGACACGCACAACACACTGCTCTGTTTGCAACGGCAATTGCTGCCGCACCTTTCCTCCACAGCAAAAGCGCACTGTGGGGCGCGGGGCCCGATGCAGCGGAAGGGCCCGATGCAAGGAGCCTTGGTGAGGAGCTGGATGAGGCCACGCGAGAGTGCATGCAGCAGCACTTTTCATGAAGTTAAGCACGAAGAAACACCGTTGCGGTGGAACTTAGGTGGTGACGCAAGTGGAGGCAGACTGCAAAACGCTATGCCTACGTGGCTGGGTTTGGACAAAATGGAAAAATGCCTTTTATTGTTTATATAAATTGTATATATATATCTTAGATAGTACATGTGTCAGACCCTGACGGGCTTTCTGTGTCCTTCTTGTTTGCTATTTGCTGTTGCTGTAGGTGCCCGTATGCTACGACTCTAAGTTCCGGTTCTTCACATCCTGTCTACATACCTGACAATTTGGGGCTGTCTTAAAGGTACACGGCTAAGTCTTTAAAGCAACTAACTCGTCTGCAGACCCACTACAGACCCCAGCAATCTTCATACAGGGCAGCGTGCTACAGCACAATTTTGTCATTCTGTCTACCTCCAGCATATGGTGTTAGTGGGCACATGGCAGGCGATACTCCCTTTTTATCTTAGTGGTTTTCAAATAAGGAAAGAAAAAAAGAATTAAAAGCAACAGAAAACCACCCTTGGGCTGCATGCGGGAGGGCCAGGCCAGAAGGCAGCAGGTCTTGGGAGAGCCGGGCGGTGCTGGCTGTGCCCACAGCCACTTTGGATCATGGGAAGCATTAGGAAACTTTCACAACTGGCCCAGGCCAACCCAGGAGAGAGGCCAGGAGGCAAAGCATGGACTTACAAGGGTAATTCTTTACTCGTGCGCATGAGGTGTCCCATTCAAACCGGGGCACCCCGAACACGGCTTTACACGAGGTTCTCAGACCTCAACATGATTTGACCAATCCCTCTTTAACTCAGAGATACTATTATTTTGCAAAGCAGCTGCAATTCTATGGCATCACGTGGCATCACGTCCCACCTGCCGCGTTCTTGGTGTAAACGACCCTGGAGCTGGTCTCGCTACAGTTACTTATCGGTGCTGCCAGGCAACGGGGGGGTTTCACAGAGGTGTTAGAGGGGCTCGGAGGCAGACATGGTAGTCTGCGATTGGGGCATTCAGAGCACGTGAGTAAGGGACAGGATCCAGGAGAAGTCCAGGAGGCAAAGTTGAGCCACCCACCCAGCCACCTGCATCAGAACCAGTGCCACCAGGAAAGCGCCTAAGTATTAGCAGCTGGAGAGTCTGTCCTGAGAGGCACCGAAGCACCTGTCTGCTGCCCAGACAGTTTCTCTAGAGAAGCTTGCTGCCCACCAGGAGTTCACAGTCGTGACGTCACCGAGAGGCTGCCAAGCCTGCTGAAGCCTACAGGTTATCGTCCACTCCTACTGTGCAATGTAAGGTCTAGTGATACTGTGACGAGGCAGCTGAGGACCATCAAATCAAACTGTAGCCCCGCGGAGCAATGCTAAAAGAATCAGGAGCGCAGGTGGTGTTCTCCTCCATCCTCCCAGGCAGAGGAGGGGCTTCAGCAAGGAGGAGACATGCTGAATAGAAGAGTGCCTGGCTGCGTAGCTGGGGCTCAAGGTTTTGGCTTCCATCATCGTGGATCTACCTTTGAGAAGCTGCGTCTCTTGGGAGCTGGGGACATTCACCTGACCTCATACCGCAGGGCAGGAGAGGGCAGAATGCGGGACACCGAAACGGAAGGGAAATGCCTGCACAGCGGCCCTCTGACGAGAGCGGCAGCATCCTCCTCTCAGTGGTCTATCCCAGCGCAGCGGCCGCTGAAGACCACAGTGGCTGCAAAGATGATAGTCACCCTGCTTCCCCTTCACACTTTCACGGCCACGGTGGCAATGCCACACAGGCTCAGAAACTCCCTGGCAGCTGCGGCTGGGCAGGGACCAAGCGGGAGGCACCGCTGATGTGCCTCCACGTGTTCACTGGGGGCCGGCTGGAGAATCTGCCCGTGCCAGACACTCCCCAGGGAGCTGGTACCGCAGAAGTGAACATGCTGGACATGGAGAAGACGGTGCTCTCTCGGCAGCGGGAGTTGCCTGCTGGGAAACGTCCACCCGCACCCCGTCATGCCCCTTGGGAAACATCTCTTTGGAAGCACTGTCCTCTCGCAGTGGCACAGCAGCACAGAGATCCTGCCGTGGAGAGGCCCCGTCCCGCCACCAGGATATCGGGAGATATACCACCCCGCACCCGCTGCTGTCCCAAAGGCACCAAGAGCACACCCTCGACCACAAGCACAGTGGTCAGCACCAAGGGAGCCGCCTGGGTCAAAAGCTGTGAGCGTCTGACAAGCCTTTGACGCCCTTTCCCACAGCATTCTGCTGAGAAACGAGCTGCTTATGGCTTGGACGGCTGCACTCTTTGCGGGGCCAAAAGCTGGCTGGATGGCCAGGCCTAAGGAGTGGTAGTGAAAGGAGTTAAATCCAGCTGGTGGCCAGCCACAAGCGGTGTTCCCCAGGGCTCAGTCCCAGGGCCAGTTCTGTTTAATCTCTTTCTCGATGATCTGGACGAGGGCCTTGAGTGCTCCCTCAGTAAGTTTGCAGGCGACACCAAGCTGGGCAGGAGCGTTCATCTGCCTGAAGACAGAAAGGCTCTGCAGGGGGGTGTGGACAGGCTGGGTTGATGTCCAAAGCCAATTCCATGAGGTTCAACAAGGCTCAGTGCCAGGCCCTGCACTCGGGCCACAGCAACCCCACGCCACCCTACAGGCCTGGGGCAGAGCGGCTGGGAAGCTGCCTGGAGGAAAAGGAGCTGGGGGTGTTGGTCAGCGGCCGGCTGCATATGAGCCAGCAGTGTGGCCAGGTGGCCAGGAAGGCCAAGAGCGCCCTGGCCTGTGTCAGAAATAGTGCGGCCAGCAGGGCTAGGGAATGATGGTCCCCCTGTGCTCGGCACTGCTGAGGCCGCACCTCGAGCAGCACGGTCAGTTTTGGGCCCCTCACTACAAGAAAAATACTGAGGTGCTGGAGCACGTCCAAAGATGAGCAGCGAAGCCGATGAAGGTTCTGGAGCACAAGTCTGACGAGGAGCGGCTGAGGGAACTGGGGTGTTGAGCCTGGAGAAAAGGAGGCTGAGGGGAGACCTTAGCGCTCTCTGCAGCTGCCTGAGAGGAGGTTGTGGCCAGGTGCATGTCGGTCTCTTGTCCCACGTAACAAGCGCTAGGACAAGAGGAAAAGGCCCCAGGTTGCACCAGGGGACGTTTAGATTGATACCGGGGAAGATTTCTTCACCAAAAGGGTTGTCAAGCACTGGAGGAGGCTGCCCAGGGAAGTGGTGGAGGCACCATCCCTGGAGGTAGTTAAAAGACGCGCAGACGTGGCGCCCCGCAGCATGGGTTATTGGTGGACTTGGCAGTGCTGGGTTTGCGGTTGGACTCGGTGATCTTAAAGGCCTTCTCCAACCTAAACGACTCTCTGATTCCATATGACAATACGTCCAAAATAGAGCAGCGTGCGTATCACATGGCAAGCGGCTGTGAAGGAAATTAACTCTAGCCCAGCCTCAAGGAGTACACCAGGGCAGCTGTGAGCCGCTGAGGCGGGCTGGGGCCAAAGGCCGGGCTGGCCGGTGGGCGTGCCTGGGATGCGCTCTGGTGATGTCAGATGTCACAATGGGGACAGTTACCAGGGGCGCCAGCAGGCCTGGGATGTCAGATGTCACAATGGGGACAGTTACCAGGGGCGCCAGCAGGCCTGGGCCAGCCGTGAGTGCACACGTGGCGGGAGGCTGGGCTGGACGAGGGCTGGGGGAGAAAGGCTGGCCCCCGCGCGTGGGCTCTCACCCTGCCTTCTCATTTCAGCCTTGAATGCTTTGTCTGTCTCGGGAGTCCATGTTACGTTGATTCGGGTTGTGCTCAGCGGATCAGATAAAGGCTTTGCAGGTAGTCCATACTGATACCTCCATAGACGACACGAACCTGTCGTTCCTAGAAAGGTTCGTAGATCTCTCACCGTTTCCAGTCTGGGTGTCTGGCAGACAGCTTCCTTCCTTGTTCTTCCCAGGGAACGTTGCCCAGCGGAGACTTCGTATCCCAGGTATGCCGCTTTTTCTTGCACCAGCTGTGCTTTCTGTTGGGAGACTCTGTAGCCACTTAAACCCAAGAAGTTTACAAGAGAGATCGTCCGTTGTACACATTCTTCTTCTGTTTCGGTCGCTATTAATAAGTCATCTCCATATTGTAGAAGAACGCCATCTCCCAGTGGCTGTTGCCATTGTTCCAATTCTTTGGCTAGTTGGTTACCAAACAAAGTGGGGCTATTTTTAAATCCCTGTGGTAAACCCGTCCAGCTTAGCTGCATCTTTCTCCTCTATTGAGAGACTCCCATTCAAAAGCAAAAAGCTTTTGACTTTCCTGAGCTCGGGGTAGACAGAAAAAGGCATCTTTTAAGTCTAACACTGTAACCCAAATCAAGTTATCCTTAATTTTGTTAAAAGCGTATATGGGTTTGCTACTACGGGGTGCAAAGTTTTAGTTATTTCACCCTGCATCGAGGGCCCAGCTGCTGGCGGGAGCGCCTTGGGCAGGGCATGGGGATGCCCGGGTGCTGGGGCTGGGCGCAGGCCTTACTGCCTCCCAGCTGGCTCACCCCCTCTCCTGCCTGCCCCCAGCTCCCTGCGGCTCCCACAGCCAGCTCCCTCCTGCCCAGCCCCACTGAAGCCCTTCTCTCTCTCCTCCTGCAGGCCATGGCTGCAACATTCTTCTGTTGGTTGGTAGTAAGCCTCATCCAGCCACAGATGGTTGGTAACGAGCTGGATGATGCCATGCATGAGCGCATGCAGCAGCGTGCCCAGCAGCTGAACCAGGAGATGTCTCGGCTGCTGCAGGAGCTGGAGCAGAAGAGCGGCTTTACCTGGGGAGCCCTGCTCTCGGCTGCCTGGCAGAACTGGTGGTTATGGGCCATTGCTGCACCCCTGGTCCTGTGCTTAGTGCTGTGGTGCTGTCCCAGCAAAGGCAGCCATCAGCCAGAGAGCAGCAGCAAGGAGGGCAGCTCCCAAAACGAGCCGTGTAAGGAGGACCAAGAAGAGAAACCCAGTGTTGTGCTGGATGTGGCAAGTTTCGACCAAGTGCCCCCCGAAACTGTCTGTGATGCTGCAGCAGCTGATGAGTGCTCTGTGTCTGACAAAAACTCTCCAGGACCAGTTTTGTGCCACGACTGAAGCCAGCCAGATTCCCCACAACACTTATGCTGTCTACCGCTTGCTCGTGCCCCTGGAGCCCCCCCAAGGACATGCCTTCCACATGGAGTGGGACACCACAGAGGGGGAGCCGCTGAGGAACCCCATGCTCCGCGTAGAGCTGAAGTGCACATGCGGGCAGGAACAGCTGATGGAGGGCGCGCTGTGCTTCATCCACCACCCCAAGGAGGAGCTGATGGAAAATCAGGGTGACAGCCTCCTAGGCACCCTCTGCACTGGCCCCTACCTGGACATGGAGGAAACCACCCGCTGGTTCCAGATATTGCTAAAAGCAGCCTGGCAGCGTTTGCCTAAGTCGGAACACTGCGGTCTGACAGGGCTGCCCTCCAGGTGCTCCTGCAAGGTCCGGCTGATGTCCGGTTCCAATGCTGCCCTCCTGACTGAGATGATGTTTGGGTTGCAGCAGGATGACACGGACATCTTCCTGATCATCAGGTAGGCAGAGGCCACTGTTGCCAGCAGCAGGACGCAGCCAGAGAGCTGTGCTATGGAAGAGGTTCTGTTCTTCATGCACGGGGCCAGTCCTCAAGACACTTCCCGGAGAGCTGGTGCTGCACAGCGGAGCGCATCGGACACGCACAACACACTGCTCTGTTTGCAACGGCAATTGCTGCCGCACCTTTCCTCCACAGCAAAAGCGCACTGTGGGGCGCGGGGCCCGATGCAGCGGAAGGGCCCGATGCAAGGAGCCTTGGTGAGGAGCTGGATGAGGCCACGCGAGAGTGCATGCAGCAGCACTTTTCATGAAGTTAAGCACGAAGAAACACCGTTGCGGTGGAACTTAGGTGGTGACGCAAGTGGAGGCAGACTGCAAAACGCTATGCCTACGTGGCTGGGTTTGGACAAAATGGAAAAATGCCTTTTATTGTTTATATAAATTGTATATATATATCTTAGATAGTACATGTGTCAGACCCTGACGGGCTTTCTGTGTCCTTCTTGTTTGCTATTTGCTGTTGCTGTAGGTGCCCGTATGCTACGACTCTAAGTTCCGGTTCTTCACATCCTGTCTACATACCTGACAATTTGGGGCTGTCTTAAAGGTACACGGCTAAGTCTTTAAAGCAACTAACTCGTCTGCAGACCCACTACAGACCCCAGCAATCTTCATACAGGGCAGCGTGCTACAGCACAATTTTGTCATTCTGTCTACCTCCAGCATATGGTGTTAGTGGGCACATGGCAGGCGATACTCCCTTTTTATCTTAGTGGTTTTCAAATAAGGAAAGAAAAAAAGAATTAAAAGCAACAGAAAACCACCCTTGGGCTGCATGCGGGAGGGCCAGGCCAGAAGGCAGCAGGTCTTGGGAGAGCCGGGCGGTGCTGGCTGTGCCCACAGCCACTTTGGATCATGGGAAGCATTAGGAAACTTTCACAACTGGCCCAGGCCAACCCAGGAGAGAGGCCAGGAGGCAAAGCATGGACTTACAAGGGTAATTCTTTACTCGTGCGCATGAGGTGTCCCATTCAAACCGGGGCACCCCGAACACGGCTTTACACGAGGTTCTCAGACCTCAACATGATTTGACCAATCCCTCTTTAACTCAGAGATACTATTATTTTGCAAAGCAGCTGCAATTCTATGGCATCACGTGGCATCACGTCCCACCTGCCGCGTTCTTGGTGTAAACGACCCTGGAGCTGGTCTCGCTACAGTTACTTATCGGTGCTGCCAGGCAACGGGGGGGTTTCACAGAGGTGTTAGAGGGGCTCGGAGGCAGACATGGTAGTCTGCGATTGGGGCATTCAGAGCACGTGAGTAAGGGACAGGATCCAGGAGAAGTCCAGGAGGCAAAGTTGAGCCACCCACCCAGCCACCTGCATCAGAACCAGTGCCACCAGGAAAGCGCCTAAGTATTAGCAGCTGGAGAGTCTGTCCTGAGAGGCACCGAAGCACCTGTCTGCTGCCCAGACAGTTTCTCTAGAGAAGCTTGCTGCCCACCAGGAGTTCACAGTCGTGACGTCACCGAGAGGCTGCCAAGCCTGCTGAAGCCTACAGGTTATCGTCCACTCCTACTGTGCAATGTAAGGTCTAGTGATACTGTGACGAGGCAGCTGAGGACCATCAAATCAAACTGTAGCCCCGCGGAGCAATGCTAAAAGAATCAGGAGCGCAGGTGGTGTTCTCCTCCATCCTCCCAGGCAGAGGAGGGGCTTCAGCAAGGAGGAGACATGCTGAATAGAAGAGTGCCTGGCTGCGTAGCTGGGGCTCAAGGTTTTGGCTTCCATCATCGTGGATCTACCTTTGAGAAGCTGCGTCTCTTGGGAGCTGGGGACATTCACCTGACCTCATACCGCAGGGCAGGAGAGGGCAGAATGCGGGACACCGAAACGGAAGGGAAATGCCTGCACAGCGGCCCTCTGACGAGAGCGGCAGCATCCTCCTCTCAGTGGTCTATCCCAGCGCAGCGGCCGCTGAAGACCACAGTGGCTGCAAAGATGATAGTCACCCTGCTTCCCCTTCACACTTTCACGGCCACGGTGGCAATGCCACACAGGCTCAGAAACTCCCTGGCAGCTGCGGCTGGGCAGGGACCAAGCGGGAGGCACCGCTGATGTGCCTCCACGTGTTCACTGGGGGCCGGCTGGAGAATCTGCCCGTGCCAGACACTCCCCAGGGAGCTGGTACCGCAGAAGTGAACATGCTGGACATGGAGAAGACGGTGCTCTCTCGGCAGCGGGAGTTGCCTGCTGGGAAACGTCCACCCGCACCCCGTCATGCCCCTTGGGAAACATCTCTTTGGAAGCACTGTCCTCTCGCAGTGGCACAGCAGCACAGAGATCCTGCCGTGGAGAGGCCCCGTCCCGCCACCAGGATATCGGGAGATATACCACCCCGCACCCGCTGCTGTCCCAAAGGCACCAAGAGCACACCCTCGACCACAAGCACAGTGGTCAGCACCAAGGGAGCCGCCTGGGTCAAAAGCTGTGAGCGTCTGACAAGCCTTTGACGCCCTTTCCCACAGCATTCTGCTGAGAAACGAGCTGCTTATGGCTTGGACGGCTGCACTCTTTGCGGGGCCAAAAGCTGGCTGGATGGCCAGGCCTAAGGAGTGGTAGTGAAAGGAGTTAAATCCAGCTGGTGGCCAGCCACAAGCGGTGTTCCCCAGGGCTCAGTCCCAGGGCCAGTTCTGTTTAATCTCTTTCTCGATGATCTGGACGAGGGCCTTGAGTGCTCCCTCAGTAAGTTTGCAGGCGACACCAAGCTGGGCAGGAGCGTTCATCTGCCTGAAGACAGAAAGGCTCTGCAGGGGGGTGTGGACAGGCTGGGTTGATGTCCAAAGCCAATTCCATGAGGTTCAACAAGGCTCAGTGCCAGGCCCTGCACTCGGGCCACAGCAACCCCACGCCACCCTACAGGCCTGGGGCAGAGCGGCTGGGAAGCTGCCTGGAGGAAAAGGAGCTGGGGGTGTTGGTCAGCGGCCGGCTGCATATGAGCCAGCAGTGTGGCCAGGTGGCCAGGAAGGCCAAGAGCGCCCTGGCCTGTGTCAGAAATAGTGCGGCCAGCAGGGCTAGGGAATGATGGTCCCCCTGTGCTCGGCACTGCTGAGGCCGCACCTCGAGCAGCACGGTCAGTTTTGGGCCCCTCACTACAAGAAAAATACTGAGGTGCTGGAGCACGTCCAAAGATGAGCAGCGAAGCCGATGAAGGTTCTGGAGCACAAGTCTGACGAGGAGCGGCTGAGGGAACTGGGGTGTTGAGCCTGGAGAAAAGGAGGCTGAGGGGAGACCTTAGCGCTCTCTGCAGCTGCCTGAGAGGAGGTTGTGGCCAGGTGCATGTCGGTCTCTTGTCCCACGTAACAAGCGCTAGGACAAGAGGAAAAGGCCCCAGGTTGCACCAGGGGACGTTTAGATTGATACCGGGGAAGATTTCTTCACCAAAAGGGTTGTCAAGCACTGGAGGAGGCTGCCCAGGGAAGTGGTGGAGGCACCATCCCTGGAGGTAGTTAAAAGACGCGCAGACGTGGCGCCCCGCAGCATGGGTTATTGGTGGACTTGGCAGTGCTGGGTTTGCGGTTGGACTCGGTGATCTTAAAGGCCTTCTCCAACCTAAACGACTCTCTGATTCCATATGACAATACGTCCAAAATAGAGCAGCGTGCGTATCACATGGCAAGCGGCTGTGAAGGAAATTAACTCTAGCCCAGCCTCAAGGAGTACACCAGGGCAGCTGTGAGCCGCTGAGGCGGGCTGGGGCCAAAGGCCGGGCTGGCCGGTGGGCGTGCCTGGGATGCGCTCTGGTGATGTCAGATGTCACAATGGGGACAGTTACCAGGGGCGCCAGCAGGCCTGGGATGTCAGATGTCACAATGGGGACAGTTACCAGGGGCGCCAGCAGGCCTGGGCCAGCCGTGAGTGCACACGTGGCGGGAGGCTGGGCGGGACGAGGGCTGGGGGAGAAAGGCTGGCCCCCGCGCGTGGGCTCTCACCCTGCCTTCTCATTTCAGCCTTGAATGCTTTGTCTGTCTCGGGAGTCCATGTTACGTTGATTCGGGTTGTGCTCAGCGGATCAGATAAAGGCTTTGCAGGTAGTCCATACTGATACCTCCATAGACGACACGAACCTGTCGTTCCTAGAAAGGTTCGTAGATCTCTCACCGTTTCCAGTCTGGGTGTCTGGCAGACAGCTTCCTTCCTTGTTCTTCCCAGGGAACGTTGCCCAGCGGAGACTTCGTATCCCAGGTATGCCGCTTTTTCTTGCACCAGCTGTGCTTTCTGTTGGGAGACTCTGTAGCCACTTAAACCCAAGAAGTTTACAAGAGAGATCGTCCGTTGTACACATTCTTCTTCTGTTTCGGTCGCTATTAATAAGTCATCTCCATATTGTAGAAGAACGCCATCTCCCAGTGGCTGTTGCCATTGTTCCAATTCTTTGGCTAGTTGGTTACCAAACAAAGTGGGGCTATTTTTAAATCCCTGTGGTAAACCCGTCCAGCTTAGCTGCATCTTTCTCCTCTATTGAGAGACTCCCATTCAAAAGCAAAAAGCTTTTGACTTTCCTGAGCTCGGGGTAGACAGAAAAAGGCATCTTTTAAGTCTAACACTGTAACCCAAATCAAGTTATCCTTAATTTTGTTAAAAGCGTATATGGGTTTGCTACTACGGGGTGCAAAGTTTTAGTTATTTCACCCTGCATCGAGGGCCCAGCTGCTGGCGGGAGCGCCTTGGGCAGGGCATGGGGATGCCCGGGTGCTGGGGCTGGGCGCAGGCCTTACTGCCTCCCAGCTGGCTCACCCCCTCTCCTGCCTGCCCCCAGCTCCCTGCGGCTCCCACAGCCAGCTCCCTCCTGCCCAGCCCCACTGAAGCCCTTCTCTCTCTCCTCCTGCAGGCCATGGCTGCAACATTCTTCTGTTGGTTGGTAGTAAGCCTCATCCAGCCACAGATGGTTGGTAACGAGCTGGATGATGCCATGCATGAGCGCATGCAGCAGCGTGCCCAGCAGCTGAACCAGGAGATGTCTCGGCTGCTGCAGGAGCTGGAGCAGAAGAGCGGCTTTACCTGGGGAGCCCTGCTCTCGGCTGCCTGGCAGAACTGGTGGTTATGGGCCATTGCTGCACCCCTGGTCCTGTGCTTAGTGCTGTGGTGCTGTCCCAGCAAAGGCAGCCATCAGCCAGAGAGCAGCAGCAAGGAGGGCAGCTCCCAAAACGAGCCGTGTAAGGAGGACCAAGAAGAGAAACCCAGTGTTGTGCTGGATGTGGCAAGTTTCGACCAAGTGCCCCCCGAAACTGTCTGTGATGCTGCAGCAGCTGATGAGTGCTCTGTGTCTGACAAAAACTCTCCAGGACCAGTTTTGTGCCACGACTGAAGCCAGCCAGATTCCCCACAACACTTATGCTGTCTACCGCTTGCTCGTGCCCCTGGAGCCCCCCCAAGGACATGCCTTCCACATGGAGTGGGACACCACAGAGGGGGAGCCGCTGAGGAACCCCATGCTCCGCGTAGAGCTGAAGTGCACATGCGGGCAGGAACAGCTGATGGAGGGCGCGCTGTGCTTCATCCACCACCCCAAGGAGGAGCTGATGGAAAATCAGGGTGACAGCCTCCTAGGCACCCTCTGCACTGGCCCCTACCTGGACATGGAGGAAACCACCCGCTGGTTCCAGATATTGCTAAAAGCAGCCTGGCAGCGTTTGCCTAAGTCGGAACACTGCGGTCTGACAGGGCTGCCCTCCAGGTGCTCCTGCAAGGTCCGGCTGATGTCCGGTTCCAATGCTGCCCTCCTGACTGAGATGATGTTTGGGTTGCAGCAGGATGACACGGACATCTTCCTGATCATCAGGTAGGCAGAGGCCACTGTTGCCAGCAGCAGGACGCAGCCAGAGAGCTGTGCTATGGAAGAGGTTCTGTTCTTCATGCACGGGGCCAGTCCTCAAGACACTTCCCGGAGAGCTGGTGCTGCACAGCGGAGCGCATCGGACACGCACAACACACTGCTCTGTTTGCAACGGCAATTGCTGCCGCACCTTTCCTCCACAGCAAAAGCGCACTGTGGGGCGCGGGGCCCGATGCAGCGGAAGGGCCCGATGCAAGGAGCCTTGGTGAGGAGCTGGATGAGGCCACGCGAGAGTGCATGCAGCAGCACTTTTCATGAAGTTAAGCACGAAGAAACACCGTTGCGGTGGAACTTAGGTGGTGACGCAAGTGGAGGCAGACTGCAAAACGCTATGCCTACGTGGCTGGGTTTGGACAAAATGGAAAAATGCCTTTTATTGTTTATATAAATTGTATATATATATCTTAGATAGTACATGTGTCAGACCCTGACGGGCTTTCTGTGTCCTTCTTGTTTGCTATTTGCTGTTGCTGTAGGTGCCCGTATGCTACGGTTCTAAGTTCCGGTTCTTCACATCCTGTCTACATACCTGACAATTTGGGGCTGTCTTAAAGGTACACGGCTAAGTCTTTAAAGCAACTAACTCGTCTGCAGACCCACTACAGACCCCAGCAATCTTCATACAGGGCAGCGTGCTACAGCACAATTTTGTCATTCTGTCTACCTCCAGCATATGGTGTTAGTGGGCACATGGCAGGCGATACTCCCTTTTTATCTTAGTGGTTTTCAAATAAGGAAAGAAAAAAAGAATTAAAAGCAACAGAAAACCACCCTTGGGCTGCATGCGGGAGGGCCAGGCCAGAAGGCAGCAGGTCTTGGGAGAGCCGGGCGGTGCTGGCTGTGCCCACAGCCACTTTGGATCATGGGAAGCATTAGGAAACTTTCACAACTGGCCCAGGCCAACCCAGGAGAGAGGCCAGGAGGCAAAGCATGGACTTACAAGGGTAATTCTTTACTCGTGCGCATGAGGTGTCCCATTCAAACCGGGGCACCCCGAACACGGCTTTACACGAGGTTCTCAGACCTCAACATGATTTGACCAATCCCTCTTTAACTCAGAGATACTATTATTTTGCAAAGCAGCTGCAATTCTATGGCATCACGTGGCATCACGTCCCACCTGCCGCGTTCTTGGTGTAAACGACCCTGGAGCTGGTCTCGCTACAGTTACTTATCGGTGCTGCCAGGCAACGGGGGGGTTTCACAGAGGTGTTAGAGGGGCTCGGAGGCAGACATGGTAGTCTGCGATTGGGGCATTCAGAGCACGTGAGTAAGGGACAGGATCCAGGAGAAGTCCAGGAGGCAAAGTTGAGCCACCCACCCAGCCACCTGCATCAGAACCAGTGCCACCAGGAAAGCGCCTAAGTATTAGCAGCTGGAGAGTCTGTCCTGAGAGGCACCGAAGCACCTGTCTGCTGCCCAGACAGTTTCTCTAG
The DNA here is from genome assembly GCF_963210335.1 of Falco punctatus. NCBI lineage: Eukaryota > Metazoa > Chordata > Aves > Falconiformes > Falconidae > Falco > Falco punctatus. The sequence goes on along the minus strand of NC_137587.1, from coordinate 41,349,267 downwards.
AGAAGCTTGCTGCCCACCAGGAGTTCACAGTCGTGACGTCACCGAGAGGCTGCCAAGCCTGCTGAAGCCTACAGGTTATCGTCCACTCCTACTGTGCAATGTAAGGTCTAGTGATACTGTGACGAGGCAGCTGAGGACCATCAAATCAAACTGTAGCCCCGCGGAGCAATGCTAAAAGAATCAGGAGCGCAGGTGGTGTTCTCCTCCATCCTCCCAGGCAGAGGAGGGGCTTCAGCAAGGAGGAGACATGCTGAATAGAAGAGTGCCTGGCTGCGTAGCTGGGGCTCAAGGTTTTGGCTTCCATCATCGTGGATCTACCTTTGAGAAGCTGCGTCTCTTGGGAGCTGGGGACATTCACCTGACCTCATACCGCAGGGCAGGAGAGGGCAGAATGCGGGACACCGAAACGGAAGGGAAATGCCTGCACAGCGGCCCTCTGACGAGAGCGGCAGCATCCTCCTCTCAGTGGTCTATCCCAGCGCAGCGGCCGCTGAAGACCACAGTGGCTGCAAAGATGATAGTCACCCTGCTTCCCCTTCACACTTTCACGGCCACGGTGGCAATGCCACACAGGCTCAGAAACTCCCTGGCAGCTGCGGCTGGGCAGGGACCAAGCGGGAGGCACCGCTGATGTGCCTCCACGTGTTCACTGGGGGCCGGCTGGAGAATCTGACCGTGCCAGACACTCCCCAGGGAGCTGGTACCGCAGAAGTGAACATGCTGGACATGGAGAAGACGGTGCTCTCTCGGCAGCGGGAGTTGCCTGCTGGGAAACGTCCACCCGCACCCCGTCATGCCCCTTGGGAAACATCTCTTTGGAAGCACTGTCCTCTCGCAGTGGCACAGCAGCACAGAGATCCTGCCGTGGAGAGGCCCCGTCCCGCCACCAGGATATCGGGAGATATACCACCCCGCACCCGCTGCTGTCCCAAAGGCACCAAGAGCACACCCTCGACCACAAGCACAGTGGTCAGCACCAAGGGAGCCGCCTGGGTCAAAAGCTGTGAGCGTCTGACAAGCCTTTGACGCCCTTTCCCACAGCATTCTGCTGAGAAACGAGCTGCTTATGGCTTGGACGGCTGCACTCTTTGCGGGGCCAAAAGCTGGCTGGATGGCCAGGCCTAAGGAGTGGTAGTGAAAGGAGTTAAATCCAGCTGGTGGCCAGCCACAAGCGGTGTTCCCCAGGGCTCAGTCCCAGGGCCAGTTCTGTTTAATCTCTTTCTCGATGATCTGGACGAGGGCCTTGAGTGCTCCCTCAGTAAGTTTGCAGGCGACACCAAGCTGGGCAGGAGCGTTCATCTGCCTGAAGACAGAAAGGCTCTGCAGGGGGGTGTGGACAGGCTGGGTTGATGTCCAAAGCCAATTCCATGAGGTTCAACAAGGCTCAGTGCCAGGCCCTGCACTCGGGCCACAGCAACCCCACGCCACCCTACAGGCCTGGGGCAGAGCGGCTGAGAAGCTGCCTGGAGGAAAAGGAGCTGGGGGTGTTGGTCAGCGGCCGGCTGCATATGAGCCAGCAGTGTGGCCAGGTGGCCAGGAAGGCCAAGAGCGCCCTGGCCTGTGTCAGAAATAGTGCGGCCAGCAGGGCTAGGGAATGATGGTCCCCCTGTGCTCGGCACTGCTGAGGCCGCACCTCGAGCAGCACGGTCAGTTTTGGGCCCCTCACTACAAGAAAAATACTGAGGTGCTGGAGCACGTCCAAAGATGAGCAGCGAAGCCGATGAAGGTTCTGGAGCACAAGTCTGACGAGGAGCGGCTGAGGGAACTGGGGTGTTGAGCCTGGAGAAAAGGAGGCTGAGGGGAGACCTTAGCGCTCTCTGCAGCTGCCTGAGAGGAGGTTGTGGCCAGGTGCATGTCGGTCTCTTGTCCCACGTAACAAGCGCTAGGACAAGAGGAAAAGGCCCCAGGTTGCACCAGGGGACGTTTAGATTGATACTGGGGAAGATTTCTTCACCAAAAGGGTTGTCAAGCACTGGAGGAGGCTGCCCAGGGAAGTGGTGGAGGCACCATCCCTGGAGGTAGTTAAAAGACGCGCAGACGTGGCGCCCCGCAGCATGGGTTATTGGTGGACTTGGCAGTGCTGGGTTTGCGGTTGGACTCGGTGATCTTAAAGGCCTTCTCCAACCTAAACGACTCTCTGATTCCATATGACAATACGTCCAAAATAGAGCAGCGTGCGTATCACATGGCAAGCGGCTGTGAAGGAAATTAACTCTAGCCCAGCCTCAAGGAGTACACCAGGGCAGCTGTGAGCCGCTGAGGCGGGCTGGGGCCAAAGGCCGGGCTGGCCGGTGGGCGTGCCTGGGATGCGCTCTGGTGATGTCAGATGTCACAATGGGGACAGTTACCAGGGGCGCCAGCAGGCCTGGGATGTCAGATGTCACAATGGGGACAGTTACCAGGGGCGCCAGCAGGCCTGGGCCAGCCGTGAGTGCACACGTGGCGGGACGAGGGCTGGGGGAGAAAGGCTGGCCCCCGCGCGTGGGCTCTCACCCTGCCTTCTCATTTCAGCCTTGAATGCTTTGTCTGTCTCGGGAGTCCATGTTACGTTGATTCGGGTTGTGCTCAGCGGATCAGATAAAGGCTTTGCAGGTAGTCCATACTGATACCTCCATAGACGACACGAACCTGTCGTTCCTAGAAAGGTTCGTAGATCTCTCACCGTTTCCAGTCTGGGTGTCTGGCAGACAGCTTCCTTCCTTGTTCTTCCCAGGGAACGTTGCCCAGCGGAGACTTCGTATCCCAGGTATGCCGCTTTTTCTTGCACCAGCTGTGCTTTCTGTTGGGAGACTCTGTAGCCACTTAAACCCAAGAAGTTTACAAGAGAGATCGTCCGTTGTACACATTCTTCTTCTGTTTCGGTCGCTATTAATAAGTCATCTCCATATTGTAGAAGAACGCCATCTCCCAGTGGCTGTTGCCATTGTTCCAATTCTTTGGCTAGTTGGTTACCAAACAAAGTGGGGCTATTTTTAAATCCCTGTGGTAAACCCGTCCAGCTTAGCTGCATCTTTCTCCTCTATTGAGAGACTCCCATTCAAAAGCAAAAAGCTTTTGACTTTCCTGAGCTCGGGGTAGACAGAAAAAGGCATCTTTTAAGTCTAACACTGTAACCCAAATCAAGTTATCCTTAATTTTGTTAAAAGCGTATATGGGTTTGCTACTACGGGGTGCAAAGTTTTAGTTATTTCACCCTGCATCGAGGGCCCAGCTGCTGGCGGGAGCGCCTTGGGCAGGGCATGGGGATGCCCGGGTGCTGGGGCTGGGCGCAGGCCTTACTGCCTCCCAGCTGGCTCACCCCCTCTCCTGCCTGCCCCCAGCTCCCTGCGGCTCCCACAGCCAGCTCCCTCCTGCCCAGCCCCACTGAAGCCCTTCTCTCTCTCCTCCTGCAGGCCATGGCTGCAACATTCTTCTGTTGGTTGGTAGTAAGCCTCATCCAGCCACAGATGGTTGGTAATGAGCTGGATGATGCCATGCATGAGCGCATGCAGCAGCGTGCCCAGCAGCTGAACCAGGAGATGTCTCGGCTGCTGCAGGAGCTGGAGCAGAAGAGCGGCTTTACCTGGGGAGCCCTGCTCTCGGCTGCCTGGCAGAACTGGTGGTTATGGGCCATTGCTGCACCCCTGGTCCTGTGCTTAGTGCTGTGGTGCTGTCCCAGCAAAGGCAGCCATCAGCCAGAGAGCAGCAGCAAGGAGGGCAGCTCCCAAAACGAGCCGTGTAAGGAGGACCAAGAAGAGAAACCCAGTGTTGTGCTGGATGTGGCAAGTTTCGACCAAGTGCCCCCCGAAACTGTCTGTGATGCTGCAGCAGCTGATGAGTGCTCTGTGTCTGACAAAAACTCTCCAGGACCAGTTTTGTGCCACGACTGAAGCCAGCCAGATTCCCCACAACACTTATGCTGTCTACCGCTTGCTCGTGCCCCTGGAGCCCCCCCAAGGACATGCCTTCCACATGGAGTGGGACACCACAGAGGGGGAGCCGCTGAGGAACCCCATGCTCCGCGTAGAGCTGAAGTGTACATGCGGGCAGGAACAGCTGATGGAGGGCGCGCTGTGCTTCATCCACCACCCCAAGGAGGAGCTGATGGAAAATCAGGGTGACAGCCTCCTAGGCACCCTCTGCACTGGCCCCTACCTGGACATGGAGGAAACCACCCGCTGGTTCCAGATATTGCTAAAAGCAGCCTGGCAGCGTTTGCCTAAGTCGGAACACTGCGGTCTGACAGGGCTGCCCTCCAGGTGCTCCTGCAAGGTCCGGCTGATGTCCGGTTCCAATGCTGCCCTCCTGACTGAGATGATGTTTGGGTTGCAGCAGGATGACACGGACATCTTCCTGATCATCAGGTAGGCAGAGGCCACTGTTGCCAGCAGCAGGACGCAGCCAGAGAGCTGTGCTATGGAAGAGGTTCTGTTCTTCATGCACGGGGCCAGTCCTCAAGACACTTCCCGGAGAGCTGGTGCTGCACAGCGGAGCGCATCGGACACGCACAACACACTGCTCTGTTTGCAACGGCAATTGCTGCCGCACCTTTCCTCCACAGCAAAAGCGCACTGTGGGGCGCGGGGCCCGATGCAGCGGAAGGGCCCGATGCAAGGAGCCTTGGTGAGGAGCTGGATGAGGCCACGCGAGAGTGCATGCAGCAGCACTTTTCATGAAGTTAAGCACGAAGAAACACCGTTGCGGTGGAACTTAGGTGGTGACGCAAGTGGAGGCAGACTGCAAAACGCTATGCCTACGTGGCTGGGTTTGGACAAAATGGAAAAATGCCTTTTATTGTTTATATAAATTGTATATATATATCTTAGATAGTACATGTGTCAGACCCTGACGGGCTTTCTGTGTCCTTCTTGTTTGCTATTTGCTGTTGCTGTAGGTGCCCGTATGCTACGGTTCTAAGTTCCGGTTCTTCACATCCTGTCTACATACCTGACAATTTGGGGCTGTCTTAAAGGTACACGGCTAAGTCTTTAAAGCAACTAACTCGTCTGCAGACCCACTACAGACCCCAGCAATCTTCATACAGGGCAGCGTGCTACAGCACAATTTTGTTGTTCTGTTTACCTCCAGCATATGGTGTTAGTGGGCACATGGCAGGCGATACTCCCTTTTTATCTTAGTGGTTTTCAAATAAGGAAAGAAAAAAAGAATTAAAAGCAACAGAAAACCACCCTTGGGCTGCATGCGGGAGGGCCAGGCCAGAAGGCAGCAGGTCTTGGGAGAGCCGGGCGGTGCTGGCTGTGCCCACAGCCACTTTGGATCATGGGAAGCATTAGGAAACTTTCACAACTGGCCCAGGCCAACCCAGGAGAGAGGCCAGGAGGCAAAGCATGGACTTACAAGGGTAATTCTTTACTCGTGCGCATGAGGTGTCCCATTCAAACCGGGGCACCCCGAACACGGCTTTACACGAGGTTCTCAGACCTCAACATGATTTGACCAATCCCTCTTTAACTCAGAGATACTATTATTTTGCAAAGCAGCTGCAATTCTATGGCATCACGTGGCATCACATCCCACCTGCCGCGTTCTTGGTGTAAACGACCCTGGAGCTGGTCTCGCTACAGTTACTTATCGGTGCTGCCAGGCAACGGGGGGGTTTCACAGAGGTGTTAGAGGGGCTCGGAGGCAGACATGGTAGTCTGCGATTGGGGCATTCAGAGCACGTGAGTAAGGGACAGGATCCAGGAGAAGTCCAGGAGGCAAAGTTGAGCCACCCACCCAGCCACCTGCATCAGAACCAGTGCCACCAGGAAAGCGCCTAAGTATTAGCAGCTGGAGAGTCTGTCCTGAGAGGCACCGAAGCACCTGTCTGCTGCCCAGACAGTTTCTCTAGAGAAGCTTGCTGCCCACCAGGAGTTCACAGTCGTGACGTCACCGAGAGGCTGCCAAGCCTGCTGAAGCCTACAGGTTATCGTCCACTCCTACTGTGCAATGTAAGGTCTAGTGATACTGTGACGAGGCAGCTGAGGACCATCAAATCAAACTGTAGCCCCGCGGAGCAATGCTAAAAGAATCAGGAGCGCAGGTGGTGTTCTCCTCCATCCTCCCAGGCAGAGGAGGGGCTTCAGCAAGGAGGAGACATGCTGAATAGAAGAGTGCCTGGCTGCGTAGCTGGGGCTCAAGGTTTTGGCTTCCATCATCGTGGATCTACCTTTGAGAAGCTGCGTCTCTTGGGAGCTGGGGACATTCACCTGACCTCATACCGCAGGGCAGGAGAGGGCAGAATGCGGGACACCGAAACGGAAGGGAAATGCCTGCACAGCGGCCCTCTGACGAGAGCGGCAGCATCCTCCTCTCAGTGGTCTATCCCAGCGCAGCGGCCGCTGAAGACCACAGTGGCTGCAAAGATGATAGTCACCCTGCTTCCCCTTCACACTTTCACGGCCACGGTGGCAATGCCACACAGGCTCAGAAACTCCCTGGCAGCTGCGGCTGGGCAGGGACCAAGCGGGAGGCACCGCTGATGTGCCTCCACGTGTTCACTGGGGGCCGGCTGGAGAATCTGCCCGTGCCAGACACTCCCCAGGGAGCTGGTACCGCAGAAGTGAACATGCTGGACATGGAGAAGACGGTGCTCTCTCGGCAGCGGGAGTTGCCTGCTGGGAAACGTCCACCCGCACCCCGTCATGCCCCTTGGGAAACATCTCTTTGGAAGCACTGTCCTCTCGCAGTGGCACAGCAGCACAGAGATCCTGCCGTGGAGAGGCCCCGTCCCGCCACCAGGATATCGGGAGATATACCACCCCGCACCCGCTGCTGTCCCAAAGGCACCAAGAGCACACCCTCGACCACAAGCACAGTGGTCAGCACCAAGGGAGCCGCCTGGGTCAAAAGCTGTGAGCGTCTGACAAGCCTTTGACGCCCTTTCCCACAGCATTCTGCTGAGAAACGAGCTGCTTATGGCTTGGACGGCTGCACTCTTTGCGGGGCCAAAAGCTGGCTGGATGGCCAGGCCTAAGGAGTGGTAGTGAAAGGAGTTAAATCCAGCTGGTGGCCAGCCACAAGCGGTGTTCCCCAGGGCTCAGTCCCAGGGCCAGTTCTGTTTAATCTCTTTCTCGATGATCTGGACGAGGGCCTTGAGTGCTCCCTCAGTAAGTTTGCAGGCGACACCAAGCTGGGCAGGAGCGTTCATCTGCCTGAAGACAGAAAGGCTCTGCAGGGGGGTGTGGACAGGCTGGGTTGATGTCCAAAGCCAATTCCATGAGGTTCAACAAGGCTCAGTGCCAGGCCCTGCACTCGGGCCACAGCAACCCCACGCCACCCTACAGGCCTGGGGCAGAGCGGCTGGGAAGCTGCCTGGAGGAAAAGGAGCTGGGGGTGTTGGTCAGCGGCCGGCTGCATATGAGCCAGCAGTGTGGCCAGGTGGCCAGGAAGGCCAAGAGCGCCCTGGCCTGTGTCAGAAATAGTGCGGCCAGCAGGGCTAGGGAATGATGGTCCCCCTGTGCTCGGCACTGCTGAGGCCGCACCTCGAGCAGCACGGTCAGTTTTGGGCCCCTCACTACAAGAAAAATACTGAGGTGCTGGAGCACGTCCAAAGATGAGCAGCGAAGCCGATGAAGGTTCTGGAGCACAAGTCTGACGAGGAGCGGCTGAGGGAACTGGGGTGTTGAGCCTGGAGAAAAGGAGGCTGAGGGGAGACCTTAGCGCTCTCTGCAGCTGCCTGAGAGGAGGTTGTGGCCAGGTGCATGTCGGTCTCTTGTCCCACGTAACAAGCGCTAGGACAAGAGGAAAAGGCCCCAGGTTGCACCAGGGGACGTTTAGATTGATACCGGGGAAGATTTCTTCACCAAAAGGGTTGTCAAGCACTGGAGGAGGCTGCCCAGGGAAGTGGTGGAGGCACCATCCCTGGAGGTAGTTAAAAGACGCGCAGACGTGGCGCCCCGCAGCATGGGTTATTGGTGGACTTGGCAGTGCTGGGTTTGCGGTTGGACTCGGTGATCTTAAAGGCCTTCTCCAACCTAAACGACTCTCTGATTCCATATGACAATACGTCCAAAATAGAGCAGCGTGCGTATCACATGGCAAGCGGCTGTGAAGGAAATTAACTCTAGCCCAGCCTCAAGGAGTACACCAGGGCAGCTGTGAGCCGCTGAGGCGGGCTGGGGCCAAAGGCCGGGCTGGCCGGTGGGCGTGCCTGGGATGCGCTCTGGTGATGTCAGATGTCACAATGGGGACAGTTACCAGGGGCGCCAGCAGGCCTGGGATGTCAGATGTCACAATGGGGACAGTTACCAGGGGCGCCAGCAGGCCTGGGCCAGCCGTGAGTGCACACGTGGCGGGAGGCTGGGCTGGACGAGGGCTGGGGGAGAAAGGCTGGCCCCCGCGCGTGGGCTCTCACCCTGCCTTCTCATTTCAGCCTTGAATGCTTTGTCTGTCTCGGGAGTCCATGTTACGTTGATTCGGGTTGTGCTCAGCGGATCAGATAAAGGCTTTGCAGGTAGTCCATACTGATACCTCCATAGACGACACGAACCTGTCGTTCCTAGAAAGGTTCGTAGATCTCTCACCGTTTCCAGTCTGGGTGTCTGGCAGACAGCTTCCTTCCTTGTTCTTCCCAGGGAACGTTGCCCAGCGGAGACTTCGTATCCCAGGTATGCCGCTTTTTCTTGCACCAGCTGTGCTTTCTGTTGGGAGACTCTGTAGCCACTTAAACCCAAGAAGTTTACAAGAGAGATCGTCCGTTGTACACATTCTTCTTCTGTTTCGGTCGCTATTAATAAGTCATCTCCATATTGTAGAAGAACGCCATCTCCCAGTGGCTGTTGCCATTGTTCCAATTCTTTGGCTAGTTGGTTACCAAACAAAGTGGGGCTATTTTTAAATCCCTGTGGTAAACCCGTCCAGCTTAGCTGCATCTTTCTCCTCTATTGAGAGACTCCCATTCAAAAGCAAAAAGCTTTTGACTTTCCTGAGCTCGGGGTAGACAGAAAAAGGCATCTTTTAAGTCTAACACTGTAACCCAAATCAAGTTATCCTTAATTTTGTTAAAAGCGTATATGGGTTTGCTACTACGGGGTGCAAAGTTTTAGTTATTTCACCCTGCATCGAGGGCCCAGCTGCTGGCGGGAGCGCCTTGGGCAGGGCATGGGGATGCCCGGGTGCTGGGGCTGGGCGCAGGCCTTACTGCCTCCCAGCTGGCTCACCCCCTCTCCTGCCTGCCCCCAGCTCCCTGCGGCTCCCACAGCCAGCTCCCTCCTGCCCAGCCCCACTGAAGCCCTTCTCTCTCTCCTCCTGCAGGCCATGGCTGCAACATTCTTCTGTTGGTTGGTAGTAAGCCTCATCCAGCCACAGATGGTTGGTAACGAGCTGGATGATGCCATGCATGAGCGCATGCAGCAGCGTGCCCAGCAGCTGAACCAGGAGATGTCTCGGCTGCTGCAGGAGCTGGAGCAGAAGAGCGGCTTTACCTGGGGAGCCCTGCTCTCGGCTGCCTGGCAGAACTGGTGGTTATGGGCCATTGCTGCACCCCTGGTCCTGTGCTTAGTGCTGTGGTGCTGTCCCAGCAAAGGCAGCCATCAGCCAGAGAGCAGCAGCAAGGAGGGCAGCTCCCAAAACGAGCCGTGTAAGGAGGACCAAGAAGAGAAACCCAGTGTTGTGCTGGATGTGGCAAGTTTCGACCAAGTGCCCCCCGAAACTGTCTGTGATGCTGCAGCAGCTGATGAGTGCTCTGTGTCTGACAAAAACTCTCCAGGACCAGTTTTGTGCCACGACTGAAGCCAGCCAGATTCCCCACAACACTTATGCTGTCTACCGCTTGCTCGTGCCCCTGGAGCCCCCCCAAGGACATGCCTTCCACATGGAGTGGGACACCACAGAGGGGGAGCCGCTGAGGAACCCCATGCTCCGCGTAGAGCTGAAGTGCACATGCGGGCAGGAACAGCTGATGGAGGGCGCGCTGTGCTTCATCCACCACCCCAAGGAGGAGCTGATGGAAAATCAGGGTGACAGCCTCCTAGGCACCCTCTGCACTGGCCCCTACCTGGACATGGAGGAAACCACCCGCTGGTTCCAGATATTGCTAAAAGCAGCCTGGCAGCGTTTGCCTAAGTCGGAACACTGCGGTCTGACAGGGCTGCCCTCCAGGTGCTCCTGCAAGGTCCGGCTGATGTCCGGTTCCAATGCTGCCCTCCTGACTGAGATGATGTTTGGGTTGCAGCAGGATGACACGGACATCTTCCTGATCATCAGGTAGGCAGAGGCCACTGTTGCCAGCAGCAGGACGCAGCCAGAGAGCTGTGCTATGGAAGAGGTTCTGTTCTTCATGCACGGGGCCAGTCCTCAAGACACTTCCCGGAGAGCTGGTGCTGCACAGCGGAGCGCATCGGACACGCACAACACACTGCTCTGTTTGCAACGGCAATTGCTGCCGCACCTTTCCTCCACAGCAAAAGCGCACTGTGGGGCGCGGGGCCCGATGCAGCGGAAGGGCCCGATGCAAGGAGCCTTGGTGAGGAGCTGGATGAGGCCACGCGAGAGTGCATGCAGCAGCACTTTTCATGAAGTTAAGCACGAAGAAACACCGTTGCGGTGGAACTTAGGTGGTGACGCAAGTGGAGGCAGACTGCAAAACGCTATGCCTACGTGGCTGGGTTTGGACAAAATGGAAAAATGCCTTTTATTGTTTATATAAATTGTATATATATATCTTAGATAGTACATGTGTCAGACCCTGACGGGCTTTCTGTGTCCTTCTTGTTTGCTATTTGCTGTTGCTGTAGGTGCCCGTATGCTACGACTCTAAGTTCCGGTTCTTCACATCCTGTCTACATACCTGACAATTTGGGGCTGTCTTAAAGGTACACGGCTAAGTCTTTAAAGCAACTAACTCGTCTGCAGACCCACTACAGACCCCAGCAATCTTCATACAGGGCAGCGTGCTACAGCACAATTTTGTCATTCTGTCTACCTCCAGCATATGGTGTTAGTGGGCACATGGCAGGCGATACTCCCTTTTTATCTTAGTGGTTTTCAAATAAGGAAAGAAAAAAAGAATTAAAAGCAACAGAAAACCACCCTTGGGCTGCATGCGGGAGGGCCAGGCCAGAAGGCAGCAGGTCTTGGGAGAGCCGGGCGGTGCTGGCTGTGCCCACAGCCACTTTGGATCATGGGAAGCATTAGGAAACTTTCACAACTGGCCCAGGCCAACCCAGGAGAGAGGCCAGGAGGCAAAGCATGGACTTACAAGGGTAATTCTTTACTCGTGCGCATGAGGTGTCCCATTCAAACCGGGGCACCCCGAACACGGCTTTACACGAGGTTCTCAGACCTCAACATGATTTGACCAATCCCTCTTTAACTCAGAGATACTATTATTTTGCAAAGCAGCTGCAATTCTATGGCATCACGTGGCATCACGTCCCACCTGCCGCGTTCTTGGTGTAAACGACCCTGGAGCTGGTCTCGCTACAGTTACTTATCGGTGCTGCCAGGCAACGGGGGGGTTTCACAGAGGTGTTAGAGGGGCTCGGAGGCAGACATGGTAGTCTGCGATTGGGGCATTCAGAGCACGTGAGTAAGGGACAGGATCCAGGAGAAGTCCAGGAGGCAAAGTTGAGCCACCCACCCAGCCACCTGCATCAGAACCAGTGCCACCAGGAAAGCGCCTAAGTATTAGCAGCTGGAGAGTCTGTCCTGAGAGGCACCGAAGCACCTGTCTGCTGCCCAGACAGTTTCTCTAGAGAAGCTTGCTGCCCACCAGGAGTTCACAGTCGTGACGTCACCGAGAGGCTGCCAAGCCTGCTGAAGCCTACAGGTTATCGTCCACTCCTACTGTGCAATGTAAGGTCTAGTGATACTGTGACGAGGCAGCTGAGGACCATCAAATCAAACTGTAGCCCCGCGGAGCAATGCTAAAAGAATCAGGAGCGCAGGTGGTGTTCTCCTCCATCCTCCCAGGCAGAGGAGGGGCTTCAGCAAGGAGGAGACATGCTGAATAGAAGAGTGCCTGGCTGCGTAGCTGGGGCTCAAGGTTTTGGCTTCCATCATCGTGGATCTACCTTTGAGAAGCTGCGTCTCTTGGGAGCTGGGGACATTCACCTGACCTCATACCGCAGGGCAGGAGAGGGCAGAATGCGGGACACCGAAACGGAAGGGAAATGCCTGCACAGCGGCCCTCTGACGAGAGCGGCAGCATCCTCCTCTCAGTGGTCTATCCCAGCGCAGCGGCCGCTGAAGACCACAGTGGCTGCAAAGATGATAGTCACCCTGCTTCCCCTTCACACTTTCACGGCCACGGTGGCAATGCCACACAGGCTCAGAAACTCCCTGGCAGCTGCGGCTGGGCAGGGACCAAGCGGGAGGCACCGCTGATGTGCCTCCACGTGTTCACTGGGGGCCGGCTGGAGAATCTGCCCGTGCCAGACACTCCCCAGGGAGCTGGTACCGCAGAAGTGAACATGCTGGACATGGAGAAGACGGTGCTCTCTCGGCAGCGGGAGTTGCCTGCTGGGAAACGTCCACCCGCACCCCGTCATGCCCCTTGGGAAACATCTCTTTGGAAGCACTGTCCTCTCGCAGTGGCACAGCAGCACAGAGATCCTGCCGTGGAGAGGCCCCGTCCCGCCACCAGGATATCGGGAGATATACCACCCCGCACCCGCTGCTGTCCCAAAGGCACCAAGAGCACACCCTCGACCACAAGCACAGTGGTCAGCACCAAGGGAGCCGCCTGGGTCAAAAGCTGTGAGCGTCTGACAAGCCTTTGACGCCCTTTCCCACAGCATTCTGCTGAGAAACGAGCTGCTTATGGCTTGGACGGCTGCACTCTTTGCGGGGCCAAAAGCTGGCTGGATGGCCAGGCCTAAGGAGTGGTAGTGAAAGGAGTTAAATCCAGCTGGTGGCCAGCCACAAGCGGTGTTCCCCAGGGCTCAGTCCCAGGGCCAGTTCTGTTTAATCTCTTTCTCGATGATCTGGACGAGGGCCTTGAGTGCTCCCTCAGTAAGTTTGCAGGCGACACCAAGCTGGGCAGGAGCGTTCATCTGCCTGAAGACAGAAAGGCTCTGCAGGGGGGTGTGGACAGGCTGGGTTGATGTCCAAAGCCAATTCCATGAGGTTCAACAAGGCTCAGTGCCAGGCCCTGCACTCGGGCCACAGCAACCCCACGCCACCCTACAGGCCTGGGGCAGAGCGGCTGGGAAGCTGCCTGGAGGAAAAGGAGCTGGGGGTGTTGGTCAGCGGCCGGCTGCATATGAGCCAGCAGTGTGGCCAGGTGGCCAGGAAGGCCAAGAGCGCCCTGGCCTGTGTCAGAAATAGTGCGGCCAGCAGGGCTAGGGAATGATGGTCCCCCTGTGCTCGGCACTGCTGAGGCCGCACCTCGAGCAGCACGGTCAGTTTTGGGCCCCTCACTACAAGAAAAATACTGAGGTGCTGGAGCACGTCCAAAGATGAGCAGCGAAGCCGATGAAGGTTCTGGAGCACAAGTCTGACGAGGAGCGGCTGAGGGAACTGGGGTGTTGAGCCTGGAGAAAAGGAGGCTGAGGGGAGACCTTAGCGCTCTCTGCAGCTGCCTGAGAGGAGGTTGTGGCCAGGTGCATGTCGGTCTCTTGTCCCACGTAACAAGCGCTAGGACAAGAGGAAAAGGCCCCAGGTTGCACCAGGGGACGTTTAGATTGATACTGGGGAAGATTTCTTCACCAAAAGGGTTGTCAAGCACTGGAGGAGGCTGCCCAGGGAAGTGGTGGAGGCACCATCCCTGGAGGTAGTTAAAAGACGCGCAGACGTGGCGCCCCGCAGCATGGGTTATTGGTGGACTTGGCAGTGCTGGGTTTGCGGTTGGACTCGGTGATCTTAAAGGCCTTCTCCAACCTAAACGACTCTCTGATTCCATATGACAATACGTCCAAAATAGAGCAGCGTGCGTATCACATGGCAAGCGGCTGTGAAGGAAATTAACTCTAGCCCAGCCTCAAGGAGTACACCAGGGCAGCTGTGAGCCGCTGAGGCGGGCTGGGGCCAAAGGCCGGGCTGGCCGGTGGGCGTGCCTGGGATGCGCTCTGGTGATGTCAGATGTCACAATGGGGACAGTTACCAGGGGCGCCAGCAGGCCTGGGATGTCAGATGTCACAATGGGGACAGTTACCAGGGGCGCCAGCAGGCCTGGGCCAGCCGTGAGTGCACACGTGGCGGGACGAGGGCTGGGGGAGAAAGGCTGGCCCCCGCGCGTGGGCTCTCACCCTGCCTTCTCATTTCAGCCTTGAATGCTTTGTCTGTCTCGGGAGTCCATGTTACGTTGATTCGGGTTGTGCTCAGCGGATCAGATAAAGGCTTTGCAGGTAGTCCATACTGATACCTCCATAGACGACACGAACCTGTCGTTCCTAGAAAGGTTCGTAGATCTCTCACCGTTTCCAGTCTGGGTGTCTGGCAGACAGCTTCCTTCCTTGTTCTTCCCAGGGAACGTTGCCCAGCGGAGACTTCGTATCCCAGGTATGCCGCTTTTTCTTGCACCAGCTGTGCTTTCTGTTGGGAGACTCTGTAGCCACTTAAACCCAAGAAGTTTACAAGAGAGATCGTCCGTTGTACACATTCTTCTTCTGTTTCGGTCGCTATTAATAAGTCATCTCCATATTGTAGAAGAACGCCATCTCCCAGTGGCTGTTGCCATTGTTCCAATTCTTTGGCTAGTTGGTTACCAAACAAAGTGGGGCTATTTTTAAATCCCTGTGGTAAACCCGTCCAGCTTAGCTGCATCTTTCTCCTCTATTGAGAGACTCCCATTCAAAAGCAAAAAGCTTTTGACTTTCCTGAGCTCGGGGTAGACAGAAAAAGGCATCTTTTAAGTCTAACACTGTAACCCAAATCAAGTTATCCTTAATTTTGTTAAAAGCGTATATGGGTTTGCTACTACGGGGTGCAAAGTTTTAGTTATTTCACCCTGCATCGAGGGCCCAGCTGCTGGCGGGAGCGCCTTGGGCAGGGCATGGGGATGCCCGGGTGCTGGGGCTGGGCGCAGGCCTTACTGCCTCCCAGCTGGCTCACCCCCTCTCCTGCCTGCCCCCAGCTCCCTGCGGCTCCCACAGCCAGCTCCCTCCTGCCCAGCCCCACTGAAGCCCTTCTCTCTCTCCTCCTGCAGGCCATGGCTGCAACATTCTTCTGTTGGTTGGTAGTAAGCCTCATCCAGCCACAGATGGTTGGTAACGAGCTGGATGATGCCATGCATGAGCGCATGCAGCAGCGTGCCCAGCAGCTGAACCAGGAGATGTCTCGGCTGCTGCAGGAGCTGGAGCAGAAGAGCGGCTTTACCTGGGGAGCCCTGCTCTCGGCTGCCTGGCAGAACTGGTGGTTATGGGCCATTGCTGCACCCCTGGTCCTGTGCTTAGTGCTGTGGTGCTGTCCCAGCAAAGGCAGCCATCAGCCAGAGAGCAGCAGCAAGGAGGGCAGCTCCCAAAACGAGCCGTGTAAGGAGGACCAAGAAGAGAAACCCAGTGTTGTGCTGGATGTGGCAAGTTTCGACCAAGTGCCCCCCGAAACTGTCTGTGATGCTGCAGCAGCTGATGAGTGCTCTGTGTCTGACAAAAACTCTCCAGGACCAGTTTTGTGCCACGACTGAAGCCAGCCAGATTCCCCACAACACTTATGCTGTCTACCGCTTGCTCGTGCCCCTGGAGCCCCCCCAAGGACATGCCTTCCACATGGAGTGGGACACCACAGAGGGGGAGCCGCTGAGGAACCCCATGCTCCGCGTAGAGCTGAAGTGCACATGCGGGCAGGAACAGCTGATGGAGGGCGCGCTGTGCTTCATCCACCACCCCAAGGAGGAGCTGATGGAAAATCAGGGTGACAGCCTCCTAGGCACCCTCTGCACTGGCCCCTACCTGGACATGGAGGAAACCACCCGCTGGTTCCAGATATTGCTAAAAGCAGCCTGGCAGCGTTTGCCTAAGTCGGAACACTGCGGTCTGACAGGGCTGCCCTCCAGGTGCTCCTGCAAGGTCCGGCTGATGTCCGGTTCCAATGCTGCCCTCCTGACTGAGATGATGTTTGGGTTGCAGCAGGATGACACGGACATCTTCCTGATCATCAGGTAGGCAGAGGCCACTGTTGCCAGCAGCAGGACGCAGCCAGAGAGCTGTGCTATGGAAGAGGTTCTGTTCTTCATGCACGGGGCCAGTCCTCAAGACACTTCCCGGAGAGCTGGTGCTGCACAGCGGAGCGCATCGGACACGCACAACACACTGCTCTGTTTGCAACGGCAATTGCTGCCGCACCTTTCCTCCACAGCAAAAGCGCACTGTGGGGCGCGGGGCCCGATGCAGCGGAAGGGCCCGATGCAAGGAGCCTTGGTGAGGAGCTGGATGAGGCCACGCGAGAGTGCATGCAGCAGCACTTTTCATGAAGTTAAGCACGAAGAAACACCGTTGCGGTGGAACTTAGGTGGTGACGCAAGTGGAGGCAGACTGCAAAACGCTATGCCTACGTGGCTGGGTTTGGACAAAATGGAAAAATGCCTTTTATTGTTTATATAAATTGTATATATATATCTTAGATAGTACATGTGTCAGACCCTGACGGGCTTTCTGTGTCCTTCTTGTTTGCTATTTGCTGTTGCTGTAGGTGCCCGTATGCTACGGTTCTAAGTTCCGGTTCTTCACATCCTGTCTACATACCTGACAATTTGGGGCTGTCTTAAAGGTACACGGCTAAGTCTTTAAAGCAACTAACTCGTCTGCAGACCCACTACAGACCCCAGCAATCTTCATACAGGGCAGCGTGCTACAGCACAATTTTGTTGTTCTGTTTACCTCCAGCATATGGTGTTAGTGGGCACATGGCAGGCGATACTCCCTTTTTATCTTAGTGGTTTTCAAATAAGGAAAGAAAAAAAGAATTAAAAGCAACAGAAAACCACCCTTGGGCTGCATGCGGGAGGGCCAGGCCAGAAGGCAGCAGGTCTTGGGAGAGCCGGGCGGTGCTGGCTGTGCCCACAGCCACTTTGGATCATGGGAAGCATTAGGAAACTTTCACAACTGGCCCAGGCCAACCCAGGAGAGAGGCCAGGAGGCAAAGCATGGACTTACAAGGGTAATTCTTTACTCGTGCGCATGAGGTGTCCCATTCAAACCGGGGCACCCCGAACACGGCTTTACACGAGGTTCTCAGACCTCAACATGATTTGACCAATCCCTCTTTAACTCAGAGATACTATTATTTTGCAAAGCAGCTGCAATTCTATGGCATCACGTGGCATCACGTCCCACCTGCCGCGTTCTTGGTGTAAACGACCCTGGAGCTGGTCTCGCTACAGTTACTTATCGGTGCTGCCAGGCAACGGGGGGGTTTCACAGAGGTGTTAGAGGGGCTCGGAGGCAGACATGGTAGTCTGCGATTGGGGCATTCAGAGCACGTGAGTAAGGGACAGGATCCAGGAGAAGTCCAGGAGGCAAAGTTGAGCCACCCACCCAGCCACCTGCATCAGAACCAGTGCCACCAGGAAAGCGCCTAAGTATTAGCAGCTGGAGAGTCTGTCCTGAGAGGCACCGAAGCACCTGTCTGCTGCCCAGACAGTTTCTCTAGAGAAGCTTGCTGCCCACCAGGAGTTCACAGTCGTGACGTCACCGAGAGGCTGCCAAGCCTGCTGAAGCCTACAGGTTATCGTCCACTCCTACTGTGCAATGTAAGGTCTAGTGATACTGTGACGAGGCAGCTGAGGACCATCAAATCAAACTGTAGCCCCGCGGAGCAATGCTAAAAGAATCAGGAGCGCAGGTGGTGTTCTCCTCCATCCTCCCAGGCAGAGGAGGGGCTTCAGCAAGGAGGAGACATGCTGAATAGAAGAGTGCCTGGCTGCGTAGCTGGGGCTCAAGGTTTTGGCTTCCATCATCGTGGATCTACCTTTGAGAAGCTGCGTCTCTTGGGAGCTGGGGACATTCACCTGACCTCATACCGCAGGGCAGGAGAGGGCAGAATGCGGGACACCGAAACGGAAGGGAAATGCCTGCACAGCGGCCCTCTGACGAGAGCGGCAGCATCCTCCTCTCAGTGGTCTATCCCAGCGCAGCGGCCGCTGAAGACCACAGTGGCTGCAAAGATGATAGTCACCCTGCTTCCCCTTCACACTTTCACGGCCACGGTGGCAATGCCACACAGGCTCAGAAACTCCCTGGCAGCTGCGGCTGGGCAGGGACCAAGCGGGAGGCACCGCTGATGTGCCTCCACGTGTTCACTGGGGGCCGGCTGGAGAATCTGACCGTGCCAGACACTCCCCAGGGAGCTGGTACCGCAGAAGTGAACATGCTGGACATGGAGAAGACGGTGCTCTCTCGGCAGCGGGAGTTGCCTGCTGGGAAACGTCCACCCGCACCCCGTCATGCCCCTTGGGAAACATCTCTTTGGAAGCACTGTCCTCTCGCAGTGGCACAGCAGCACAGAGATCCTGCCGTGGAGAGGCCCCGTCCCGCCACCAGGATATCGGGAGATATACCACCCCGCACCCGCTGCTGTCCCAAAGGCACCAAGAGCACACCCTCGACCACAAGCACAGTGGTCAGCACCAAGGGAGCCGCCTGGGTCAAAAGCTGTGAGCGTCTGACAAGCCTTTGACGCCCTTTCCCACAGCATTCTGCTGAGAAACGAGCTGCTTATGGCTTGGACGGCTGCACTCTTTGCGGGGCCAAAAGCTGGCTGGATGGCCAGGCCTAAGGAGTGGTAGTGAAAGGAGTTAAATCCAGCTGGTGGCCAGCCACAAGCGGTGTTCCCCAGGGCTCAGTCCCAGGGCCAGTTCTGTTTAATCTCTTTCTCGATGATCTGGACGAGGGCCTTGAGTGCTCCCTCAGTAAGTTTGCAGGCGACACCAAGCTGGGCAGGAGCGTTCATCTGCCTGAAGACAGAAAGGCTCTGCAGGGGGGTGTGGACAGGCTGGGTCGATGTCCAAAGCCAATTCCATGAGGTTCAACAAGGCTCAGTGCCAGGCCCTGCACTCGGGCCACAGCAACCCCACGCCACCCTACAGGCCTGGGGCAGAGCGGCTGGGAAGCTGCCTGGAGGAAAAGGAGCTGGGGGTGTTGGTCAGCGGCCGGCTGCATATGAGCCAGCAGTGTGGCCAGGTGGCCAGGAAGGCCAAGAGCGCCCTGGCCTGTGTCAGAAATAGTGCGGCCAGCAGGGCTAGGGAATGATGGTCCCCCTGTGCTCGGCACTGCTGAGGCCGCACCTCGAGCAGCACGGTCAGTTTTGGGCCCCTCACTACAAGAAAAATACTGAGGTGCTGGAGCACGTCCAAAGATGAGCAGCGAAGCCGATGAAGGTTCTGGAGCACAAGTCTGACGAGGAGCGGCTGAGGGAACTGGGGTGTTGAGCCTGGAGAAAAGGAGGCTGAGGGGAGACCTTAGCGCTCTCTGCAGCTGCCTGAGAGGAGGTTGTGGCCAGGTGCATGTCGGTCTCTTGTCCCACGTAACAAGCGCTAGGACAAGAGGAAAAGGCCCCAGGTTGCACCAGGGGACGTTTAGATTGATACTGGGGAAGATTTCTTCACCAAAAGGGTTGTCAAGCACTGGAGGAGGCTGCCCAGGGAAGTGGTGGAGGCACCATCCCTGGAGGTAGTTAAAAGACGCGCAGACGTGGCGCCCCGCAGCATGGGTTATTGGTGGACTTGGCAGTGCTGGGTTTGCGGTTGGACTCGGTGATCTTAAAGGCCTTCTCCAACCTAAACGACTCTCTGATTCCATATGACAATACGTCCAAAATAGAGCAGCGTGCGTATCACATGGCAAGCGGCTGTGAAGGAAATTAACTCTAGCCCAGCCTCAAGGAGTACACCAGGGCAGCTGTGAGCCGCTGAGGCGGGCTGGGGCCAAAGGCCGGGCTGGCCGGTGGGCGTGCCTGGGATGCGCTCTGGTGATGTCAGATGTCACAATGGGGACAGTTACCAGGGGCGCCAGCAGGCCTGGGATGTCAGATGTCACAATGGGGACAGTTACCAGGGGCGCCAGCAGGCCTGGGCCAGCCGTGAGTGCACACGTGGCGGGAGGCTGGGCTGGACGAGGGCTGGGGGAGAAAGGCTGGCCCCCGCGCGTGGGCTCTCACCCTGCCTTCTCATTTCAGCCTTGAATGCTTTGTCTGTCTCGGGAGTCCATGTTACGTTGATTCGGGTTGTGCTCAGCGGATCAGATAAAGGCTTTGCAGGTAGTCCATACTGATACCTCCATAGACGACACGAACCTGTCGTTCCTAGAAAGGTTCGTAGATCTCTCACCGTTTCCAGTCTGGGTGTCTGGCAGACAGCTTCCTTCCTTGTTCTTCCCAGGGAACGTTGCCCAGCGGAGACTTCGTATCCCAGGTATGCCGCTTTTTCTTGCACCAGCTGTGCTTTCTGTTGGGAGACTCTGTAGCCACTTAAACCCAAGAAGTTTACAAGAGAGATCGTCCGTTGTACACATTCTTCTTCTGTTTCGGTCGCTATTAATAAGTCATCTCCATATTGTAGAAGAACGCCATCTCCCAGTGGCTGTTGCCATTGTTCCAATTCTTTGGCTAGTTGGTTACCAAACAAAGTGGGGCTATTTTTAAATCCCTGTGGTAAACCCGTCCAGCTTAGCTGCATCTTTCTCCTCTATTGAGAGACTCCCATTCAAAAGCAAAAAGCTTTTGACTTTCCTGAGCTCGGGGTAGACAGAAAAAGGCATCTTTTAAGTCTAACACTGTAACCCAAATCAAGTTATCCTTAATTTTGTTAAAAGCGTATATGGGTTTGCTACTACGGGGTGCAAAGTTTTAGTTATTTCACCCTGCATCGAGGGCCCAGCTGCTGGCGGGAGCGCCTTGGGCAGGGCATGGGGATGCCCGGGTGCTGGGGCTGGGCGCAGGCCTTACTGCCTCCCAGCTGGCTCACCCCCTCTCCTGCCTGCCCCCAGCTCCCTGCGGCTCCCACAGCCAGCTCCCTCCTGCCCAGCCCCACTGAAGCCCTTCTCTCTCTCCTCCTGCAGGCCATGGCTGCAACATTCTTCTGTTGGTTGGTAGTAAGCCTCATCCAGCCACAGATGGTTGGTAACGAGCTGGATGATGCCATGCATGAGCGCATGCAGCAGCGTGCCCAGCAGCTGAACCAGGAGATGTCTCGGCTGCTGCAGGAGCTGGAGCAGAAGAGCGGCTTTACCTGGGGAGCCCTGCTCTCGGCTGCCTGGCAGAACTGGTGGTTATGGGCCATTGCTGCACCCCTGGTCCTGTGCTTAGTGCTGTGGTGCTGTCCCAGCAAAGGCAGCCATCAGCCAGAGAGCAGCAGCAAGGAGGGCAGCTCCCAAAACGAGCCGTGTAAGGAGGACCAAGAAGAGAAACCCAGTGTTGTGCTGGATGTGGCAAGTTTCGACCAAGTGCCCCCCGAAACTGTCTGTGATGCTGCAGCAGCTGATGAGTGCTCTGTGTCTGACAAAAACTCTCCAGGACCAGTTTTGTGCCACGACTGAAGCCAGCCAGATTCCCCACAACACTTATGCTGTCTACCGCTTGCTCGTGCCCCTGGAGCCCCCCCAAGGACATGCCTTCCACATGGAGTGGGACACCACAGAGGGGGAGCCGCTGAGGAACCCCATGCTCCGCGTAGAGCTGAAGTGCACATGCGGGCAGGAACAGCTGATGGAGGGCGCGCTGTGCTTCATCCACCACCCCAAGGAGGAGCTGATGGAAAATCAGGGTGACAGCCTCCTAGGCACCCTCTGCACTGGCCCCTACCTGGACATGGAGGAAACCACCCGCTGGTTCCAGATATTGCTAAAAGCAGCCTGGCAGCGTTTGCCTAAGTCGGAACACTGCGGTCTGACAGGGCTGCCCTCCAGGTGCTCCTGCAAGGTCCGGCTGATGTCCGGTTCCAATGCTGCCCTCCTGACTGAGATGATGTTTGGGTTGCAGCAGGATGACACGGACATCTTCCTGATCATCAGGTAGGCAGAGGCCACTGTTGCCAGCAGCAGGACGCAGCCAGAGAGCTGTGCTATGGAAGAGGTTCTGTTCTTCATGCACGGGGCCAGTCCTCAAGACACTTCCCGGAGAGCTGGTGCTGCACAGCGGAGCGCATCGGACACGCACAACACACTGCTCTGTTTGCAACGGCAATTGCTGCCGCACCTTTCCTCCACAGCAAAAGCGCACTGTGGGGCGCGGGGCCCGATGCAGCGGAAGGGCCCGATGCAAGGAGCCTTGGTGAGGAGCTGGATGAGGCCACGCGAGAGTGCATGCAGCAGCACTTTTCATGAAGTTAAGCACGAAGAAACACCGTTGCGGTGGAACTTAGGTGGTGACGCAAGTGGAGGCAGACTGCAAAACGCTATGCCTACGTGGCTGGGTTTGGACAAAATGGAAAAATGCCTTTTATTGTTTATATAAATTGTATATATATATCTTAGATAGTACATGTGTCAGACCCTGACGGGCTTTCTGTGTCCTTCTTGTTTGCTATTTGCTGTTGCTGTAGGTGCCCGTATGCTACGACTCTAAGTTCCGGTTCTTCACATCCTGTCTACATACCTGACAATTTGGGGCTGTCTTAAAGGTACACGGCTAAGTCTTTAAAGCAACTAACTCGTCTGCAGACCCACTACAGACCCCAGCAATCTTCATACAGGGCAGCGTGCTACAGCACAATTTTGTCGTTCTGTTTACCTCCAGCATATGGTGTTAGTGGGCACATGGCAGGCGATACTCCCTTTTTATCTTAGTGGTTTTCAAATAAGGAAAGAAAAAAAGAATTAAAAGCAACAGAAAACCACCCTTGGGCTGCATGCGGGAGGGCCAGGCCAGAAGGCAGCAGGTCTTGGGAGAGCCGGGCGGTGCTGGCTGTGCCCACAGCCACTTTGGATCATGGGAAGCATTAGGAAACTTTCACAACTGGCCCAGGCCAACCCAGGAGAGAGGCCAGGAGGCAAAGCATGGACTTACAAGGGTAATTCTTTACTCGTGCGCATGAGGTGTCCCATTCAAACCGGGGCACCCCGAACACGGCTTTACACGAGGTTCTCAGACCTCAACATGATTTGACCAATCCCTCTTTAACTCAGAGATACTATTATTTTGCAAAGCAGCTGCAATTCTATGGCATCACGTGGCATCACGTCCCACCTGCCGCGTTCTTGGTGTAAACGACCCTGGAGCTGGTCTCGCTACAGTTACTTATCGGTGCTGCCAGGCAACGGGGGGGTTTCACAGAGGTGTTAGAGGGGCTCGGAGGCAGACATGGTAGTCTGCGATTGGGGCATTCAGAGCACGTGAGTAAGGGACAGGATCCAGGAGAAGTCCAGGAGGCAAAGTTGAGCCACCCACCCAGCCACCTGCATCAGAACCAGTGCCACCAGGAAAGCGCCTAAGTATTAGCAGCTGGAGAGTCTGTCCTGAGAGGCACCGAAGCACCTGTCTGCTGCCCAGACAGTTTCTCTAGAGAAGCTTGCTGCCCACCAGGAGTTCACAGTCGTGACGTCACCGAGAGGCTGCCAAGCCTGCTGAAGCCTACAGGTTATCGTCCACTCCTACTGTGCAATGTAAGGTCTAGTGATACTGTGACGAGGCAGCTGAGGACCATCAAATCAAACTGTAGCCCCGCGGAGCAATGCTAAAAGAATCAGGAGCGCAGGTGGTGTTCTCCTCCATCCTCCCAGGCAGAGGAGGGGCTTCAGCAAGGAGGAGACATGCTGAATAGAAGAGTGCCTGGCTGCGTAGCTGGGGCTCAAGGTTTTGGCTTCCATCATCGTGGATCTACCTTTGAGAAGCTGCGTCTCTTGGGAGCTGGGGACATTCACCTGACCTCATACCGCAGGGCAGGAGAGGGCAGAATGCGGGACACCGAAACGGAAGGGAAATGCCTGCACAGCGGCCCTCTGACGAGAGCGGCAGCATCCTCCTCTCAGTGGTCTATCCCAGCGCAGCGGCCGCTGAAGACCACAGTGGCTGCAAAGATGATAGTCACCCTGCTTCCCCTTCACACTTTCACGGCCACGGTGGCAATGCCACACAGGCTCAGAAACTCCCTGGCAGCTGCGGCTGGGCAGGGACCAAGCGGGAGGCACCGCTGATGTGCCTCCACGTGTTCACTGGGGGCCGGCTGGAGAATCTGCCCGTGCCAGACACTCCCCAGGGAGCTGGTACCGCAGAAGTGAACATGCTGGACATGGAGAAGACGGTGCTCTCTCGGCAGCGGGAGTTGCCTGCTGGGAAACGTCCACCCGCACCCCGTCATGCCCCTTGGGAAACATCTCTTTGGAAGCACTGTCCTCTCGCAGTGGCACAGCAGCACAGAGATCCTGCCGTGGAGAGGCCCCGTCCCGCCACCAGGATATCGGGAGATATACCACCCCGCACCCGCTGCTGTCCCAAAGGCACCAAGAGCACACCCTCGACCACAAGCACAGTGGTCAGCACCAAGGGAGCCGCCTGGGTCAAAAGCTGTGAGCGTCTGACAAGCCTTTGACGCCCTTTCCCACAGCATTCTGCTGAGAAACGAGCTGCTTATGGCTTGGACGGCTGCACTCTTTGCGGGGCCAAAAGCTGGCTGGATGGCCAGGCCTAAGGAGTGGTAGTGAAAGGAGTTAAATCCAGCTGGTGGCCAGCCACAAGCGGTGTTCCCCAGGGCTCAGTCCCAGGGCCAGTTCTGTTTAATCTCTTTCTCGATGATCTGGACGAGGGCCTTGAGTGCTCCCTCAGTAAGTTTGCAGGCGACACCAAGCTGGGCAGGAGCGTTCATCTGCCTGAAGACAGAAAGGCTCTGCAGGGGGGTGTGGACAGGCTGGGTTGATGTCCAAAGCCAATTCCATGAGGTTCAACAAGGCTCAGTGCCAGGCCCTGCACTCGGGCCACAGCAACCCCACGCCACCCTACAGGCCTGGGGCAGAGCGGCTGGGAAGCTGCCTGGAGGAAAAGGAGCTGGGGGTGTTGGTCAGCGGCCGGCTGCATATGAGCCAGCAGTGTGGCCAGGTGGCCAGGAAGGCCAAGAGCGCCCTGGCCTGTGTCAGAAATAGTGCGGCCAGCAGGGCTAGGGAATGATGGTCCCCCTGTGCTCGGCACTGCTGAGGCCGCACCTCGAGCAGCACGGTCAGTTTTGGGCCCCTCACTACAAGAAAAATACTGAGGTGCTGGAGCACGTCCAAAGATGAGCAGCGAAGCCGATGAAGGTTCTGGAGCACAAGTCTGACGAGGAGCGGCTGAGGGAACTGGGGTGTTGAGCCTGGAGAAAAGGAGGCTGAGGGGAGACCTTAGCGCTCTCTGCAGCTGCCTGAGAGGAGGTTGTGGCCAGGTGCATGTCGGTCTCTTGTCCCACGTAACAAGCGCTAGGACAAGAGGAAAAGGCCCCAGGTTGCACCAGGGGACGTTTAGATTGATACTGGGGAAGATTTCTTCACCAAAACGGTTGTCAAGCACTGGAGGAGGCTGCCCAGGGAAGTGGTGGAGGCACCATCCCTGGAGGTAGTTAAAAGACGCGCAGACGTGGCGCCCCGCAGCATGGGTTATTGGTGGACTTGGCAGTGCTGGGTTTGCGGTTGGACTCGGTGATCTTAAAGGCCTTCTCCAACCTAAACGACTCTCTGATTCCATATGACAATACGTCCAAAATAGAGCAGCGTGCGTATCACATGGCAAGCGGCTGTGAAGGAAATTAACTCTAGCCCAGCCTCAAGGAGTACACCAGGGCAGCTGTGAGCCGCTGAGGCGGGCTGGGGCCAAAGGCCGGGCTGGCCGGTGGGCGTGCCTGGGATGCGCTCTGGTGATGTCAGATGTCACAATGAGGACAGTTACCAGGGGCGCCAGCAGGCCTGGGATGTCAGATGTCACAATGGGGACAGTTACCAGGGGCGCCAGCAGGCCTGGGCCAGCCGTGAGTGCACACGTGGCGGGAGGCTGGGCTGGACGAGGGCTGGGGGAGAAAGGCTGGCCCCCGCGCGTGGGCTCTCACCCTGCCTTCTCATTTCAGCCTTGAATGCTTTGTCTGTCTCGGGAGTCCATGTTATGTTGATTCGGGTTGTGCTCAGCGGATCAGATAAAGGCTTTGCAGGTAGTCCATACTGATACCTCCATAGACGACACGAACCTGTCGTTCCTAGAAAGGTTCGTAGATCTCTCACCGTTTCCAGTCTGGGTGTCTGGCAGACAGCTTCCTTCCTTGTTCTTCCCAGGGAACGTTGCCCAGCGGAGACTTCGTATCCCAGGTATGCCGCTTTTTCTTGCACCAGCTGTGCTTTCTGTTGGGAGACTCTGTAGCCACTTAAACCCAAGAAGTTTACAAGAGAGATCGTCCGTTGTACACATTCTTCTTCTGTTTCGGTCGCTATTAATAAGTCATCTCCATATTGTAGAAGAACGCCATCTCCCAGTGGCTGTTGCCATTGTTCCAATTCTTTGGCTAGTTGGTTACCAAACAAAGTGGGGCTATTTTTAAATCCCTGTGGTAAACCCGTCCAGCTTAGCTGCATCTTTCTCCTCTATTGAGAGACTCCCATTCAAAAGCAAAAAGCTTTTGACTTTCCTGAGCTCGGGGTAGACAGAAAAAGGCATCTTTTAAGTCTAACACTGTAACCCAAATCAAGTTATCCTTAATTTTGTTAAAAGCGTATATGGGTTTACTATTACGGGGTGCAAAGTTTTAGTTATTTCACCCTGCATCGAGGGCCCAGCTGCTGGCGGGAGCGCCTTGGGCAGGGCATGGGGATGCCCGGGTGCTGGGGCTGGGCGCAGGCCTTACTGCCTCCCAGCTGGCTCACCCCCTCTCCTGCCTGCCCCCAGCTCCCTGCGGCTCCCACAGCCAGCTCCCTCCTGCCCAGCCCCACTGAAGCCCTTCTCTCTCTCCTCCTGCAGGCCATGGCTGCAACATTCTTCTATTGGTTGGTAGTAAGCCTCATCCAGCCACAGATGGTTGGTAATGAGCTGGATGATGCCATGCATGAGCGCATGCAGCAGCGTGCCCAGCAGCTGAACCAGGAGATGTCTCGGCTGCTGCAGGAGCTGGAGCAGAAGAGCGGCTTTACCTGGGGAGCCCTGCTCTCGGCTGCCTGGCAGAACTGGTGGTTATGGGCCATTGCTGCACCCCTGGTCCTGTGCTTAGTGCTGTGGTGCTGTCCCAGCAAAGGCAGCCATCAGCCAGAGAGCAGCAGCAAGGAGGGCAGCTCCCAAAACGAGCCGTGTAAGGAGGACCAAGAAGAGAAACCCAGTGTTGTGCTGGATGTGGCAAGTTTCGACCAAGTGCCCCCCGAAACTGTCTGTGATGCTGCAGCAGCTGATGAGTGCTCTGTGTCTGACAAAAACTCTCCAGGACCAGTTTTGTGCCACGACTGAAGCCAGCCAGATTCCCCACAACACTTATGCTGTCTACCGCTTGCTCGTGCCCCTGGAGCCCCCCCAAGGACATGCCTTCCACATGGAGTGGGACACCACAGAGGGGGAGCCGCTGAGGAACCCCATGCTCCGCGTAGAGCTGAAGTGCACATGCGGGCAGGAACAGCTGATGGAGGGCGCGCTGTGCTTCATCCACCACCCCAAGGAGGAGCTGATGGAAAATCAGGGTGACAGCCTCCTAGGCACCCTCTGCACTGGCCCCTACCTGGACATGGAGGAAACCACCCGCTGGTTCCAGATATTGCTAAAAGCAGCCTGGCAGCGTTTGCCTAAGTCGGAACACTGCGGTCTGACAGGGCTGCCCTCCAGGTGCTCCTGCAAGGTCCGGCTGATGTCCGGTTCCAATGCTGCCCTCCTGACTGAGATGATGTTTGGGTTGCAGCAGGATGACACGGACATCTTCCTGATCATCAGGTAGGCAGAGGCCACTGTTGCCAGCAGCAGGACGCAGCCAGAGAGCTGTGCTATGGAAGAGGTTCTGTTCTTCATGCACGGGGCCAGTCCTCAAGACACTTCCCGGAGAGCTGGTGCTGCACAGCGGAGCGCATCGGACACGCACAACACACTGCTCTGTTTGCAACGGCAATTGCTGCCGCACCTTTCCTCCACAGCAAAAGCGCACTGTGGGGCGCGGGGCCCGATGCAGCGGAAGGGCCCGATGCAAGGAGCCTTGGTGAGGAGCTGGATGAGGCCACGCGAGAGTGCATGCAGCAGCACTTTTCATGAAGTTAAGCACGAAGAAACACCGTTGCGGTGGAACTTAGGTGGTGACGCAAGTGGAGGCAGACTGCAAAACGCTATGCCTACGTGGCTGGGTTTGGACAAAATGGAAAAATGCCTTTTATTGTTTATATAAATTGTATATATATATCTTAGATAGTACATGTGTCAGACCCTGACGGGCTTTCTGTGTCCTTCTTGTTTGCTATTTGCTGTTGCTGTAGGTGCCCGTATGCTACGACTCTAAGTTCCGGTTCTTCACATCCTGTCTACATACCTGACAATTTGGGGCTGTCTTAAAGGTACACGGCTAAGTCTTTAAAGCAACTAACTCGTCTGCAGACCCACTACAGACCCCAGCAATCTTCATACAGGGCAGCGTGCTACAGCACAATTTTGTCATTCTGTCTACCTCCAGCATATGGTGTTAGTGGGCACATGGCAGGCGATACTCCCTTTTTATCTTAGTGGTTTTCAAATAAGGAAAGAAAAAAAGAATTAAAAGCAACAGAAAACCACCCTTGGGCTGCATGCGGGAGGGCCAGGCCAGAAGGCAGCAGGTCTTGGGAGAGCCGGGCGGTGCTGGCTGTGCCCACAGCCACTTTGGATCATGGGAAGCATTAGGAAACTTTCACAACTGGCCCAGGCCAACCCAGGAGAGAGGCCAGGAGGCAAAGCATGGACTTACAAGGGTAATTCTTTACTCGTGCGCATGAGGTGTCCCATTCAAACCGGGGCACCCCGAACACGGCTTTACACGAGGTTCTCAGACCTCAACATGATTTGACCAATCCCTCTTTAACTCAGAGATACTATTATTTTGCAAAGCAGCTGCAATTCTATGGCATCACGTCCCACCTGCCGCGTTCTTGGTGTAAACGACCCTGGAGCTGGTCTCGCTACAGTTACTTATCGGTGCTGCCAGGCAACGGGGGGGTTTCACAGAGGTGTTAGAGGGGCTCGGAGGCAGACATGGTAGTCTGCGATTGGGGCATTCAGAGCACGTGAGTAAGGGACAGGATCCAGGAGAAGTCCAGGAGGCAAAGTTGAGCCACCCACCCAGCCACCTGCATCAGAACCAGTGCCACCAGGAAAGCGCCTAAGTATTAGCAGCTGGAGAGTCTGTCCTGAGAGGCACCGAAGCACCTGTCTGCTGCCCAGACAGTTTCTCTAGAGAAGCTTGCTGCCCACCAGGAGTTCACAGTCGTGACGTCACCGAGAGGCTGCCAAGCCTGCTGAAGCCTACAGGTTATCGTCCACTCCTACTGTGCAATGTAAGGTCTAGTGATACTGTGACGAGGCAGCTGAGGACCATCAAATCAAACTGTAGCCCCGCAGAGCAATGCTAAAAGAATCAGGAGCGCAGGTGGTGTTCTCCTCCATCCTCCCAGGCAGAGGAGGGGCTTCAGCAAGGAGGAGACATGCTGAATAGAAGAGTGCCTGGCTGCGTAGCTGGGGCTCAAGGTTTTGGCTTCCATCATCGTGGATCTACCTTTGAGAAGCTGCGTCTCTTGGGAGCTGGGGACATTCACCTGACCTCATACCGCAGGGCAGGAGAGGGCAGAATGCGGGACACCGAAACGGAAGGGAAATGCCTGCACAGCGGCCCTCTGACGAGAGCGGCAGCATCCTCCTCTCAGTGGTCTATCCCAGCGCAGCGGCCGCTGAAGACCACAGTGGCTGCAAAGATGATAGTCACCCTGCTTCCCCTTCACACTTTCACGGCCACGGTGGCAATGCCACACAGGCTCAGAAACTCCCTGGCAGCTGCGGCTGGGCAGGGACCAAGCGGGAGGCACCGCTGATGTGCCTCCACGTGTTCACTGGGGGCCGGCTGGAGAATCTGCCCGTGCCAGACACTCCCCAGGGAGCTGGTACCGCAGAAGTGAACATGCTGGACATGGAGAAGACGGTGCTCTCTCGGCAGCGGGAGTTGCCTGCTGGGAAACGTCCACCCGCACCCCGTCATGCCCCTTGGGAAACATCTCTTTGGAAGCACTGTCCTCTCGCAGTGGCACAGCAGCACAGAGATCCTGCCGTGGAGAGGCCCCGTCCCGCCACCAGGATATCGGGAGATATACCACCCCGCACCCGCTGCTGTCCCAAAGGCACCAAGAGCACACCCTCGACCACAAGCACAGTGGTCAGCACCAAGGGAGCCGCCTGGGTCAAAAGCTGTGAGCGTCTGACAAGCCTTTGACGCCCTTTCCCACAGCATTCTGCTGAGAAACGAGCTGCTTATGGCTTGGACGGCTGCACTCTTTGCGGGGCCAAAAGCTGGCTGGATGGCCAGGCCTAAGGAGTGGTAGTGAAAGGAGTTAAATCCAGCTGGTGGCCAGCCACAAGCGGTGTTCCCCAGGGCTCAGTCCCAGGGCCAGTTCTGTTTAATCTCTTTCTCGATGATCTGGACGAGGGCCTTGAGTGCTCCCTCAGTAAGTTTGCAGGCGACACCAAGCTGGGCAGGAGCGTTCATCTGCCTGAAGACAGAAAGGCTCTGCAGGGGGGTGTGGACAGGCTGGGTCGATGTCCAAAGCCAATTCCATGAGGTTCAACAAGGCTCAGTGCCAGGCCCTGCACTCGGGCCACAGCAACCCCACGCCACCCTACAGGCCTGGGGCAGAGCGGCTGGGAAGCTGCCTGGAGGAAAAGGAGCTGGGGGTGTTGATCAGCGGCCGGCTGCATATGAGCCAGCAGTGTGGCCAGGTGGCCAGGAAGGCCAAGAGCGCCCTGGCCTGTGTCAGAAATAGTGCGGCCAGCAGGGCTAGGGAATGATGGTCCCCCTGTGCTCGGCACTGCTGAGGCCGCACCTCGAGCAGCACGGTCAGTTTTGGGCCCCTCACTACAAGAAAAATACTGAGGTGCTGGAGCACGTCCAAAGATGAGCAGCGAAGCCGATGAAGGTTCTGGAGCACAAGTCTGACGAGGAGCGGCTGAGGGAACTGGGGTGTTGAGCCTGGAGAAAAGGAGGCTGAGGGGAGACCTTAGCGCTCTCTGCAGCTGCCTGAGAGGAGGTTGTGGCCAGGTGCATGTCGGTCTCTTGTCCCACGTAACAAGCGCTAGGACAAGAGGAAAAGGCCCCAGGTTGCACCAGGGGACGTTTAGATTGATACTGGGGAAGATTTCTTCACCAAAACGGTTGTCAAGCACTGGAGGAGGCTGCCCAGGGAAGTGGTGGAGGCACCATCCCTGGAGGTAATTAAAAGACGCGCAGACGTGGCGCCCCGCAGCATGGGTTATTGGTGGACTTGGCAGTGCTGGGTTTGCGGTTGGACTCGGTGATCTTAAAGGCCTTCTCCAACCTAAACGACTCTCTGATTCCATATGACAATACGTCCAAAATAGAGCAGCGTGCGTATCACATGGCAAGCGGCTGTGAAGGAAATTAACTCTAGCCCAGCCTCAAGGAGTACACCAGGGCAGCTGTGAGCCGCTGAGGCGGGCTGGGGCCAAAGGCCGGGCTGGCCGGTGGGCGTGCCTGTGATGCGCTCTGGTGATGTCAGATGTCACAATGGGGACAGTTACCAGGGGCGCCAGCAGGCCTGGGATGTCAGATGTCACAATGGGGACAGTTACCAGGGGCGCCAGCAGGCCTGGGCCAGCCGTGAGTGCACACGTGGCGGGAGGCTGGGCTGGACGAGGGCTGGGGGAGAAAGGCTGGCCCCCGCGCGTGGGCTCTCACCCTGCCTTCTCATTTCAGCCTTGAATGCTTTGTCTGTCTCGGGAGTCCATGTTATGTTGATTCGGGTTGTGCTCAGCGGATCAGATAAAGGCTTTGCAGGTAGTCCATACTGATACCTCCATAGACGACACGAACCTGTCGTTCCTAGAAAGGTTCGTAGATCTCTCACCGTTTCCAGTCTGGGTGTCTGGCAGACAGCTTCCTTCCTTGTTCTTCCCAGGGAACGTTGCCCAGCGGAGACTTCGTATCCCAGGTATGCCGCTTTTTCTTGCACCAGCTGTGCTTTCTGTTGGGAGACTCTGTAGCCACTTAAACCCAAGAAGTTTACAAGAGAGATCGTCCGTTGTACACATTCTTCTTCTGTTTCGGTCGCTATTAATAAGTCATCTCCATATTGTAGAAGAACGCCATCTCCCAGTGGCTGTTGCCATTGTTCCAATTCTTTGGCTAGTTGGTTACCAAGCAAAGTGGGGCTATTTTTAAATCCCTGTGGTAAACCCGTCCAGCTTAGCTGCATCTTTCTCCTCTATTGAGAGACTCCCATTCAAAAGCAAAAAGCTTTTGACTTTCCTGAGCTCGGGGTAGACAGAAAAAGGCATCTTTTAAGTCTAACACTGTAACCCAAATCAAGTTATCCTTAATTTTGTTAAAAGCGTATATGGGTTTACTATTACGGGGTGCAAAGTTTTAGTTATTTCACCCTGCATCGAGGGCCCAGCTGCTGGCGGGAGCGCCTTGGGCAGGGCATGGGGATGCCCGGGTGCTGGGGCTGGGCGCAGGCCTTACTGCCTCCCAGCTGGCTCACCCCCTCTCCTGCCTGCCCCCAGCTCCCTGCGGCTCCCACAGCCAGCTCCCTCCTGCCCAGCCCCACTGAAGCCCTTCTCTCTCTCCTCCTGCAGGCCATGGCTGCAACATTCTTCTATTGGTTGGTAGTAAGCCTCATCCAGCCACAGATGGTTGGTAATGAGCTGGATGATGCCATGCATGAGTGCATGCAGCAGCGTGCCCAGCAGCTGAACCAGGAGATGTCTCG
This sequence comes from Falco punctatus, assembly GCF_963210335.1. Classification (NCBI taxonomy): domain Eukaryota; kingdom Metazoa; phylum Chordata; class Aves; order Falconiformes; family Falconidae; genus Falco; species Falco punctatus. Next base: position 41,316,538 of record NC_137587.1, on the reverse strand, counting down.
GCTGCTGCAGGAGCTGGAGCAGAAGAGCGGCTTTACCTGGGGAGCCCTGCTCTCGGCTGCCTGGCAGAACTGGTGGTTATGGGCCATTGCTGCACCCCTGGTCCTGTGCTTAGTGCTGTGGTGCTGTCCCAGCAAAGGCAGCCATCAGCCAGAGAGCAGCAGCAAGGAGGGCAGCTCCCAAAACGAGCCGTGTAAGGAGGACCAAGAAGAGAAACCCAGTGTTGTGCTGGATGTGGCAAGTTTCGACCAAGTGCCCCCCGAAACTGTCTGTGATGCTGCAGCAGCTGATGAGTGCTCTGTGTCTGACAAAAACTCTCCAGGACCAGTTTTGTGCCACGACTGAAGCCAGCCAGATTCCCCACAACACTTATGCTGTCTACCGCTTGCTCGTGCCCCTGGAGCCCCCCCAAGGACATGCCTTCCACATGGAGTGGGACACCACAGAGGGGGAGCCGCTGAGGAACCCCATGCTCCGCGTAGAGCTGAAGTGCACATGCGGGCAGGAACAGCTGATGGAGGGCGCGCTGTGCTTCATCCACCACCCCAAGGAGGAGCTGATGGAAAATCAGGGTGACAGCCTCCTAGGCACCCTCTGCACTGGCCCCTACCTGGACATGGAGGAAAACACCCGCTGGTTCCAGATATTGCTAAAAGCAGCCTGGCAGCGTTTGCCTAAGTCGGAACACTGCGGTCTGACAGGGCTGCCCTCCAGGTGCTCCTGCAAGGTCCGGCTGATGTCCGGTTCCAATGCTGCCCTCCTGACTGAGATGATGTTTGGGTTGCAGCAGGATGACACGGACATCTTCCTGATCATCAGGTAGGCAGAGGCCACTGTTGCCAGCAGCAGGACGCAGCCAGAGAGCTGTGCTATGGAAGAGGTTCTGTTCTTCATGCACGGGGCCAGTCCTCAAGACACTTCCCGGAGAGCTGGTGCTGCACAGCGGAGCGCATCGGACACGCACAACACACTGCTCTGTTTGCAACGGCAATTGCTGCCGCACCTTTCCTCCACAGCAAAAGCGCACTGTGGGGCGCGGGGCCCGATGCAGCGGAAGGGCCCGATGCAAGGAGCCTTGGTGAGGAGCTGGATGAGGCCACGCGAGAGTGCATGCAGCAGCACTTTTCATGAAGTTAAGCACGAAGAAACACCGTTGCGGTGGAACTTAGGTGGTGACGCAAGTGGAGGCAGACTGCAAAACGCTATGCCTACGTGGCTGGGTTTGGACAAAATGGAAAAATGCCTTTTATTGTTTATATAAATTGTATATATATATCTTAGATAGTACATGTGTCAGACCCTGACGGGCTTTCTGTGTCCTTCTTGTTTGCTATTTGCTGTTGCTGTAGGTGCCCGTATGCTACGACTCTAAGTTCCGGTTCTTCACATCCTGTCTACATACCTGACAATTTGGGGCTGTCTTAAAGGTACACGGCTAAGTCTTTAAAGCAACTAACTCGTCTGCAGACCCACTACAGACCCCAGCAATCTTCATACAGGGCAGCGTGCTACAGCACAATTTTGTCATTCTGTCTACCTCCAGCATATGGTGTTAGTGGGCACATGGCAGGCGATACTCCCTTTTTATCTTAGTGGTTTTCAAATAAGGAAAGAAAAAAAGAATTAAAAGCAACAGAAAACCACCCTTGGGCTGCATGCGGGAGGGCCAGGCCAGAAGGCAGCAGGTCTTGGGAGAGCCGGGCGGTGCTGGCTGTGCCCACAGCCACTTTGGATCATGGGAAGCATTAGGAAACTTTCACAACTGGCCCAGGCCAACCCAGGAGAGAGGCCAGGAGGCAAAGCATGGACTTACAAGGGTAATTCTTTACTCGTGCGCATGAGGTGTCCCATTCAAACCGGGGCACCCCGAACACGGCTTTACACGAGGTTCTCAGACCTCAACATGATTTGACCAATCCCTCTTTAACTCAGAGATACTATTATTTTGCAAAGCAGCTGCAATTCTATGGCATCACGTCCCACCTGCCGCGTTCTTGGTGTAAACGACCCTGGAGCTGGTCTCGCTACAGTTACTTATCGGTGCTGCCAGGCAACGGGGGGGTTTCACAGAGGTGTTAGAGGGGCTCGGAGGCAGACATGGTAGTCTGCGATTGGGGCATTCAGAGCACGTGAGTAAGGGACAGGATCCAGGAGAAGTCCAGGAGGCAAAGTTGAGCCACCCACCCAGCCACCTGCATCAGAACCAGTGCCACCAGGAAAGCGCCTAAGTATTAGCAGCTGGAGAGTCTGTCCTGAGAGGCACCGAAGCACCTGTCTGCTGCCCAGACAGTTTCTCTAGAGAAGCTTGCTGCCCACCAGGAGTTCACAGTCGTGACGTCACCGAGAGGCTGCCAAGCCTGCTGAAGCCTACAGGTTATCGTCCACTCCTACTGTGCAATGTAAGGTCTAGTGATACTGTGACGAGGCAGCTGAGGACCATCAAATCAAACTGTAGCCCCGCGGAGCAATGCTAAAAGAATCAGGAGCGCAGGTGGTGTTCTCCTCCATCCTCCCAGGCAGAGGAGGGGCTTCAGCAAGGAGGAGACATGCTGAATAGAAGAGTGCCTGGCTGCGTAGCTGGGGCTCAAGGTTTTGGCTTCCATCATCGTGGATCTACCTTTGAGAAGCTGCGTCTCTTGGGAGCTGGGGACATTCACCTGACCTCATACCGCAGGGCAGGAGAGGGCAGAATGCGGGACACCGAAACGGAAGGGAAATGCCTGCACAGCGGCCCTCTGACGAGAGCGGCAGCATCCTCCTCTCAGTGGTCTATCCCAGCGCAGCGGCCGCTGAAGACCACAGTGGCTGCAAAGATGATAGTCACCCTGCTTCCCCTTCACACTTTCACGGCCACGGTGGCAATGCCACACAGGCTCAGAAACTCCCTGGCAGCTGCGGCTGGGCAGGGACCAAGCGGGAGGCACCGCTGATGTGCCTCCACGTGTTCACTGGGGGCCGGCTGGAGAATCTGACCGTGCCAGACACTCCCCAGGGAGCTGGTACCGCAGAAGTGAACATGCTGGACATGGAGAAGACGGTGCTCTCTCGGCAGCGGGAGTTGCCTGCTGGGAAACGTCCACCCGCACCCCGTCATGCCCCTTGGGAAACATCTCTTTGGAAGCACTGTCCTCTCGCAGTGGCACAGCAGCACAGAGATCCTGCCGTGGAGAGGCCCCGTCCCGCCACCAGGATATCGGGAGATATACCACCCCGCACCCGCTGCTGTCCCAAAGGCACCAAGAGCACACCCTCGACCACAAGCACAGTGGTCAGCACCAAGGGAGCCGCCTGGGTCAAAAGCTGTGAGCGTCTGACAAGCCTTTGACGCCCTTTCCCACAGCATTCTGCTGAGAAACGAGCTGCTTATGGCTTGGACGGCTGCACTCTTTGCGGGGCCAAAAGCTGGCTGGATGGCCAGGCCTAAGGAGTGGTAGTGAAAGGAGTTAAATCCAGCTGGTGGCCAGCCACAAGCGGTGTTCCCCAGGGCTCAGTCCCAGGGCCAGTTCTGTTTAATCTCTTTCTCGATGATCTGGACGAGGGCCTTGAGTGCTCCCTCAGTAAGTTTGCAGGCGACACCAAGCTGGGCAGGAGCGTTCATCTGCCTGAAGACAGAAAGGCTCTGCAGGGGGGTGTGGACAGGCTGGGTCGATGTCCAAAGCCAATTCCATGAGGTTCAACAAGGCTCAGTGCCAGGCCCTGCACTCGGGCCACAGCAACCCCACGCCACCCTACAGGCCTGGGGCAGAGCGGCTGGGAAGCTGCCTGGAGGAAAAGGAGCTGGGGGTGTTGGTCAGCGGCCGGCTGCATATGAGCCAGCAGTGTGGCCAGGTGGCCAGGAAGGCCAAGAGCGCCCTGGCCTGTGTCAGAAATAGTGCGGCCAGCAGGGCTAGGGAATGATGGTCCCCCTGTGCTCGGCACTGCTGAGGCCGCACCTCGAGCAGCACGGTCAGTTTTGGGCCCCTCACTACAAGAAAAATACTGAGGTGCTGGAGCACGTCCAAAGATGAGCAGCGAAGCCGATGAAGGTTCTGGAGCACAAGTCTGACGAGGAGCGGCTGAGGGAACTGGGGTGTTGAGCCTGGAGAAAAGGAGGCTGAGGGGAGACCTTAGCGCTCTCTGCAGCTGCCTGAGAGGAGGTTGTGGCCAGGTGCATGTCGGTCTCTTGTCCCACGTAACAAGCGCTAGGACAAGAGGAAAAGGCCCCAGGTTGCACCAGGGGACGTTTAGATTGATACTGGGGAAGATTTCTTCACCAAAACGGTTGTCAAGCACTGGAGGAGGCTGCCCAGGGAAGTGGTGGAGGCACCATCCCTGGAGGTAGTTAAAAGACGCGCAGACGTGGCGCCCCGCAGCATGGGTTATTGGTGGACTTGGCAGTACTGGGTTTGCGGTTGGACTCGGTGATCTTAAAGGCCTTCTCCAACCTAAACGACTCTCTGATTCCATATGACAATACGTCCAAAATAGAGCAGCGTGCGTATCACATGGCAAGCGGCTGTGAAGGAAATTAACTCTAGCCCAGCCTCAAGGAGTACACCAGGGCAGCTGTGAGCCGCTGAGGCGGGCTGGGGCCAAAGGCCGGGCTGGCCTGTGGGCGTGCCTGTGATGAGCTCTGGTGATGTCAGATGTCACAATGGGGACAGTTACCAGGGGCGCCAGCAGGCCTGGGATGTCAGATGTCACAATGGGGACAGTTACCAGGGGCGCCAGCAGGCCTGGGCCAGCCGTGAGTGCACACGTGGCGGGAGGCTGGGCTGGACGAGGGCTGGGGGAGAAAGGCTGGCCCCCGCGCGTGGGCTCTCACCCTGCCTTCTCATTTCAGCCTTGAATGCTTTGTCTGTCTCGGGAGTCCATGTTATGTTGATTCGGGTTGTGCTCAGCGGATCAGATAAAGGCTTTGCAGGTAGTCCATACTGATACCTCCATAGACGACACGAACCTGTCGTTCCTAGAAAGGTTCGTAGATCTCTCACCGTTTCCAGTCTGGGTGTCTGGCAGACAGCTTCCTTCCTTGTTCTTCCCAGGGAACGTTGCCCAGCGGAGACTTCGTATCCCAGGTATGCCGCTTTTTCTTGCACCAGCTGTGCTTTCTGTTGGGAGACTCTGTAGCCACTTAAACCCAAGAAGTTTACAAGAGAGATCGTCCGTTGTACACATTCTTCTTCTGTTTCGGTCGCTATTAATAAGTCATCTCCATATTGTAGAAGAACGCCATCTCCCAGTGGCTGTTGCCATTGTTCCAATTCTTTGGCTAGTTGGTTACCAAGCAAAGTGGGGCTATTTTTAAATCCCTGTGGTAAACCCGTCCAGCTTAGCTGCATCTTTCTCCCTCTATTGAGAGACTCCCATTCAAAAGCAAAAAGCTTTTGACTTTCCTGAGCTCGGGGTAGACAGAAAAAGGCATCTTTTAAGTCTAACACTGTAACCCAAATCAAGTTATCCTTAATTTTGTTAAAAGCGTATATGGGTTTACTATTACGGGGTGCAAAGTTTTAGTTATTTCACCCTGCATCGAGGGCCCAGCTGCTGGCGGGAGCGCCTTGGGCAGGGCATGGGGATGCCCGGGTGCTGGGGCTGGGCGCAGGCCTTACTGCCTCCCAGCTGGCTCACCCCCTCTCCTGCCTGCCCCCAGCTCCCTGCGGCTCCCACAGCCAGCTCCCTCCTGCCCAGCCCCACTGAAGCCCTTCTCTCTCTCCTCCTGCAGGCCATGGCTGCAACATTCTTCTATTGGTTGGTAGTAAGCCTCATCCAGCCACAGATGGTTGGTAATGAGCTGGATGATGCCATGCATGAGTGCATGCAGCAGCGTGCCCAGCAGCTGAACCAGGAGATGTCTCGGCTGCTGCAGGAGCTGGAGCAGAAGAGCGGCTTTACCTGGGGAGCCCTGCTCTCGGCTGCCTGGCAGAACTGGTGGTTATGGGCCATTGCTGCACCCCTGGTCCTGTGCTTAGTGCTGTGGTGCTGTCCCAGCAAAGGCAGCCATCAGCCAGAGAGCAGCAGCAAGGAGGGCAGCTCCCAAAACGAGCCGTGTAAGGAGGACCAAGAAGAGAAACCCAGTGTTGTGCTGGATGTGGCAAGTTTCGACCAAGTGCCCCCCGAAACTGTCTGTGATGCTGCAGCAGCTGATGAGTGCTCTGTGTCTGACAAAAACTCTCCAGGACCAGTTTTGTGCCACGACTGAAGCCAGCCAGATTCCCCACAACACTTATGCTGTCTACCGCTTGCTCGTGCCCCTGGAGCCCCCCCAAGGACATGCCTTCCACATGGAGTGGGACACCACAGAGGGGGAGCCGCTGAGGAACCCCATGCTCCGCGTAGAGCTGAAGTGCACATGCGGGCAGGAACAGCTGATGGAGGGCGCGCTGTGCTTCATCCACCACCCCAAGGAGGAGCTGATGGAAAATCAGGGTGACAGCCTCCTAGGCACCCTCTGCACTGGCCCCTACCTGGACATGGAGGAAACCACCCGCTGGTTCCAGATATTGCTAAAAGCAGCCTGGCAGCGTTTGCCTAAGTCGGAACACTGCGGTCTGACAGGGCTGCCCTCCAGGTGCTCCTGCAAGGTCCGGCTGATGTCCGGTTCCAATGCTGCCCTCCTGACTGAGATGATGTTTGGGTTGCAGCAGGATGACACGGACATCTTCCTGATCATCAGGTAGGCAGAGGCCACTGTTGCCAGCAGCAGGACGCAGCCAGAGAGCTGTGCTATGGAAGAGGTTCTGTTCTTCATGCACGGGGCCAGTCCTCAAGACACTTCTCGGAGAGCTGGTGCTGCACAGCGGAGCGCATCGGACACGCACAACACACTGCTCTGTTTGCAACGGCAATTGCTGCCGCACCTTTCCTCCACAGCAAAAGCGCACTGTGGGGCGCGGGGCCCGATGCAGCGGAAGGGCCCGATGCAAGGAGCCTTGGTGAGGAGCTGGATGAGGCCACGCGAGAGTGCATGCAGCAGCACTTTTCATGAAGTTAAGCACGAAGAAACACCGTTGCGGTGGAACTTAGGTGGTGACGCAAGTGGAGGCAGACTGCAAAACGCTATGCCTACGTGGCTGGGTTTGGACAAAATGGAAAAATGCCTTTTATTGTTTATATAAATTGTATATATATATCTTAGATAGTACATGTGTCAGACCCTGACGGGCTTTCTGTGTCCTTCTTGTTTGCTATTTGCTGTTGCTGTAGGTGCCCGTATGCTACGACTCTAAGTTCCGGTTCTTCACATCCTGTCTACATACCTGACAATTTGGGGCTGTCTTAAAGGTACACGGCTAAGTCTTTAAAGCAACTAACTCGTCTGCAGACCCACTACAGACCCCAGCAATCTTCATACAGGGCAGCGTGCTACAGCACAATTTTGTCATTCTGTCTACCTCCAGCATATGGTGTTAGTGGGCACATGGCAGGCGATACTCCCTTTTTATCTTAGTGGTTTTCAAATAAGGAAAGAAAAAAAGAATTAAAAGCAACAGAAAACCACCCTTGGGCTGCATGCGGGAGGGCCAGGCCAGAAGGCAGCAGGTCTTGGGAGAGCCGGGCGGTGCTGGCTGTGCCCACAGCCACTTTGGATCATGGGAAGCATTAGGAAACTTTCACAACTGGCCCAGGCCAACCCAGGAGAGAGGCCAGGAGGCAAAGCATGGACTTACAAGGGTAATTCTTTACTCGTGCGCATGAGGTGTCCCATTCAAACCGGGGCACCCCGAACACGGCTTTACACGAGGTTCTCAGACCTCAACATGATTTGACCAATCCCTCTTTAACTCAGAGATACTATTATTTTGCAAAGCAGCTGCAATTCTATGGCATCACGTGGCATCACGTCCCACCTGCCGCGTTCTTGGTGTAAACGACCCTGGAGCTGGTCTCGCTACAGTTACTTATCGGTGCTGCCAGGCAACGGGGGGGTTTCACAGAGGTGTTAGAGGGGCTCGGAGGCAGACATGGTAGTCTGCGATTGGGGCATTCAGAGCACGTGAGTAAGGGACAGGATCCAGGAGAAGTCCAGGAGGCAAAGTTGAGCCACCCACCCAGCCACCTGCATCAGAACCAGTGCCACCAGGAAAGCGCCTAAGTATTAGCAGCTGGAGAGTCTGTCCTGAGAGGCACCGAAGCACCTGTCTGCTGCCCAGACAGTTTCTCTAGAGAAGCTTGCTGCCCACCAGGAGTTCACAGTCGTGACGTCACCGAGAGGCTGCCAAGCCTGCTGAAGCCTACAGGTTATCGTCCACTCCTACTGTGCAATGTAAGGTCTAGTGATACTGTGACGAGGCAGCTGAGGACCATCAAATCAAACTGTAGCCCCGCGGAGCAATGCTAAAAGAATCAGGAGCGCAGGTGGTGTTCTCCTCCATCCTCCCAGGCAGAGGAGGGGCTTCAGCAAGGAGGAGACATGCTGAATAGAAGAGTGCCTGGCTGCGTAGCTGGGGCTCAAGGTTTTGGCTTCCATCATCGTGGATCTACCTTTGAGAAGCTGCGTCTCTTGGGAGCTGGGGACATTCACCTGACCTCATACCGCAGGGCAGGAGAGGGCAGAATGCGGGACACCGAAACGGAAGGGAAATGCCTGCACAGCGGCCCTCTGACGAGAGCGGCAGCATCCTCCTCTCAGTGGTCTATCCCAGCGCAGCGGCCGCTGAAGACCACAGTGGCTGCAAAGATGATAGTCACCCTGCTTCCCCTTCACACTTTCACGGCCACGGTGGCAATGCCACACAGGCTCAGAAACTCCCTGGCAGCTGCGGCTGGGCAGGGACCAAGCGGGAGGCACCGCTGATGTGCCTCCACGTGTTCACTGGGGGCCGGCTGGAGAATCTGCCCGTGCCAGACACTCCCCAGGGAGCTGGTACCGCAGAAGTGAACATGCTGGACATGGAGAAGACGGTGCTCTCTCGGCAGCGGGAGTTGCCTGCTGGGAAACGTCCACCCGCACCCCGTCATGCCCCTTGGGAAACATCTCTTTGGAAGCACTGTCCTCTCGCAGTGGCACAGCAGCACAGAGATCCTGCCGTGGAGAGGCCCCGTCCCGCCACCAGGATATCGGGAGATATACCACCCCGCACCCGCTGCTGTCCCAAAGGCACCAAGAGCACACCCTCGACCACAAGCACAGTGGTCAGCACCAAGGGAGCCGCCTGGGTCAAAAGCTGTGAGCGTCTGACAAGCCTTTGACGCCCTTTCCCACAGCATTCTGCTGAGAAACGAGCTGCTTATGGCTTGGACGGCTGCACTCTTTGCGGGGCCAAAAGCTGGCTGGATGGCCAGGCCTAAGGAGTGGTAGTGAAAGGAGTTAAATCCAGCTGGTGGCCAGCCACAAGCGGTGTTCCCCAGGGCTCAGTCCCAGGGCCAGTTCTGTTTAATCTCTTTCTCGATGATCTGGACGAGGGCCTTGAGTGCTCCCTCAGTAAGTTTGCAGGCGACACCAAGCTGGGCAGGAGCGTTCATCTGCCTGAAGACAGAAAGGCTCTGCAGGGGGGTGTGGACAGGCTGGGTTGATGTCCAAAGCCAATTCCATGAGGTTCAACAAGGCTCAGTGCCAGGCCCTGCACTCGGGCCACAGCAACCCCACGCCACCCTACAGGCCTGGGGCAGAGCGGCTGGGAAGCTGCCTGGAGGAAAAGGAGCTGGGGGTGTTGGTCAGCGGCCGGCTGCATATGAGCCAGCAGTGTGGCCAGGTGGCCAGGAAGGCCAAGAGCGCCCTGGCCTGTGTCAGAAATAGTGCGGCCAGCAGGGCTAGGGAATGATGGTCCCCCTGTGCTCGGCACTGCTGAGGCCGCACCTCGAGCAGCACGGTCAGTTTTGGGCCCCTCACTACAAGAAAAATACTGAGGTGCTGGAGCACGTCCAAAGATGAGCAGCGAAGCCGATGAAGGTTCTGGAGCACAAGTCTGACGAGGAGCGGCTGAGGGAACTGGGGTGTTGAGCCTGGAGAAAAGGAGGCTGAGGGGAGACCTTAGCGCTCTCTGCAGCTGCCTGAGAGGAGGTTGTGGCCAGGTGCATGTCGGTCTCTTGTCCCACGTAACAAGCGCTAGGACAAGAGGAAAAGGCCCCAGGTTGCACCAGGGGACGTTTAGATTGATACTGGGGAAGATTTCTTCACCAAAATGGTTGTCAAGCACTGGAGGAGGCTGCCCAGGGAAGTGGTGGAGGCACCATCCCTGGAGGTAGTTAAAAGACGCACAGATGTGGCGCACCGCAGCATGGGTTATTGGTGGACTTGGCAGTGCTGGGCTTGCGGTTGGACTCGGTGATCTTAAAGGCCTTCTCCAACGTAAAAGAGTCTGTGATTCTCTGAACTGGGAATAAGGTTGGGGACCCCTACTTCTTAGAAACTCATGAATTGCAGTACAGGGATTACATTACTTAAAAACATAGAGAACATGATACACCGGAACCAGTTCAACTAGATTAAACACGTTTTCCATCCAACCATGCAAAAATCCTTTTGAAGTGAAGCAATACTGAAGTCAGAAAAATTAAAAAGGGTCAAAAGTAAGTCCATTAATTTTCACTGCTGTGGGTAATGGAGATCACTGAATTGTGTCTTCCTTTGTTTCACTTTCTTCTTTCATAAGAATCCATAGCAACTTTAAAGGAAATTATTTGTGTGTCAGGTGCCATAAAAACATATAAATGATCTTATTTTTAAGTATGTGAGAAGCTCACTGGCTTCAGGTGGGACAGAATATTCAGCATATGCCACAGGGCTCTGACAATGTGGGACCTACCGAGTGGGAATGGACTAAATGCCTACTTGCAGTCAGATAAGCCGAGAGAAGGTATTCACACTACACCATGAACAAGCTGCCTGCAGATATGCTAGAAAGAGTTTTGAGTTTTAGCAGTGCACCTAGGAGCGTGAAACCGTATTAGACCAGGTGCTGTAGAAAGAAAACACACTTCATTCCTAATATGAGAAAACGTAGAAAACATACAGAAGATGCAAGAGGGAATACAACAACATCTGGAAGATTTGCAGACTTTTACAGAACAGTCTGAAAGCTTCAGGCCAAAAAGAGATGATTAAGAAAGAAAAATCAAAGGGACTGGGTGTATGTGAGAGGTGGCAGAAGGCATGTGCTTCACTGCATGCAAAGCAAGAACCAACCACAGAACAAGACCCAACAGATCTGTGTAAACAGGGAATATAAAAATTGGGCTAAAGGTTACAACCTACCTAGAATCAAGGTGATAAGGTGAGTACAGCTCCTTATCAAATTTTAATATGAATCATTTTTATTGGGTATTAGATAATAAAAGCTGGGCTGTGGCCTGGAGCAGCTTCCTTCTAGCACTGAACTCATGCCTGTGCTGAGGTTTTTGGATGCAGGTAAATTAAGACCCTCACACTCAGCTTAACTCCTGAAACCAGGGCAAGGTTCTGCCTATTAGGCTGGCCACCTATTAGTGTTTCCTAACAGAACAATAAATTTTTCATCATGAAACTCCTGTACATTTTAAGAGTGTAAAAACATTAAGCTAATATATTTCTGTAATTAAAAATTTATGTTATTTCAGTTCATGCTGTACATTTCATTGCTATTATTTTCAGTAGAAGCCTTCTAAAATCGGCCTTCTATTTTGGTTTTTTTTTCCCCCTGAAACTGATTTGCTGATATCCCGCTAGTCTCCAGTTCATTACTGGAAGTCAATAACAATCAACTGGAGGGTGACTTCACTCACTTTCATATTCCAATTGTACAGTCTTCTAAGATAGCTGATAGTGAGCATTAAAAAGCACCAAGTTAAAAAAACCCACACACAACAGCAGAAAAATCCAAAACCACTCTGAAGGGCACACTTTAGGATACTTGTAACATGAAGTAGAACACATTAGGATTAAGACTGATTTAAGCCGATTGTGTCACTTCATGTTCTTTAGGTAACAGACTGCCACTATATCCATGGCAGGGGTGAGCACTAAAAAACCAATACATTACTCATCTAACGAAATACTTCAAAAGGCTTCTGGACTTTTGGAAAAAGTAATTTGCGTAAGTAGGAAATGCAGAAAAGAAAAGCCCAGCTACAAAAGACCTGGAGGACAGCCATGTCAAAATACCCTGTTCCTACTGTCTAGATCTTAGTCTAGGGACTCCACAGGTTACTGTTTTTAAACAGACCTGAAAAGCTTGTTTCCTCTGGTGCCCCCCCCCCCCCCCTTTTTTTTTTAATGCTTGTAACATATCTTGAATTATTTCATTTAGATGTATCATACAAAGCTGTTTTATCCTGTACCTTCTTATAGCTTATTTGACAGGATTCAAGTGCCAGAGAAGGTGACTGTTCACACCAAGTGACACCTGCTATTCACGACCCAGCAGCAAACTTTGACATACTATTTCAGAGTAAAGGGGAAGAGCCATGATGCAGCTTTGGCAACATGATACTTCCTAAAGAGAATCTGGCAGGACACTGGACAGTGTCACAGACACTTCTACTACTAAGGAGTAGAGGGAAAGACAAGAAAACACATATAGCCAAGTGTATTTACTTTATATCGGCTCTACTGTACAAATACATTCACTGGTTTAAATGTCTATTTGGCAAACTTTTAATTCAAGACAAGTCTAAGTGGTATTCACAGCAAAGTTTTCAGTCCTGTTTAATAGGATTAAAAATCTGGCTAGCAACCATTTTCTTGAAGCAGAGGATGAACACCAGAAAAAGTTGCTAATTGGGAAAAGAAAATCAATCTTTCACAGCTGTGGTTCATAAGTAGGATCTTTGAAAGTTTGCAGATAAATTTAAGCTCTCCCACTTTCAAAACATTGGAAAGTTTGCACTAAAATTGGTAAGTGCAAATTAACAATATATAAAATTCTTGTTATATTGATGAACTTCCAGTCCTGCAAGCTCACAAGTGAGAGCCATACACCAAATTCACTCACTGCTCAGAGCATCTCCTGTACGCGTATTTGCAGGGATAATTGTCTTGAGTTATTTCTATCAGTAACTATAAACAATTTTTCTTGCTACTCTTTGCCACATTCACCTTCATTCCTTCAGAACATCATGTTAGAATAAACTCCTATATTCTTAAAAATTGCTGAAATTTAAGATTGAAATCAGTTAAACTATTTAACTGGGCTTCAGGGTTCTACCTCCTCTTAAATTAGCCCATGTAAATGCAGTTTGATTAAATTCAGCCACAACGAACATCTTAAGTTATCTTAATATTTCTATCTGAACAGCTCCAATGACATTCAAATTTATTATGTCAAGATTAAAAAAACACATTGAAATTAACCAACAATATTATTTAGAGGTATATTATTCTTTGGCTTTAAGGAAAAAAGACTCTAAAATGTAAATTTCCAATTAAATGGGATAGAACATTCTTTTTATAAACTTTGAGCTAGAAAGCAAAGGGATATACTTTCTCTCCCATGTCTGCTCTGTTAACGTGAACTGAGGCTAACAGTCAATCATACCACAGCAATTTCAGTTTTTTAATCCACAGAAAATGTTCCCTCATTTTACTAGACAAGTCAGTAGTTCCAATTTTTAATCCTTAAAGGGTTGGGACTGAAACTTGAGAATCCAGGTCACAGGTGACAGCAGAATACCCTCCCACCTCCTCCCCTGGTTTAATTTGTATAGTCCACATCAGAATCTTACCAGCTCTCTGCCTATAAAGATTTCCAGGGAAGATAAAGGTGAACTGATGACATATAAGCTAATTTCCCCTCCAAATCATACAGGCTAAAACCAGCGTAAAGATTCATTTTAGCCTTTAGCATCCTTAAATTCTTAGGAATTATATTACAAAAGCCTATCCTGTATTTGACAGTACTCAGTCAGGGCAGAAGATATAAACAAATGTATTTTGCTCCTGTGTGACATGGTTTTCTGAAAGTTCCTTCTCAATCCCTAGCTTTCTTGAAAATCCCAGATCAGAGGGCCCCTGGGAAATACTGTGACTGGAACCAAGTGAACGCTGCTTCATCTTGGAATTTCAACATATAAGTAGAAAAACAGTGAAAAGGGGGAATTTTATTATTGTAACTAAAAATGAGCAAAATAAGCATTCAATATTCTATTTTAATATAACTAGCTTGAATCAGAAAACTGAAGGAGACCAGCTAAGTTTATAAATCAGTGACAATAAAACAGATAATAAACCAGTTATATATAGCATACCACTCAAATACACACACATGATGTAATTTGCCTGTTTTATTTAGTGGAATCACTTTTGTAGATTAGTTTCCAATTCCCATGTACTCCAATGCAAGCCTCCACCATCGACAGGCATAATGCAGTTTGTTCAACTGAATCCAAACTAAAAAAAAAAAAAAAAAAAAAAAAGTACAATCTCAAAAGTTAAGTTAGAAACTAAGTTGACACATTTTCTTTGGGACCAGGAATCTGTACATAGTACAAAATATACATTTATTGAACTTTCTGTAAACACAGTTTGAATAGTGTAAAACTGTAAATAGTGGGTGAACTACGTGGAGAATAATTTATTATATATTGTTATACATTTTACTTAAGGAAAATAGTTATGCTCTTGTATATTACTCTGTTAAATTTATAAATTCCATAATGAAGCTGTGTAATCTGCAAACATGCTTTTCAAGCTTAAATCTCTCCATTCGTAACACACATTTATACAGGTCATCAATGAAAAAACGTTACACTTTCCACAAAATAGTTATAAAGATGTAATGAATTTTCTAAAAAGACAGGCACAGCATGTCACTACAAATGAGACTCATGATACAATGTGGCGTCAATTCTGTGAGAAGATAGGTGAAAACTCTCTAATTCAGCATGTTTGTACGTGGTCTTAGTAACAAGACAGATGCTAGAAACCAAAATGTCATTTTGAAAGATTTATATAGCAGCTGGTCCTGGAAATCAAACATCACACTTTTCAAATACCCAGTATTCCCAGGCTAGGAGAATCTATGCTTTTATCTTGTATTAACCCTTCATTGCTAGTCATTTAGTTTTCCAACTACCTGGCACAATTTGCCAAGAACATTTGCATAATTCAGGACTTACTCCAAAAACTAGATTCCTGGCACCAAAGAGTTAGATCTGGTTAATAAATACCACTTAACTCTTGGTACTCAAGGGCAGTGCGAATAACACCATCAGCAATAAAATGTATGATAGGAAATCCCAAATTCCAGCATCAAATGGTCACACAGCATTAACCCAAAGAACACGCGGTAACAGGTATTGCAGCATCTTGTGTATTTGGGGACTCTGTTGTATAATGCCCAGTTTCCAATTTAAGAGTCTGGAAATTTTGAACTGCAGCAGACTTGCCAGCCTGTCATCAAACACTCAGCAAGAATAAAAAGTTCCCCTAAAAACACCAACAAAGACCCTTCCAGTAGATCCACCACTGGACATGGACATAATGCCATGTAAATTCAGCACATTTATTCCTAGGTTTTTAGGGTCTCCTTGTTTTTCCATCCCAGGTAACTAATTTTGGGTTTCATCTTTTTATTCTTTACAGCTAAAAGCACTACATCAAAGACTGAACCTCTTAAACTGTGCCCTTCTGATGTTTTAAAAGATCAAAAAAAAAAATACTGTTACATGTTTGAAGAATTACAGAATTGTTCTCTCCAATGAATCTAACACTTTGCTTTAACATTACCATCTTCTCCCCTTTGGCTTCAGAAATCTTTTTTAAAACCAAAACTGAATAAAGATTACATTTCTTTTTCATTCCAAGGACAGTGGGACAGTTAAGGCTCCAACAATACATGTGCAAACTTTATATATTGCTGTGTGAAGCTCCATCAATATCAGCAGGATATGAAGTTAAGTACATGCCTGATTTTCCCAAGATTATCTCAATTTAATTTTCCCCTGTAGTTTGAATAAAAATACTGTGCTTCAGCTTGAAATACTATCAGTGAAAGTGAAATCGGCTACTTAGTATTTCCATTGCTCAGACTGGGCTGAATTCAGTAACTCAAGTGCAATTAAACTCTGGACCTTAGTCCAGAGGCGTTGATAGAACTAAGAGTATGTGAGGTTTTATGACCCACCAGTCTCAGCTTTCTCTTTTTCTACCCAAAGATATTTCTCAAAAGAAACAACAATAGCACCTCCTTCAACTCTGCAGGCTTACTCACAATGCATACCGAGAGTCCTGTCTACTTCAGCTGTAAAAACTCCCTGCTCCCACCAGCTCTTCAGAGTGAATGGGAGCAAAAATGAATTTCAGCTTCGTGATTGAGCAAGCTGAGAAGTGCAGGTGTAGTACTCTCAAAAGAAAATGTTCCTATCTGACACAGCACTCACCCTTGCAAATAAATGGCTGGTTACACAATCGTTAAGGACCATTGGGTTTATTTTTCTTTTCTTTTGGGGAACAAAAAAAAGAAGAAAAAAGTAGACGTATAGCGCTACTTTAAAAAGCATTTGGGCAGGAATCAGTACAAGCATAAAAATCCAACCAGGAATAAAACTATACTCTAGAAATCTGACTTATCCCAGCTCTACTGAAGTTTCGACACTGTCAGAATAGAACTGATTTCACTAATTGCATAAAAGGCATATTTAAAATTAGGCCCATCTTCCCAAATTTTGTGGTTGCAAAGCTTAGGGGTTTTGGTTTTGTTGTTGCCAGCTTTAAGGCAACCCCCAAAACCCCTTTCCTAAGCCACCATTACCGCTCCTGTTCTCTTGGCTTAGAAGCAAAGACTTCACAAGAGTGTCTACATGGGGGGAGGCAGAGCAGGGAGGGAAGATCTGGTTTGCTGCTACTCAGAAGAGCAACAAATAAAACCACAGATAAAGCAAGGAATATGCACAGAGCCTAGGTCACCATAGGTCACCAACTCTGACACAATCAGGAGATTAAAGCTCCAGACACATTTTTTTTTCCCATGCATTAAGTAAACAGCTGAAATACTTGTAGAATTTTCCAGAAACAAGTTTTCAGTGGGAGATAGCATAGTCAGCTTTTAGCACGTTGTACATTCTTTTTCTTTTCTACTTGAAAGCATTTAGTGGTCCAGGAGAACAAAGACAAGCTTTAAGTTTTCCTACAGCTTCCTGAACTTCTGTGAACAAACGCCACGCCGGCAGAGTGGCTGCTACTTCATTTACAAAGCAATGTCATTAAGCAAAGTAAGGCTACAGAGTGCTTCAAAAGGTGCAGCTTGGACCTGCAGAGACCTGCAGACTTTGCAAGCACTCCACAGAGACAGCTCAGAAAGAGCTCAGCAAAAGATGGGATTCTTGGATCAATAATTCACAGACAGGTCGGCCAAAAGTCCTTAGCCCCAGATAGTTACTTTTGAATTTTATCTCGTTTTTACAGTTTATAGCAGGAATCACGTTCATTTTATGCACTACAGCACCCTAGAAATTCACATGTGGAGCCTCTTCTTACCACTTTAAGAGTTAAAAGACACTATCCAGCCAAGTAGAGACTTTATACCCTGTAACGATACAAAAAGGCTCGTTATGATCATCTCGGACACACACAGTGGTAGGAACAAGCAGGTATACTAGTTATCTAGGAGACATTTTCACATCTTACAAAGCTCAGCACAGAGTAACAATTGCATTTTCTACAGAAAAATGTCAGGTACAGCTCCACAGCTCTACAGCTTTTCTATTTCTGAACCTATGCAAGGTACTTGTGGTTTGCATTAAAATACCGTATTTGCTCAATGATGAGGAAACGGGTAACATTTTACTAAATGTTTGCCCATTTCAGACATGGCCAACTTTAAATATCAAGAAATTAAAATATACCAAGTCATTTGCGCATAAAAGCAATTCAAGAAGGTGCAGGTAGAGATGAAGGTGAACATCTCAGCATGATGAAAACCTGATGTACACTGAAATAAGGTAAACTGTAACGACCATATCATTAACCTAATTGCGGCAGCCATGCTGTCTATCCCACAGGACAGAGCTACATACACCTAGAGAAAGCAAACAGCCTTGTCAGCATGGAACTCGTACACAAGACAACATTAAAACCAAAGTCTTGGGATTCATTTTAAGAAAAAGAATGTTTCCCAAAGCAAAATGTTTTGTCTGCTATAGAGCTGAGAATGATCTGCAAAGGCTTTGATGCTCCCTACACAGGTCACTCATTTATCTGGTTTAGTGTGTGGTTTCCCAAACTGTGGCAGGACGGTGATGCAACCATTTCTTCGTTCTCAGTCCCGCCTCCCCACTCTCCATCTTGCCCTAGTACCAGCACCCCATAGCTGGATTATCAACTTACCCAGGCCAGAAAGTACACATTTTTTTCCTTCCTCCTAACTGCACGGCCACATAAGCATGAGTGCTGGCACAACGCCAGTAGGAGCAAACTTCTAGCAATAGTTTAGTCTTGACAGAAGCAGAACATGAAACCATATCCTTAGCTCATAAATCACTAAAAATGAAATGCAATATGAAGTCCACCCTAACCCAGTGTATCAAATTAAGTCAGGATTCTTATCGAGGAATCAACTGAAGTGAAAACTTCCCTAATTCTGTTAGATCACCTTTTTACATTTTCAGTTCTGGAACTGAACAAAATAGCTCAGTCTAACCTATAGAGTTGAGACAGCACCAGCTTTGCAATAAACAATTTAATGGATGCTGAAGTCATTTTATCATAAGTACATGTTAAAGTGATTAGCTTTGGCACCTGCAGGAACTATCAAGGTAAGTGCTACCATTATTTATCTGCTGCTTAATATTCATCAGACACCTTGCTATATGACACAACCTAGGATTACTGCAACTCAGCAGTGTAATGACAAGCAGACGAAATCTCTCTTCAATTCTCACTTCCACTGGAAGATTAAAATGAATGATGGCCACACACAGAGGTCTTTGTGGTGCTGCTCCTGGCTAGGTAAGATCAAGCCAGCTGAGAGGCTCTGGCTTCATAACTTGCCTGGGATCTACACATTTCTGCCCCATCACATGTATCGGGGACTCCATTGATACAATGGATTTACAAAGCCTTGCAAATCTAGGACCCCAGTTAATGCAATTGCATTTAGTCAATCCAACATTGGTTTTAAAATGCATTTTTGAAGCCTCTGTCTTGAACATATTTCAATGCTGAATTAGTGAGAATTACTTGAAACAGTTGTCTATAAAGCAGTACAGGTATTCTCCCAGAACGATCAGTGAAACATTTAATCTGACTATAACAAAACTCACAGAAACTGAAGCCAGTGAAGCTGTCAAAAGTAGAAGGAAAACAAAGTTGCATGGCATACGAAGAAAATTAGCTTTACAAATGTAATTTCTTTTTAAAAACAAGCAAATTGGGACCATCCTATTTGAACATGTATTTCAAAATACATCTTTTAACATCACAATTTTCATTTTTGTCACACAAGAATCTTTTTCCAAGAGGGAAATAAATAGCACACAATACTTCCAAAAAAAAAAAAAAAAAAAAAAAGCTGCCTTGCCCCTGAGGTGCTAATGTTTTTAGCATTTAAAAAGAAGTTTCTGGTGCAAGAAGGAGATGCACAAAGGTGCAAAAGTGCCTTTTCCTTTTCAGAGCAGTGAAAAGTACAGCTTGCCTCTTTTCTAGGATGCTTTATATACTTAGTTTGTAAATTTTGTAATCAAAATCTTTATCTAAAATGGCAGTGTTTATGCATACATAATAGATTCAGTGCTCTGACCTCATCAAAACGCTGAACATCGGTGGGAGAGAGAAAGGCCTGAAACGGGCTTTCTTCTGCTACCCTCAAACCTAGTTACATCGCCTGCAGCAATAGCAGAATTATTTCCTTTGTAACCTTTAGGAGACCTCGTTAGAAGAGGCTTCAAATACATCATTGTCACTGAGACAGTTTAAGTGATTATGGTTTGAAGTATGGCTTTTCACACCACAGTTTTGCTTCCAATTTTTTAAAGTTTAAAACTCAGAGGTTCCACAGTCCAGTTCAAGGTTTTGCCATTTCCAAAACTAAACTTCAGTCTCTATGCAAAAGGACAGAATTGTATCTGCCTACTCCTAAGTTAAGTTTAGCTTTTTGCACTAATACGCCATGTATTATTAAATACGCTTGTTAATTAGGTGCCTGTGAAGCTACAACTTAACATTATTATAGTTTTGCACTCTACAACAAAATTAGACATTTTAAACATTTATTCATAGGTAGGTAAGGAACTGGTTCTTTAAGCAAAAATTGCTATAAATTTATAAATACAAATAGTGCTTATGTTTTCTTCATTCATGCTTGAACAGATTACAAACTGAATACAATGAAGTTACGTTTAAGCACCCCACATAGACAAGAGGGATAAAAGAAAGTTTGCTGGTATATACTATACTTTGTTCCAAGACACTATAAGTTACTTTTTCACTGTTCAGTGTTCCCTAACTCTGCATTAATTTTAAGGCTATATATACAAATATGTATATTTCAAAGTTAGGGAAAGACAAATAGAGCAAAATGCATTGTACTACATTTTCCTATCAAAAAGTAATTATACACCACGTTTTGATTCTGTTTAACTGCAGTAAATGTTACAATTACTTGTTGTACTGATCTTCCTTTTGGGGAATCTGCCTACTAAATGAGTAAACTACATATTAAATACAATATTCTCAACCAAAAAGACAATACAAGGTGCACAAAACAGCAGTTTTGCAAACACGACTGACTTGAAAACTTAATTTTTATATGCTCAATGGGAGAAAGCTAAGCTTAAATCAAATTAGTTTATTATCTTATAAAATTTTAAATTAGAATTTTAAACAACAAACAGTTAAATATTGTCAACATGCTATATCTCAAATCACAAATACTGTTTAACCACTAGTCTCTCATTCTAAGTAAGTGGGTCAATTAAAAACACACACCATAAAATGTTAAAGATTGTCAGGCTTTGACAAATGTATTTTTATCAAACAGTAGGCAAATTCAAACCAATGCACATCTTCAGTGGGGAGAAAAAAAATAAAACACCAAAAAGCCTGAAAAAACCCACACTCGTAAAAAATAGGGTAACGGATTAATCCCACATCATCCTCTAGCATATGGCTATGTCTTGGGCAATAATCAAAATCCTTCCCATTTTAAAAATGGGCTACCAATTAATAAAAATATTCTTGCACAAGTAAAGTATCATTTACAATGGCACTGACATTTTAAAAGGCAGGAAAAAAGGAATTACACATTTATGGATAAATGTCCTGTTTGTTAAATCAAGCTTTATTGATAAAATGGAATCCAAAGTATTTTACTTGGAACAGCAGCAGACCCAACCAATCAGGATTGTAAAAATGCTGCAGACTCCTACGATATGTAGAAAGCTGCCTGTTCGTGCTCAGTGATTAGTAGTTTCAGGTAAGGGTTAATGAAA
Source organism: Falco punctatus (assembly GCF_963210335.1). Lineage (NCBI taxonomy): Eukaryota > Metazoa > Chordata > Aves > Falconiformes > Falconidae > Falco > Falco punctatus. The sequence continues at coordinate 41,295,219 of NC_137587.1, read as the reverse complement.
AGAGAGGCGCAAAGAATCAAGGCATTCTAATCCCAAGGTTCATACACATATGAACATGATACTATAAATAGGGCGTGATTTAACTCCCGCTGAAGTCAAAATCAGAACTCCCTTTAACTCAATGTGAGAGCAGGAGAGTGTCCAAGAAAACAACAGACATTTGTTGAAGAACGTGCACTACTCTTAGTTATTTTTCCATTGCCAAGCAAATTCACACACTGTAATTTCTAGTAAGTTGCCCACAAGTTCAGCTTTCATATAAACCAAAAAGTTATCTTTACAGTTTTGTGCACCTCTTGAGCACCTAGCTGGCTAGGCTGCTGCTCCTTGCAATCCAAAACCACAACATGAATTTGAAGGGATATATATTTTGTTGCATCACACAAGCCAAACATTTCTTCTAACCTTTATAGTGATTTAAAGCAGTTCATAATTAAATATGAGCATTTTGTACACAGACAATTGCACTTTACAAAAACAAAATCATACAACATAAATTGCTGGAGTCTGATTTACAACATGAATTATGGTTTGAAATCACGTTTACAGAAGTCTGTTTTACAAAAAAGATCAGTTCCTGGGCTAGACGATGTACTGCTGTAGTCACTCCCACCAACACAGCGTATTCCCTTCTTTATTTAAGGTTGAGGATGGATGTAAAGAAGGGTCAACTGAGGTTGGGCTGCACTTTTATTTGAAGGATGAAACGTGAACTCCACAGCCAGATGAGCAGTTTTACCACATATCATCAGTTGAGGCAGAATCCTTAAAGAAAAAAGAAGGAACCCTTTAAAGTCTGGAGTGCCCATAGTTACAGCAGTTTCTGGATAATCCAGACTGAAAAGGGTGAAGACTTAAATCATTTTAGAAGTCTGTTTTGTCTACCCTTTAAGAAATAGCATTTAAGAAGGATCTAAAAACATACATGCTTAATTAGCAAAGCATTAGTATCAAGACATTTCAAAGTCTAACCAAATATTTTATAACAGCCTTAACGATCCTCAAAATAATATCCTAGGAGCCTTATTCAAAAGCATTCCTAGAGTATCTAGAAGTAATACAAAACAAATACACTTATTACACAGGTGTGTTAAAAGAGCAGGATGTGCCTCATGCCATTTGTTATTATCATTACCATCTTTTGTGTTTTCAGCCCTCCCTTGCTGTATAGGAAGATACAGTCATCAAATGACACTCTTATAATTCAGATCAATTGTAGCACCTATAATTTAAGGTTACAGAAGTGTAGTTTGGGCAACTACAGGAAACCCTAATTTTGGATGGTAATAAAACCATAAGGAGGAAGAAAAAACGTATATAACATGCTCTGAATTTTAACTGTACGACCACACGACATGGCATGACAACCATGCATTCAATAACTGAGTACCCATAGAATTTGGTATGTTCAGGCCCACGGGCAATAGTGGATTTTGTGCAACTACCTCACCCCTGAAAAATGTTTAACCAATTCTTGCTATTAGTTAAAAAAAAATCCTAATACAAATAGAGTATTTAATTCTAGTGGGGTTTAATCCATATGCCTTTGTCTGTTTCCTTCTCCCTTCCTTAGATTGTTCTATATTCAGTTTTCTTGTACTGCCTCATCAGTTGGGTACGTAACACCACAACTAAGAAGTGGTACCACAGATGGGTAGTGAAGCAACAGCTAAGTCTGTAGCACAGACATCAGAGCAAACTGCTTCTCTACAGCAGTCTGGTTGATGCAGTGTTGCCTGCTACCTTCCCCTAAGTAACTAAGGGCCACGATGGGCTTTAAGAACAGTGTCTGCTGGTGCTTCCATACCTACACTTCCTAATCATTACTAAGACTGTGGGAGGCAGAAATATTACTCCTCCTTAAAAGCACTGCCTTACCAATACCGTCAAGAGAAAAAGAGGTTAAGTCTCTAGCAATGCCACATATGACAATTTCTTAGCACCAAGGTTCTGCACCCTTCATTCAAACTTGCACATAGAATTCATTGCAAGCCATGAAGAACAGTTGGCATGGAGGTGTAGAAAAAAACCCACAACCCAAAATCACTAAAATTACCCTTTGCAAAAGTACCACCTCCAGTTTTTTCTTCAAGACCAGAAGTAGCAAAGGCAAGCAATTATATGAAAAGACCAAAATGGTTGTGTTTGTTTCAAGCGCAAGGATGAAGAATAAGAACAGTAGCGAGTAAAAACGCAGGAGCTGCATGCCAGCTATTCAGCATGCAAATTTCTGTATCCAAGTTGCCAACATCATCACAAAACAAAACCACTTGCAGAACAGTAACATACTACAGAATGTATTTTGAAGGTAAAGCATCCTCTTTAAGCAACCATTCAGGAATTTTTACACTGAAGAAATAATGAAACTGCCAAATAAACTAGTGCCCAGCTGTAAGGCCAATGCACAATTCTTTATGTCTGGATGCACTTCACATCATATCTAAGTTATTTTGCTAATAGGTAAAGGATCAATTTAACTACTTTATGAAGTACAGCACTTTCAATGATAGAACATTGTTTCCCGTGATTTAATTGAAATTGGGATCACTGGTCATATTTTAAGAGTTCTGGGTTTTTTTTCCCCCACTGATGGATTCATGTCACTCTGACCACTGACATACAAGACTGTAAACTGTATGCTTGCTGTAGGATGCTCTATGCTGAGGAATAAAAAGTGCTTATGCAGTCCATTTGGAAACTTAATATATCCTTAAAATTGTTACAAATCTGTTTAACCTACAAGTATAGCATTTTTCTTCCTGATGTTTGGGGAAAAATGTCTCCCATAAAAGAGAAAAGAAGATATACATGACCGCACCATCTGGAAACCCAAGCAGGATTCAAAGAAGAAAATTCCAGGGGACAAATGAATCAATGATACCAGAGTTCTGAGATTATGATCAGCAGAAGCCAACAGAAGACAATTACAAACCAGTCCAAAGAGAACAACGTTGCTATTGCTTTTTTGGGGCAAATGGTCTTTTAACAAGAACTAGCAATATGTTTCTTTACAAAATAGCTAAAATAATTGGGGTAGGGGGAAAGATAATGTATGAGAAAGGATACTTACAGTATCATCATTCCTGTAGGGGTTCAGTCTGTTATAAACAGCTTCAATCACACTCCGTCTAGAGCAAAAAAAACCCACAAGATTTTAAGATTGTGTTTTGTTTGTTTGTTTTTTCCTAAGTCAAATTCCCCAAGTACAATTTTAATTTAAAATGCAAACTTTAAAAGGTTTTAAATTCACAGAACCAAGCTTACTGCAAGTTATCACTAAGTGTCATCAAACACTGACCACAGCTACTGTATAATTAAAAACTTTAGGTTCAAGAAAAACAAGGCTGAGCACCACCCAGAGTTCAGCAGAACACAATCTGACTTTCAGTTGAAGCTGTGGTGCTGCTTGGTGCTACATCTTCTGACTTTGAAAAAGAATGTCAGAAAACTTGATGGATGTTGAATGCCCTGGTCATTTGTGTCTGATGAACACTGCAGTAGTACTTCATGTATTATGGCACTTTCATAGGGGAACAGTGGGGTTTTTATTTTCTAGATGCACAAAAATTGCATTCTGAAGTACAATTTTGTTTGTGTTACATTCTGAAATGTACTTTGCATGTGTAAACCTGGAAAAATTATTTCTGAAGCAATACTCTTACAATAATTTGTCCAATACTCTCCTGCAACTTTTCTTCAAGAAATTTAATCTGCAAATAGCAGTTATACATATTGTATCTTCAGATTGGAAATTATTTTTTCTGGAAAAAATATGAAAAAAATCGATTCAAGCATCTTGACAGTTTCCTCCTTAAAAAAAAAAATCTGCTTAGCATATTTAAGACAGCTTGTAATTAACTTTCATCTCTGGGATTCTCACCTTTTCTAATATTGAGAGACAATATACTGATAAAATATTAATAGAAAAATTGCAAGCAACATGTAAATGAGCAACATTTTCGTTGTTTTTTTTTTTTTTAAACACAGGGTGAAATTTTTCTTGAAAACTGATATTCAAAAAAAAAAGCGCCAATGTGAGGCTGAAGGAAGCAGCAGCCTTTGCCTTACCCAACATACAAGGAAACAGCTTTGGAGGGGGAGCAGGAAGGAAAGAGGGGAGTAAAAGGCACGAATGATAGATTGGCCTTTAAAAGCAACATTCTTCCAGATCCCCTTCTGCAGAATCAAGTATGATGAAGTAGCAGACTACAAGTGCCATACAAAACAAGACTTCAAAGAACAACCTTTTAATGCTCATGAATGCATGCAGAGGAATCGCAAAGGAGTGCATTAGAAGAAAAAAAAAAGTAGATGATAGGTTTTATAATCATCCTGTAACACTGAAAAGTCAGGAACTACCATGCAGCAGCATAAACACCATAGTGAACCTAGGGAGTGATTATAGGGCACAGTAGGAGAGGTTGAATCTAAAGCAATAAAAACAAGCAATTACACACAAAGTACGTTGCACATACGAACTGGAAAGCTTCCCTTATCTTTCAAGAAATGGGTATCTTTGATTCTAAATAAAGGCAGGATTCTTGAAAAGCATTATTTTCCTTCCAAACTGGCAGTAGTGCTCTGAGTTACACTAAGATCCAATTAAATCCATACTTCTATCAATCCCTATTCAAACTAGCGTGACTAAGACACAAAATTCCACAGAAGTCAGTCACTTCAGCTCTTCCTCAGGATCACAATGCTACTGCTAGCCAAAGTAGATTTCAGTTACATACCTAGAGTCTTGATGTTTTGGTGTAACAGTACAAAAATCATGCTTTGAAAGGTTAAAAATATAGTCTGTACCATATGTGCCCAATCCATTTTAACACAGCACAGGTTCATGAACAAACTATTCAACCAAAAAGCACTTGGTTTGGCATGCAAAGGAACTAAGCGCCTTGCTTCCTTAAAGACTGAACATCAATTTGAGAAGCCACAGAGCATCAACACTGAACTCTTCAAGAACAAAGCCAGCCTATATAAAGCTATAAGTTTAACTTCCCACTTTTCTTTTTTGATAGACTATCTAGTTTTCAGATTTGTCAGAAGCAGAGATACAAAAGCAAACTTTCAAGCAATTACAATGCTGCTTTAGCTACAGACAAGAAAACTGGCAAGCAAAACATCATGTAAATACCACTTGTTAAAGTGTAGAACTACATTATCCAAGTAACTAGTAACTAAAGTCAGTGCATTATTTTTGCATCTTCAAATGTAAACCTCCCACCCAGAAAACCCAGTTAATTACAAAACACAGACACTCAGGCCACCCTTAAAAAAAACTCTCAGTCCTTCCCAAAACTACTGTTTGATGGTTTATTTTAGTAGTGATTCAGTTAACTCTGTTCTTATGCTTGTCCTTTTCATTCAGAACAACCGAGTAATAAAAATTGGAGAACAGATCACCTTTTGTCCTGTACCCTTTTTCCCTCCCCCCACTTTTAAGAGTGGCCTTACAGTAAAGTTTTGATTTAAATCAAAAACCACATTTACACTGATGTGAACTCACTTGCTTGCCAACTCCCCCCCCGGTGGGAGGTTTGGGATGCTCTCAGTTGCTAACGTACGCATCACGTGGACTAAGTCTGGGACTCCTTCACCCTGCTTCTTTATGATCTCTGGGAATCAGAAGTACTTTTTTTGTAAGTGCAGTCCAAATTTAACTTTAAAAGATTGAAACACTCAGTTTTATAAAAAGTCAGCTTAACTTCTGTTAATATATATATATGTATATAAAAGATAACAGACCATATTCAACGTGGTAATTGTTAAGTTTGGTTCCATAACAAAAAGAACCTGTAACAGATTTGACAAAGATATACTGCTGTTAACATGCACAATGGGTTTTGAAATACAGAGCTACCTAATAAAAGTGGGGGGAAAAATTCTTTAATGGCTTTCCTGCTATACATTAGCTATAATAGAAGATGTAACATCCTCCCAACAAAATGCCTTGGGCATGAGGCAGAGATTAGCATCAGCTTTATCATTGCAACAGAGGATAAAATATTATTGCCATCATAGAACACATAATATGTTTTTAAGAAACAAATGTTAGACGTATGAAAAAACTCCCATGGCCGTATGCGTATTAGCCAAAACTTTCACCCCACTGCGTTACAGCAACATGTAAATTTTAAGAACTATGAAATACAAATTAAAAGCCAGGGACACCACATTCAAGAAACTTTCCATCCTCAACTCACTCAGGGGATATGTGAATATTGGGCAGTTATTTAAAGCTGATCCACTCCAACTTCTGGGTGAAGAGAATCTGTATTGTAGCCACAGCCACGTTTGCTAAGAAATCCATTCTTTAACTTTATTCTTAGGCCTGGGATTATTTTTTTTAATTTTGTTGTTGTTGTGTGTGTCCCCCAGGCCATAAGCACACAATTTTATTTGAACCGAGGAGATTTCAGACTATACCACCCCTGAAGAGTCATTCTTTAAACAGGGATTTTATGAAATTTAAGGAACAAGCACATTGTTTAAAATGCATCTAATCCGTTTCTCTGTAAACATGAGCTCTTGGAAACTGTAAGAGATACAAATTATTAAGACTTGGCGCTGTTGATCTTGAAGTGAATTCTGCAGCATACACACCATAATGTGTACATATATGCATATATATCTATACATGCACCTATGTACTTGCACACTACTCTTCATTTAATAAGCATTTACACAGCTGGAAGAGTAGTTGGAATTCATCAGTACCACTTTCAAAAAATACTCCAGCATTCTGTTTTTGCCCTAAATGATAATTACAAAAGAGCACACCAGTTTCTATTTTATAATTTCATTAGTGAAATAAGGCACATTAAAAGCTTTTAAAACCCACATGTATCCAGTCCTTTTTAGTTAAAAAATTAAAACCAGCAATTGTGAATTACTTTTTTTTGTGCATGTAATAGTTCTTCAGGGCTGTGAGTGTTTAGAAAAAGCATCAGCTCTATTCTGCAGTCAGGCTGTGTAAATTATTTGCAAGGTACAGTGGAAAGACTGCCTAGCCCTCAACCAGTGTTAAATGCTACAACACAAAGCTTTAAACTGTTTACTTAAAAACTTACATTTTAAATATACAACACCACACACCACAGACACCTCAAAAACTTGCCATTTCCTCAAAATCTAGAGCCAAAATTCATTTTATCATCTAGTATTTAGTAAATAATCTACACTTATATCTGAATAAGAAGCGAAGATCTCAGATTTGGTTTGCCAAGTTCCTTTATTGTGCAATTTTGAACATCTAGTATATTCTACATTGTGCTAATGCTAAAGTTCTGCTGTACAAAAATAAGGAATTTATACTTTACCTATACTACACAGTTTCACAACCTGTAACTGCAGTACATTTAACATACAGTCTCCACTAAATGAATACATTTATATTCTGATAAAACTATAGATACAGACTGAATGAACACTGAAGACACAACAAATGGAGTCGGTCTGCTAGCTGTGTTTAATTTATTGGAATTACCTTCTTTCAATACATCTTACAACCCTCTCCCCATCCTTTAATTTACTTTTAAAACCTTCTATACATTTCCATGGCATCAAGTACTGGAAAAATGTACTTACAACCCTAAAATAAAGGATTCAAAACATATATGCTTTCTTATCTTCTGAATGGGAATTCCACACAAAGGTTAAGAAAAAGCCAGAGCTTTGATTTTTTTGAAAATATGGGAAAGAACATTTAACAGCTAGCTTAAAATTATTTATCTCTATATCGGTATAAATATTGCAAGGATTATCTATTACGGAATGTTTTTATATCAAAAACTGAGAACAGAAAAAATCTTCGACAAGTTTCTTTTTAGAGTCAACATACCAATAACACATATTAGTGCAAATAATAGCAACACATTTTGGAATGACTGATACTTATTGCAAGTAATGGCACAAAGATGCCACACTTTAGCTTTCATTCATTGTAGCTACAAATCCAGACCACAAACACATCAAAGTTAGTAAGAGGAGAGTTCTAGGTGGCATGGAAAGCAAAAATCTTCCCATGTTTTTTAAATCTTAATCCACTATGCTTTTTCAAGATCATCAGTACTAAGCCCTATTCAGTCTTAAAACTCATACTGCTCCTTAACAGTATAAAGATATAGTTTGGGCTGAGGGAATAAAAATACAACCAGAAAAAAATGCACAATAGTAAGCACCAAATCTCATTACTTGTTGGACTACACTGAGTACTGCAGTGCATATAACACATAATACGCATTTTTACCAAGTTCCCATTTTAATGCATTTTAATTTTAAATTGATATTACAGGTTAGTAAGATCATTCTGAAATGATACTCTTTACATTTTCTAGTTCCTTCAGCTGAAGATGAGGCTTTTAAAGGTAAGCACTGCCATCCTTAAAAGTATCCTAGGATAACGGCAAGATCATTCATTGTAGTGTTTAAAGTTTCAAACACTGTCCTATCTTACTAGCCAATACCGCATTATCCACTTACACCAGGAAACAATTTAACTGCATGAGAATTATCAAGTTAAACATAAAGTTATTCAACTCCTGTTCTTGAAGCTCTGCCTTAGTTCAGCTGCTCAACTTTCCTCAGGAGTAAGACCTAAAAGGCCAAATGTGCACATAGCTGATACAAACCACTGCTGGGTTGAATAGTGTTTGCTACGTATTAATTAATTTAAATAATATCTTTGTGCAACAATAAACAAAAGATTGAGGACAACTAAAAAAAAGCAAAGACCCTTGAGAGGAATTACAATGTATTTGCTCAAGTTGTTCAGACATCATCCCATTAAATTAGTATTAAAGTGCTTTATAACTACATACAGAATCCTGCCTCTATGCAAGTACCACACTTGACTCATTACTGAAATTTTCTATTTGTATAAATGTAAAGTACTGACAGCCAAATTCATTGTATGTACCACAGTCAGATGCAGTTCCAGTGTTTAGGTTCCTCATTTACAAACTGAATTGCCTGTAGAAAAATGTCAGCTTTCCTCATCATAATATCCCTGGCATACAATGAGGCCAGCTGAAGATGCAGCTTTAACTCGAACGTATTTTCATATTCCAGATCATGAGTTTGTCTAAACTTAGACAAAATATCTAAGATACGAAGGTAATACCAGCCCAGATTAGGAGAGTTAGCGTGCTGTAAATCCGTATGTGAACTGACAGCATACTTGTTCCTCACCAATTCTGTGAGTGGGCAACATAGTAAGCTCTTCAAATGCCTGGTGCAGAACTGCTCACTGCTTTGAAATGGAGAAAGCCATCTGACACTTACTCATACAGTGTTACCATGCACTTGGATATTCCTGCTACGCTGTCAAAAAGATTCACGCTATTCCTTACTGTGCACCAACTTCTTTTAGGCAAGTGTTGGATTATGCACCAACTTCTATTAGGCAAGTGTCTGTCTGGACATTTGTTCAGGGGCAGAACAGATGTAGTTGGTCAAGACCTTGCAAATGAGGCCGCTGAATATGGTGATACTTTCTGAAGGAGCACCTACCTACACACGTAGTAAGTGCTTTAAAATTGCACATTAATTTGTCTGAACCCAGAATTCCCATGTAGGCAAGTTCTCTGTGGAATTTCTGAAGCAGCACTGGCTTATCTTCAAGCAAGTTAAGGAGGGGGGGGGGGAAGTGCACGATATATTCCTCTAACTTCCTAATCACTGATACCATAGTTGTGAAAAACTCTGTGTATTGTGCCCTGTGTGCTATTGAGGACTCTTGGACTACACAAACGTAATTAGACTTGTAACATATAGGTCTAGAAGAGTCCACTACAAAAATAGATTCAACCTATGCAAATAATGCATACAGCATGTCTTATGTTTCAGAAATAAACCCCAAGCTGTGGTCATTTTTAAATACTGAAAGGCACTATAAATCCAGTTTTAATGAGAAATCTTTTAAAACAAACTGATTTGAAATACCATTTTTAGTTAGGTGACCCAAAATGCCTAAGACTTGCAGTTTCAGTTTAAAGTTTAAGAACTCCCAAAATAAAAATTTAAAGCAAAATTTTGAAGTTATTACAGTAAGATGAGCTCCCAGGTCTTTTTCATCATGAATTCTTAAAGATTAGCTTTGACAAATTTCTGACATACTTTCAAATAAGTAAATATGTTAGCAGATGACAGTAATCAAGCTGTAATCCTACCATAACTGGATAATAACATATTATGGCTAATTTGTACGTAACTACATGGAAAAATGGCACTCAAATTACCATCTTCACAGACACTTTGCAAGATATTCTGATTATTCCATCTAATGCCATGTAACAGGAACCAGAATTTACTGGTCAGAAGTCAGTGCTGTCAACAGACTCATGAAGAACACTGAGCACAAATGAATTATTTCTCTGCCATCCTGAGTAACTTTGAGGGCTACAGGCTGCTGCACATTCATAACAGAACTTTTTCAGCACATTAAACAGGACTATGAGTGCCTTTTTCAGACATACACTAGATGGCCAACGGCATTTGAAGGTTATCAAAAAGCCTGTATGTGTTAAAGAGTTTAGTTGTTGGAAGGGGAAGGGGGCCAGGGGGTCTGTTTAGAAACAAAGTTACTTATTTTTTTTTAAATGATCCACCTTCTACTCTGCTTTCCAGGTACTTGTCCAACTCTGCCTCTCTTTTCACCGCCTCTGGTGATACCTTTGGTGCATTCGGAAAACAGATCAATATCACACTCATGTTGTCTCGACTTCCCTGGTGGAAAAGAAAAAATTATTTGAGAACGTATACACACCAGGCTGGATACACAAAGCATTTTACACACGCACACACACAAAAAAATAATCACAAATCATATGGTCCTAGAAGACAGCTTTTACTACTGACGGCTAAAGATAATATTAATCCTAATTTCCCCCTACCCCCTTACAGAATTCCAGAAGTCTGCCCATTCATTTAGTACAACTTTGAAGTCACTCTTTGTTCTTTCCTCTTTTATGGTCTGAAGACTACATGAGTCAATTACAGACAGTCCATTGTCTTTAAAAACTGACATCACTAATGAGTGATGTGTAATTACAAAGTTGTATTCCATCTTGTTTTAAGTACTATCCAATCATTTTGGGAAAACAGCTGAATATTAGATGGGTAAACAAAAGCATTAATGCTTAAAAGCACTAAGTAGAGAGGTGCTGAATTCAGACAGTGCTTCAACCTAAAATCACAGCTATTAGCTCCCCCCCCTACCCTCTTCTTTTAAAACAAGGAAAGTTACAAGTGACAGAATCTGTTAAAAGATCAGCTGGAAAGGGCCCAGCCCTTTACAAAAGCATTCTTTGAAATGGAAACATTTAAAACTCCAACTAAACAGAACCCTAATATTTGAATAATGTTAAAATATAAACACATTCTGCTATTAACACCAATTAAATGAACCGAAGTCAGCAAGATCAAAAACAAACCAGTGTTTAAAACAGGAGTATATGGGCATATGAGGAGGTGCTGACAGTTCGGTACTGCAAACCTTACAGCACCCACAAGCCATTGCTCCTTTCCAGGTATTTGTTCTCAGGATTAACAGCCCAAAATTGTAAATAAAAATATATGTATTATCAATCTGCCAAAATGCTGAAAAGCAGTTACATTTCTCCAAAAGGGAAACAATGACCTTGTTAGCCATGTGGCAAGAGCGGAGATGCTGTCTCATCTCTTTAGCATCAAAAATGTTGGCTTTTTTTACATTATGACTGATAGCTTGCCTTTGGAAAATTAAGTTCAAGCTACAAAACTCAATACTTCAAATCTCTTCTTTAACTGCATCATCCTGCAACTTATTAATACAAAGTAAAAGTTACTGTAGAAAAAATTACACAGATTTGTTAGATAAACCAGTCCCATCTTCTACTTGAGCTAGTTTCAGGCCTGTATTGCACAACACTGAATAAGAAATACAGTAATTAAACCAGAATAAAAATGAACCTAGGAAGTCAGATCTTCATATAGTCAAAAAGACATTTTAAACTGCAAAATATGAAGGCAAGGTTCATTCATTCTGCATTTATTTTGGTGTAATTATGACAGTAACATTACTACTATATGCCCAAGAAAGGAGAGGAAGATTAGGAAGGGAAAGAATATTCTGTAGCCTGATTAAGTCTTAGGAGTTAAGCTTTTGTAAAGTATGTTGTGAAACAGAAAAGGGCAGTAACTGTACTTTGCTTGCCCATAGATTTCCATCAGCTTCTAGTCTCCCAGCAATCACAATGCATCTGTACACTGTTCTAAACTCTTCATTACCCAAAAGCACCCAAAAAGCTGTATGATTTCTGTCGGGTGTTCATTCCCCCTCTTACAACCATTTTCATGGGAATCATGGTGATTACTGTCAAAGTAGTGCTAAAATAAACCATTGGATACTTATAGACTAGAACTGAAACTTTTTCTTAACTTGTTCATAAGCTTCTAATAGTGAAAACACAGTAAACTGCTTCTCTCAAGTCTGGCTACCTTGTACAAGCAGGTGTCAACTATCTCATTGCAAACTTTCTCAAGGTCATCAGTGACTTCAAGTCTGGATCTTACAAAGTCACACAGCTCTTCATTTCCCATAACATCCCAGATACCATCGCAAGCCAGTATGATGAATTGATCATCTTCTTCCGATCTCTCAATTTCATAAACTTCAGGCTCAGGTGAGACCAGCTGTTCTGTAGGACCTTTCCCATGGACACATTTGTAATCAAAGTCCCCAAGTGCCCTTGAGACAGCAAGAGAGCCATTTACACGCTGAATCATTACAGAGCCACCTGCATTCTGTATACGCTCTTTCTCCAGTGGATTACTTGGTTTGTGATCCTGTGTGAAGAAGTGAACCTTCCTGTTTCTACAAAGTAAACCTCTCGAGTCTCCACAGTTGATGAAGTATGTATGTTGGGGAGAAATCATGACACCCACAGCTGTTGACCCACTTCTGTCTGCACCATGTTTCTTCTCAGAGATGACTCTCATGTGTTCATCAATTTGCAGAAAACCTGTTCTGATGCCGCTCTTTACACTTTCCACAGATGGTGGCCCATCTGGTCCTTTAAAATCCTGGTTGCTCGTTATGTGATCTAATAAATGCTCACAGCAGTACTTGGCAACCTGTGATCCAGCGTGCCCATCATATACAGCAAAAAATGACCATCCATCGAGTCCATTTGGCAAACCAATCACAGCTGTATGTGCATCCTCCATTTCAACTCGCCAGCCCTGCATACTACTCAGACCGTAACGAAGCCCATTCCCTTGCCCCTGGGCATTATGCTTCTCCATCTTTGGCTTGTCTAAAAATGCTCCCATGATGACTTTCCCTCAGTTCTAAAAGAAAACAAAAAAAAAAAGATTAATAAGACATTTCTTAAACATTTCTTGTTTAAAATCCTATTGAAAATTATGAAGTAACAGCCCAAATAACATTCAGATGACAAAAAATACACAGATATAAAGCTGACTTTTCTGTCTCTCTCTCAAGTCAAATTTGCATTGCATTCATCTAATTTGAACAAGGACACTGCTACTAGCTGAACTGCACTTTTCATTTTTTTGCTGTTATTTTCAGCTGCTTTACTTGAAAAACTTATATTCCACTGTCATTCATGGTTTTGACAAAAGCCTCTAGTATAAGTATGTATGAGATTGGTTTGAAAGAGGATTTGTTAACTGGCACACATCTGGATAGCTATGCTCCCTGCAATTACTGAACCAATGAAAGAGTTCAATGTTTCTAGGACAGTGGCATTCCCTACACCCCTACCTGCTGGCCACAAAGTCCTGCTCATGCTCTGCTTTTCCGATGGTAATGGGGAAAAAACCCAAACTGATTAGGTTTTATTTTGGGGCAGGAGGTTTGTGGGTTTTTGTTTGGTTTGTGGGTTTTTATTTAAAAAAAAAAAAAACGCCATCAGATAAAGTGATCTGAATGATCCAAGTGATGCCAGAGCCTGCATTAAAGGCAGAGGCAACACCAGATAACCAGGAGCAGGACTCAGAAGGACCAGAGCAGTTGTCCCTTTAGGCAGCAGCGAGCCATTAGTTTGGCTCAGCCATCTTGTGAAAGTTCATCCTTAGATTTTCAGTTAAATAACGCAGCAAGCTTCTTTGATGTCTGTGCTGCAGATTTACTTAAAACCTTAATGTATTCATGCTTCACTGAAAGACAACTGCCCCTGACAAGTTTAAGGAAATCTGTTTGGAAATAAAATCACACATATCGTAAATTCACGCTTCCTTATTCAAGCCAGACCAATATACTGCACACCCTATCCTCCTCCACCTCCCATCATTGGGATGTGATGCAGCAAATATTCATGCTTAAGAGAATAAGAATTATATTTGCAGACAGCATAAACTGACTGGTTTATCTTCATGACTTTCACACCCTAACCACCCAACCCACCCTTCTAATGCACATCAGTTTATTTGTGCATTCGTTATTAAAAAAATCATACAAAATAGGTCACATATTTTACATACTTGCAAATTCTGCCCTGGGACGCATCAAAGTGTGCAAATCACTGTTATACAATACAAGGTAATGGAACAAGACTACAAGCTTTTCTATTTGAAAACAGTGGACAAAAAACTAACTGCAAGAAGAATTTCTGAAACAGATTTTACCTGGGGCCCCAACTAAGCAGCTGCACTAGCAGAAAAGTACGCTAGGGGTTTTAGAAGGTTTTAACTCATACATGGAATATATTTGATCACTTTTCCAAGTGATAAACACTTTTTGATAACATACTTTTACTGCAATACAGCTCCAGCTATAAGTGACACTATATATCCAACAAAGCTTTTCACATTGTCTCGTCCAGGCATTTATAAAATATCTGCGTTACAAGGAACAGTCAAGGAATGTTTTCATCTGATCTCACCACAACAGTGATTCAAATGGCTCTTTGGCTCACATGCTTTGTTAACAACTGCTTCCTCTCACCCCAAACCTTGCTTTTAAGTTCTGTCTCTTCTCAAGTGAACACAAAATATTGATGCCCACACAAACTGTAACTAGCCAACAAAATATAGTACACTGGTCTTGTATCCTAAGCACATGCATGAGGTTCACATTACTGCAGTTGCTAGGAAAAAATACAACTTAGACTTTTTTATCTTCACATGCAACTCTAGTGAAGTCAGAGTGATCAAAATAATTACAGAACGCTGCCATAAATCAAATGGGAAATTATTTTGCAGAATAATAGACTTTTTATTCATTCCATAATAGCAGCACAGTTTAACACCTAACTCTTATTATTGAAGAGATCATAAAATACAATGTAGATACTCAACTATTTCACCTTAATTTAAAAGCTCAAAAAGCAGAAACTGCCCTGGAAGTATTTTACATTATTACTGTGTTTAAAACAAAACAAAAGCATTAAGAACAAGATACAGTTAAACTGATCAAAATCTCTGTCAAATTTGGGCTAAGAAAGGCAGTTTTCCTTCTAATCTCTTGCATTATTAGGTACTCAGTATTCACAGTTGTGTATTGTAAGCTGTCCCTCTCAGTAATTTGTCACTTAAACCACAATTAAAAATACCTATAGACAGGTCGTGTGCAGTTCTAGCAACTCATACAGAAATCCTACCACACTTCAGAAGTTAACAAATCCGACCTCCATTTAAAATCAAGTCCCTCTATCCCTCCCCCAGAAGGTAAACTGAAAGCTGTTGCTGTTCTAAATTAAGCCTTGTAGCCATTGTTGACACATGATTCTTCAAGGGTGTGAGCGACCCACTGTAGAAGTGAATACAACCAGAAAGAAGGATAACCACAATGTGGTCACATAACTTCTCCTTAGGAAATTATTCACAGCCCACAGCATGAAGTAGTCACCTTCTGAAAACTGCAGTAACACACTGCAGTTCCCTTCCTTGCAACACTCCAGCTCGTCATACTTCCACCAGAACACCAGTCTAAACCTGTAGGAAAGTAGGCCAGGTTTTCAAAATCCTCACTGTATCTGAAGGGAAAGCACAGTTTTCTGTGGATAGGATGAATGTGCCAAGCCTTTAGTTTTTACAGAATTCCAATTCCTGTTCAGAAAAATTTGAGTTTAATATGACCAGTCTGTGACTGTGAATTCTTATTAATTGGAGGCTACCTGCTACTTCTCCTCCCATACCCTTACGTGTGGCTAAAACCTGGAGAATTTTAGAAGTCTTAGTTATAAAAAAAGAAAAAATAATTTTAAAAGAAGGGACATGCACACACACACACAAAAGGCTGACATAAGACACACATGCCTCCTTTCTACTAAAAATACCTTTTAGACCTGTTTTTGAGTCCATATTACAGAAACATCTTTCCCACATCAGTGTCTACCTAAATCACTAGTACGTTTCTTCATTCTTTCATGAGGCAGTTTGTACGCTTTACTGATTAAGTCAGAATGACACCTTTAGTTAAGCATATAACTGTATGCAAATCTGATTAACCTACAGCAGTGCAAGCACCCAAGTTACAGCACGATTTTGTTATGTAATAACACTAGAGAGAGAAGCCGGACCCAGAACAGTCTGCGTGCGTGATGTGTAATAAAGCAACAGATTCTGAACATGACTGAACTTGGCCCTCTCTTAGATTATTTCAGTCATCTTCCTAAACAAGAGCTCTCATCTTAGGACCCTTATTCAAATAATTTTACTACCCTCCCCTTGCCCTTCTTAACCCAGCCACACATTTCTGCAATCACACTAGAAAACTGCAGCCTCATAGGGGGGAAAGAACAAATCCTCTGCTCTTGAAGCCTCAATTTTCAGGATGCTCGAACAATGCATGTACATACTATAAGCGACAGACATATTTCATATTCCTATTAAAGCCAAAGTAAGAGAAAATGCACTTTAATCATGAAGTTTAGTGGCAAATTACACCACCCACTGTTGTTTTTTAAGAGAAGGAAAACTCTTAACAGTACTACAGCAGCGGTGCCCTGTAAAAAGATCAGAGGAGCAACATTTCCTTCAGAAACAGTAGCTCTAAAACATCACCTGGTACTGCAACTGCCACGACAATTAGTCAAGCAAACTTCAATATTAACCTAAGATGATTCTTGGTTCACAATCTCCCTATTAGTGACTTCCATTAGTTTCTCCTAAAAGAAAAGAGCTTTCTGCAGTCTAAGTTCCTAGGTTTTGGCTCTGAAGAACAGAGAAGCTTCTGAACAAAACTAAAAGTGAAAATGGACCCCATAAAAACAAATATGCAGGGGACACATCTGCGCATCTGCAAGTGTATCTAAACTCTAACTCTGAAATGCTGATTTTGTGGAGGTCAAACTGAAGGACAATCTCTACAGCAAGTGCAGGAAAAATTCAAGTTGCAGTTTGCAGACAGAAAAGCAAGAATACTGTACAGGGTCTAGAAAAATCAACACAGATAACATTATCTTAAAACACAAGAGTGCCAAAATTCAAAGGACTACAGCATCAGAAACAAAAGTGAAATACTGAATGGAGCTTGCCAAAGAGTCAGTAGCTAAACTCCTTGAAAACAGACACAAGTGGAGAACAGAGTGGCAAAGAAAAAGAGGGGTAATTAGTATACTGGACCATGGACAACCATGGACAACCACAGATACATCACTGGAATGCATGAAATTTCTTTGCCCCTTCATTTGTCTCTCAAATTATGCTACCCAGACAGGAGAACTATAACGCCTTCGGATACACAGGAAAGTAAGTTCTGCTATTTTCCTATTTGTTATTCATTTGCTTGAAGGTTCAAATGAAGGTAAGTCTTAAGTTGTTCACAAAAGACAGTTCATGTAACTTCATGCACCCCTGTAAAAACACAGTTTATTTTTCCAAGGAATCCAGACACCGATTTGACTGTCTTGTCCAAGAAAATCAACTACCCCCATTTGAAACTTATACTTCAACAACATCTAATAATCCTTTTTAAACAATGTTCAAGTTGTAGTCCTTCCACTAGGATAAGCTGCTTATCTGAATCACACTGAAATCATAGGCACTTGTTCAAACTACAGTGACAAACATCCCCATACTCTTAATTTCCTGGAACAATTCTCCAAGTGACATCATGCCCTGTGTGTTGTAATGAGCACCATAAAGAAAGATTACAATCTTTACTTGAACTACAGGGCACGGACCAAGTCACCAAATTATACAGACTGCTCCTGAACAGAAAAAAGGCATTTGATCACTTCAACTCCAATCTGATCCGTGGTACTTTTCCTCCTGCCTTAAGCAGGCTGCTGGATGCAGTAACCAGTCAGCACGTAACTGTGCAAATGTGGAAACATTCTCAGAAGTTAAAGCCTGTTGAATGAAAAACTGACAGTACATACTGGATGCCCCAAATCAATTTATGTTAACAAACAACATGTCAGAGATCATCCGAAGGATCGGAAGAATGACTAAAATAAAACAGAACACGCAGATGAGGAGACATAATTACACCACAGTCATGGGCCGAATGAAGTCATGAAAAAGCTTCCTGCCAACGAAACTATTTAAAAACTATTGGAGGCTATACGACTGAGTTCTGGCACTCACAGTTCAACATCATCAACAAAGTCCTGAAAATTACAGTTGATGTTTCTGAATGTATATTTTCAGATACAGGAATACACTGCCAACTAGTAGACATGCATTGTCCATGAAAGAGAATTAAAAGTAGTAAAAGACAGAAACCGGGCTATTTCAATAAACATGGACTAACACACGATTTCCCCCATCAGAATACTTGCTTCCTGGAGATGCAACTAGTCTGCACTGCATTTCAGTACACAACTGCAAATAGAACATACGAAGAAACTACCATATGGGTAAAAAAAAAGTCTGTAATAACATTAAGAATTTTTTGCTTTAGGACAGACGTAGGAGCTATGGCACATGGTGGACAAAGGGAACAGGAAAAAACAGACAGCTGGAAACATTACTTTAAAGAAAGTAAAGAGAAATATCAAAGCTCTCAGAAACAGGCCTTCAGACTGGACACAAGTGAGACAGGGCACAAAACCCCCAAAGGTAAGCAACTGTGTGAGACTGTGTGTGCAAGGAAAAAAAAGTATGAATACTTTCAACCTTTCCCCACTTACAAGGAGGGAGGGAGGGTAATCAATATGCAACAGTGCTTACAATTACAACTTCTTACCACAGCAGAAAACATTAAATCACTGCACCTCTGATACACTCCTATGAACTCTGACCCCTTGATAGCTGGTCCACAGGCACTGCCATTTCACTGAGCTAGGGTGTTTTGTTGTTTAAACCTTAACTTCTGCTTAAAACCACTAGGAGCAGACAACCTTTCCAAATGCCTCCCCGTACTAAGCAGCAAAACATTTTATCTCACTTGTTTTCCTATGTCAATTTATTTTTTACATGTGTACATGGTAGAGTAGGTAGGATTTAGGAGAGGATTGCTAAAGCTTCCAGAAGTTTTCTGGAACACAAAGTAACCACTATAAGTTAACACTATCCCTCCAACAACACATTTCAGCTTTTTCTTAAAATACCTTTTCCTCTTCCTACCTAACTTTCCTGCAGACAACTAAACCTGTTCCAAAGTTAAACTAGGAGCTTCTAGTCTCAATATGAATGTATGTTGGCTGAGGTTCAAACTCTCTCCAAAGGAGATGTATGTAATCTGATTTTTAAAAAAAGAAAGCCCTGGATGTTGAAAAAGATAATTAACCTCTAATAAATTATTCCTGCAGAAATTTGAAAGATGGTGATGTAGTTTCAAGATTTATGGAGTTGCTTTCATTTTACTATGGTCAGTTACTGCAGAAAATTAACTTCTTTCGCGAATCACTAGCACCACTACCAGAAACAGAAAAATCATTATATTGATTCTGAGAGGACATACAACTTATATCAACAAGTACCACTTGCTCATCATGATCCTAACATGACTTGCACCCTCAGAACACAACTAAGGTAACAATTCTTGGTCTGGAAAGAGCTCTTTCTTCTTTCTAAATATTTGTACTACAAATTAGAGGTGGGAAAGCGTAAGAAACCCCCCCACGAGGCAGCAGTATTAAAGTACAAGCAGCCCAATCACTATGGAAAACTGCGTAGACAACCAAAACGGTGTAAGGACTTTGAAAATCAATCAGGTAGCTCTGCATAAATTCATATACTGCTGTTTGAACAGTATGAGAATGAAAAAGCCAAGGTCCTTGCTTGAAACATTAATAAGCAGAAAACATGCCCATGCTGGTGACTTGCTCAGCACCTTTCTGGTTATACTTAATTTTCCAAAAATTTCTACTTAAAAGTGTTGGAAGATAAACAAAAGACACCCATTTTAGACACGGAGATTAGACAACTACTTTGTTAATAGCACACAAACTCCTGCAGACTCCAGCCAAAATTCAAAGCTCCTTTGGAATAAGCACTGTAAAAAGGAACTGGAAGATCCAAGGAAGCTGCAGTCTATGTAGACAGAAGTTGGGAGGAGGAAAGGCCTTGCTTCATCTTATATATCAATGAGAGAAAGATTCAAAAATTTTAAAAGAGCAAGGCAAACAAGTGAAAATAAGAATCCCTACCAAACTGCTCATGTCAGAAAGAGTACACAGTGCTATGCAGCTATTCCAACAGAACTACACACAGCAAGTTTCACCAGAGAGAAAATACAGGTGAAAAGGAAACAGAAAATGACAACAGAAGAATGGAGTTACAGTAAGTGCTAAGAACTGAATTACATTTCCCCCACACACACACAGTATTTGTACCACCAAGCGGGCTCTGCCACTGTCACCTACCATCACAACAGACTATTACCCCACTCCTAGGCATCATGGGCCTAACTGGCAATTCTTACTTGAGCATAAGCCTCTGAAAGAAGAGAATCGAACAGATCTGAACACATCACATGCTTCAAGTAATAGCTAATATAACCCCGTGTTCTTTAAATTTACTTTTTAAAAAATCTCTCATTTACAGCTTGAAGCCTCAGCATCTTCGTTCACTGCTAGTGTTACCAATCAAACAATACCTGCCTTAAAAAAACCAAGTTGAGGATTCATAGCGGAATGTTTTCTTTAGGGGAAGAACCATACTATTCCACTGCTACTTCTGCATCAGAAAGAAGAAAACCCACACAAAACCCAAAGAGCATTTGCTTCTTCATCAAGTCCAGCTAGACATATTTAGAAAAATCAAGGCAGAATTGGAGTCCTAGCTCATCCTGCCACTACCCCCAAACCGGAAGTGAAGTTACTGGGTAAAAAGCCTCTACACCAGAATGACTTATTAGAATGACCAGGACTGTTCAGGTTGCTCAAAAGCCACCAGAGTAAAGTCAAGCTACTGCCAATTTGTCTTTGTCAAGTGTTTTAGGTGAAGTGTTACAATAAACCAGGAAAATGATGCTACATGGAAAAAGGTACCAGTGGGATTATTCACTGAGACTCCAAAAAACAAAAACAATAATTAAAAAAAACCAACAGAACACTAAGTGCATTAATTGAACCATTCCTGAAATACGGCAAATAAATATAAAAAAATTTAAAAATTACATGCACACTCACTCTCTCATCTGTTGTGATGAAGTTCAGGACACTGCCACTTTTTGGGGTTTCTTAACAGTTAACATCATTTAGCATTGTCACCTGTGGTAGCGTGGATGAAGTCTTGTAGAATCCCACCATCCTTCTGTCACGCTGTTTCACCAATAATCTCACAACAAACAACTTAGTGTGACGATTCCATTTTCTTTAGGTATCTAGGACTGTATTAATGTAAAATCTATCTCCTCTTTCCTTCTGTCTCCAGTTGCTCACCAAAGTAACAGCTCTTCCTGAAACAATTATTTAAAGCTTTCAAACTTCAGATCCTCCTAACTTCAACAATAAGTATCAGCCACCTATTTCTGATTTGTCTTACAAGTAATTTATTTATCAGTATGGAAGAATAAAACTCAAGTGAAAATATGGTTTATACAGATAGTGCTTTGGAATAAAATAAAAATAAACTATTCAGAGAATACGCAACCAGTATGCATGTGCCCAGTGATTAGAAGGGCATAAAGGGCCCAAAATTTCCTGTTTAGCCAAGTACTCAATATTATGAAATAATTCCAAGTAAGATACATAAGCCATTTCCCAGACCCTTCATTCTACATGAAATTATTTGTGGGGTTCTAATCTCAGCAACATAACCACTATTCTGGTGGACATAGGAAAAGCAGCATACAGGATACTTAAAACCTGATGACTACACATGGGAACGGGAATAAAATAGGAAATGTTGTGAAGTGTACAGCTGTAACCTGGCTTTGCCTGCAAGGAAATGACATCAAAACTATGCCAGAAGCACATTAAGACATGGAAGTCAAAGCCTCAAGGCTTAGGAAAAGCTGGAGTTTGTTCATTTGTACACACAGAGCTTTTATTTACAAAGCTATTTTGCCCTCACGTCCCCAGCATTCCTATCTCATTAAAAGAACAAGGACAGAGGATGACTGCTGCAATAAAGCAGATTTTTTCCCGCCTCAAGACTACATAAAAATATAAAAAAAAGAAACCAAGCGAAACCCCCTATTGTTTTATCCTTTTATGCAGACAATGACCTGCAGGACAGGCGGCTTTCCTCAGAGGGTCACACTGATTACCAAGTTCCCTTCTATCAATATCAGTGTGGAGCTGACATTTGCCTAGATGAACAAGGCAGTAAGGTGCTCTCCCGAGTCCAAACTTAAGTTCACCACAGCTCTAAATCTTCTGGTCACCAAATGTCACTGTCAAATTCACCTGCTCTTCAAAATATAAACAATGCCAGTGCCAGCATTTCCAAAGCTTTCAGGGCCTCATTCTGCAGCCTCCAAGTAGTTCTTCATGGAGAGCAGTAGTACTAGGTTTTTAAGAAGGACCTGTCCAAATATCTATTATAATTGATTGGGGGAACCAGACAACTATTGACTGAAACTGCTTATTTCTTCATGAAACGTTACTACAATTTCATCCTAATCACTTACCTGCCCACATTTTCCTGCATTCTGCACCCCTTTCCAAATATCAGGCTTTACTTAACTTAGCAGACAGCTGGAGGACTCCTTAAACTCATCTCCAAACACAGAACTCAGGCTTTACACAGTTTACACAGTTCTCATGGCTACTGCATTTTAGGGCATTTCATAAGTAAAAAATGCGACGTAATTTTACGCACAAATAGCTATGATATATGGTCAAGGAGAATACAGGCTACCATTCAAATTCCAGATCAAAATTAAAGTTGGCAGTTAAAATGAATTGTACGCATAGATACAGAAAACCCTTCAAGTTACAGCTGAGACCCTGTTTCATCCTCTAGGTCACAATCCAGCAAGACATTTAAGTATGACAGCAACATCATTCATCTGAGCAGTCCCACATAATTCAGTTGCATGTGGCACATCTGGGTAAGCACATTTAAGTACTTTGCTTTATTTAAACTGCAGCTATCAGAACACAAGTCACGTTACACTTGAGTTTCTTGGGTTTGTAAACTATTATCTTAGAACACTTTAGAGACCTTTTTATCTACTAAAATAATCTTATCTGAATGGAGAACTAAGATGTTGGCAATTAAAAGGCTAATGTACTTTTTTCTCTATGTGTAAACTGCTAGCATTTCTCTACATTTTAATACTGAAACCTGATCAGCCAGTTTTGGTTTTTTCCTCTGCATCACTTAGATGCTCTTTTGCTACTATACTGCTACGAAGTTTATACTCTAAACAGCAGAAATGTACTTCATTGAACTATGTGTATAGTAAGGAAGTTTTTATTCTGTTGTTTTAGTCACATATAAACACCTTTTTAGAAAAGCTGTTAAAAAAATCTGAGCAACTGTTTCACATATTTATAAACACACTGTTTTTTAGACTTCAGTAGCAAGCTGAAATATCCATTAGTTAACGGTACATGAAAACAAAAAATTTAAAATAAACACTCAGTAAAACAAACTCTTGTTCAGCTTAAAAACAAACAGAAATTTAAAAAAAACAAAACAAAACAAAAAGACTTGACATACATCTGTAACTTAGTATGTGGTTTAACACAGAGCAGAGTTCAGCAGACAGAAATACTGAAAAGCAGACCATACAGCACTGGTTTAACACCAGTAACACTCAGCCAGGTGCTGCCTCTACTCAGGAACAAAAATCAGTCTACTCACTCCCATAGTATCACACTTGCTTTCCTCTCCAGCCCAATTACAATCTCCTTGGTCCAAACATTCTTCCTAGTCTTAAGATTTAAATTATTTACTCTATCAATATCAAATCTTAATAAATCCTAAATTGTTCCTTCACAGACAGATAGCAACAGGAACAACATGAAGAAGCTACAAGCAGATAATGCTGTCTCCACTGTGATCTACACCACATCATGGCTCAAATAGACGAATCCTTCTTAAAGATCATTTTTATGCACTGGCTAATGGAATGTACATAAAATGCCATATAAACCACATTCTATGTAAATTCCCTCAATCTCCTAAATATCTTAAGAACACCGGCATTTTTTCAGGGATTACATAGTGTTTACATGGACTTTATACTTTGCCATTCTTTCAAGGAAGAGCAATGGAGTTAAGAATGTTTAAATTTTACATGTTTATTTCTTTTCCTAGTATTTTTAACTGAAATTTGGGTCACGTGACTTAAACTACAGAGATCTGCAAGAGTTCAGCAACAAAGTAGTATCCAAAAAGAGCTTAATTTTCAAAAGAACAAATGACACTACAGGTTCCATCATTTAGAACAGTTACAGATGATACATCGATGTTTCAAAAAACCCATAAAAGTAAGGTATAATTTCTGAGAGAAGAGGAACAAAAATTACAAAGGGCCATGTGCAATAGTAAGAATAAATGTTGCCTGACTCAGGTGTAGCTATGATAACCCACTACTGTCTTGACTTCAAACACTGTTACTGTTCAAGTCTTTAAAATGAGCTGCAGGTTTGCAGACACAGAACGAATACGATTCATATTCATTCCAAAACGTGCTTATTTAACAGCACAACCTACATCATTCAATCACTTAATTGCAATGCAGTTCTGCTCAGCCAATTACATAAAACAGTATTTTTACATCAGAATAAACCTGAACATATAAAAATTAAGTCAATAGTAGTATCAGTATTTTAGGAGGAAATATGTTATTGTTAAATTACTTATATTCAGGTCGTCTTGTGAAAGCAGCTGCTTTGTATTCCCTACTTCCACTAAAAAGGAAAAGTGCAGTAAGATCTTTTATTGACAGCTGCATTCAAAAACATACCAGTTACATAAGTTTGCAAATTACACTGTGCCAGTTAAATATCTAAGCATTTTAAGAACTGTCGTTAAAATGCTATCTCAGCAAGAATGACTCAACTTCACTGCCTAAGCTGCACTTCAGATAAGCAACTAGCTTGATTTTATAGAAAAAACTTTTTTGTATTCTGCTTTAATCCAAATTGCACTAAGTGAGTTTGCTTGTTTAGACCTGCAAGCTTCACCAGTCATTTGGCATTTCCATCTCTCCTCCTTATTTCAACAAAAGTATCTTAAGCTTACCTATAGACAGTTAAGCAAATACTTGGGAAACAAGTACAGTTTTCTACTGTACCTCAAGGGGAGAGATTTACCAGACAACCACCAGCCAAAGGACTACACCTACAAACCAGAGCTAAGCCTTGCCTGTATACCAGAAAAACACAGCTATGCCAGAAAAGCGTGAGAGTACAGACCAGCTCTCTCCAGTACAAGCTACATTTATCAGAGGGTTTTATCAGATATCTATGTCTGTGAGGAAAACATTAATAACTGGCATGATGCATCAGCAAGTCTTTTACTCTCAGCCCAATCTCACAAACAAAAGACAGACCCAGAAAGGCCTGGAAGAGAAAACTTTAGGGGCAGCTATCCCTACCCCAGGGAAAAACGCTGGTACACCTATCAAAACTGCTTTCCTTCAATGCCTTATCCTGATTGCCACTTTGACTGGATAGGTCAACTGTAAAACTTCCTGACCCACATTCCCCCCCCACCCCCCGGCATCTCTGATGTTATTCACAGAAAAACTATGAACGGCAACAGAAAGGAAGCTATCAAGAGAAGAAATTTGGGTAGAACTTGCACAGTTCTTGGTCATTTGGCAAGTCACACAGGGTCCCGAGGAACAGCAGCCGTATTCCTTTAATTTCACTAGTGCTTCACAAATCCTGCTTCAGCCACCTAACCACTGATAATGTACATGTACAGGCTCAGCAAAGTGCTGCCTACACAGGCTCATGTTTGGAAAGTTTTTTCCTAGAATCACAGGAGTTAGAACTTCTACTTTACAGTTCTACTTACTCTGATGTTAAATGTCACAATCTAAGGAGAACGTATCACCTACCTTCAAACCTACTGCTCTCAGGATCTAACACTGCCTTTTGTTTACAAATAAATAAATGAATCTTCTGTATGACACGCAGGACCTTAAACCTTAGGGTTACCACACAGGCCATCTTAATAACTAGGACTTTCTCTTTTCACAAAAGGTACAACTCAAAAAAAAATTAGTTCCTCCCACATACTACCGTAAACTTAAACATTAGTTTTGCAACACCAAAACTTTGCCATACACATGGCAACACTGGAAAACTGAAGCTGTACTAATTAAATACAAATACATTAACGAACAGATGTCTACAAAATCAGTTCTTCTGAAACTAACTTGCTGACAGTCTTAAAACTGTATCCTATCCTATCTATTATAATGCAGCTAATGTAATAAAAAGATTACACATATGCTCAGAAACTCTGGCATTTAACATGCAAGCCCAATTATCCAGTACATCACTGGACAACTTTTTAATACAGGAGAGTTGCTTTTAACACGCATGCTATGACAGATCTCAGATCATCAGCGTAACCTTCGCTCACGACATTGTTTTCAAAGGCAGCAAAATCTCTCTCAAACTTTAGGCGTTGGCAAGGGAAAACCGCCCGCTGCATAATAATGTCACTATTTGGGGAGTGCTTGATGCTCCGACCCTCGCTAGGGTGGGGTGCTTTATAAATAGATGCGGGTTTTTTTTCCCTAGTGCCGTGCCCCAAGCGTTTGGGTGGCGATGGGAGAGGAGGCTGTTTATAGCCATTATTAAATGAACTCTGGATCGGCCAAGAAAGGAGGGGGGAGGGAGAAAAGGAAAGCTGCTGCTACCTGAGCCGGGCCCAAACCCCTCTGTACGACGTCGTCGTCCTCCTCCCTTTCTTTCCCCATGCCCAGCCCCAAGGGGCTGCCCTACCACCCCCCACCCTTTTGCAAAGGCGCCTGCAATGCAGGGGCTGCGCAGCGGAGCTCCGCGGCCAGGCCACCTTCAGCCCAGGGGGGGCGGGGGGGGCTCCCGGCAGCAGCATCTCGAACAGGCCCGCACCCGCGCCGCCCCCCGCCCCATCTCCCTCCCTCTCGCCGCCCCGACCAGGTACCAGCAGCCGCCGCCAGGGATGGCGCCTGGCTCCTCACCCGGGCCGCAGGAGGCACGGCCCCCGCCACGGGCTCCCCCCTCCCGCAGGGCCGAGAGGCAGAGCAGCCCCCGCGCAGGCCGCCCCCGCTTGTTTACAGGCCCCGCGGCCCAGGCGGCGGCGGCCGCAGCTCGCCCAGCGCCCGGCGCAGCCCGGCCCCGCCGCTGCCCCCTCAGCCCGGCCCGCCGGAAGCCCCGCGCGGCGCGGCACCACTTACCCCCCGGCCGCGGCGGACGGCGCCGGCTGTGGCGGACAGGGCCGCGCTCCCGAAGGTGCGTGGGGGCAGGGAGGCCGGGGGCAGGCGGGGACGTCCGCGGAGGGGCCGGCGGCGGGCGGGCGGGCCGGGGGAGAGGGGGAAGGAGGGGGAGAAGGAGGAGGGGGGCACCCGGCTGGCGGCCTCGCCTCAGCTCATTCACAGGCGGCGGCTGCGGAGGGCGGCTCTCTGCCCAGGGGGAGCCCAGCGCTCATTTCGCCTCCGCTCCGCTCCTCGCTCGCCGCCGCCGGCCCCCCGCCCCGGCCCCCTCCCGCCCGCCCGAGCTCCGCGCCCACTCGCGGAGCGCCGCGGACCGCCGTCCGCCCCCCGCCTCTCCCGCGGACGGACACACAGACACACACACACAAACGCGCGCGCGCACTGCGCCGCCGCCTCCGCCTCCTCTCTGCGCAGGCGCGTCCCGCGCGCCCGCCGCGCGCTCGTGCCTGCTGCCGTTCCCCTCCCCCCACCCGCCCCGCCGCGGCCACCGCGCGCGCGCCGCAGGGGACGGGGTGGGAGGTGGGGGCGGAGGCGGGAGTGGGTGCGCGCGCGCGCCCCGTCGCCCTTTTCCCTCCCCGCCGGGGCCGCCCCCGCCATTAAAAACCAAAACAGAACAGAAACGCAACAAAACTCCAAACGCGACAAACGCCGCTTTTCGGGGCAAAACCCCGCCCTATGCCGCGCGCGGGGTACCCGGATGTCGGGGCCGGCAGAGCCGCGGGGGGGCGGGGCGCCGCTACGGGTATGACATCACCCCCCGCCCCGCCCCCCCTGCTTCGCCGCGCTGCGCAGGCGCGAGGGAGCGGCACGAGCGCGGGCGGGCTGGGGCGGTCGGAGACGTCATGGGCGCCGCCTGTCTCTCTCAGGGGAGAGACCGGGGCGAGCGCTGGCGGCTCCGGCGGTGGGACTCGGTGCCGGTGTCGTGGCGGCAGCTCACGCTCGCTGCTCTCCTGAGGCCGGGGGAGCGGGCAGTGAGAGCCAAGCTGCGGCCCCGGCGGGGCCAGCCGCAGTGGCGTGCCTGTCCCCCTGAGGGGGCGCGGGGAGCAGCGTCTCTCGCCGCTCGGCGGGGCCGCGCCGCCCCGCTGGTGTCCTGGCCCAAGGCCGCAGGGACACGCTGGGGGATCTCACCCTGCTACAGCAGAGCCCCGCAGGCTTCGCCGCTGGCAGCACAACTGCTGGCCAAATCAGCAGCGGATTACCAGCCATGAATGCTTAATGGGTTTCATAATCCCATGATTTTCAGTAGCCCTTTGATGAAGCCTGGCCTGTTGACAAAAGGGACAGGAGCCCGTTCAGGGAGCGACGGGGAGCACATGTAGGGGATGGGCTTTTAGAGAAACCTGCTTCGCCTCACGGAGGGTGACAATGTGGCGGGGGTGCTCGGGGAGGTTGCGCTGGGAGCGGGGTGGCTCAGGGACTCCTGTACGGCGAATTCCAGCCAAGTTAGGGTTAAATCATAGGGCTGGGGATTTTTGAGGTGGATTCAAGGAGTGCTTTTAACGGCAGCATTAGGAATGCATAGTAGTTTTGAGGCTGTGAAGAAGGCATTCAGTACAGAGGACAAGATACTGAAGAGGGCTTGGGAAAGGTGAAGCGGGTACTTGGGTAAAGGATCGAGAAGGTTGTCTACTTAGATAGTTCCCGTCTTCAGCAGCAATCAGAGTGAACACCCCTACGTTAAGGTTTACCGAAACAGTATTTGGAAAGACATCAAACTGCTGGTTATGTTGCCCTAGCCATTGCAGATAACAATCGGTGCAGCAGCATCTGGAGCGTGCCAGCAGCTGAGGGCAGTTAATGGAGGGCTCTTGCTCGGATAAGACCTACAGCAACAGCAAAGCCCTACCCAGAGATAGCTAGAAGAGCTGTAACACGTAACAAAACCTCATCGTTGTAAGGCTTTCCTGTAATAGATAAATTGACTGTTTCAGTGGGGTTACAACATCTCCAGTTTCCATTGCTGACTGTGGCTGAATGGTATGTTTGGACCCAATCACACTGTATTCATCCTAATCATGTTTGTTAGCATAATACTGAGCACTGCTCGGTAGTGCTGAGTGTTGGGTAAACTATTTCAGGCCTTTGAATTGTAGTTAAATACAGCAAAATTCCTTAGCAGAAAGAAACCTTGAAAATACGTTTCAGGGGAGCAGCATACATGTAGCGTATTCCACAAGGAGGGGGACATTTTGGAAGGTTATGGGGTAATTCCCATCATCTTCATCAATACAATTTTGAATTTCTTCTTGGTATCTAAAGACAATTGGTTACAATTTTGATGCAGTTCAGATTTTTAAAACTGCATTTCTCCGTGCCCCCATCCCCCCCACACCTTCTACAGTGTACAGACAAGGTAGAGGTTATGCAGAATTGTTTCCTGCAGGCATGTGCCATGCTTCCTTAACCTCTACAAACATAAATTTAATTCTTCATCCTCCTTTTCCGCTTCAGTAAGTCTCCCCTGACACTGAATTATATACAATTGTGAATTTCATTTAGATTCTGTTACCTACAGCTGTGGGTTTGTGTGTGGCCTTTTTTTTAATAAAAGTGAATGAAAACATGGCCCAGCTTTTTTTTTTTTTTTTTTTTTTTTTGTGATGCCCTACTTTTAAGCTGCAAGAATGTAATGACAGCAGAGAGTTCGCTGCTGTCATTTTCTATTTATATGTTTTTCTTGGGAAATTGGATGGAGTCAAATTACCACAGTATTTTCTTAAAGTGTAACTTTTATTTAGTTTGCTAGTTTTGCCTGGCTTGTTGTACTGACAATGGTAATAAATATTTACAAGAAATCCAAACATCACATGTAATTAGGATAAAAAATCTGTGTGTAATGTATGCCTTTACTATGTATATTTGTAGCTAGCTGCTGAGACTACATCTCCCAGCATACAGCTCTATTTTCTCTTTAGCTGTAGATCAAGATGGGATACAGATGATTGGAACCTGTAGTCACTAGAGTCATTAGCACCTAGAAGCCAGTAACAAGAACCACTGTGAAACTATTTCAACACTGCATCATAAACCATAACTGAATTATGGAGAATATTCATATTTCACTGTTTGGAACCAGAGATTTCTATTAGTATAGTAAGGCATATTCAAAGTGACATGCTGTTCCACAGTGTATTTTTAAATAATATTAGTTTTAGAGAATTATTTCTGCTTCCTGTTACAGCTTTAAAAAAGTCTTTAGATGGATGGTATTTGCCAAGAGCATTTCCAAAAAAAATCTATGTATCTAAATAAATAGATATTTTCCACCTATTCACACTTGTTTATTACAGGCAGAAGGGTGATTTTTTTTTTCAGTTAAAACTGTCAATTTAGAAAATTCCACACTTTGCCCAATGAAGCTGTTCCCAATGACATAATTTCCTATAAAAAGAGAATAGGAGAATGCAGTTGTCACAGGATCACATGGCAATTTAACTGCATTTTGGAATCTGTTTCCATCATAATGGCCATATTCTGTAGGAGTCTGCTGTAATTGCTGTGTGTAATATTGCTTCTTTTAACTCATTCAGTTTTAATACCAGTTGGTTAAACTTCTGTTAGAAGGTATATCATGAGGTGTTGGAATTTTGTCTGTATGCTCCTTAAACAGGAGACATTTAATACAATTATTAACTGTTATGTTGCCGGATTTAGATTTCTTGATCCCTAAATAAAAAAGCCGTACTTCTTCCAAGTGTCTCACCTGTAGTTTATTCAAAAGGTCAGAAAAAATGGAGCCTTTTGGTTTCAGCTTCCCTTACTTACCATCCCTGTTTCTCCTCTCTTATATTGTGTGCCATGAATGTAGGCAGGGAATAATGTATTTGAAGTTACTCTGCAGCCTAGAAAGCTGGTAGACTGTGTTTTTGATTGTTTGGAATAGGGTTTGTATCACCAAATAATACTCATTTAAATATTAGATGTATAATCAAGGTGTTGTCCAAGCTGTCTTGCTTCAGTGGAGGGAGACAGGCACCTTCAGATAATCATTACTCCCATGCTTGCACTGCTGTCTAAAGCAGGTTGGGTGAGTTGCCTTCTGAAGGTGACTTTTTCTCTCCTATAGTTTCCGTGACTACAGAAGAAGCTCAGATGATCACCTAAACTGGACCCCTAATTTTCAGATGGCTAAAATGGATCACCTGTGGTACTTAGAAGTTACCTAATAGAAACTGTCATATTAATGATATGTGTAGCTTGTAATAGTGTGATCATGAACTTGCCAGAACTTTCTACTTGGCTTGTGAAGTACTGATGCCCTGCCCCATCTCTTCTCCAGTGGGCTGTACCTGTTTTTGGGATCTAAAAGCCAGCTGGATGACTATGCTTCAGGCTTTATGTCTTCTTGGTACTGTTGCTGCAACGCCCTGCTGTGATGACATGTGTAGGTATCTGCTAAGGCAGCTGTGCCATTGGGAACTTCATAAAATGCCAGTACTGTAGCTATGATTAATAATCACATGATGTTTAATCATCAAAAGCGCACACCTAGGGTGTATCCTGTATCCAAACTGAATTTATCTGAAAGATGTCACAAACACTTTGGTCTTTTGAAGAACATCCTGTGTGAATGTCCCGCGTTCTTGAAATGCAGGAGTTCTGATAAAAGTCACTTTCTGCTAGAGTCTTGAAAAGTGCTACACGAACTGCCACACAGGCTCCTCTGAGATGAGATTTATGCTTTCCTGACAGCTTTTCAATACAACATTCAGACAGTTGGGACATTTGTTAAAAAACAATTCTAGTAATTTTCAGTTGACAAAATTAGGTGCAAAATCATTAGGGCATCACAATGTGGTTTTCTTATTCTAGCTATAAGAGAAAGCAAGCAGTGCTTGGTTATGGGGGGGGGGGGTCCAGTGAGAATTTGCTGATGGAAGTAACTTGCAATTCTGGAAAGTCAGCAAAAGCAAAGTACAGTAAAGACCAAAATCCTTTTATGCTGAAAATTAATATAAAGCTTTATTTTAGAATGTTGTTATTATTTTTGTCCCTCCATTTTTCTCCTACTTTTATGTATGGGAGATATGGGAAGAGCATGACACTTCCCAATGTCTTAAAAAGACCAAAATAAGACGACAAAAATTCAGGCAGCTCAGGAAGCTAACTGCAGTTTGTCAAGGTTTTCAGAGCTCATTTGCAAATCACCTACATTTCATGTTTCCTTCTACCTGTAGCAAGACGTCACTAAAGACCTGGTGGCCAGGAAAATTTGCTTTTCGTGTGAAATGGGGAAATTAAGAGCATCAATATAGTCTACGAGCATTTTAAAGAAAATTAAAAATGAGGGGGGAAAAAGAAAACCAGTTAAATACTGATTTTATTCCCCTCCCTTTAGAATCTCAGCTGCCTCAGTAATTGATATGGAGAAGTCTTGCTAGAAAGCCTGTGTGCCCTGAACTTGTTATATAAAAAGGGACAAGACAGACCTAGAATAATAGAACTGTTTAGGTTGGAAGAGACCTTTAAAATCATCGAGTCCAACTGTGAACCCAGCACTGCCAAGCCCACCCCTAAACCATGTCCCTAAGTGCCACATCTACATGTCTTTTCTATACCTCCAGGGAGGTGTTTAACGTCTGAGGAAGTGCTGGCGTGGCGTGCCAGGGTATGCCAGTTCATCTTGGCCCCTGTGCTATCTACCCAATTTGTGATGGTACAACGGAAATGGTCTCTTTGGGACCATCTGCATTACTCCTCAACGCAGAGACCATGAATCAGCTTAAAGCAACATTAGTAGAAAACATCAGTTGATCTGCAGTATTCTACGGGCTGGGTTGAATTCACACCTGACTGGTCTCCAGCACAGCTACCTTCCATGGTCCTTTCCAACCTGAGGGGAGTACACTTTATTGAATCTTCATCTGTCAGTGGTGAATGTTTACAACGTCTTTGTGTTCCATTGCTGAAAGTTTAATTTTCTTGACAGGATCATCTTTTGCTATAAAACAAGCCGTGAAGTAAAGAACAACCAGAATATTTTATCAGCTAGGCTTTAGCTTATTCTGTTCATTAGATGGATTTTCTGTTTTAAAAATGTGAGGGTATATGTAAGTTGCTGGTTTCATTTGCTATTAGTAGTCCGTGCATGAAAGCCTGTACCCTGAAAGTCAGTGACAAAGCTTCCATTGACCTCAGCGTTGCAGGATCAAACCCTTAGTCATTAGCATGTTGTAAAAACGGCTGTTATCCCAGCCAGTTTTAATGGGCCTGCCTACAATTGTCAGTTGTTTAACCTAAAAATTAGCTTAGCAATCACAGCGAAAATTACATGTCAGACTGTTGATGCATAAGAATACTTCATACTGAGTCATCATGAGTCTTATGATGCTCTTAAAGTTTTATAATTATTAACATTCAAGCTAAAGACTGAAATTCAATAAAGACTGGAATTTCCAGATGTGAAGGAGATAAGTCCTGATGAGAGGATAAGATTTATATTCTGTAAAACTATTTTTTTTTAATTACTGGTCGTTTTCTTCTTTAAATAGTTGGATCTAGTCATGTTCTTTGTACAACCAAACACTTACTTTTTGCTACATTCGTTCATATAAATCTGTTGAATCAGTTGTCTCTTTTAACAAGCCTGTTATCTGGACAGAGCTGAGGGGATAATTTTTTTGTGTCAATTAAACAGTTAAACTAAACTAAAATCAGCATGTCAGAATCAAATAGTCAAGGTGTGGAGATATTTTAAATGTAAACATTGCTCAGTATTTTGCATAATAGGTTTTCCACAGTACCAGGGGTTCTGGAGAGTCCAGGATCTAAAGGATAACCTTATTCTGGTTTTGCCACTTCGCCTTTTTTAGTTGACAACATAAGTGAAGTTTAGTTGCATTACATAGGTGCTGGTGTGGTATGGCTGTTAAGAAGTAAAGACATTGTTTCATGTTTTCTGGCATAAGGGACATAATAAAAATGGATATGAAATCAAAAGCTATATGTGATGGATTTCTTAGGAAAGCAAACCAAGTAGTAATTTGGATTTTACCATTTTTATGACAACCCTCACCCCCCACCCCTCAACAGTGTTATGTTACTTTGGGAATGGTGCAGAACAAAATACTAGCAAAGCGATAAAGCCCGTTATGAAAACTATCTGTGTAGCAAGAACTTGTGCAACTCATGCTCAGAGTTTCAGGAGGAGGAACCTATGAGGAAAGGAAAATCTCATATTGCAGATCACATTAGCTTAAGTTCTTCTTTTAGTGCAAGTAATGTGGTGCAGCTTCGTGTTAGAGTATTACTCAAAATGTGGATGCTACTTGGAGATAGTTCAGGTCTCCACCCTAAACAGAAAAGTATCCTTCCTTCTCAGGAAATTTCAATTAATCCAATGGATTAGGAGTACAACTACTTCTTGAGAGATTTGGGAATGTGATTTCTTTCAAGGATTTGAAATAAGTTTGTTTTCTTGCTTGTTTTCATTCATTGTAGTATATCACTCATATTTATCAAGGCAATTCTGTTTCCATATATTTGTGTGTAGAGGCATACATTATATTTTTACAAGCACACTTCTTTTTTTTCATTTTTTAACTTTTATAGGAATAATCAGAATAATTGGCTAGTACTTGACATTTATTGTGCTGTATTCTGATTACTCCCTTGTGTTGTTTTACTCTGTTTTATGTTCAAAATACATACTATAATCCCTGGATTATATTATTTTAAATATTTTTGTTATATTATAAGGAAAAAAGCTTGTCTTACAAAGATGAGAAAAACAATGAGGTGAAAAAGGGAAAGCACTGGTGATGTTAATTCACAGCAGCCTGCTGAAAATGGGATTGGAATCATTAGCTCACTCTACAGAGGTCACAAGATTGCCATTCTATGACATAAATTTCAATTAATATAGACAGTGTCTCAACATGAAAGTAGCAGTTGACCTGAGCTGAACCCAAGTTAGATGAAAGGCTCATTAACAGTTAGCAAATAGGAATCTTCCTGCAAGTGCAAACTGAAAAGCAAAATTACATACCTTCAGGACACTGAGCAAACACTTAATTCTGCTGCGAACTCTCTAGGTAGAATTTGTGAATACTCAAAGATAGCAGTTGTGGAATGCTTCGTTCTCATCTTGCTGCGAGAGCAACCTACTGAGAAACCGCAGTAAACCCCAACACCATTCTGATGCTATTTCTAGTGTTGTCTACAAAAATAAATTGTAGGATCTTTGCTGAACATGAATGCTAAAAGCACTGAAGTTGATCCAATGCTTTTCAAGTTAAACTCAAGTTTCTCAGTGACTTCAGCAATTCTGGATTGGGTTTAAATGTATTTGCTCAGAGAAGCATCAGTACTGTCAAAATTACTTTCATCTGTTTAAGATGGATTAATGATACAGTAGTCACTTATCATGAAATCATAGAATAATTTTGGTTGGAAGGGACTTATGGAAGTCATCTAGTTCAACCCCCGGCTCAAAGCAGGTCCAGTGAGATGGAGTTGCTTAGGTCTTTGTCCAGCTAAGTTTTGATATCTTTGAGAATGGAAATTCCACCTCTCTGGGCACCTGTTCCTGTGTTTCCAGTCAGAATTTCCCACGTTGCAATTTGTGTCCGTTGTCTCTTGTGTTATCACCGTGTGCCTCTGAAAAGGGTCTGCAGTTGAAGACAGCGATAATATCTTCCCTTAGCCCTCTCTTCTTACAGCTGAACAAAGATGGTTCTCTAAGTCTCTCTTCATCTTGGTGGCCCTCTGCTGCACTTTGTCCAGTATGTTGAAGAATTCACTTATGCAGGAAAGGTAACGGGAGGCTGCTTACATAGCTTTGATTTAAATACTTGTGGCTAGTATCTTGCCTGTTGCTATAATATATAAGGTGCTTTTAAACATAATTAAAAAACTCGGCTATGCAAAATAAAACATTACTATCTTTTGCAACTCTTCTGAAGCTCTCTGGGTAGATATCTGTGCTACCATATACAGCCGGCTGATGGATCCTCAAAGCACCTGGTTGCTTACACTGAGGCTTAATGCCAAGTAAAAGTAAAAGTTGACTTGAGAAAGTGGAATAGGTGAAATGCTCATTAGATCGTGTACATCTTGGATTTGTGTTCCTGTAGATTTAAAACAAAACTTCTTGCAGCATACCATCCCATACACCTCAGAAGATGAACAAGGCCACCTTCCTGACAGACCCACATCTGCCTGATCCTGGGCAGCAGGAAACTTTTTTAGGTGTTGATAGTAGTTAGAGCAGACTTAGAGCTACTTTGTCTTGGGTGAGGTTACCAGAAAGGGCCTACTGGCGTTCCAGGTGTACCAAGCTTCCCTTCTCCCAACACCAGCATGCCTTCTCCTTCAACGGGTTAAGAAAGCGCTGTGCTGTAATCCACTTCTCTGACACCCAGGGACTTCCCCAGATGAATGATTAGATCAGCTCCCTGTTTTATTGTGCGGCTGGAATGGAAGCTAGTATTTAGGTACTGTATCTCCTTACTTCTTTACCTCATTATCTAAGCAGGACTACTGCCTGTGACTTTTGTTAACTGAGATACATAGAAAAAAACCATCCCCAATAGTGTATGCTTCTAGAGCTCCTTACATAATATCGTCATTAAAATGACAATCACAGGGTTCTGCTAAGAGCCAGGTCAGACTGTCGTCAGCTTTTTAGGCCACGTTCACTTTTGGACTTTTTGCCTGAGAAATTCCACAGGTTCACATGCTTCATTATGCAATTATATTCTTGAATTAATTTAAAAACTCCCTCCACGGTCAGTTTACAGCTCCAAAGCTGATCTTCCTCGTAATTTCTGTTCTGATAGTAAAAGGTTTAGAAACAGAAATCTGGATTTTTCTCTTAAAAATGTTGGTTGTTAATGAAAATTCTCTGATGTTTTGTGTTTTGCTTTGGGAAGACCAGCAGAGGGTGCCTGAGCTAGAGAGCAAAACCAGATATGTGCTGGATTCGTTAATAATATGAGTTTAAAAAAAGAAATAAACTTTAATGTAGTACTCTATTAAAATCAAAGAGGAATACATTAATGAAAATGAAGGGAAACTCACTCTCTCAGGAAAACTGCACAATTAAGAGGCTGTCAAAAAAGTAGTACTAATAACCAAGGAAAAAAAATAATGTGGGGATTAGGAAAGGCATTTTAGTTATCTGATTCTGTCGTTGGCTAAGAGCTACTAAAGGACTGGTTCCCTGAATTATCTTTTATTGGGTTTTGGGAGAGATTCCCTCCGTAAGCTACTCCATAAGCTACCTCTGTGTAAGGAGACAGGAGGGGAAAATCCTTCACTGCAGGATTCAGAGCAGGTTCCTAATTTATGCTCCCTGGCCACCCCCATGATTTTGCTTCTGCTGACTATAGTGGGTGCTGAGGGAGACAAAGTTCTGCAGAATTCAGCCTTTTCTTTTCCTCCTCCTGTCTCTCACTTAACATTAAATGTTGCGAGAGAGAAAAGTTTTTGCTAGTTCCCTGCATGAGTAGTCTTTTCAGTACTAGTACAACGAGGGAGCCCACCCGGAAAGAAACCTTTCTAGATTAATCACAACAGATTTAAATTGAATAAACATTGCTTTATGTGTCTATATATGTATTTGGAAAATTCCACATGTGGAAAGGGGGCACAGATCTTTCCTTTGACTTTGGTGATCTTGAAACCCAGCCCAAGATGACAGATGCAGAACAGGCATCTAAGAATCAGATGGACAGACATATCAGTGCTCTTGTCTGCCTTTTCTTTCACCATCAGAAGAGGTTTGTTCTATATCGAGAAAGTGAGAAAGCTTTTTCAAAAAAGAAAATCATTAAATACTTGCTTTCCTTCACCTATCCAGATATAATGTATGACATGGTATGTTCAGATATGTTCTAGCCTTACTTATCTATAGCTATTCCTCTGAGGAAAAGTCCTTCATCTATCTGCATCCTGACTTCTTCTGATATTTCTTTTGAATAACGAAGAATTATGTAGAAGTAATGTCACACAAACAAAATGGCATTATCATCAAATGGAGTTTATTGTTCAATTCACCTGAACATGTGCTATACTTCTGTTATTTATATAAACACAGGTGATTTAGTCATACTCTTCAATGTAAACTAAAGAAAGTATGTTACGAAAAGGAAATGGATGATACAACTCAAGGACTCAGGGTGCCATCACTGTCCCACCATAGTAAACAAATCTTATCTACATATAAATGGCCCACCTTCTGCAGGAAAGGTTGGAGTTTTTCTGGATTTCTTTTTATTATTTTTCTGAATAAAAGTGCTTCTAATATCAATAAACAGGAAGAGAAGGCAAAGTAGTGTGGTCTAGAGGAATGAGCAGAATTCAATCAGGCAGTCCGGTAAAATTCACCCTTATGTGAAGGACACATCTGGAACACTTAAGTCATATTCAAATATCCAGTTAGGTCAGCAAGGGAGATGATGTGTAGGAGCTCTTTGTCTGCAGGCAAATGTTGTCCTTTAAAAAGCATGCCCCTTTTAAACAGATACAGTTGATGCAAGTGTCAGTAAGAGCTCACCCAGCACTTCAGAAACAAAAGGCAAAGCCAAACAGTTTATAATCTAATTGAAAAGTCATAGATGTGAAATTTGGAGGAAGGGCAAAGCCAAGTGTAGCTGGGAGCACGGCAGAGCTTTACAGCTTCAAACAGCATCACACTGGGTAAAGGGTAGAAATTGCCTCTTGCTTCTTATTTTGAGGAAATCCTTCCCAGGGGATACCACAGAAAGTCACTATCAAAGCAGTAATAATCTGCTTCTGTGTCTGAAGATGCTTCCTATGTTCATCTGGCTGGCTGAATAGGGATTGTCTTGTCACTGTGTATTTTTGTATTACTCTTTTGTATTTTTCTGTGATATTCTGTTGTTATCAGATGTTTAGAGATATATATATTATTTATTTATTTTTCTGAGGGAGAAAACAGATATAGGGAGGGGAGAGGAGGAAAGAATTACTTACAGTTACACCACTTCAACTTAGGGTTTGCTTAACTAAGCAGTTGGAAAGGCTTGTGTCTATCTTTGCTATGTATTTGCTAGTAAGTAAAACGATCTGTTGACTTGCTAGTCCTGAGACCAGCTGGCCTGGCCTGGCTTATGTCTATAGCTGATGCCCCTCAGACATACCCCACATTCCTTGGGACAGTGTTTGTGGGCAAAGCCATACCATGAACCATGACACCAGTTTTAATGTATGGATGCCCAGGTGCCAGTGTATGACTCCACACCTTGGTCTTGTCTGACTTATCAGTTTAGATGTGGCTTACTGGCAAAAAAGTGATTTGTCTGGTTTACCTTCTATTGCTTGGGAACAAGTTGTACTAAACTGTAATGCCATGGCCAGGAAGGCAGTACCAACAGTTTTAGTAACTGTTTTAATAATGGATAGAAGACACAGTAGTTCAACTTGCCCTAATTAGAACTAGACTTCAAGTTTTAAATTGATGGGAGCTCACACACAAAACCGTAACTAAATGGACTGAAATTAAATGGATGCAAGGCATAAGTACAATTAAGGAGACATTTGAAGGAAGAAAAGATGGAAGTTATTTCCTTCAAGTCTTTCTTTAAGTGGCCTGAGTAAGGAGGCAGTCAGAAGGGGCTATGTGTGAAAAAACATGAAGATAGAATGACATACTAAAAGCTGAAATGAGAGGAGATTAGGGTAGCTAGGAATGCAGAGGCTTAAGTGCACAAAAACTCAGACTTGAACTCAAGAAGGTGATTCTGATGCAGAAAGCATGCAGCTTGTGCTTTTTGTAAGCAATTGGAAGAGTTTCACTGACATAGCAACAGCAGAACTGTACCTCAAATCAGCATCGGATCAAAATGATTCCCACATTTAAAAGGCTCAAATGGATGCCCTTTGCCTCAGATAAATTTGAAAAATTTTCAGTGAATGTTATTACAAAAGGACAACATTTTCTTGTATAATAATTTGTGGTTAAACCAGATATAAAATAAAAACTATAGAAAAAAGGTATATATCCACTGTCGGATCAGACAGATTTATGTAAAAAAAAGTATATTTGGCACTCCATTACATTTATGTAGGACTGTCTTTGCCTGGATGTGTGTGTGTTTGTCTCCTCTTCTAGCAGCACTAAACCATACAGCATGGGCAACATGCTGAAGCAGATAGCATGGAGTCATGGCCTTACTTCACTTGCACTCATTTTATGACGGATTCTCCCTAAAATTTTGTTTTCCTAAACAAAGCAAAGAGCTTTTCTCCTTAGAAGCCGTTCCGTTTTGCTTGCAGTGGAAAAGGAAATACAGGAACTATAGTGCTGCTCTACTTACTGGTATTCATTTTAATGTTATTGTACCTGCATAAATAATTTAGTGAAGTAAGAGCATTTTTAAAATCTATGTTTTACACAGACACCGAAATAATCTCAGATAATTGCACTGGAGCTTTATTTACTCTAACATGGATCAAAGAAATTGCAGCACAGTACCGTGGAAAATATTCACACCCATGCTCTCACAGTATTACTACCATGGCTGGCATCAAGTTACCTGAGGCCCCCTTGTGAACATTCAAAGAGGAAGCACTTCACCCTTAAATATATGAAAATTTACTCACTTTATAGAATCATAGAATCACAGAGTAGTGTGGGTTCGAAGAGACCTTGAAGATCATCTAGTTCCAAGCCACTGCCATGGGCAGGAACACCTTCCACCAGACCACATTTCTCAGAGCCCCATCCAGTCTGTCCTTGAATGCTTCCAGGGATGGGGCATCCATAGCTTCTCTGGGCAACCTGTGCCAGTGACTCGCCACCCTGACATTAAAAAAGTTCTTTATACCCAAACTAAAGCTACCCACTTTCAGTTTAAAACCATTGCCCCTTGTCCTGTCACTACAGGCCCTGGTAAAAAGTCTGTCTTCATGTTTCTTATAAGCCCCCTTTGTATATTAAAAAGCCACAGTAAGGTCTCCCCAGCACCTCCTCTTCTCCAGGCTGAGCAACTCTCTCAGTCTGTCTTCACAGGAGAGGTGCATCAGCCCTCTGATCACCTTCATGGCCCTCCTCTGAACTGCTCTGACAGGTCCATGCCTTTTTTGTGCTGAAGCCCCACAGCTGGACACAGTACTTCAGGTGGGATCTCACCAGAGCAGAGGGGCAGAATGTGGCCTGCAAGTGCACGTTGCCAGCTCATGTCCAATTTTTCAGCCGCCAGTATCCCCAAGTCTTTCTCCGCAGGGCAGCTCTCCATCAGTTCATCCCCCAGTTCCACCTGTGCCATGGCACTTTTGCATAAGTTCTTCTCCCCCCACACCTCTGCCCTGGTGAGGCCACATCTGGAGTACTGCGTCCAAATCTGGGCTCCCCAGACAGAGAACTACTGGAGAGGGTCCAGCGGAGGGCTATGAAGATGATGAGGGCACTGGAGCATCTCCCTTCTGAGGAAAGGCTGAGAGAGCTGGGGCTGCTTGGCCTGGAGAAGAGAAGACTGAGAGGGGACCTTAGCGCTGTATGCAAATACCTGAAGGGCTGGTGCCAAGAGGACGGGCCCGGGCTCTTTCCAGCGGTGCCCAGTGACAGGACAAGGGGCAACGGGCACAAACTGCAACACAAGAAATTCCACCTGAATATGAGGAAGAACTTCTTTACCTTGAGGGTGACCGAGCACTGGCACAGGCTGCCCAGAGAGGCTGTGGGGTCTCCTTCTCTGGAGACATTCAAAACCCAACTGGACACGGCTCTGTGCAACT
Source organism: Falco punctatus (assembly GCF_963210335.1). Taxonomy (NCBI): domain Eukaryota; kingdom Metazoa; phylum Chordata; class Aves; order Falconiformes; family Falconidae; genus Falco; species Falco punctatus. The sequence continues at coordinate 41,252,789 of NC_137587.1, read as the reverse complement.
TGCTCTAGGAGAACCTCCTTTAGCAGTGAGTTGGACTAGGTGATCTCCAGAGGTTCCTTCCAACCCCGACCATTCTGGGATTCTCAGTTCTGCACAACTGGAGAAAAAAGATAAATATTTAGAAACAGCAAGCTAGTCAAACATTCATTTCTGGCTTATTGCTTTGGAGACAGAAGGCAGCTTATCTTGTTTTTATTTACATTAAGTGTGTCAATTAAGAATAAAGCATATTATCGTGTTATGTGCTGCATTTAATAGATCTGTTATCTGCTGCCACAAAGTCAACATGGGGAACCTCAGCAAGCCCCATGGCAGGGTGTGGAGCAAGACTATGACCTCCCACATTGGTAACTGTTTCTGATTTTGTTTTCACAGCCTTGTACTTCAGCTTTACACTGGCTCTTGCATGTGTAAGATGCAGTTAAGTACTTTATATAGATACCAGCATATGTTTACTGAACTCCAAAGTGCTGTCTGCATCAGTCACAGAACAAAGTGCAACAGAACTGTCATTCATTCTGTTGATGTTCAGGTTGACTTTGGTTGTCTTTTAAAAACTGTTAGCAGATTACTGCTACAGTAATCTGGCCATTAGGCCTCTTCAGAAAGTGAAAATTAGCTTCTCGTGGAAACAAAGTTCAGGCATTACAAGGGGAAATATTTTTGGTTTTCCTTGGGAATTCAGATGTCAGTCCAAGGGCTTTGTTGTGATGTGATCCTTTAAGAGATGTTTCAATTTGCTTTGGTGCTTTGTCAAACAGCTCTCCTCTAAGTAGCTGCTGGCTCTGAAGCAACAAAAAGTGTATGTTACTGTCGACGCTCAAAGTTGTACCTCCAGCAAGGAAGGTCAGAGCATTGCTGGCCATAAAGGTTAGACTGGAAGTGGCAACCCTGGACTCCCATCAATCTTTTGCCGACTGCTTTGGGGTTGAGAAGAAATCACAGTCTGGTAGGATTTGCATGATTTACAGCAACCATATGTAAAAGCTGCAGCCTGTGGTAGCCTCAGTGCTTTTTAGCTGGGGGGGATCTCAAAATAAATATTTTTAATAGACTTGGGTGTGTATAACTAAGAGAATTCCTGACGTATATTTATCTGTCATTCTGATAATATTAATGAGATGAGCATATTTACTTTTTGTAAGTTGGAAAACAGCAAGAATGGATATTAGCCTGTAAAGGACCTTGTAACTTTTTCCAGTGCTCTCCTTCCCATAGTCAGTCTGACACTGAGCATGCCTTCATGCACTGAGCAGGCACTTCAAGCCTGTCTTTGTAATCTTGGGGACAGGCAGTAACATCCCCACTGATGGCGACTGTGCAGGTGTACAAATGCACAAGAACCCTGTAAATGAACCTTTTTTTTTTCAACAGGATACATCTGTTTTACTTGGTGTTATTGTAAAAGAAGGGTTGTTCTACATTGGTCCCACCTCACTCCTCCTTGTGCGAGTTGTGGCAATACCAGCGTTGACTACAGCTTATACAGATACATCTTGTCCATGCCCCATGCCCAGCGTTTGGATGTCACAGACAGGAATAAAAGCAGGATGCGGAAAAGGGGACAGTTCCTTCCGCAATCAGGATACAGTGGGTGATGCACCTTATACAAGTCACAAGCAAGTGCAAACGTTTGATTTCCTACTGCATATAGTCCAGGTCACCCCAACTGTAAAGGTATCCTCCCTCCCCACAGGGAATGCTGCAGCCTGGAAAGCTGCCCCACTACACTTCTTTTTGAAACCAGTGGCAAATTCAAAACTCTATTTCCCTAGGTTCTTCAATCCGTAAGTTTCCCAGATCGTTTTGATTCATCAACTGATCCTTTGTTTGAGGGTCACCTTGTTGTCACCAGGTGGGGAAGTCACAACCCAATGATCGGGTCCAGCCACCAGTCCTTTTATCCAACTAATGTCCATCCTTTTTCTCTCCTTGGCACTGCAACTTCAGTGGTCAGTAGAACCTGGAAAGGACCCTCTCACTGAGGCGTTAATGAATGTTCTTTCCAAATTTTGACCACTACCCAGTCTCCCAAATTTATTTTGTGGATTTTAAAATCCAACGGTGTGAATTGTGATATCAGCCCCTTTCCCCTCAAGTTTTCCAGACAATTCGCTATGCCTTCAATATATTTGCAAATTTCTAAACTTTCTCCTTCATAACTGGCCATCTCTTACTGTGAGGTCAGGAAGGGAAGGCCAAACATCATTTCGTAAGGGGAGACCGCTAAATCAGTTTGGTTGCGTTCTGACCCTCAACAAGGCCAAGGGAAAACATTTCATCCAAGACAGCGGTGTCGCCACCATTAATTGAGTGCTGCTTTTAATGGCTGGTTCATTCTCTCTACTCATCCTGAACTTTGAGGATGCCATGGGGTGTGCAGTTCCCGCTTGATGCCTAAGGCCTGAGTCACGTGTAATAGTACCTGGGAAGTAACGTGTCTTCTCCCATCTGAATCGATTCGTTGTATTATCCTGTATCTAGGAACTATTTGTTCTAATAAAACCTTTGATACTACACTTGGAACCGCTTCCACCCAATGGGTTAAATGGTCCACTGTCACTAATACCTCCACCTCTGGACTTGGGGAAGCACAGTAAAATCTACTTGGATACTTTGAAAGGGTCATAATGCCAAACTTCTTCCCCGTGTTGGGGTTCTCCTCATGGTCTTCTTATTGAAGTCGTGGCAGAGTACGCATCCTTCAATTATTTGTTTGGCTATCATGAAAACACCTATACACCCAAAACGTCTTAGAAAGTGATCACATAAGGCTTGAGTTCCCCACCGAGTTGGTTGGTGTACCTTATCATTTCCCGCGTTATTTCTTTGTTTAATATCTGTCTTCCATTGGGAAGAAACCACTTTCCGCAGGCGTCCTTCGCTCCTGCAATTTTTATCAACTCCTTTTCTTCCTCCTGTCTGAACCCTGGGATTCGGGTGAGTTGGGGAGGTTCTGGGTCATGCATGCGACAAAACCCGCCGCTGCCTGCAGCATGAGGGTGCGGGGTGTCTGTGCCAAGGCCCGGGGGTGGCTGCAGCGGGGCCGGGAGCCGCCGGCCCGCTTCGGCGGGGAGAGGGAGTTTTTGGTGTCTCCAAGGGACGGCCGTGAGGCTCTTCTCGGGAAGACGGGCGATGGTTTGCGATCTCTCACCGCCACAGCCAAACCGCCCTGGCCACCCCCCAGCGCCGAGGTGGCGCAGCGGCCCAAGCGGTTTACCGGCAGGGGAAGGCGGCGCAGCCCGCTCCCCCCGGGGGCACCTGCCGGCGGGAAAACAGACGAGGGCCCAGCTCCCAGCAACGCCCTTCGCCCCCGGCACAAGCGCGGCCTCTCCCCTACAAACCCGGCGCTTATCGCCGCAGCCTTGACCGCGCCGGCCGCCGCCGCCAGGCTCCCGCCGGGGCCGCCTTGGGGCCGGGAGCGGGCCGGGCCGCGGCGGGGCCAACGGGGAGGGGCCAGCGGTGCGGAGCGGGGCCGCCCGCCCCTGCCCGGCGGGGAGAAGGGGTGGAAGGGGAGGCGAGAGGCCGGGAGGAGCCGGCGCTGGGCTGTTGCGGGCCGGCACCGGCTGCAGGCAGCGGGGGCGGCTCCTGCCTCGCCGCGGCCCTGATAAAGGGGCGCCGCGGTGGGCGGGCGGCGGTAGGCGGCCATGGCGTGGGGCTGCGAGCTCTGCCTGGCGCTGGCGGCCGGAGCCCTCCTGGCCCTGCTGTTCCGCTGGCTGCGGGCCGACGGCGACCTCACGCTGCTGTGGGCCGAGTGGCGGGGGAAGAAGCCAGGTAAAGGCGCCCGCCAGCCGCCGTCGAGTGCCGGGAGGGGGGCGGCGGGGCCCGGGGCGGGGCGCGGTGCGGTGCCGCCGGGGGCGGGCTTGGTGCGCTCGGTGCGGGGAAGGGGGCTGGCGGCGGGCGGGGAGCGGGCGAGGCCCCGGGGTCGGGGCTGGCGGCGCTTCAGCTCGGTGGAACCAACCCTCGGCAGCTGCCCGACGGGCTTATCTATAAAAACAGCCCCGAAGCCATAATCTTCCAGCCCTCGCCCAGCAGGCGCCAATGAAGTAGCTCGCTAAAAGCAGCTCCGCAGCGGTGGCGAGCTCTGGCAGGCCTGTGGCGAAGGCTGGCGCGTTTGGCCACAAAACGGTTGTTCTGCCCGGCTCCTGGGTGGGCAGCCGTGCGGGCAGCGGCCCGCGGTGGGTGCCCGGCCGGGGGGCGGCGGGTGGCAGGCAGGGTGGCCACGGAGCAGGGTGCTCGGCGGGGTGGCCGTGAAGGGGGATGCTCGCCGCTTGTGGCTGCGATGAGTTGCTTCGTAGTTTGTTTGCTGTCCCGTTTCAGTTTGTTCTGGCATCCTTAAGCAGATCTCAGCATCACGGTGGTGCTGGAAGTGTTTAACAATGAAGCAGATGTATCTTAGTGTATGGATTAAGTGGGTTTCCCCTCGTGAGAATTGTGCCCTGTAAGGCATAAGGGAACAACAGCACCACACGGTTGCTGTCTGGCTTTACGCCACTGTTCTGTAAGGCGCCGCTTTTGACACCTGCGGATACAAAAGTTGAATAATAAAATGCCATCAGGGGTTTTCAGTTCTTGCTGCTGTTGATCTTTATAACCAGACTGTGATTATGCCTGCTTCTGGATAAATATCTTTAGAAATCATAGGTCTATTTGCTTAATAGGGGCTTTTGAAAAGAAAAGCCTCAAAATTCTGAATATCCCCTCCCAGCTTAGCCAGCAGTTGCCATCTGGGGCTGCTGTGAGCTGCTGGGTGCGGGTGGCTCAGGTGAAAGCAGGGAGCTGGTGCCATCGGTGACCACGCAACAGCCTTTTCTTGCACCTGGCTGGTTGGCGGCAGAAGCTGAACTGAAAGAAGATGGGATGAGGGACACTACAGGCTGTCCCATGTGGGAAATGAAACTGGGTGTTGGGTTGAGATAGGACCGCATGGAATGAAGGTGGAGTAAGGGTTTGGACTTGAGACCATGATTTGGTAAGGGATGGTGGTGCAGGTGAAGGTCAGCATTTGGAAAGGCTTGAGAGAAGAGTAGGACAACTTCTTGAGACCTCTCTGTCTTTTGCTTTCAGTAGAAGCTTACTGCAAAAGTGCTAGTCCATGGGATGGGCAGAACAGAAAAGCACATAAAAGTAATAAAGCTCTAATAAACATTAAATTTAGACCTGTGTGAGTGATCTTCTGTAACTCTTTGGATATGCAGCCCAAAGTTTTATAGGAACTCCATCAGGTAGTTGCCTTAGTGTAAGAAAACTACAGAAAAGCTTTGTGTGTGGACTTTGCAAAGATCACGGAAAGACTCTAGGGCAGAGAAACAAGCTAAATTTCAACTAATACAAATGGAATTGAAGCTTTGTCTCAAGGGATCTATGTGCAATGCACATCAAGATGTAAGAGCTCTCAGTTGGACATAGTGTTACTTGAATGTAGCCTTCAGTCTTGTTGGAAGCCTGGAAACCTTCTAACTAGTCTCTAAAGGTTCCCATGTAAAGAGCAATGTAGTAATTTTCTGATGTAGTTGTTCCAACATGTAATCTAAGAAGAATCAGGCACAATTTTGTCAACATAAGCTTCTTTACTCTGCAAAGAGGTGAGCTGTGTTTTGTGTCCCCCCTGCAGCTGCCCCCCCCTCCCCCCCCATCTCCCAGCCTTAGCGTTTGTGATTAAATGCTATAGTTTGAGCTGCATATCTTAGTTAAGTGGCATTCTGCTAATTGTTTAGCCATATACATGTGGAATGGTGGTGCCACAGTGCTGATCCTAACCGTTCAGGTAGGAAAATGGAAGGGACAAACACTAGAAAAGATGCTTCTTTAAATATGTTCTTCCTTTTCTCTTCCTCGTCCCCATATTGTGCACATAATGTGGCATGCCTTGGTAAGTGATGTGTGAATCCCATGGAAAAAACCCTTGATTTAACTTAAAGCTGTTACTAGAGCTGTCACTCTTGCAGTCATATCCTGTTATCGCTTCTACAACAGTATTATGGATGTCGAAGTTTTTGGAGGTAAAAATACCAGAAAGCAGAGTGATCTCATTTGTTTCTTTCTCTTGTGCTGTAAACTATAATTATGTAGAAAAGCCTTAATAGAGGTAAGACCACTTCCATTTCAATGATTCAGTTCTATAGGGAGAATTTACTTTCAGATTTTGGCATTGGCAGGTGCTGGATTGTCTCCCATCTTCTAAGTATTTGTGTGGTCAGGAGACAAGGGTTACTGCGTGCTGGATGACTTTCCTTATGTGCTGTGTTTCATTAGCTGAACAGCAGTCACTCCAAATGGTGTGACTTTCACAGGCAGAGTAATACTATCAAGCTAAGGCGGACCCTTTCACATATGAAAGCCTACTTTTAAGCTGGGGGTAATGGTATAATTCTTTAGGGCTGTGAGGAGGATGTTCTGCTTTAAACCTCCTCACCCCAGATTTTTTTCATGAATGAAATGACATGGCAACCTTGTGCTACAGGAGCTATAAAATACTGGAAAACCCCTCCGTGAATAGAGCTACAAAAGCACTTCTTGAGTTACTTGCAGTACTATTCTGTTCAACCTCTCATTTGTTATGCCTTGTAATACAGTAGTTAATGGTTAATAATAGCATAATCTGCTTTTATTCTTTAACTTTTAAACTTTTATTTCCAGTAAGAACAGGACATTTATTCTGGAGCAAGCCAGTGGTGTGATACTTGTTCTACAAGGGCATTTGAGCTAGGTCTGCCATTATGTTAACTCCCAGTAGCTCAGTGCTTGGTAACTATCAGTACTGGGAAATCGGTGGAAAATTTCCTTATCTCAGTTAATTATTCTGTCCACAGAACAAGATCCTGAATAATGGCAGTGAAGCTGCCCAAGACAGGTTGGGAACAGGAAACTTACGTAGCAGTAGGAAGCGGATTTGTTTTCAGTAGCAAGAGGAGATGAGTGTGGTAAGCAGGGTTGAAAGTATGTCCATGTGTTGTTTTGTTCATGTAGTATTTGTCTACATTGGTTTTCTGCCAAACAAACAAACAAAAGATAAGTCCCCATGTTTCTTGTGGTTAATTTAATGAATTGGTAATATATTGGAATAAAACTGTAGGAAAAGAGTGTGAATGAACTTCACGTATAGCAGCCATTTGGTATAACTATTAATTCAGTGGTTACTCCTACAACTTCAGCAACACCTCTTTCCACCTCCAAAGTTCATACCCTTAGAATACATCTGTCCTTTGGAAAGTGACTGTTTTGCTGTTGTTATTGTTTTAAAAAGTGAACAGAAAAACCCAGACAACCCCAAACCACCAAAGCTTGGTTTTATGAGGGATTTTTCTTTGGCTAAAATACAGTCAGCTTAAAACCAAAACAAGTAATACTCACTGCCAGTGCCACAAACTCACGCTGAGCTCTGATCATCAGTCTTGAGTATCTGCTCATGAAGGGTAGAAGGTTTTGGTGCTAATCTCTTCATGGGATTTATGTTAAGACTCTGAAAGTGAAATTTGAAACAGTGTGGTGTAGAGAGAACCAGGAACTGGGTATGGAAGTAAGCAGGAAGTACAAGCAGTCCCAGCCACTGGCTGCAGTGGAAAAGAAGTACTTTTTCTAAATTAAATGAGTGGCTAAGTTTCAGTGAGCTGAAAAATGCTGTTCTGGCCTTTTTCAAAATAGAACTGACTTTAAGTCTCAGGAGCTGCATTTGACTCTGCTGTTTGGATTATATCACATAATCTTCCTTGTTCGGCCAGGCATTGTCGGAATACTCTTTCTGTGCAAACTTGAGAAATAGAAGGAGGAGCTCCTGTCAGCAGTGCTCTTGAGTATTTGAGTCAGATTTTCACTAAGACTAATCTTGAAGAACATGTGCAAGTGTTAGGTAATGGCACGTCCTGGAAGGTGCTCTGATATTAGTGTTTTGTTCTTAAATCATGTTCTAGAATTAACAGATGGCTGAAAATCACCAATTTGTATTTGACGATTTTGGATACGTGCCTGGAAAACTAAGCCTTTTCCCAGTACCCAGGTGTATTATGGAGTGAGGATGATTGCAAACAAGGGGGAACAGGCATATAAGCAGAGGAGTAAAAGTAGTAGGATGCTATTATTTTTACTACAGGCTGAAAAAGTGTGCCTGGGCAGGAACTATGAGTACACGGGAAATTCACACGTAAGCTTATACCTTTGGAACTCTTTGTACTGGACTCTGGCCAAGGCAGGAATTAACCTGCATCAGATGATACAAAACAAAGTGGATGAACACGTGTTTGGTTTGCTGTGATTAGCTTTCTTCAGAGAATGTTATTCTGTTGGTAGTTACTTAGGAACATTTTTGAGGTAGGACGTTATTGGGAAAGGTTTACTTAGGCTTCTGTTTGCATTTGCAATACAGTAGCTGTTTCCTGTCACTTCCAAGAAGTCTCCCTTTTCCTCTGAAGCTCTCTTTGATGAGGTTAGTGGAAATGCTGTGTGAGGGATGGCTTGCAGAAATGCAATCAAATTTCTTCCATCAGGTAGATAATCAGTGTTTATTCAGATTAGCCTTGGAACAAAGTTCAAGTGGCAACAGAACAGCTATGAACAGTTTCACAACTGCGTGTGACCAAAAAATAAAGAAGTCAGGATTTTGTAACAGCCGCCCCAAACGAGCATATTTCTTAAAAACAGTATCAGATTGTACCCCTGCAGTGACTTTGAACTGCTGTCTTGATTCTTTTGATAGAAAATGAACTACGTGGCAAGGTTGTCTGGGTGACAGGAGCTTCAAGTGGAATTGGAGAAGAATTGGCTTACCAGCTATCAAAGATAGGAGCCTTGCTTGCTATCTCTGCAAGAAGAGAGGATGAGCTCGAAAGAGTGAAAAAGAAATGCCTTGGTAAGTATAACTTACTGCTTCATGTGAGCAGCTCCACTCTTACCGTGATGGAGCTGCCACAGATGTACTGACCCATATATCACAGGAATAAATTTCATGATGAAAGTAAACTTTACACATAACTTCACTGTACATTTGCAGCCGGTATTTTCTTTTCATGAGTGAGAAGCCTTTGTATAGACTTGCCTTATGAGTTCTTTCATTAGCCAATATTACCTAACAATCTCATTATCAATTGCAAGTGGTCTTGTAAGATACTAGATTAAGAGGACTAAATACTGTGGGGAATGGAGGAAACGGTCTGATGGGTATCATCCTATTGAGAACCAAGCCATGTAGCTGCATGCTACTAAGAAGTCTTTTTCTTCAGGTTTGTCCATGTTACAGGCAGACTCTTAACTCCTTTTCCAAAGAAGAAATTCAGTTATTAGAAACATTCACAAAAAGTTGTTGTGAGCAGGTACAAGAAAGAGGTTCTCCTATATGTAGATCAAGAGGAACAAATGTGAAGTGGAATGTATAACTATTCCAGTTCGTTCATATGCCTGCAGTTCGTTCATATGCCTGCTGAGTCAGTGGTCTGGCTTCATTCCTCCTGTTTGTCCTTTTCCCTCCTGTTTTCTGGCTTGACAGTGAGAGGGGTAGGCAGTGAATTCACGCTGATAAATAGAGGTTTTGAACATGGTTAACATTATGTCTCTTTCAGACCATTTATCCTCCATAGCTCAGTATGCAGTATTTAATACTGAGTATGTTATCACACTGACAGTTCATTCCTAGTAATGTTGATAGAATGTCCACAGTCCACTTGGAATGTGTGCTAGTGGATAATGAAATGTTTGTCTTGGGTTAGCACCTAAATGTTTCTAGATATCTGAAAGTCATAGCAGGGTACTCTAAAAGTCGGTCAAGGAGCTTTCAAAAATTCACAACTCCTTAATTCAATTTTCTTCAAAATGCTTCAAAAAAGTGGTCACTCAAATAGTTGTCTTCCAAAAGAAACAAGGGGCGTAAGACAGTGTGGTTAAGTGGTAATCATGGCAAAATTCCAGTGCTATATGACGCAATGTTTAGCGGTCAGTAGAAGTATGGGACTACATTTGCGTCTGTGGCTGTTTGTTGTTATTGCAAAACTGCGAACACCAAACGGGCTGGCAGGAGCCATAATCCTGGATATGCATTTTCAGGCAACACTTGTATGAGAATGCAGTGTGCTAAGGAATATTCAGAAACATTATTTCAATTGATGTGAACCAAGAGCACAGATTTATCTAGGATGATTTCTGCCTCTGCCAGCTTCAGGTGACCCTGTAAATGTTTTAGCTGTTGTATATGCTAGCTTCCAAGTCTTACGTAGCCATGTGTTCTGCAAGTATATGCTGTTGAACTTTAGCTGTAGGTCAGATTAGTAGGAAGACTGGAAACTCTTCAGTAACGTAGTTACTCCATATTGTCTATAGCCAGCCTTTAAGTAGTGGAAGACAGTAATTGGGCCCACTTCCCGTCTTATCCTTCTCAAGGATGTGTAAAGCCAGCTTCCACCCCTTTCCTTGATTATTATGTGTGCTAGCCCCTCTGACCGTCTTAGTGGCTCTATGATACGCTATCTCCAATTCATCTGTATTTATCTGAACTAAGGGGGTCCAAAACTGGACACAGTACTCTAGATTCAGTCTTAGAATCTTGTGTAGAGGCACTTAAAAATCACTTCCCTCAGTCTGCTCTTGCTAGCACAGCCCGTTAGCATTTGCAATTGCCAGAGCTAATTTCTGACTTAGATGCAACTTGCTGTGGTCCTTCCATCAGGACCTCAGGTCTTGTTTGGAGAGCTGATGCACAGCCATATGGGCGTTGGCCTGCAGTACTGCATAGCATTATCCTATCCCAGGTGTGAAATTTTGCATTTGACTTTATTGAGCTTAATGAGGTTTGTCAGGCTGTTCTTACTGCTTGTTAAGATGCCTCTGAATGACAGTCCTAACCTCCAACATAGCAACTGCTCCTCTGAACTTGATGTTAACTGAAAATTTGCTGAAAGCCTGTGTTTTGTCCCGTCATCTGAGTCATTAATGAAAACATTATAAGATACTGGTCATGGAGGGATACCACATAGAACTGACCACCAGTTAGACTGTGAAAGGTTGGTTGCTATTCTTTGGGCCTGGTGATCCAGCCTGTTTTTCACGTGCATTATAATTCACTCATGTAGACCCCTCATATTTCCCCAATATATCTTCAAGGATGCTATGGAAGACAACATAGAAAGCTACACAGTCAAGGTAAACAACATCCACTGCTCTCCCCTTGTCCACAGAGCCAGTCATCTCATCACAAAAACCAGTTAAGTTGGTCAGGCAGTATATGCTGAATCTATGCTGGCTTTTCCCAGTCACCTTCAGGTATTTGGAAATTGCTTTCAGGAGGAATTGCCACATAATTTTCCCAAGGACTGAGGTTAGGCTGTGTGACATTTGGTTTTCTCCAGTCACAGGGAAGCTACTCCACTGAGCAAGTGCCTTCTAAAGATGAGTGCCATAGGTCAAACTCTTATAAATCTTGATGTATCTGTTGCCCTGCTTATATGTGGAGTTTGTCCCTAACTTGGTCTTCCTCTGACACTGGTAGTATTTCTTTCCTGCAGAGTCTAGCCTCAGGCTTGTGGGAGACCTGAGAGGAGATCTTGCCAGTGAAGACTAATGCAAAGACTAAGGCAATGAATACCTCATGTTCTTCTGTGCCCTTCGTCACTTCCTTGCCATCCCTATTCAGCAGTGAGCTTCCTGTTGTTGGTGCTGTACCTACAAAGTCCTTGTTGCCTTTCACATTCCTCACCAGCTTCAACTCTGAGTCTTGATCTTCCTGATTCCGTCCTTGTGTGCTTGGACCATGTGCTTCCTGGGTGGCTTCTCCCTGCTTCCACTTGCATGTTTTCTTTTTGCAATTGCGTTCAGGAGTATTCTGTAAAATTTGAGTAGTGTGGAATGTGTTAACATTGAGCTGCAACATATGACATCAGCTTGAATTTTGCTGTTTTATATGGCATAAGTGGACTAATAGGCTTTAACATGCCCGCTGTAGATGCTCTACACAACAGCCACTTAACTAGATAATTTGCATATTAATGTCAGAAGCAAGCATGTGTATCTTATTTAAAGTTTACAGACACCACCCTGTGATACGTGCTTATGCATTCTACACTGCTTAAAAGCTGAAGGGGAGAGAGAGAAGGAAAGTACTGTAAAAGCTATGGCAATACCTGATGAGTCACGCATATGACAACTCAACACTTCATTGCACTTCTGCAGGAGGGAGAGAAAACAACTTGTGTAACTTGGTTCCTGCAAGTGGCTTCTGTATTTCCCCCAGCCACTCTCTGCAATGTAAGCTGAATTTCACCACTAATGTTGGAGGCTGTTTTCTCTCAAAAGTCCTAAAAAGAAAAAGGAGTAAGTTGGGGAATGTTTCTCTCTTTTTTTTTTTTTTTTTTTTTTGACTAAGCTCAAATACGATTTAAATATGGATAGGCCAAATGAATTAGAATCTATAAGTTCTAGTACTATACAGTAATTGACATTAGAATGGATCTTAGGAGGTCATGTTGTTCAGCCTCTGCTAAAAGCTCATGTCTTGTTAAAGAGCATTATACAGGATAGAAATAAGAGGTAGAAGGAAGCGCTGAAGAGATGGAAAATAAAGGTTCTGTGCCGAGTATTACTGTTTATTGTATTGGGAGAAACTGCCAGCTTGGATTAACATGTATTGAAAAGAGTTGTTGATCTGAAAACCTCTAGGGAGTCCTGGAGGCAAGAGGTGTACGCTTGATGTTGTAACAATATATTATTTTAAGTCGGTATCAGTTATGCAGCTGTCTTTTCAAAAAACAAGTTGGCTTTGGGTGGTTGTAACCGTGTTTCAGTTAAAAAGTAATTAGAACTTAACCCTCAACAGGGAAGAGGCAGCTCGTGATTGCTTGAGAGGAAAATGTCAGTCAGAAGACTGGCTGCTTGGTGGTTGGGCAGTTTGATCCCAACCAGAAGCCGTGTTGTGTAAAGCTGCTATGTAAGGAGGCTTTAAAGGACCTCCGGGAAAACTGTGCGCTAGAAGTGTACAGGTTCACAGCTGGTGAAAGTGCCCTTTGTTCAGTGTAGGCTGAGCTTTGAGTGTGAAGTTTCAGATGCATCTGAAAGCTGGTGGCCATGTGTACTTTGCAGCTGGAGACACTTCACTAAAGGATGTCAACTACCATAAGTTAGCATTCGCGTAAGACGATGAACTCTAAACAAAGGTCTCCCACTTTGGAAGAAGTGGGTTATCGTAATTGTTGCCTTAGAGACATTGGTTTGGTAATAGGCAGAAAAGGAAGTGGAATATTGGGGGTCATTAGTAATATTATTAATAGTAATAATTAGGAGAATATCATACTGGCAATGTATAAACTGGGACTTATACGTGCCTTCAACACTTGCACAATTCTGGTCATCTGCCACAAAAACAATGGGATGAGTAGGTGGTAGAAGCTCACCCTGGAAAAGAAGTGAGGAAACTGATAGAGATGTACGGTCTGAGTACTTTTGGGGGTGGAAATCAGGCTGGACTACGGATTGCTCCAAAACAAAAACTAGGCTTCTGGTTTGGTATTTCCTGAAGTCAAAAGTTTCTTACGTGATATAAAAGAGCACTTCCTTCTATATCAGCAGTCTGTGTCTCTTCCTCTGCTTTTTTCTTTCCCCACTATATCGCTTTTGGGGCTGGGTTGATGGTGTGGTCTTGTTAATCCATGGCAGAAACGCTCAACTGTGCAAATCTGCTTGAGGGAGCATGATGTAGAGGTGTGGCTCTGTAAACATAGTTTAAACTACATGGATTTTATTGCTGTGTTTCTGGAAGAAATGGAGGGGAAAACGCATGTGGAGGGGTTGGAGTGAGCAATAAATGAAAATACTGGCAGCTTTAAACCAGACAGATGGGTTTATTTTAATCGGTAGCCTAAATATGAACAATTTTTGAACAGAGGCAACTTAGGGATTTTAGTCTCCTCCTTATTTGTACATCACTGTAAAGACAAGTTTAACCTTACCTGTATGTGCAAGAAGTAGTAATTAAAAAATCAGATGCTTAGGCCTGCTAAAGAGGGCAGCTGGTTAAAGGGGAGCAGGTACACTAGCTGTGGCTAGGAATCAATTTAGAAACAAAAATAGCACTATCAAACTAATATAAGTAAAGAAAATCATGTTATATGTGGTTAAAAAAAGTGAGAAGATTAACATTGAAGACTGTATTTTTGTGAGTCATCTGTTCCAAAACCCCAAGGTAACAAATTGCTGCTGAAGAGATATGTTTTATGGAAAAGGTCGGTTGTTCTGAAGTGACAGTGGTAGAAACACTCAACATGGAGGCTTGAACTTGACGACAGCGGACTATTATTTCAGGAGATGGATATATTAAAAGCTGTCAAACAAAAACCTTCTCTTTCTACCTCCTCCAATAATCTTACCATCTCTAGACTTTGCCTCATAGCTACTTATGTATGTATGTTGTGGTTTGGGTCTAAATTGTACTAGTCCTGGTGTCAGGACTAAACATGCTTGACTAGTTAACATATAAGCAAAGTTATGCTGCCAGTACGCTGTGCTTCTGAATGGCTTAGTGGGAAATTTCAGTTGCACGTTACTCCCAGATTTTGCAATTTATTTGGAGATTTGAGTAGTCTATATTGTGCTACACAAGCCTGTTTAAAAAAGTCAAGCTTTTCACAAGCAAAACCGTAATGATGAGAAAAGAAAGACTTGGTAGGAACAGATTAAAAATGGATTACATGTGGAAATTAAAATGAAAAGAAACCAGGGATTTTATTTCCAACTTAGTGTTACGGTTTCTTGGTGTCTTTCTAATGAAAATGTTGTGTAAAGCACATTAAATTTCCCACAATTGTTATGTTTGTAATCTTATTGGTTCCCATTGACTTTACGGTTAATTTTAGAGATTAGCAACTTGAGTGAAAGAGATATCCACGTTCTGCGTCTTGACTTGACTGACAGAAGCTCTCATGAAGCTGCAACCAACCGTGTAATTCAGCATTTTGGCAAGGTAAGGTGTGCTTCTGGGGTTAAACTTTTTCTTCTTTATCTCCTATACTTGTATTTCACTTTTATTCTATTGCATGGTAAATTCACCAGTGTCTACATCTTTCTTAAGTTTCAGTGTTTGCAGAGATGCAGCAATGAACAGATAACCACTGGTCATCTGGTCATTACCAAGAATTAAAAACTCACTTGCTTGATGTCGCTGAATTTCTGGACCAACTGGAGCAATCCTCAGCTGTATATTTAGGGCTTAAAATTGCATGTGAAAGTCAGAACCTTTATTTGGTAGTTTCAGCAATGTGTGTAATTTGGGTTCAGAACCATGTGGACCAAAACTGAACATCTGGCACAATTGTTTACGTTGTTTGGTGCATAGTTTTCTTGATTGCTAGTCCAGAGTATGGAGTTAAGATAATAGCAGTCAGACCTGATCAATATTAAATACAACATGCAAAACTTCAAACTAGGCCTTTAATCCACTGATACTTTGATTTTTGCAGTGAAATTACTGGCACCATATTTTTTTCTTCTGTTCTTTACTGTAGTTAGTTTCTGGGTTTGGACAAAACATATTTTCCGAGATCACCTTGCAGGACCTGAGTGTTAGGTGTTACTTGCTACAGTGCAGCAAGTTTAAAACGTGTTGTGTGGAAAGCAACTTTCCAGCTGCCAGGGTTCCTGTACTAGGAGTTTACCTTGTTTGGCATCAAACGCTGTATTCCTGTTCTGTTGACTCAGTTCAAAATTTGCCAGCCTGCTGTTCGAAGGGGGGGCTGGTGGGGGGAGAGCACTGCTGACACTTGTGCAGCAGCTTGTGCATGGCAGAGGTGACACCAGAAGGAAGAGAACAGTCACTTAACAGCTGCCTGAGGAAGCACATTTTAGTGGTAAAGGAAATGTGTTCTATTAATCTATCATTGTATTTTCCCCGAGATTGATGTTTTGATCAACAATGGTGGACGTTCCCAACGCTCCTTGTTTGTGGATACAAACCTGGATGTCTACGAAGCCATAATGGGACTTAACTACCTAGGTACAATCTCCTTAACAAAACATGTGCTGAATCACATGATCCAAAGGAAAAAAGGAAAAATTGTTACTGTGAGCAGTGTGATGGGTATCATGGGAGCTCCTCTTGCTTCTGGGTATTGTGCCAGCAAGCATGCTCTGCAGGTAAGTTAAATTTCTGAGGTTAATTAAACCCTGTGTAATAGACCAGCATCAGTTAGTGCTGTAGCAGAGGACTATTCTCTGCAGAAAATGCAAGTATTGCTTGAAATTGCACACAGCATATGTAACTCCCTCAGGTGTTGAAAGTCCTTTAAAACTTATTTGCTCTGAAATGCAAAGTATCTCAGCTTCCAGTGTAGATTTATTTTCCTGACCAAAATTGAAATGGTGTCCTAGTTGGGCCTAATGGCCATGTAGTTAAATTCCAATGTGAAACACAAGACCTTTGCCTCTGGCCTTCAGATGAAGGAATACCTAAATCAGAGGATTATGCTTTTGCATATAGAAGGCCTAATATTCTCATCTTAATGCATTTAGGGAGGAACAGTCACTGGTGAGAGTTTTAGGCCTACAGGAAATCTTTAGGACAGTGAGTGGTAAAGCAGACTACTAAGAGAAATGAGAATTCCTGACGTAGCTGGGAACATCTGAATGCATCTTCCCAGCAGTTCTGAATGGTGCTGTGGTGTGAAGAACTGGCAGCTCATACTGTCTTAGAAGCTATTTTCTGCATAAACACTCAACTTTCAATATTGCTTGGAAAAAGTTTTTGAAAGTAGTTGCACTTGCATAAAAAACCATAGAAGAAGAGCTCAGAGAAGTAGCGGGGGGGGGGGGGGGGGGAAAACCTGCCTGTATCATTGAGGAATCATTTGTTTAACTGGTAAATTTGTTTAGACATATTTGTCTTTCACCAGTGTTTGACTTCCTGCTAATGTACTCTTTGATCTCGGTAAAATAAACTTCAGCTGTGCTCAGTGATGGTTTAAAAAACTGGCACCTTCTCATTCTCTGCTGGATTTAAACATATAAACAGAGTAACTCTGCTTAAGCTATGGGATCAGTATTTTTTTGACAATTTGGCTAACAATAACAAAAATGTAACAAGTGGCTGACACAGCAAGCCACTAGACACTTGAAAGAATGAAGATGTAGAAGACAGTGACTGACCTCTGCTAATAAAAAGTTTTCAGTTAGTGACAGGGAGAGTGCTCTTCACTCGAGTGGCAGCGATGAAATTGCCCATTAGAGGCCCCCTCTTGGTTTAAGTCTACTAGGTTCAAATTAGAAGAATTCAACGAGCAGAAGCATGAATTCCCTTTATGCTCCTTTATTAAGTGTTCTTTCAGTTGAATTATCTTTTGGGTGTGGTGCAGTTGGTCAAAGCATGGCTAATTAGTTGCAGAGCACAAGGAACTCGTGTTGCTTTAAAAATGCTCGGAACGTTAAAATCAAGAACACAGGCGAAGCTTTAAAGAGATAGTTTACTAAAAATTCCGGATTAATTAAAATAAGCAAACTAAACTGCTTATATCTTTGTTAGCTTATACCTCTGGTCAATAACCAGGCCAGGCTCCAAACCACCTTTCTTGTTTCTTTGACAGTAATTCTGCAAATGCGAATTGCAGGTGTTTAAAACGTGATTTGCAATATAGATTTCAAAAAGACTGTCTGAGAGTCTCTTTATCAGCCTGGAGTTATGGCTAGGTGTGGGCATGAAACTCCCAAAAGCTAGAAATGCTTTTTTTGAAATACCAAACTTTACCAGTACAGTTCAGGTAAAGGAGGTCTGTAGGAATGGCATTCTTCTTCAGGTAGCTCATCTCTGATGATGACCAAGAAGAAATGGCTATAGAGAGGGTAAGGGGGGAAATAATACGAAGTATAAAGTGATACTTTTCCTGTTGTGTTTTCCCAGCATGTGTCAACCTGTATTCTAAGGTCTTCTTGAAATGAGGATTGCATTTTGGTCACCAGCTAGTACATATATGAGCCTGTCTGACATGAATTCGTTTATTAAGGTTTTGGGTTTTTTTTAATTCATGCCTTGGAGTCTACCACAGCTGACAAAGTTAATGCTGCCATCTTAATCATGCCCTTTTTCAAAAAGTCCCTCCTTGTTTGGGGGTTTGGGTTTTTTCTTTTTTAAATTTCTTTTAAATGGCAGTTGGAGGAGGAAGGAGGGAAGGAATTCTGTTAAGAATTAAGATTTGTTCTTGAAACAATCACGCTTTGATTCATGCCAACTGGAGTTCTTCATAACAATGTTATGAGATTACCCTTTATCTCAGTTCCGAGTGCTGTAAGAGCGTGAGTCAAGTCCACAGGAGTCTGATCTGACTGATGCAGTTCCTCTCCTATTGTGCTGATGCTCATGACGATCATGTGCCATTTATCTAGTTGCAGTTCACATAATTGGTGGCATGTGGAGTGGATCAGAAATGGTGGCAGATCTGATCTGAAAAAAGAAAACGTTCCTTAATCAGGAATTTGTCTAACAAACATATGGACTGTACTGAGCAGCAACCACTACTCTCTTCATTTAGTTTCTGGTCATTAGGGCAATTTCTAAATGTTTCTGGCCTAGCAGAAGTCAGTTCAGCTTCACTTTCTTCAGCATCTGCTAGGATTTGGGCACTAAGCTGGAAAGGCCCAGAGATGGCTTCAAGCAGTTGCTGTTCCACGTACCCTGTGTCTGTATGTTAGTCTGGCTTCAGTCTGGGCTTGGTGGCAACACTCAGATTCTGCCTTTTGCACTTGAGTTCCTTTACTGCTCCTAAAACTGGGCCTGCCCCTTGCCTGAATTTGGAAAAAAAGAGAGCACTTTCTTTTCTTTCTTAGGAATTTTAAGCTTCTTTTCTGGGATGAAGTGGAGGAATCCCATACCAGCTATCTTTGGATATCTAAGATAAGTGCTGGAATTAGAGAAGCCTTATATACGGTGGGTAGAGCCTCCAGAGGAGAGGGCATGTAAGATTCTGGCTCTTTTCAGCATGAATCAGCTAGGATGTCAGCTGAGCGAGTGCTTCGGCCATCCTGTGTTGCTGGTGGAGATTGTACTTCCTGGATGGTGTAGAAACTTGGAATTGCAGCCCAAGGGAAGGAGGGGGCACACAAACCCCTCGAAATGGAGGGGGTAACAGAACAGCTACAGAGAAGAAACGGGACCTTGCTGTGATCTCTGGCTATGTGCATTTTGTGTTTACAGGCTGTGCAAGCCTCTAATGAAATAGTGCTGACTTTGACGGTGCTACTCAAGCAGCACTCTGAGAAAAGCCTCAGCAGCCCTGTGCTCAGCTGCTGTGTAGACAGGATCTCCAAAGATAACGTAACATCACTGGACCAACGCTCAGCTTTTGGTGTCTTGCAGCTTGCTCGGGTCAGCCAGGCTCCCTTTGTGAGAGCTGGAGAGAAGCAGCAATCTGAGCGTGCCAGAGCCAGTGTCCTCTGCAGGAAGGTGTCTGAAATAGCCTCCAGAGCCTGCTACTGCTGCGTGCCTTTGTATGGCTGCTCAGGACTGTGGGCAGGTGCCTATTTTTAGGTAGAATTTGGATCCCAGTAGCCT
Source organism: Falco punctatus (assembly GCF_963210335.1). Taxonomy (NCBI): domain Eukaryota; kingdom Metazoa; phylum Chordata; class Aves; order Falconiformes; family Falconidae; genus Falco; species Falco punctatus. Next base: position 41,233,285 of record NC_137587.1, on the reverse strand, counting down.
CCCAGCATTTGAGCAGGCGTAGGTGCTTTGTTACAAGTGACCGAGCAATGTTTCTGGCTTCCTTTTTATCAAAGCATTCCCAGACACACACATACCCCCTTCCACCTCCTCAGCTTCTGGAAGTACATCTCCTTCAGCCAAAATGGGAGTCAATTCTGTTCCTCAGCATCCCAAATCAACAGGGAGTGATGAGGGAGTGTAGGCTGGCAGAGCTCTTGCTTAGTCCTGCTCATGTAGTTCAGCGTTGACGAAATAACTGAGGGTTGCCCAGAGGAGGGAAGGTAGCTGCGTGGGCTGCTGTTCAGGCTGTGTCCTGGAGAGTCTGGGCTTCCCGCTGTGGTGAGCAGGATGCAAAGTACTCGTGTGAACAAGCAGCAGTAGCATGTCTTGCCCTCACCCGAGCAGCCATGCTCATGACACACGCTGCTGCTTCTTACCGTTGGGGTCTAGCGTCTCTTTACTTGTTACTTTTTCCTCAGCTGGACCGATGGCACATCTTTTGTGACAGGACTGCACAGCTTGGGGGTTATGGCGCTTCTCTGAGATAAGTGGGCTCAGGACCCCTCAGGGAAAGAAGGGGATGTGGGGAGTGCAGGTCGGGGCTGTCGTGTTAGCCTGGAGGGGTAGGTAAAGCACAGCTGTATTGGTGCCGCATCTGGTGCGCGCTGGGGTGGAGGAGGCTCCTCCTGGGGCAGGAGGCAATCCAGGGGAGGTCCTGGGCTTTTAATCTAGGACAGCCAGGTGGTTGGCAGATCTGAGGTGCTTCCCCATGTGTCCAGAAGCAGACTTCTAGGCATGTAAGTGTCTTTAATGTTACAGCTTAGCCCTCAAGAAGTTACACATCTCCAGGCTTTGATAACATGCTGTGAAGATCTGGTACTAGATACGGGGCCTGCAGGTACTTGGGACTTTAAATACATGGTTAGTGTTTTTGCAGAACCTAACTGCAAAGTGTGTATGGGAAATTAGAGCCCATGTTCTTGGTCATAGGTGTGCTCTGGTGTGCAACTCATTGCCTGGCTTTAGTGGATTGCCCCAGCCAACTGCCTCTGTGTCACGCCAGGACATCTGACTGGTTTTAGCCCTGTGTTGCAATTTAGTGAAGGGCTCTGGGTCAGCCGAGCCCTCTTCCCAAGCTGATGGGAGCACGAATGATAAACTTGCTGCAGTCGGAGAAGTTTACTAGCCTGTGCTTGCCCTCTCTCTGTTGTGACACAACATGATGTGTTAGAATAAATACAAGGAACTGTTATCAACCAGGTCAAAGACAAGACATGATGTGGTATTTGCTAAATCATGGCTCTACAGTGTTTGACCAGCAACTTCAGTAGGAAGCACCTTCCTGCACTGGTCATGTTCCCCCTAATAGTTGCTGTCTAAGTGTGAATGGCTACAGAGGTTAAGAAAACTTTATCCTGTTCACTTAAAAGAAATACTTCCAGCTTTTGATAATTGTAGTTTAACTTGGATACATGGGTAGCATATTGCTGAGCCAAAATATGATTTATATCGATGTGGATGCAAATTCAAATTCTGCAGTGAATTCAGTGGTGCAGAATTACCCCCCTAAAATCTCAGGGTGCACCTTTGACTTAATACGCTGAAAAGCTTTCCTCCTCCTCTTACATAAAACCAGTGCCACTTACTCAAAAGAAACAACTTTAAGTCTTTAATCTTGCCACAAAGAGCAAAAGATAATTTCCATTATATTGCAGTTCTTACGATTGGTGGCACTTCCACCACCAAAACAGTGAGGCTCGTCCTCAAAACAGGGCCAGCAGCGTCCGGCTGTACTTTAGAGGAACTATTATGTATTTGAGAAGTCAAGGCTAGATTCCTCAGTGATTTACATAGCAATGTCTATAATTGCAGATAAAATTTTAAATTAGCCATTGAGTGTGAAAAGTCAAAGAAAGTAGTAGGAATTGCTTTTAGTGGAATACAGTTGCCTTCACGGTGTAGAACTAGTATAAAAATGTGTGGTCAGTTAAATCTTGGTACATGCAGAAACATGGTGAAGGAAGATTACATTACAGTCTCTTCTTCTAGGGATTTTTTAATTCTCTTCGGACTGAGCTGACTGACTACCCCGAGATAAGTATTATCAACATATGCCCAGGGCCTGTACAGTCTAAGATTATACAAAATGTCTTTACGGAGGATCTTGCAAAGGTAAGGACTCAATTCTGTGGTGATTAAATCCAACTTTTGTAGCAGGACCAGTGATCCTTTTGTGGTTTTCTTTTCTTTTTCCCTGCTTAGCCAGTGCTAACCTCGCCTTCTTAGCAAGAAATGCTTTAATTGGGGCAGAACTATGTATAAGCTTGTAATTCTTTGTGGTATCAATTGAGTCCATATCAAATGAAAATATAAAGTTAGAATTGTTATGCCTCCTCTCTTCAAACACATACAATTCAAGTCTAGTAAAATATACTTATAGCCATCCTGCTACAGTTTCTGGGGAAAAGCCAGGATTTTCTGGACGGTTCTGCGTGCAGTATACTATCCTTTCTGCACAGGTAGCTTTTCGTTTGTGCTAGTCACGATGTCCCGTTTGGTTGATGCTGTTATTGGCAAAGCTGCTATATTTAGCTGATACAAGGCATGCATTCTTTTCCTGTTAGTGATTGTTCAAGGAGAAAAGCAAAACTTTTTAATAAAGGGTGTCTAGTAGCTGGCAGAACTTGCTACTGTGATACATTAAAGCATAATCTGTCCTAAATTCAGTCAATTCAAAGCTTAGGATAACCCACCAGTGAGGGGGAGCAGGGGGGAGGAATATCTCCCATCATTGAATCAAGTTCTGAAAGGATTTTTGGCTTGCAAAACTTCATACTTCTGTGAAAGATGTACTTTCCGAGCAATCTCAAAAGCTTGCAAAACAAATTCCTCAGATTTCTGCGTGGCAGAAGACCTAGGAGGAAGACCTAATCTAGGCCAAATTGCTGTTGCACTGGAAAATAGAAAAACAGATTGTTAGAGCAGCCTCTTATTGCTGGAATGAAACGTAAATCAATTCACAGGGCTGTGGCTTACGGTCACTGTCACTAAGTGATACCTGTGGACAAGATTTCAAGTAAGACACCCCGCCACTGAAGCAGCCGGTTACTTTTCTCTTGCTTGAGATGACTGCCCATGGAGCAGGGCTGGTAGGAGTATTTAAGTTAATGGGGAATGTGGCTTCATCTAGTAACTTGGTTACTGTGTAACTTGTAGCATACAAGGAGGTAGGCACCCGGGAGCAGGAAAGTTCCCATTTCTCAGAGCCCTCAGCTGCAGAATGGGTGACCTGTTAACGACAGCTCCATTTCACAATAAATTAGAAGCCATGCTGCAGCAGGACAGTTTGGAGATCCATGGGTTTTTTTAACCTTTGACCCATCAATCAAGGCATTACCTGAAAAGGTGCTTTATGTAAAAGCACGTGTGCTACAGCAAGGTGGTTGGTGTTCCCACGCTGAAAACTAGAGGCTAGTGAGCCATGGGTTCCCCAGCCCCAGGTTCTGCTGTACCGGCTGGATTATTCTACTGGTATACAATGGAGAAACTGGTGGGGCTACATCAGCTACACTGAGCCTGGCCCTTTCTCTCCCTTGTTGCACACAAACAGACATCCAGTTCCAATCCCTCCTCACTCTCTCTCCCCTCCAGTCCATAAAGAACAGCGGTGATCAGTCCCACAAGATGCCAACTGACCGGTGTGTCCGGCTCACCCTGGTGAGCACAGCCAACGACCTGAAGGAGGCCTGGATCAGTGACAACCCCTACCTGGCCGTTTGCTACCTCTGGCAGTATGCGCCCACGTGGGCTTGGTGGCTGATGAACAGAATGGGCAAGAGGAGGATACAGAACTTTAAGAGCGGAGTGGTAAGTTTATTCCTCTCTTCTCTGCTTGCTTGCTTTTTTTACTCTGCTGACAGACTCTTTAGCCACGGGAATGTAGGGATTGCATTTTGGATCCGGTTCTTGTTTTCCTCTTCACTTCCTAGCAGCTGGTGGCAGGCCAGGCTCCAGTGCTGCATGCCTGGTAGTCTAGAATTACTGCAGTGTGGTCACAGCACAGCACAGTGAAATCAGCACATCTTGCAGTGCCAAAGGTCTTGCCTCTGATCTTCATCACATGGGCTACAACTTGAGAACTCGCCATTAATGCAGAGCTGAGCTATAAGTCACTAGCATAAATGATTTAATGCAACTTAGAATTAAGACTGTTTAAAACATCTCTCTTGGTTGTGTCTAGTTTTTAGATCAGGCACGTAATCTGAGCACCTCCCAGAAGCACATTAAACCATACTGCTGCCGGTCAGGGCTCCTCACTCATATTTAGGTCCCTGAAGACAGATCTGTACTGCAGTGTTCTGTTCTTGCAATATTACTTGGTAGATGATATTTATTTTGTTGTTTCTGTTGAACTTGCTACAAAAAAGCATGTTAAAAGTACTCCAAAACCAGGAAATGCACAAAGCAAAAATAAAGGTGGCACACACAGTTTAAAACTTTCTCCTTCTACACTGCAACTGCCCACTGCTGCAAGCTCTTTCAGGTGAAATAACACTGTGGGTGAAGGACTTAAATCCAGCAGGAAGCAGTACACTAAATCAGTATTTCCCCTCTCTCTCACTCCAGGATGCTGATGCCTCTTATTCAAGAAAGAAGAAGTAAGGACGAGTACCTACAAAATCCTGCTGTTCTCGTGCTAAGGCTGAGAAACCTTTTGTTTGCAGTCATGCAATATGGAAAAGCTTTTTTTCCTCTGTTTTATCTTTGTTATCATTTACCTTGACAAACCTATCAAGCTGTATACATGCTTGACTCAATAAAAATCTCTTTCTAAACATACCTGTTTGATGTCAAACTCCCATAGGCTGAATTTTTATGCTTACAAGAATGGAGACAGAAAAGGCCAGGCAGTATTACTTTGTTTTTCTACTGCTATGACATTGGCAAGTACTAGGTGAGCAGGGCAGAAATTATATACCCCCAGGATCCTCTTTCTCTCGCTTCTGTTCCTAATGGATATTGAGCAAAAAAAAACCCCACAAGCAGAAGCTTGTGGTCTGAAAGGTGAGGATGTATGGTCTGTGTGTGAGGTGTTCCTTTGGGAAAAGGAGATGGTGTTTCATCTTCGCCGTACACGTGGTCTGAGAACAAAATGTATATTTAGGGCTAAATCCCTTAATGTTGTGCCAGAAGTGAATTACTTCATCTCTAGGTGTCCTAGCAGCACCGCAGTGTCCTTTGTCTTCTGGTGGCTCTGTAAAGGCTGAGGACTGGGCAGTGTACAGAGCAGCAGCGGGGTGGTGTTTGTGCTCACATATTTTGCTTCCCTTGCCTGAGCCAAGGACAGTTGCTGCTACATGAGCAAGCACAGACCCACCTTCATGAACTCTGCCATTGCCAGCAGCACCATGAGAGAACAGTGTGGAAGGAGCAACAGTACCAGTGATGGGGACAGGGTGGCGATGGGATTACCTGTTTCAGAGAGGAAGCTGAAATTAAAGGAAAATGCCAAAAGCAGAAACTTCCCAAAAAGGACAAAGCATTTGCCATTTGAAATGTTCACTGCCCCAACACTTTATTCCATTAAATGGATTCCTGTTGCTTTATGGGACAGAGGCGGTCTCCAGGACTTCAGAAGTTTTTGGTAGAGGCCCAAAAAAGGGGGTGAAAATCCTCTAGGTAAGGACTTAAAACTGATCGCATTAAATAAAGGTTCTCCAAAGCCATGGTGAAGGTCTTATGCTTGCTTACCTTTGTGTGATGAACGCTGCGGTCTGTGAAGCAAGTAAAGCCCATGCACACACCTGGTTAGAAAACACAGCCATTCCCATGGTCACACGGGACAGCAGTGGGTGGCCTGTCATAAATTCAGTCCTAGATCCTAAGCCCAGTACTAGCATTCCATCAGTAATCCAAAGAGCAATGTATGTGCTCATGAGAGCTGCAGACAAGACAAGGCTCGAAGGTGCTCTAAATTCCTGATAAAGGAATGCTCCAAAACAAGCAGGACACAGTCCAAGAGCACACAAACAAAACACGCTTAACAGGGGCACTCAGCTGCACAAATCTGTGCTATGGACCAAGAGCTGTAACTCATGTTTCTGCCAAAGAAAAAAAAAAGACTTGAAAGAGGGTTACAGAAAGCCATGACATGAGTCAGGGTCATACTATTGCAAAACATGCTGGAATGCGTGAACTGGCTCTGTGTATTGAATAAGGGCCGGAGGACACGCTGCCTGTGATAGCAGGGGACGGGACGTTCCAGTGCATCAGAGCCCAGCTCCACGTTCCTGCGCACAAACAGGAATTCTGCATAACACTGATTCTGCTCCTCCATCTGGTACCAATTGGGATCTCTGCTAGAACACCAGGGCCACTTACCAGCAAAACTTTTCAAGAAGGCTGGGTACCCGCTGGACAGCACCCGAGGAAAGCAAGAGAAGGATCACAGTTCTCTTCATTTTTTTTTCTCAACTAGTTTATTCAGTTTACAGAAGACAAAGAACGAGGGCAGAAGTTAGAGCCATCTTTAAGTAAAAACTGCTGCAAAAAAAAAAAAAAAGTTAACTGAATTTTCTGTGACCATACAGAAGACAAGTAATAAGAAGCTAACAATGAGGCAAGGAGGTTTAATTAGATTTAGGAAAAAACATGAACTTCCCAACCGCTGCAAGAACAGCAAAGAACTGGAGCAAACTACTTGAGTTTGTGATACTCCTGGTATTGGAAGTTTTGAATCAGATTAAACATTTTCTAGGAGTAGTTCCTTTTGGGAGGGAGCCACAATAGGTACTCTCTAAAAGCCCCTTCCAGACCAGCTTCCATGACTATCTCCAGACCGTTCGTGGCCAAGCAAGGTAATTTTAGGTTATCAGGGCCTTCACTCCTGCACACCACCCAACTACTAAAAGCTGCTGTTGATGTTCTGTGTGCATTTCATCCTGTACCTCAGAGTGTTACACCATGGAGTATGACGGGTGTTCCCTTACCACTCCTGAAACCCACTACACAGTTTGCAGATTATATTTTTAAAATAGTTTTTATGGTCACTGATCAAAAGAAACAGCAAATAGCCAAGTATGGAGTACACAGTCCTGTAACAAATTTTACCCAATACAAAAAGGTCTTGAAGGTGAGGAGTAAAGTAATAAACGTGCTCCAAATTACAACACTGGGTGTTCCAAACCAGTACGAATTCCGGAAGGGAGCAGATCTGATTTAAATTGATGCTACAGGTTAAAGACAGACAATTACCTACACCCTGCTCAGCATATGCCAGCAGTTACTGCAGATCTACAGAGAAAACACATTTATTGTTATTAGCACATAAACACATTTATGTGCTAATAACTGGAACAAACAGGGTAAGCCACTGGAGAGATGACCCAGACCTGTGCTATTACAAACCAACTGCCAAATTCTGATCTAACCTGTGGTAAGGTTAAAAAAATAAAATTACTTCTGGCACAGACAGCTAGATTTCTGCCCCCCCCTTCATCATCAAGCTCTCACTGTATTTGTGGAAGACTGGGTAGTGATGTGGACACCGGTTGCAAACAACAATGTATATATAAAACTATGGATATTGGAAGAAAGAGATAAAATTAATCCATTTGGACTTACATTTCTTCTCTCCCCTAATGACATATTTACTTCTTTCATCAGTAGGTCACACGGGTTATTAATGCGTCAGGATGCACACTGTTTTATATAAATTCTCACTGTCCCCAAAACAAATGCTTTGGTAAAAATTGTCCCTTACAACTTACTTTGTTAGAGCACAGCTGATAACTTACTACAACTAAGGAAAAATCAGCGAAAGTCATATAACAAATGCTAAAACTGAACTCCCTCCAATACAAAATGGCCAGAATAAAAAAAATTCATATAAATAATTGTATGTACACTTCGGTTACTAACTCTGTGGCTGACGGTACTACAGTGAGCAGTAACCTGACTGTCAGTGCAAGTCACCTGTCCAAGAAATAAAAATAAACCAGAATGCATCAAAAATAGTTAATGATCAGAATTGTGCTGCTCTTCTCTAAACTGGAGAAGAGAATTTCAGCATCTCATGGCTCGTCAGCCACACAGGCAATGGTGTCTCATGCGTTCCAGCAGCAAGAAAACAGTTCAGGACTTCCTGCCTGCTGAAGGCTCTGGTAGCACCATCTCTGTGCAACTCATGTACGCTGGCTCGGCACTGCCATCCAACGCCGTTTTAAGAGTAAAATCGCGTTTGTAGTGTATAAACGTAGCATGAGCATTTGATTCCCAACATGCAATGAAAAATACAAAACAATCGTAATAGTAATTAAAAAAAAAGTGCTACCAACATTCTAGAACAAAGGCAGATGCAGAAGTTCAGATGAATACACAGGGTAGCCCAGAGGTGGGTCCGCAGCTTGCACCGTTAGGTTGCGCAGAAGAACTGGGTGTGCCTGGATGCTGTAGCGTTCTTCATCATCATTTGTAGCATACAGCAGCTCCCAGGACAGGTTTGCCCACTGACCTCGGACAGCTTCATCATTAAGTTTTCCCACTTGTACTAACAATTCCTGAAGAGTAAGGACTCGCCCAGTGTAAATTCCCTTTAAGAACAAACACATCAATACGTTCAGTACACTCCCCAAGAAGATACACAAGCATTTTGCATACAAAGCACTAAACGAAGCTCTGGGGCTGCATACTATGAATATTGTTCCTTTACAAGTGGCAATGTATAAACCAGTCTCCTTGGTTCAATTTTTCTGTGTAGAAAGATAATCAGGAAATATTGCTGCACCTGAGGAACGACGCGGTGTGATTTTCAAAAACATGATGTCAGCTCCTCTCTAGTACAAACACAAATTTGTTCGTACAGCCTTCATGTTTTGGAACACAATTAAAAAAAAAAAAAGTAACAGTGGAAAAGGAAACCAAACTTTACCCTTGCATACTAGTAATTTTTCTTCTTACCAAGTTTGAGTCATGCCCCAGTGAAAAAAGATATGGCTTTTCCTGAAGAACTGCCTGCTGCCACTCAAGATCTGATACCAGTCCAATGTACCAATCATTTTCATATTCTTCCAGGTAGTTAACCAGCTCTTTGAAGTTCTCCACTGGACCCAGGCTTGCTTTGTCAACCATAAGTTTAAAAGTGTATCTGAAAGGCACAGCAAGTCATACAGTAAGCAGTGCAGCACAAGGCAGGAGGAAGAAAGCCTCCTCAGGCTACAGAAGGTGGAGAGGCACCACCACATGCTACCAAGCACTAACAACTTTCTAAGTTCTTGCTTGTCAGCCGAGTCACTGGCAGTTAGTACGGGTATGCTTTTAGCTCACCCAGATGTAAAAACACATTAGCTTAAACATCTTTCATTCACCTCAAATACTGTTCTTGCTGCCTGATAATGTAAAGTGTCAAACCTCTAACTCCACCACAATTCTCTTAGATTATGGGGACAATGAAAATGGGTTGGTTTTTTCCCACTTAACACAGCAGATTTCCAGTGCTAGAGGCAGCTGCTGGGGGGAAGGGAAGAAGAAAGGAATATCCTTATCACAGTGTTCACTGCCTGTGGTTACGGGCAATATTTATGTAGGAAGAAGCTACAGATATATTTAAATGATACAGTTTTAATATGAACTACTCCTAGGGAAGTGATACTTACTTCAAATTACAAGACTCTTTATATATTTTTTTATAATCGGAGGGAGTGTTTTTCTTTTACCTGAATGCTTTTAATGCAAGTTGGAAAAGCTCTGGTTTGCCTGTTAGCCAGTCCAAACCAACAGACCACGGGATACCACCAGTATAGGCTCTGAACACATGGCTCGGGGCAGGCACGGTGTTATCCAGGCCAAACAGACCAAAACAACATGACAATACTCCATGGATATATAAGTCTTTCAAAGCTTTATCTTTCATAAGGTCTTCAAGTAAATTAGAAGGCTTTTCTTTCAGGTGAAAAAAGTCCAGCTGACTCAAAATGAAGTGGTACCATTCTTCTGGAAACCTCCGCCTCATTTCATTGACTTTGGAAGAAGGCACTGGGGCTGTTCTCCATTCTTCAGGGATGCTCAAGAGCTCCGAGTAAGAGCAACTAAATTCAACCTGAGGTAAAACTTCTTGCTGTTTCCCTTTGTCTACAGCAGGAAGCCCAAGCACAACAGCCCTGTATAATTTATCTTCCGGTGACATTTCTGGTGGGACATCTTGGCTCTGTGTTTCTACAGATCCCGGAATAGACAGATGTACTTTTGGTGTAATTCCCAACTGCCCAAGTTCTTTTCTGTCTTTCATTCTGCCACTGGGTTCAAGATGAAAAATGACACTATCATCACTCCAGTCCTCAATTGTATCAACACTAAAGCTGTCTTCTTCCCTCAGAGGCCTGGATCTTTCTACTGAACCGCTATGCTGGTTATCTGGAAACGATCCTTTCTTGCTCTTGTTGGCATCGCCTGAGCTTTCCCATGTTTTTGATTTTTTATAACAATACTGGACTAGCATCCATACAAGCACTTTAATGAAATCATCTTTCAGATGCTTTAAATTCTCATGAGAGTCAATTATTCCAGATAACACATTTCTGGCATCAGAATACAGCCGCACAGGTAGAACAGTACAAGGAGTCAAAATGTGTCCAAAATGGTGATTAGGAGAGAGAATCTTGGTGTGCTCCTGATGTTCGAAGGCCATTTCAAAAATTTCATCAACTCTGTGAGCTTCAGCGGCATGACAGGACGTTTCCTGCAATTCTAGCCCCTAAGGCATAAACGAAAACAATTTGGTTTTAGCCTTCACCAGTACACAACCCTAAATGCTAGCAAGCTGTTTTCTTGCAACAAATTTTTTCTGAACAAATAAAGATACATTCCATTGTCAGTATTTCCACAACTGAAACCACAAATCTAATCAGAGATAACAGTAATAGCAAAGCACTCGCTACAGTATTAGACACAGATCAATGTATTAAATAAATCTTTGCCTCATACAGATTTTATTAGCCAGCTTATTCAAGATGATGTGTCACAAGCTGTATGATAAAAAATATCACATCTGCTCAGCATGTCAGTTGCAGGACTAGTTAACACAGCAATAACTCATCTTAAAAAATTGACTGTATTATCAGGTAAATTAGTTACATTGCTGAAATGCTATACAGCAAAATGTTTGCATGATTTCAAAACATTAACATGCCAGTCCCCAGCATGCAGTTACCTTAATGTTCACACCACAGTAAGTGAAGCCTTTTTCTAACACCAACATCCACATCAGTCTATCCTGAAAGCGGCACAAATAATGTGATCCAGGTAGAAAGAGACCTAGTCAAGAAAAAAACAGAACAACCCAAAACCTATGTATTACTGGGGCATTATATTAACAAAAACCTTTTCTACATGTCAACTGAGGAATTGAACTGCAAACAAAATATTTCTGCTTCAACATCAAAACCAGTTAAAACTGGCTAGCTAGTACACTCATTTAAGAAACTACCTGCAAAGCTAGATCCTGCAATTGTAGTCCCCTCTGAAAAAGCTGTGGAAAACTGGGAAACCCTCATACAGCTTCAGGACTACAATATTCATACTGGACGAGGGTTAAGCAACCCCACCCTCAATTCCCTTTGTAGAGACAACTTTCACGATTAAAGATAATTTTTGCTGAATTTCCAACTGCACAGTTCCCACTGACGTCACCTGGAGATCTAAAATTCCTATGACTGCTGAATGCATTAAGGAATCATCATCTAGCACATAGGTATATTAATGGTCCTATTTCCCGTGGAGTATGAAGTTTATTTCTCCCACAAAAAATAAAACCATAACTCAACAGGACTTGTCTGTATTTCAGAAAGATTAGAAAATAACCCTTAGGATGCAAAATCCCAAGTGCAAATTATTCTGCTCAAGTGCCAGTTTACCAATGGCATAATATCACACCCATTTTACAGTTCATAAATAGAGGCAGAGCAAGAGCACCTGCTCATGTTGAAAGATTTGTGAATTGGTATCATACACATTGAACGCTAAGTAGATAAAGTGGAAATCATCTGTAGTCTTTCTGAAATACCTTTGTGTGCCTGTGTCTGGAGTGTGAGGGAAAGTATATCCAATCCCACTGTATTAAGGTTGACATCACCAAAAAGAGCCACACAAAATGAAATGGCATTTGAAAACCAAGTCCTGAACAACTTCAGATCATACCAAATGATTTGTACTCAAAAATCCCACGATCTGGCTCTCATCATAAAAATTAAAAATAAAAAAAATGCTTATGTCAAAAAAAAAGGTACTTTCTGTATCTTCTACCTATTTCAATAAAAAGTGCAATGCCAAACTTCCTAGCAGCTGGTGGTTATACTGTATTTCTTTTAAGTTATAGCCTGCTGTCAATTTCTCCAATACAATGATGCTGCTCTTAAGGCTGACATTTGCTGCGAGTTTATGACCTGCTTCTGCTGTCGCTCACATCCAAGTGACCACTCACACACAGTTTTATAATGTTGTAAAATGAAATCAGTGAAATCAACCATTAAGCTGTGGTTAAAATTTAAGTAACCTTTTCTATCCCACTGAGCTAATGAAGTGCATTTTCTTGCTAACATTTTACAAAGATTTTAATTCTTTCCTTGCCAGCTGTTAAAGCTACTAAAACTCCTTTACACAGAAAAAAGTATGGTTTTAAATTAGAGACACACAAAACGGTACCTCTTCATTTTGAGCTCATCTGAGAAGCCCACATTTTTTCTTGCTTGGAGACATTCATTCACAGGCTTTCCCATTAAAGAGAGGATTTTTTCCTCCTCAAGACTAGTGTTTTAAATTATTTAATCTGAGGCATACATGCCACCAGAGTCATGATGGCTATATAGATATTAAATACATGTATAGATAAAAAATAGATAACAAATACAGAACAGACAGAGATAAATATATCTATTATATATAAAACACATAGGCTGATGCAGTAGACAAACGGAAGTGTCTCTCTTCTTTAGAGGAAAAAAGCTTCCTAGCTTTATTTTTTTAATACCTCTCTCTACACCAGTACTAAAAGTGCAGTAAATGTTTCCTAGTAAAGCACTTGCATACAGTCTTCAGAAATGCAATTAAAGTTTATGTTCATTGTCTTCAAATATTAGTCTACTTTTTCTAGTCCTAAGCCATTTTCTAAAAGGCTTATGTAAATACTTGCCTCTTCTCTAAGGGCAATGATCTTTTGATTATTTAGGTTATACAAAGACTGTTTCTCAAGAAAACGAGCTTGCGATTTTAACAGTTATCCTGCCTACACCTGACAAAGAGAGTCGGCATTTCTTCACCTGTTTATACAATTCTGTGGAACACCCATCATGATGTCTTTCACAGGCTTTAAGATAACAAGCACTGTTACAGTCCTACCCTGTGTGCGCAAGATGTGACATTAAATCTTATCAGCTGGTTCTGTTCTTAACAAATTACTGCTAGTTAGGCTACATCACGTATTTTATGTACATCCAGTCCATATTTACTGTACCTAATTAACACAGCCAAATTAGCAAAGTTACCTTCTGTATCCCGAGTGATGCAGAGAAAGACACATAGATACACAAAGAACAGTCTGACACACCTCTTTCTCCCTGCTGTCAAGAGAAGTCAGTTTATTGCCTCTGATGACATGGAATGAGTGCATACCATCCTTTTTGTTCAGTATAAAAACGTTAGGAGTGATACTGTTTCACCACCACTTAATTTCTCCCTATTTTCAAGATAACAAACCAGACCGTTTTTTTTACAAGAATGTAACGACTAGAGATGTATGAGGATAGAAATAATCACTTCCCTCAACTGAACAATCTCCAAATACCAGTTTTAAACTCTGCTGTGAAACATGCTTTAAATCAGATGCTACGATTCTCCTGTTCTCCAGCAACATCGTTTTTCCCAAAATATTTAGCTACATTCCCTTGCAGTGTGGCTAGCGTACCTACCTAGGCTACCGGCTGCGAGTGCAGACTGCAGAGCAACAGCCAGACTCGGAACCATCTGCTGGTAGTACACTGTATCGGAGCAAACACCCGCTGCAGCGCCCACAGGGCCCGGCCAGCTTCGGATAGGCCTAGGAAACCCAATCAAAAATACTGGTAGCGTGAAGAGGGGCAGCAAGGGAGAAGAAAGCAGCGCAGAGATGGCAATGAAGGTCAGCAGGATTGGGAAGAAAACAATGTTGAGTGTGATTAAGGTGGCGGTAGATTTACGACGCTGCTTTTTCTCTGTCCACGATGTCAAAAGAATAGCTACGGCAAACTGCAACTTGGAGACAAACTGAAGCAGTCGATCCCGTAGGATACCAACCTGCAAGATACATACAACACGCACGTTTATTTGTAGCCTGCATCATATAATATTCAGCACTGCCAAAGCTGCCTTATCTACAATAATTTTAAGAAAATGAATCGTGATTATCACTGGCTGGTATTAACGTGTGTATCTTAGTACAGTTTTTTAGCTTCTATTTGCTAGGTCCTAGACTCTAATTCTCTAATGGGGGAGGGCAAGGAAACAAAGACTTTCAGTGACAAGTATCTGCTTAAATTTACATTATGAAAATTACCAGTAAAAGTCTGATTCCTGTATCAAGGCTCCTGTTCCACCAGAGGTCTGGATTAAACACCAACATTTGTGCTATGGACACAACCACTATGTCCAGTAGGGCATTTTCTGTATTCTGCCAGACCTAAAATAGAGATATGTTACACATACGTTTAAAAATTTATTTCTCTCTCTCTGTTTTCATGACCTGGAATATTTCTTCCAAGTCACCTTAATACTTAAATCATGTAGAAGAGGATTTCTTAGGCTAACGTATTTAAAATTCAAATTACCATCCTAAATATTCTTGTGAATCCAATGCAAACAGACACAGAATGAAGATTCTGTAGCGAATGGTCTAGTGACAGGAATGCTATCATAGCAAACGGAGACACTGTAATTGAAATAAAAGAATCATTGATTTCCTTTCAAGAACATAATTAAAGTCTACAGAAGTAAGCAGTCTTATTGCAGAATGGAAATCTTAGCATAACAAGAGAACTCTTCCCTGCATTATTACAAACTCCTCTTTGTATTACACCTCCAGGATATCAAACAACAGATTTGGACTGATGGCCCAAGACAGCACATATGTCGATGCTTAGTTATTACTTGCTATTGCTTTTTTTGTCGTTGGTTTGTCTGTTTCCCCAAGGAAATGGGAACACTCAAATAAGTAAAAATAAACATGGGAACAGCATTCATCAATCCGCTTCCCTGAACTGATGCTTCTTTATGAAGTAATTTAGATCAAATTTAGTTCCCCCAAAGTAGATACATTGTCCCTAACCTACCAGAAAGGAGACCATTCCCTTTACTAGCAAGTTGCAAGAACCAAATACTTAATCACCCTGAACACTCTCTCAACTCACTTCCCCCCCCACACCCCGAGTACCTTTTAAAAAAATCTACAAGAGCCATTTTTTCAAAAGTGAGTACTGATGTTACAACTAAAATTCTTTAAAATGCCTTGCTTTCGGAGTTGGACTTTTAAAAAACTCATTTTTTTAGGTTTACTCCTAAAAAAAATAAAATCACTCATCACTTTCAAGTATTCTGAACCAGTATTTTTGACCTCAATGCACAATTTAGTAAAACATCAACAAGTATTTCCGGCTACTTCGTTTTTCTCAGCTCATTCACAGAAGCTTGTACATACAGTAATTCTAGCATTGTTTCAATCTTCCTACAAGCATCATCTAACAAACAACAGACAGTGCATATTCCTACCTAGTGTCAGTAAAATCCTCCTGACAACACCAACTTTCATTAGCCTTCTTTGCTTCTCCATGAACACAGTCACAGTCCTGACATCCTTGGGATAAAAGGGGTTTCGGAAGACTCCAAACAAGTACACTCTCTGAATCTCTCTAAGAATCCACATAGTTATAAGTAATACGATCAGAACGTAACTTGCTATAGCCTGAGGACTGGCTTTGGAAAATGATGAAAAGCCTGCAAATTGATGCAGCAGGCTAGCTTCTATGAGAGCAAATGCCAACACAGTCAAATAAAAAACAAATTCCCTCCACCCAAATTGTATTCTGAGACCTCTCTGCATAGTTTTAGATTTGCTGGAGGCTAAATGGCCGATCATGGTGTGTTTGAAGGCAAAACCAATCTCACTTAGGTTAAGACTCAGTATGAACCCAAATCCAGTCATGAAGAGGATCACACCAAGAGTGCTGGGAATGAAATACGATGCTATTGCTGTTCCAGCAGAAATGAGAAACATTACTAATAACCTGTGAAGGAGAAAATAAAGAAGATTTGCTTGAAAAGAAAAAGGTTATCAACAATACTAATGTATTTTACAATTATATAAACAACATTTACTTTGGGTTACTTGACATAGGTGAACCTCCTAGTCCAAACTCCAACAGTTGTTCCATTCCCCACAGAAAAAGTGCGTCAAGCGGGGGCAGAATTCCCATTGCCCACAAGAATGGCAGAAAAATAAATATGATGTGCAAAATCTGGTTTGTCTGTTCTAGAATGGGTGCGTTGACAGCAAACCTGGATAAAAGAAGAAATGTATTTGACTTCTGTGAAGGAAATGACACCTGATGTGCAGGAAGACTTTCTGTTTAATGACTACAGCTAATCCAGAAGAGTAAACATTACATATTAAATCTACAAAACCTCAACCAGTATCTTTAAAAAACAAGAAGAGGGACATACATTTATGCTTGGGGCAGTAATACACTAATTAGAACATCAGAACACAGGCTTATTTTTCACTGAAAAGATCTGAAGCCTTTAGATTACGCAGATCAGTCAAGTGATGTAAGTATCCTAATCATTTTGATACTGTTGTGATAATATACTGAAGAAATACTTGTGCAAAAAGAATGGTCCACAGGCTCGAAGACCTCAACTGTTTAACAAAAAAATGCAAAGTATTTTTTCAGAATTACAAAATTCAGTTTTTGTGCAAATTCAATACCCAAGACATAAGCCTTAATACTGAAAGAACTGGCACGTTGGCTGTACACCAAGAGAAAAAATTTCTTTAGGAATACAAAATGTTATTGTCTACATAAAAGCATTAAAATCTTCCTGTAAAAATACAAAAATTAGTGTTAGAAATCTGCGTAAATTTGAAGTCACATGTAGTTCACCAGCTAGCTAATTAAAGGCGGACTGCTAAGGTATTTGGTTTCTTTCTACTTTTTAATAAATAAATAAACCTCAAAGGATTTTTTTCCCCCAGCAATTTAAAGAATGTCTGAATTTTCTCCTCAGGAAATTAGATAGAAGAATTTGGGGTCCAAAACCACATGTGTAATTCTCATATCATAAATGAAGAGGCAACTAGCGTAAATCATTAACAAAGACATCTCCAAGTGCAAAACTAGTAAAATTAAAACATACCTTTTTTTCAAATGCATTTGAAGTACCCCAACTATAAAATATGTACATGTGACAAAGTGATACAAATACCACCTGACAGGGAGAAAGAATGCAGAGTAAACCTAAAAGCATCTTGCTTTAAGAGATGCTAAATACTTCAGCTAAGACACTCATCTGAAACGTGGAAATATAAAAGTCTCCTATTTGTAGGCTGACATAGTTCTTTTGTATTACAACAACGTTTAAAAATCCAAGTTCAAAATTCATATAACAAAGATAGTGCAATGTTCACATCTGCTTATCCATTAAAACCAAATTCATAGTCCTTTTTTGCCCACAGTTTAAAACACTCTGCCACCACTTTGCAGAGATTTAATTGGAAAATACTCCAGGACAAATTCTAAATAGAAACCCAGCACTCCTGAAGTACGTAGTGTTTAGATCTGATTCCAGGTCAGGAACATGTTTTCAAAACACATCCTTTAGAAAGATGCTGATGCAAATGTTCTTGTATAAAAATACTGAAATTGACACAGTAGAAGATAATTTTAGCTATCCCTTACTTCGAAACTGCTCCAACTGCTCTTCCTAATTTATGCTGAATGCTGTAAAAATTTAAGAACAACCTTTTATGCAGTGTAGAGCCTCAATTTTTACCATATACTATTCTAGGTTCTTTCTTTTACACTCGTACAGCTGATTAAAAACCCAAAATAAATTTTCCTCAGAAGAGTAATTTCATCTGTTTCATCAAAAATATATAGAATAACCATTACTTGAATTAGCTAAGTGCCGTATTAGGTTTACCTGTGTGCAAGATCCACTGCAATAAAGACAAAAATGTAGAAAGGTCTCATCAGAGCAGTGATTTCATAAGTATCCAGTGCTTGGAAAGTAGCTGTTTCTGTAGCTGTATTTATGATTAACGAATACGCTCCTATACATATAGTCACCCATCCAAATACAAAGATCATAACTGTTCCTCCAATGTTGCTATACAGCAAGGTTATTCTGTTTGGCAGCAAATACCAAGTTCCCAGCCCACACAATACCCCTGCCAGAAGGGAATGAAATACAGTGTTGATTATATACTTCTTGCCAGGAATAATAAATTTTACTGTCTCTGAACCTAGACAGCTGGAAAATTCAAACTCATCTTCATCTGTTAGGGTATTCTGAATTTGCATTCTTTCTACTGTTACTGTTTTCTGCTTTGCATATAGATTTGCCATCTGAAGAGCAAGTGCAGTAACGAACATCAGTCCTCCTGAAAGTGCCGCGGTACAGTAGTCTTTCATAATACCTAATTGGAACAAAAGTGTACCTACTCCTCCCAAAACCCATGGCACCAAGAAAAGAATAATCTGATTCACGTATATGTACAGAGGGGCACAATAGCCTAATTTAAACCGGGGACCTCCCAGCACAGTCTGTGGAAAGCGCTTCAAGAAGAACTCCTGCTTGTAATCATTTAGTAGAGGTACATCTGGACCCATTCTTATTACTCAGGAATGCTGGATGACTATCATCTTTCCTGTAAGAGAACAGAAAGAAAAAGAAGGAAACATTACTGAATCTGGAACTCAGAACTTAACGAGGGAATTCTTCTGTCCTATTTTTGTTTAACAAGTTATAGTGGAATTCTGACAGTGTTAGCAGACATCATCCTAAAGCACCCACAGAATCTGCCAGAATACAACTACTAAGCAAACACCTAAAATGGAAAAAGACTATTTTAAAATGTGAACATATTCTTTAATCTGAAGCCTTACGCAGCAAATGAAACATACAATCTGTTCTTGGGAGATAATAAAACCAACACATGTCCACAGCAGAACACCTTCTGAGAACTTTATTTTTTCTCCATCCACTCTGATTTCTGTCACATCTTGCCACAGACCTCTAAATCCAGTTAATCCTGTTAAGGATCTCCATACACAAGCTGAAGAGTCAGTGATTTCAGTGAATAGCCACATAAGTGCAAGCATACTGACTAGTCACACTGAGGTCCCTGTAAAAATCAAAGCCTTTGAAATACACTAACAGCAAAAAAAAAAAAAAAAAATACTAGTAGAAGCATTAAAAATTGTTTTCCACACCAGCATTTTTACTGTCCTCCCTACACATAGTTACAGAACAGGATCTCACTGTATTAAGTGCTACACAAGACATAAAACAGTTCACTTTCTGCTTCCTAAAACATATAAAATAAAATAAAAAACAGTACTTGAGTTGTAGCAGAATCAGCATATATTCTTCTATATGTCAACGAAGAAAGCTGAAAAAAAGGAAAAGAGATACCTGTAAACATTTGCAATTAATCAAATAGAAATCAGATACGAATACTCATTTAGAGATGATCAGGCAATGTAGAAATAATGAATGTAAGATGGTAACTATGATATTCAAATTTAATTTTATGCTACTAGTCACAAAGGCAAGAATCCATGAATGACCGGTAGAAACTCTCAAGCTAAGAAACAGGACGAAAAATCAGCACAAAACCACAATGCTAAAGCACTTGATCAATGATGATTCTAAAAAAAAAAAAAGATGATAGTTTGCATTAGTAGATGTGCAAGCACAGAAATTCTGACTTTCTTCTACTGGACCCATATAAGTTGATGAATTAGCCATCATTGCAGATATTTTAAAAATTAAACACTCTGCTCCCGTGGAGTTTCCAAGCTACCGTGATTCCTTCTTTCTACAATACCAAATGCTTTTAGGCACTTCTGAGAACAATTTACTCCTTACTTTTAAACAGGTATTAATCATCTGCCTGTAGGTACATGTATGTACCAAGTCAACATGGGATAAATTAGAAACAGTGCAAATGAGAGAGATAAAAACCCAGTCATATGCATTATCACGACTGGAAATTTGCATTCAGGGTCCACTAAGTTCACAATGAAAAGAAGGACCCCACGAGCTCTCTAGACACATGCCATGTAGGCTGTGGAATTTATTATTTTTTTTAGAGTTTTTTTTATTTCAATTTGGAATTTGTACACATAGAATATTGAAAACATAAGAGGTTTTTTGGTCATATTATTTAAAGCCATTGAAAGTTTCTTAAGCAAAGGATAAGGCAGCAGTCAGTCTTAATGAAAAAGACACATGTTGACAATGGAGAGGGGAATTCATTGCAGTCAGCTCAGGAATTTGAAAATGTAACAAGGACACACCCAACCAAAAACAAATTTCAAATATAATTAAAACAAAAATAAATCAAAATTCAGCCAATCTTGTCTGGAAAAAGAAACACTGTTTAGAGGTTGCTGTGGAAGTTACATGCAGTAGATTTATAAGCATGCAAGTGACAGAACCTGAGTTTTAAAAGAAACACAGAACCAACACATGCATGGTCTTGCTTGAAAAACGGTTTTTGGGCATCTGTGTTTTTCTGCACTAAGAAGGGCTATTTTTGTTTCAAGTTCTAGTCTGCATTTGTGTTTGTCAGTTTATATTGCTAACAAAATGTTAACAAAACACTCCTCTTACAGTTTCTGTGTAAACAACAGACATCTCTGTGTGAGACAAAAATCTACATACATAAAACAATACAGTTCTACTTGGCTATACTCCAAAATGAGCCATAAAAAGATCTGAATTTATTTATAAATTAAAATCCCAAGACTGAAGCTCATGAACTATGGAAACAATACTCTCGACTTATCCTCCTGGCTTCCAAACAGTCAGGTAGCACATCAGGACTTCAAAGAGGCACTTGTGTGTGTGTGTCTCCTTATTTCTGTGCAGAGCCCTAGCAACAAGACTACACACATCAGTGTTTACAGGATCTGGCTTCAATATACATTCCTAACATACAGGCCTGGCCTGACTCCGACAACTTGCCTGGTTACCCAAACAATTTGCACCACAACAGTCTGTCACCACCAGCAGGGACCCCTGCAACTTAGGTAGTACCTTAACAAGGATAGTAAAAGGCCTTTAACACCATAAAGCAACTTGACAAGTTCCTCCCCTACAATATCCTCTGTCCTTATTACAAAAGGAAACAAAGCAAATCTTGCTCAAATTCAGGAATCCACAAAAAGGCATGACTTTCTGTCTAACGAACACCATCCTTCGTGCCCACTGATGGCGGATCTGCTCGTGGTTCAGCTTTACTTCAAGCAGATTACAGAACACGTGTACAGCTCCCAGCCATCTAAGTCCTGAAGCACCTCAGCCTTAAAAATACCTACCTCGCTGGTCTGCCAGGCGAATTTTCATGCGAGACCATGTAGTCAGGGTTATAAACCACCTGCCGGCACAGGCCAGCGGAACGCCACGGCGGAGGCGCGGGGGAGGCCGTGGGCAGCCCAAGGCCGGGTGCCCCCCACCACGGCTGCAGCCCGGGCTGTGCGGCCACCAGGCTGGGGTCTCTCCTGAACAGCGCCCACGCTGTCCCCAGCGAGACCGGGGATGCAGCGGTTTAGGCCCCAACACGCTCCATCCAGTTCAGGGAAGCGCATCCCGGGACCACCGTTGGGAACGGCTGCAGACCAGCTCCTTCCCGAGACACCTCTGCGCCTGACCAGAGCGGCTCCTGCCGGAGCCACCGCGCTTCCCAGCCAGCCGCCTCTCCCTCAGGCCTTCTGCACTAACGGAAATTAAAATAATCAACCGAGCGAGCAAAAACAGAGCCTCTGCTGCTTTCAGCTCCGGCGGAGACGAAGGGGAGCCAGGCAGCCACCGGGCCCGGCGGGGCACGGCCGGTGGGCAAACCCAGGAGAGGACAGCGCCGGCCAGGCAGAGCCCGGCGGCTTCCCCGGCCGCCCCCGCACCGCCGCCGCCGCGCCCCGGGGAGGCCCTGGCGCCCCCGCCTGCTCCAGCGCAGGGCCCCGCGGCGCCGGCCGCCCCCGGGGAGCGCCGGGCAGGTGCGCCCCCGCACCCCTGCGCGGTGAAGCGCCTCTGCGAGGCGGGCACCTACCTCTGGCCCGGACCCACTGCAGGTCAGGGGCTTTGCGGGGCGGGGGGAGAAGGGGAACGGGGCTGAGCCTGCGGCGGGAGGAGGCCGGAGGACTGCCGAGCGCTCTCCCCCCCCCCGCCCCAGGGCTGTCCTGGGGGAGTGCGAACGGCGCAGGAGGCCGCCGGGCGCTCCTCCCCGCCAGCGCTGACCTTCGCAGCCAGCTGCTGCCGAGGTCGGCGGGGAGAGGGAAAGCGGAGACGGCAAGCGGAGACGGCGGCTAACGGCGGCGGTGAGGCCCGGTGTCGCCGCCGTGGCCCCCTCCCTTCCCCGCCCCCTCTTCCCTCCCCTCGACCACTGCCGCCATTTTGCCCGCCTGAGGCAGCCGGTGGCGGCTGGGCGCCGCGGGAGTCTGCGCTACCTGCGGGAAATGGCCTCGGCAGCGGGGTGGTGCCGGGTTTCGCGGGTTGTCTTCTCGGTGGGGTCGGCACAAGAGCTGCGAGCGGCGGCGAAGGCGAGGGGCCGCCCGCGTTCCCGCTGCCGGCTGGTGCCCCGCGCCCGGCCGCTCAGCCGCCGCCCTGGCCGCCCGCGCTTCCCTCAGCCGCGCGGCTGCTGGCGGCCCCGCTTTCCAGCGCAGCCATCGTCCTCCTCCGGTAAGACCGGGCGTGAGGCACCTCTCTAGCCGGGGCCTGCCAGCAGCGTCCCGGAGTGCAGAAAAAGAAAAGAACCCCCCTGAGCGGGCAGAGGAGCCGCGGCACGCTGCGCGGGCAGGCCGTGCCCCCGGCGGCGCGGGGCCTCCTCGGCTGCGGAGTTTGGCACCCGGACAGCTTCGGTCTCCTCGAGCTTCTTTTCGTCCCTCAGAGCTGGCATGGAAATGGCAGAGGCTGTTTTTTCATCACTTCTTTAGTAGTCATCATAATTACCCACATTAACAAAAGTGCACGACTGACCAGATTGGTCTGTTTCATTACACAACATTCTAGTATTACATTAAAACATTTACCACAAATACACAATCCTCAACATTCTGACATGATAGTAAAAGTTTCCATAATCTTGACTGGTCAGTATATGTATAACTAATTCAAGAGAACACTGGTTCTAGCCTCAGGTAGAAGAAAATGCATTCTCAGTTTTCTTCTAGGTTAAATAAACGTAAGCACTCGTTGGCAAACTGAAATATAAATCCAAATACTGCAATACTACGTACCACTTCAAATCGCACCCATTAAACATTGAGATTATTTAATAGAGTGAGCATGCTTAATATAATTTGTATCTAATAATACTAAAATGTGTAATTCACTATTCATTAGAACACCAGGGCATGCATGTCTACCTTAATATCCATGTTACAACAATCACCATATACATTCTTAGTTATATCCAATTTAATCTGAATCCCTAATGTAACACACAGACATACGCTTAGAATTTTAGATAAACTAAAGGATTCACAGTAATCAATTCTTATCAGAAGCATTGTAACCTTTCTGTGGGTTTGTTAATCTTTATTCTTCAGAGGTAATAAAAAGGCAGATTGGGGTATTCAGTGTAAAACCTTGGAAACACTAGAAAAATGCTCATTTACCTTGCTGAATTTCTTTTAAATGAAGTGCAGTGGTACAACTAGAGTCCAGCCTCCTGGAAGACAAATGCAAGTATCTAAAAAATCAATCCGTTTTTTTTTCAGGATCCTTGATTTAAGATTTATTCACCCTGTTCTTCAATCTGTTGTATCTGTTGCAATCCTATTAAAATCAATATTTGTATGTCTCGTATATATTCCAAGGTAAATATAATCTCTGTACAATTCACTAAAGGTTGGTAGCAGGTATTTGCTTTTTGTTGACAAGTTTCATCCTGTCTCAGTTTATCAATTCAGTTATGATTTCATGAAGATGATGATTATTTTGTGGAATATGTAAACCCTAAATAACAATTTTAAGGGGGGGAAGCAGAAAACGTTAGATTTATTTCTTTGCAAGCTGCACCACTTGTGTTTCAAAACGCAGAAGGCTTCTTGCCTGTCCTCATTTCCTATGGTTTCACTCTTGCTCAAAAGAATAAATCAAAATTTTAGTCAGTGCAAACTCCAAGCTGTTTACTGGAGAAGGGGGCATGCTAACTTACTCCTCTTAAGAGTTCTAAGAATTTTCTTGGTCATATAAAATAAAATAAAGCCTGCTAACAGAGGGAACTGTTGTTGGTAAACTCTGCCCACCTCCAGCTCTCTTTTGCAGATTATCACACAATGTGTAACTGCAAGCATGTGAACTATCCCACTGACATTAACAGGACTCCTCATCTGCTCAAAATGATAATACACGTAAACTTTTTGCAGACTTGGGACGTGGGTTTTGGCTTGCTTCTTTTTAGTTTGTGGAAGGGCTATTAGTCCTGACTCCCCAAATAAAAATTTCCATATTTCCATATTTTTAATGTTTACTTTGTTTAGAATGATGCATGCACAAGCAAATACTTTTCTTACCTTTCTCTTCTTTAAAGATAAACTGAAAAAGTGATTTCTGCTTTGGAATGCATCTTTGTATACAGCTATAATACTAGGTAGGGGAAACACGCTTTCTTGCATTTACTAATTATTAAGGAAGACAGAGCTTGTAGGAATTTATTCTTTTAAAGAGAATTAGTGCTAGGTAAAAAGAATGGTTACTTTCAAATCAGATAATGGAAGTTAGTTATTCTCTTTTCCTGATGCCCAAAGTTAATTATTGTTATATGGAGATCTGTGGGCTGGCATTCCCAAACAGAAGATGTGAGAGTCAAATCTGACTCCTTGTTGTACTCAGTCTTTTTGTTCTGCATCCCATAGGGGACCCATCTTGTGTTTATCTGCGTAGCTTTATGGAAAGCTGCGTATGCCAGATGTATGTTATCCATGACTACTTTTTTGTCCTTGCATTTAATGCTGAAAATGTCTTCATTATGGCAGCAAACTAGTTAAATACTTCATATTTTGGTAAGACTCATTTGCCTCGGAAGTCTCTTTCAATTGCTGTGTTTTGAGAATCTACCACTGATTGGAGGAGAAAGGGACAGAGAAAAAATTACAAATTCCCGATTTGTGTACTACTAGAAACATAAGTGACAACCCAGGATTGACTATGGGATATTCTGCATCTTTACGTTGACAGTGTGCAACAGTCCTGTGGCCATGCAGACTTCACAGTTGTCATTTATACCATAGTTTGTGGCCACACAGATACTGTGGTTATAAATGGAGACAGATCGTGTGCAAGACACTCCACTCCAGTGACACGCAGCCTTTTAGTGGTAGAGCTTAAGGACAATTTGTAGCTGCCATAGCAGTATTAGTTTGTATCATCTGCATGCAAGGCAGCATATCCTATGTCCTTGAGCACTTCACCCAGTTAAGAATGGTTCTATTCACACGTGCTCATTGTTGAAGACTAGGTTCAGATCGCTGCCACCCAGCATCCACATTTGCAATGACTTAAAAACATATTCTTGACTCCAAAAATTAATTCAGAGATCTAAGTGAGACATCTGGGCTGTGTGCAAGATTGGGAACAGAGCGAAGTAGGTGTCTCTGGAGGACAGTTCAATGCTCAGTGAGTGGAGAGCTGCCAACATTAGTCACTAGGGAACATCACTCCAGGAGCAGGTCAGAGCTGCTGTCTCAGTGCATCAGTGCATCTGATTTGTGGCTGTGCATAAAGTGTCTCGATCCACTTGGAGTAGTGATGCCCCGGCAGGGCTGGTACCGGCTTAAGAAGGACTAAAAACCAGGGATACAGTGCCAGGAGCTGACTTTTGTGAAGTAGGCCAGTGGCTGCCCACCCCAAGAGGAGGGAGGCCAAGGACCTTCTTAGCCTGACAGAGTCCAGTTTACTGTGCCACTCTGTAAAAGAAGTCCTCACCATGAAGCTACAGCAAGGCTATGGAAGAGCCATTATCTGCTATTGTAAGTAAAATCAGACTAGAGAGGGAGCCTGATCCCATCATCCAAGGACAAGCATCTCTCTTGTGTGCCTGACCTAAAGTATTAATTAGTCCTTACCTGTTCCTTCTAATTATGTCTTCCAAAAAGCAGACCAGCAAGGAGGGAAGATCTCAGTGTGAAGATTCTCACGTGAAATTCCCACAATAATGAGGAGTTCAGCTATGGTGTCTTGGTATACACCAGAATCATTGCTTGCTCCTTGCAGCATTACAGACTATTAGGTCTGCTGCTGAATGTCCCACGCAGATAAGAGTCACGGCCAGCCATCCAAACGCTCCCCAGGAGCAGAGCTGGCCCTCCAGAGCTCTTTGGGCAGCAGGACTGAATCGTATGCTTAGACAATAGAGGATCGCGTTGGGTGGACTGGTTGCTCTTGAGAAGAGCTTGTGAGCATGCCTCCGCTTAAGCCTGTCCAGGTCTGTCCTAAATAGTAAAACAATATATACAGAGACACAGATGGTAAAGTACTGTTCCGTGTTGGTGCTCAGCACACCACAATACTGTTAATTAAGCTTTGTTAGTTTGATGTCCAGTTTTTCTGACGTGGTTTTTGATCTAATCTTGCAGAATTCTAAAACTCTTGTCTTTTTTCTTTTTATGTGCAAGTACATTTTAAAAAGATTTTCATAATTTCTTTGTGTCCGGCTTCTCTAATAAGGTTGGACAGATTCTCACAGTTTCTGTTGCTAATATGATTCCTGGCAAATAGAGCAGAAGGTTCAGGAGAACAAAAGAAATGATCTAATTTTAGTAATGGTGCAGACTGAGTCTGTCATTTTTCTCTCTCTTTTATCCTCCTACCCTTTCTGAATGTCAGAACCTCTCCCAGCACTGCCTCTTTTCAGTTTGTATTGAATTCTTGTTCTTCATCAAGGACTGGGCATGATGAGTTTTTAGATACTCCTCTGAACAGAAGCTGGAGTATTTGAGAGGCTTATCAGTGAAATTCTGACTTGTCACAGGTAATCTGCTAAGAATGAATCACTTCCAGCAAAGCTGTTTTTGCAAATTAGAAAACCTTATATCTGAAATTTCACTTAATATGTATGTCATATTTCTAGTATCCATTTTGAATCTTAAATTGAAGTTTGAGTCTAATACAGTGTAAAGACAATAAAGGAATTTAGTTTCTGAAAGACAAAGAGGGTTGCATTTAGTGTAGTAGGTCTGATCAGCTTGCAGAGTGGTCAGACCTCTATCCCGTGATGTTCTTTAGCCTGTGCATAATTGAAATATGAGAATTTCTGTATAAGCCTTAACATAAAACATATTCTTTCAAAGGCAATGGAAATACTAGATATTTTAGATTAAATATATACTTCCAAACTTCCCTAGGTTTGGATCTTGGGAGATTTTCTACTGAATAACAATTATGCTTGTCTTAGTCAACCTTTATTCTTATTCTTGTGCTCCTGTTTTGGATATGAGAAATAAACAGGCTGTATTTGCAATTTGGAGGATGGCAATGACAAACATCTGATGTGCAAAAAAGGACAAGAAAGCACAGAGTAAAGAATAACATGGTTGAAAGCGAGAATTGCTTGAGCAGTAAAAAAATGGAGAGGATGTCCTTTCTCAGATGTTAATTCTTTGAGTGTACAACAAAAACACTGGTATGGTTAGAAATAAATTGTAGTTCAACATTTAGAGGCATAATATATTACAAAATGAAAAATAAAGCCAGCCTGATGATTAACTTTGTTTCTGAACGTGGTTACTTAAATAACCATGTCAAACTTGATTAAAAATGTGCAATAATTTTTCAAAACAAGTCATTCCTTATCTCTAGCTCCAGTTTGTTTCATATCATGTCATCGATATAGAAGGAGGCAGACAAGCATTGCAATTAAATCTATAAAACCTACAACTATATCCACATTAAAATAACTTCCAGTTATTGCCGTAACAAACCACACTACTGGCCTAAAATTACATTTTATTACTTTTGTTTTTACATTTATTTTACATTTAATTACTACCCCTATTACTTTGGGATAACACTTGCTGGCAACACTTTAGAATGGCATTTTCATTTGCAAATGCTCCATAAATAATTAGGCAGACCTCCTACCCCGACTTATGTGATGGACTTAAAAACTAGGCTGAAGAATTGAGATTGGAGAAGGATTGCTTCTCAGTTTTCCGTCTTCAGGACTTCTATTTACATTGCTTTTTCTGAAATCATTACGCCTGAAACCCAGGAACTTGAGGTTAACGAAGCCCTCTGCCAAACAGGCAAGGTTTGCAATGCATTCTCCCTTATCTCAACCAAGCAGCTCATCCTTTTACCAGGAAATGGAAGGGAAGGACCATTCTCTCTCCATTCCCGTTTTCCATTCACAAAGAGGTTTGGATGATTCCACCCCGAGGCTCAGGTAACTACAGCACTCGTGCTCAGACAATGCCCCATACCAGGCTGTGAGGCTGGACACGGCGGGTGGAATAGTGGTGGGGAATGGCTGCACAGCGATCTGGCTGTCCCTCACCACACAGGCCTCCATGCCCTTTGTGCCACGCAGAGTGAGTTAACTGCCCTTTTTGTCCTCTCCCTCTCCTGCCACAGTAAGTACACAGACTGCCAGCCCACCCTTCCCAGTAGTACTCAGTCTTGCTTATCCCGTACCTCTTTCTGCTCTGGTGCCTGGCCATTACTCCTACTACACCTACAGTCATGGAATAGCACGATGCTTAAGTGAATGTTCATTAAATGCTTCGCATGCAGGGGCTGGGTGGAAGACTAGAAATGGGCAGGAGGATCTGGGGATTGCTGACAGTTTTCCCGCAGAGTACAAAAAAGGTCAGCTCTCCCAGGCCTCTCTGTTGGGTGCTCCGTAACATCTTCATATTTCTTTCCTTTATCTGGCATGTGTTTGTCACAGCATGACTTTCTGTCTGGGCTAAGTCATTCGTGCCCCTTTCGGTACAGCAGAGCCTGAGGCACAGGCTCAACCACCATTCCAGCCAGCCCCTCCCATCGCTATCACATACAGCTTTTATCAGGGTGCTAATACTGTGGCTAACGATGTCTGTGTTCTTGAGGCACATTAAGAAATCTGGCATATAGCCCGCGGCTAGAGCTCAGATTCTGCAACAATAATGTTTACATTGGCAGGCCTTTGAACAGAAACTCACATTCACTCCAGCTGGCTGGTGTGATTCTAGCAATTAATTCAGCTTTTCCAGCGGCAAGAGTTTGTTGATACAGCTTGTTGCTCTTCCTGTCGCAAAACACATCAATAACGTGGAAAAAAACTGCCTAGGCAAGTCACAGAGTCACAGAAGCGCTGAGGTTGGAAGGGACCGCTGGAGGTTGTCTAGTCCAAGCCCTGCTCAGAGCAGGGCCAACCAAGAGCTGGTTGCTCAGGGCTGTGTCCTGTCAGATTTTTAGTATCTCCAAGGTCAGAGACTGTACAACCTCTCTGGGCAACCTGTTCCAGTGTTTGACCTCCCTCCCAGTAAAAAGTTATGTTTAAATGGAATTTCTTGTATTTCAATGCATGTCCATTGCCTCTTGTCTTCTCACCGAGAAGAGTCTGGCTCTGTCTTCTTACCTCTTCACATCAGGTGTTTATATACATAGATAAGATTATTCTGAGCTTCTCCAGACTAAACAGACCCAGCTCCTTCAATCTCTCCTCATATGACACATTCTCCAGTCCCTTAACCATCACTGTGGCCCTTTGTTGGACTCATTCCAGGATGTCTCTGTCTCTTTTGTACTACAGAGCCCAGGACTGGACCCAGCACTGCAGATGTGACCTCACTGGTGCTGAAGAGAGGAGAAGGATCACTTCCCTTGGCCTGCTGGAGATGCTTTTCCTAATGCAGCCCTGGAGGCTGTTGGCCTTCTTTGCTGCAAGGTCACCTTGCTGGC
Source organism: Falco punctatus (assembly GCF_963210335.1). Classification (NCBI taxonomy): domain Eukaryota; kingdom Metazoa; phylum Chordata; class Aves; order Falconiformes; family Falconidae; genus Falco; species Falco punctatus. The sequence goes on along the minus strand of NC_137587.1, from coordinate 41,203,099 downwards.
TCATGGTCAGATTGTTGTTCACCAGGATGCCCAAGGCCTTTCTTGCAAGTCTGCTTTCCAACTGGCTGACCTCAGCCTGTACTGGTACTTAGGGCTGTTCATCTCTGGGTGCAGGACTTTGCAATTCTCTTGGTTGAACTTGATGAGATTGCTGTTTGTTCTAAGTCTTTATAAAGAACCACATGGGATAGAGCTGGAGGGATGGAGATTCAAGTATCTGAAGTTCCCACAAAATCCACACATTGTTAGTTGTCTAATTTTTTAACTCACGGCCCTCACATTTATAAGACCATGTCTGAGCTCTGGAGGCTGTCAGAAATCTGAAACAAAGACAAAAGCAATGCATACAATGATTAGCTTTTTAAGTCTACACAGAAAAGAAGCGCTGCAGTTATTTAATTCTCTGGGTTGTAATTTGAGTCCTAAAATCATGTATTTATAGCTTTTCTGTTTTAATGACAGCAACTCTGCCCAAAAATACACGTGTGTAAATGTAATCGTCTTGGTTATGAATGAACAACTTATTTTCTGTATATTTATATAACTGAAATTCATGGTTTCCTCTGTATACTATGTTTTTTCTGTAAGGTTGTTCTTTCCAACAACAAGGCCACACCACCTCTGCCCTCAGCTCACCTATAGTGAGGAAGTAGAGTGTCGATGTTGTTTCCCAAGTACACAAAGTACAGCAAAATGCTGGCTGTGAAATGTCACCAACTGGAATCATCACCAGCTTACCAAATGTCCTGAATATGTCCAATTTTTTCTTTACCTTTATGATGTTGCCTGTTATTTTGGGCATAGAAAGGACCTAGAGCCTCATGGAGCAGTCTGATAGAGCTCCAGGTTTCTTCCTTTGCTTTTGCTGTTCCCACTAGATGGTCACTGATTCACAACGTGGATTTACACCGAACTGTGAAGATTTGTTACTTTGGGCCCTACCTTGAATCCAGACTTTCTGGTCTACAATGGATGGCTCAGACAGTGCATTAAGGCATTCAGAGCATAATCTTGGTTTCTGGGGAGCCAATAATGCATATGCCTTTGTGTTGGAGGCAGCCTGTATTTTCAACCCATTTGGAGGTCAGGAGTACCCAGGCCTGTTTTTCATCCCCACCGAGAAATTTAAGCACATTCAAAACCTTCTAGCTACCTTTCTTTACCCCAAACTCACTGAGTAATTTTAAACAGATAAACATAGTTCACTTGTTTTTTTAATTTACTTCTTTGGTTTGAAATGTCTTTGGTTTCCTTCAGGTTTTATGATGCAAATTTATCAATAGCACTAAAACTTAGATTTTTCAAGAAGGCGTGCAGCCAAAATAACAACATTATAAAGTGGATGCCGCAAAGAAAGGAAGTAGAAATATTGCTAAAATTAATTTTTTATATTTATAATTAATCTGCTCACTCCTAACTTCACTGTTGGAACAGGTCAGGGTGTAGGGTCTTTGTGGCATGGTAGTGTGAATCTCTTTGGGTTCCCAGAAATCTGGGCTGCAGGTATTAACCCCTCAGCTCCATTCCTTGCATGGCCAGACATAGCACTGTGCCTTGCCTGGGGCTGCCTTGCTGCCTGCACGCCCTGCAAGTACAGTGCCCCGTACCTCCCTGCTTGGACGCTTCTATTCAGAGGGTGAAGAATGGCCTGGTGTTTAAATTACTGGATTGAGATGCCTCCAGACTAAAAAAGTGGAAAATTGTTTTAAAATGTGGTTTCATCTGACCTCCAGTAAATCTGCTAACTTCAGCTTTCCCCCTGCAAATCAGGTACTGTTAGTTGGAGAGGAATTGTAGAGGAATGAAGGCAGGTTAATTAACATTGATAAAATACAGCTGTGGGCTGGCTTCAAGGGTGGTGGGTTGGCTGATTTGGATAATAGCAGCTGTGGCTTATTATTGCTAAGTAGTTAAATAGCACTGAAGAGAAAGAGCTCTAAGAGGAGTAAAGGAAGCCGGGAGCCCAAGAGAGCCCTGGAGGTGGGAGAGAAGGGGTGGCTGGATGGGGGAAGGAGAAACAGCATGGACAGTAGATTCTGACCAATGGTAAAGCCTTGTTGCAGCCTGATAGCTTGCTTGTGCCGCGACAGTTAGGCTAAGTTTGTTGGATACTGGGTGGTAGGAAGGAAAACATAATTATTTAAAAAAAAAAAAATCCAAATCCTGCTTCATAGACAGAGCTCATCTTGTGTAAGTAGGTCAGAGTTGTTACAGAAAATGTAGTGGCAGTCATACTAATGATAGGCTCCAGTATGTTTAATAGGTCCTGTTAACATGTAAGACTTCTTTTTTTTTTTCCCTGTTTCAAAATTTACATTTTGAAGTCGGGTGATTCATGACAATATGTTTTTTCCTTCAGTGTGTAACACACTGACCTGGCACCTTGGCAGCAGCACTGGGAAGCCATGGCGGTGAATCCAGGTCCCCAGGTCTCTCAAGGAAGCACCCATGAAAGGGTCCCTGGGATTAAGAAGGAAGTAGAGGTTTTAATGAAGCAGATTCCATTCTTCAGAGGGGTGAAGGAAGGTAAGGAAAGCTCCAGTTGCTTATGTGATTATTGCTAATTACTGTAATTGAACATCCTCATGACAGGAATATTTGGTGCCTGAGGTAAAGCTTGTGTCCATTACTTTTTTCAGCTGTCTTGTGGTGCCCTCTCGAGGTAGGAGAGCTGTCCGGTTCATTCGCTATTTTATGGCAGCAGGAACACAAACTGGAAACAGACCCTGGTGAAGAAGCGGCTGTTTGCTTTGAAAACAAATCAAATTTACTATGGCTTTTTTTTTTGATTGCCATTTAAAAATGCACACCAATCTCTTTGTCTCCAGCTTTTCCATGAGATCAAGTACTCCAAAGGACACAAAGCACAGGGGATCCTTCTTTGCAGTGCTCTGAAGCCACAGAGGCATGTTTGCCCAAAGTGTGAACCAAGGGATCATTGCTCTGTTTACGTCAAGGAATGGAAAATGTTTCCCACAACATGCTCTTGTGTCATTGAAGCTGAGCACAAAATGCATCGGGAAATGCTGATGTTTGGATGCTGAAGTGGATTAGGAAACCTTGCCGTATCAGGAAGGCTAACCTTTGTGCTTAGGTCAGATGGAGGGTCTGTGAGCGCGGTGCCTGTGCCTCCTGCTTGGAAGAAGCCAAATGCCTTGGATGTGATCAGCACCTCACTGTGGAAGACTGCAGACTGTAGGTTTCCCTTTAAAAGGGACTTCAGATGTTTAGTCTTGAAATACCTCTTGCCAGGTGACAGCAGATTGTCATTCAAAAAATGCCTCATTTAAAATCCAACAAGGAGCAAGGATTGGTAATATGGTGGGTCCTCAAGAGTCAGTGAGTTAATCACTTCTGTTTAGGACTGGGGTAGGGTTGATGCTGACTATTTGGGGTGAGGACATCCTGCTCAAGAGATGAGCGTGCTATGGGTGTGCGCTGGTTTATTTGCAGTTTCCCTTACTGCTGCGTAGGATATATTTAACTGCGGCCTCCGTGGTCACCCTCTCACAAGATCCTGCTGAGTCATTCCAGGCTGTTTCTATCTGATCCCATTCAATGCTGGTATGGGGTTTTCAGGAGAATAGACACAGAAGGAAACTTCTGGTTTTATTTTGTTGAAGCCTGAGTCCTTTCAGACCCGGTGCCCCGACAGCAAGAGTCACTGAGAAGTCTGTTGCATCCATTTGACCAAAACCTCTGTTTCTTTTACAATATACTCCTCAAACTAAGTGAGCACAGAGTGCTTGATCTGGACTTGTTCTGAAGGCAAGCGGAGGCTGTGGCACCCTGCAGAGGTATTGCACCCAGAGCCTGTGCGCCCATGAGGCTCACCAACGCAGTAGGGCGATGAATGCAACTCGGTTGTCTTAGCAAGTGGTATGACACCTTTTCTCCTCCTGATAGCTGATAGCCCAGCTGATAGCACAGCAGCTGTGATTTTCTGAGGCATCTGAACCAGGAGGCACCTGGGGAGCAAGATTTTTTCAGTGAAGGGTTTTTTTGCTCTGACTTTCCTCTGCTGCTATTATAGATGGCAGACTTTGTGAACTACAGCCCCTCCTCCACCCTGTCTTTTATGGGCAGCTCAGTTTTGGATTTCAGAAGGCTCTTCATGTGTTGATTTTGTGCATGTAATGGATAAGTTTTTTTAAAAAATAACATCTCTGCTTCTTATAGATAACTTTTGATGGGGACAGCTGGAAAATAAATGTAAACAAATGCAGAACAACATGCTGAATCTGAAGGCATAAATCCCTTCCACAGAGCTGCAAATTGAAGACTCAAAACTCCTGTTGTGTTGAAAAGAGGGACTCTTGGGCCCAACAAGGGGTAAGATGTTAATAAAACCTTTGTTCACGGTTACAATAGGGAACAGCTAAATGTAGTTTGGGGTTTCTGCCAAGTTAACCCTGACTTACTGCCATTGTCACAAGTACTGCTAAGAAACCCCTTAACATCTTACTAAAGATAAAGAATGAAAAACAGTTAATACTTTTCATTTTGAATGCTGTATTTAAAGGAAAAGCTTTCATTTTAAAAACAATCTTTATTCCCTTTCCCTGTTGCTAGACTAGGAGCTTTAAAGAGAATTCACATTTTATGTGGCATTAACTTTCTTTTTGTGGGGAAAAAAGTTGGCTTAAATGGTCTAAAACTGGCACTGCCTTTAATATTACTGGAGTCTTATTTTCTTTAAGATGAAAGTGCAGGTGTTCTGAGTCCCCCTGAACACATGCTAACATGGCTTATTTGATTGTTTCCTTCCCTGTGGTCTGTGGGGCTCTGCCCATCTGTGATCTCTTGCTCTGTTGTTGTTAGCTCCTCGGGGCAGGAACCATATGCAGCACATTCAGATCCATGACCGGATAAAATCGCTATGATAATTGAGTAATAACAACAAGTCATGGAAAGTAAGACAACATTCAATCAGTATTTCAACTTTCTATTTCTTCAGTGAAGAAAGTCAGCTTTTGTCTACAGTCCCACCTCTCATTTAAGACTGTGCTGTTAGGGAATCTGAGTCTGCTCAATACATGGTCATGGATGAGACCGCTCTCTGGATGAGCATGAAGCTGTAGGAGGTGTTGGTTTAGGTGCATCTCCGTGAGAAGCAGATACTTGTGATGACAAGTACTATATCTTGATAACTAGGGAAGAAATGAAGGAGAGAGGAGGCAGGTATATCTGGGTACTTTCTGGTCCGGTCAAGGTGTTGAGAGCATTGGGGCCACAGAGGTCCAGTAGTCACGTTTAAAAGCAGGCTGGTGGAATACGCTGGGGTGATAATCACATTTCTTCCAGCCCTCATACCCTCCTCTGCTCCCCTTTGTGCCACCCACTCATCTAAGGAAAGGTGGCATCTTTATTCTGGTAGAATTAACTAATCAAAATTCGCTGTTGGTGACTTAATTATGAATGTTTCCTCCCATTCTTAAAATGTTTCCACTTGTTTTCTTGGCAGGACCTTGAGGATCTCTCCCGAGAGGTCCTTTCACATAGATATGCACAGAATGAATAGTTTATCTCCAGCTCCTGCTGACTTTCATTAATAATTTGATGTAAAAACCTAAGTTGGACTTCTGCTGTGTTGGATAACTTGGGAGTACCAGCTTCTAATATTCCAGCCACAGAACAAAACACTTTTTAGTTTTAGAGGTCCAAGTGGCCTTTCTGGCTTCCACTCACCCACAACCTTTCTTGGCAATTTCCAGTACCTTACCATTCCCTGCTTTAACTACCTGGCTGCTTCAGGCATCCCAAAAAATGAGAGAGGCTCTATGGCTTCCAGCTGGCAGACCTTCTCTTGTGAATGACAGCTGTTTCCTTAAACAAGAAGATTTGGTGGGACATAAGACCATGTTTTTTACTGTTTCTCGTTTAATTCCCCAGGTCTATGTCAGAAAATACGGTGGTCACTCCTGAAGGTGAGCAGCTTGTTTTACAGGGTGCATTTATCTGCCCAGTCTCACTGAAGACAAATGGAATTGCCTATCTGAGTAATGTCACACATGTCCCTAAATGATTGCAAGAGACTGAAAGGAATTGGAAGTAGAAATAATAGCACTACTTCATCTCTCACAGAGCAGCGCCAACAAAATAATGAAGCCATGTGAATAAAGAACCAACCTAACAATCAAGCTCTAACCATTTTTGGAAAATTAGCACTTCTTCCAAAACAGTAATGGCTGCTGGGAAAATGGTACAAAATATTAACTGTCAGGTTAAGCACACCTTAATCAACATGTGCCAAGTCCCACTGATGTGTCCTCAAACCTGTTACTTAAGTACTTGTTAAGGCCAATTAAATAAACAAAATTTTAAAGCCTAATAGCATAAACCACATAAATAACATAAGAGCCATAATGGTTGAATGGGTGGGTGTTTGGCCCTTCTTGATTTAAGACAGTGAAGTGAAAAATGTTGGAGCCCTTGAAGGTGATTTTGAAGACTAGGAAGTGACTGTGCTACACAAACAGCAATCAGAGACAATTAAGAGAACTGGGACAAGTGCCTCATTCTCTCTGCAGACTGCATGGGAAATTGCGCTTTACATTTCAGTCTTGTTGCATTTCAAATAAGGCCCCCAGCTATGTCATTTTTCAAGTCCAACTCAAATCAAAAGATATTGCTTAAAATCTTTCTACTACTCCAGAGTGAAAGGAATGATTGTCTATGCTGATGAGCCTGGAAGATTGTCTTGAAAATAATTTGACAGTTTTGTTTTGCAGTCCCATTATAATGTTATTACTGCCCCTGAAGAAGACTGACAGAGCCTGAACAGCAGCTTAAGTATGAGGGTAGTTTAGGATGGCACTCTGCTGCAGATTTCATGTTGTTTCTCTGCACAGTAGAGAAACTGTGCACTATATTATGCATACGTTTTCATTTAAAGCTTAATCTGATGAAGAATCTCAGAGAGCCTCTATAGTAATAAAAGAACAGAAAATACAAGCAAGCTAAAAAAATCCCAAACCCCATAAAAATGGAAAGAATCAAAACAGGAAAATTTGGAAATAATTATCCATGTCTAATTATAACCCTATCCCTATATAGAATGCACAGCCCCTGGGTGATACTTCTTTCAAGAACTTTCTGGTAAGTATGGAAATGTTTCAGTATGCGATTCAGAAATTTCCTGACATGCTGAAGGGGTCTCACTTTTGTGGACGCCTTCGCAAAGACAGGAATACAATGAGATTTCAGAGCTCTTGTAGCTGTTTTGGTTTGGCATAATATGCCTAGAAACAAGCACCTTAGTTTTTAAATTTGCTTGAATGCTGATTTAAGTAACTAAGCTTCCCCTGGTGCAAATGCTTATCTACATGTCATTTGTGTAATACAGTAACTTTTGCTGGTGTTCATCCTCTTGGTTATGGATAAAAAGTAATGGGGAAGTTAAGATGAAGAAAACAAATTAAGTCCCTTACTGGAATATCAGTGCTTTTTTATGCATAAGCAAGACAGTTTACTTCCAAAAAAAAATCCCAAGCACAAACCAGAGGGGTGGGATGAGGTGTTCAGAGCAGGGACAAGTGCTAGAGGTGCTGCCCGGTTGTGCCATGCTCAGCTGGATGCCTGTGGCTGTGTTTCCTCTGAACCCTGAGGAAGGCCAGTGCCACTCGCTGCCCAGCCTTCACCTCCGGCTGCCTGCCAGGGAGAGAGCGGCGGCTCAGCATCGGAGTGCTGAGCGACACGGAGACCGGGGGCTTCAGCTGCCTGCCCGCGAGGTGCCCAGCGAACCTTCCCTCAGCCAGCCCTGACTGCTCTGCTCACTGCTGTGAAAACCGGGAAGATGGAGGGGCTGTGCTGCGTGCATAGAAGTGATGCAAGACCCAAGCTTTGCCTGGCAGCAGTTTTCCCAAGGAAGTATCAATTTAATCTTCCTGTCTTCTTTGCATAAGGCACTGTTTTTTCTTTTAAAGAGGCTTGTTTGGTGTTTTTTTAATGAAAAAGGCTCTAAATGTAAATGTTCAATTATAATGCTAATTAATAGAAAGTTAGTATAAGATCTCTACCCAGATATAATCAGTTCTGCATAAACCGGGTCATTTGAGAAAACAATCTAAATCAATTATTTCTAGATTAAAGATTTAAACCTTTATGTTTTGCTATATAACAATTGACAGATAAATTACAGTTACAATAATGACCTTGTACTTGCTGTCTTCAACCCAGTACACAAGCTACCCAGATCTCTGGGGAAAAAAAAAAGGCAATGCTTGTTGATTTGTGAGAGCAAATATGCCCACTGAAATTAAGAGGAATTTGTAATGGAAACGGGCAGCTTCTGAGCCAGGGACTGTAGAAGTTATTTATAAATGTGATGACCTGAACAAGAAGCCTTTCCTAGTGTGGTGTCAGAAAGCAAGTTCGGTGAGATCATTCACATATGGAACAACACAAGAGAGAAAAATGCTGCAAGACTACACTCACTGCTCTCGGAACCTTAACCCAGTACCCAGAATTGTGACGGACAACATCTCCAGCAGAAATCTTAAAATTTCAGTGGGACTTCCTTGGCGCATGGCACTACTCTACTAATGATTGCAAAGCTGGGTCCTAACCTGCTTGTTTTAAAACAGTTCTAGCAAATTTACATTTGGGGGCAAATTCTTGTCACGAGAAGCCCAATGGGAGTTTTGTGACTTTGTTTCTGTATTATACAACAGTTAAATTTTTCTTATGTTTTCTTGTACCTCAAATATGTAACTCCTAACTGGAAGGAACATATTTATGTACAGAAAAATGATGTATATAAACCCACAATGTTTATTATTTTGTGTTCACTAGTAACTCTATGGCTCTGCATTAATATCACTCTGTTGTTTTCTGAAAGACAAAAGGCCAATGGGAGTGAAATACCAACCTGAGAAAGCAGTCTAGCAAGGAAAGCAACGCTGTCACTGCAGAGGGACTTCTAGCAGAAGCAGTGACACTTGCAGTTACTGAGACTGTCAGTCCAAATCCGTGTTGCTTTGGTACCCCGGATAAAGATCAGGCCAACTTAAGAGCTGGCGACATGCCACGCAGACAGATGGACAGATTGGGGAGCAACACATAGACTGTGCAGGAGCATCAAGTGTGGATTCTGAAGGCAGCATTCCCAACTGGAAGGTTCCAAAGAGCTGGCCAGCCTGAGTGTTTTAAAAACAGTTTCTGGTTTAGGAAATGCCACAATTTTGTTCTAGAAGACCTAACATACTGAACAAATCAGTAGGAAGGGGTATTGTAATGTTGGTAAAGTTGGCTCGAGCTGCACAGAAAGGAGAAATTGAATAAGGGATGTTCCCTCTGAGCCCTGGAAAGAGTGAAGATGAGAACTGGTGAAAGAGTTTCCCCGTGTTTCTCTGCAGCAGGGCAAAACAGTCATACACTGCTAAGCAGCGCAGCAGAGGAATTGCCAAAGCTGCTCGTTAGAGATGGGGAGGAGAAATCTCACCTTGGATTTGGAAGCTGGAATGAATCATAAACTCACACTTCAGCCTTCCTCTCCAGAGAGAATCAGCATCAGGGTAGGGACACTACGGGACGACTCCTTTCCTGGGACAAGGGTAGCATTTACTAGACAGGATAAAATTGGACTTTTACTATTAAGCTGGAAAACTGAAACCCAAAGGTGGAAATTTGATGCCAGTGCATTTTGTTTTTGATGAAAATAGTTTAGAAGAATCTATGTGAATTTAAATATTTATCTTCAAGCAGTTTATTTCCTAGCACACCAAACTTTAAATGGTTAAATTAAATGATTCAACTCTTAAGTAAAAATGGGGCTGCTATATAGGAATTTGAATGATTGGTCCTCGTGTGCATCAGCATCCCTTTGATACCCTTACAATATATCACCCCTTCCATTTGCAAAATGGACAGGGTTTTCCTGGGCAGATACTCTATCCAGACTGTAATATATTCTGTCTTCCAATAATCAGTCCAAACTGCATTTCAAATGCCACTTCTACTCCATTTTCTGTAATTCATTCATTCATTCTTTCAGATTCCTGGGTCGCGCCATGTATTTTGCCAGTGTTGACGCCTATTGGGCAGTCAGGTCTAGAGTCATTTCGGGCTGCTCTTGTTTGTGTTGCTCTTGTTTGTGTTACTCTTGTTGTGAACTCAGTTTATATTTAACCAGGGAATATGAGTCATAAAAGGCCAACACACACACAAAAAGAGGAGACAATATCCAGTGCAGTCAATATCATGTCCAGTCACAAACTGGGTTAGAAAGGGACAGGATGAGCGAAGGGACTGATAAAGGGCACAAGTTTCTAGTTTTTTGAACTGCTTTAGATTTGCTAAATCAGAAAACTATTACAAATTGAGAGCACCGGTTTATTGCTGGGCTCATCTCTTTGGGTGCACTGGGATGATAACAGAAGTCACGCAAACAGACACCCCCATTGTTGCTCTTTGCAGAAGAAAGGAGTATATTATTTATCTGAAACTTTTGTTCTCATGCATGCATGTGACTAGATTAATGTGGGATCTGAGTGGGGCTGCACGTGTGGCAATTACAAAATAACATACTGGGAGTGTATTTTGATGTCAAAGAAAAAATTTAAAGCAGCACCTTTAATGGATACTAGTAAAGTTCATGGAAGAAGAAACACCTTTCCATTAATGCACTTGCCTAAGACCTTTGTTCTTCTATCAGAGACAACCAGTTCCCATTAATTTGGCATTGAGATGGGCATGCAGCTGCACTTTTTGGGCTTCTACAGATTACATTTACAAGCTTAGTAATAATTTTATGCCTACAATACATGAAATAAAATAAATACATTAAGGGAACATGAAGGGTATGAGTATGCCAGCAGAACAATTGAATTGTTTATACTTTAGGGTGAAATTCTAATCTGAGGACTTCTAATGGGATGTATATCAAAACCAGCTGATCCATGAAGGCTTCTAGTGCCATCTCAGGACAAGACTTTGGAACACTACTCCATTTTCCACAGCTACTGTACTTCCCACATGAAGGTAATACCCACAAAGGCTAGATGGTGGTTGTGTTATATTCAGGAGGGCTCTGATTTGCACCATCAGAGGCCCAAGACCACAACTGTTAGTGTAGACATTATCTCACTGTTGGCCCTATCTTGGCTTGCAAAGGTCAAGCACAGAACGTTGTGCACCACCAGCGGAGCGAATAAAACCATTACCGTGACCCCAGCTCTACCTCAGTGATGTTACAAAGGGGTGATTCTGGATTTAAATCTGCATCGGCATTTTTAAGGTCACCGATTCTCTCTATAGAAACAAAACAACACACAGACTTGTGTGCACACAAGCACACACACATACAATAATTAAGAGAATTAACAGGGGACTTAAGTTTGTGTTGCAAACCAAGGTTCTTGTTAAGTGGAAATTTGCCATATGCTCTCCAACACTAGACACAAAGAAGAGCCATTTTACTAACTTAAACCTCCTACAGTTTTGCTGTAGGATTGGAATGCCCGTTGCTGTCGATTGGCTTGTTTCATTTAGAGCACTAATGTTTATTTTGGAGACTGTATATCAAGGTGACTCGGAAGAAGTTGGTTTTGGAAACTTTTTCTCTCAGGCTGCTGAGCCCATAGTTTGAAGAGAAAGTAACAAATAATAAAATGCAGAGGTGGCAGTGGGCTTATTGTTACAAATACTTGGAGGTTTCTATGTCTTCCTTTTTTTTTTTTTCTTTAACAGTCCAATTATGTACCACATAGCAGCAACTGGGCTAACAACAGCCATATGATGGAATAGCTTGTAATCCGGTTGTGGGTCTAGCTCCATGAGACAGACTCCAAGTAGATGAGTTTTAAATCTCCTTAGAATTAAGAAGGGTTTGGCAACCAAATTAATTGTTTTGGAAAAATCCTGCTTTATGGATCATGAAGAGGATAAAAAGGGAAAAAACATGTCATCTGTAGTGGTTAGTCAGATGTTCTTTTAGAGTTACAACGATTTCCTCTCTAATTCTTCTTGTTGACATTCCCGTTAAAAGAATAATGAGTACTAGATTCGTTGCCTTAGTGCTACTCATCCCTGTGTACATTACGAAATCTTTGCATTAAGCTACCCAAATGGATTGAATGATACTGTAAGGCAGACATTACAAACAATTGCACTCAACTGTAAGCATGCATAAAAGCAAAGTATAAACTGATATGCTAAGATACAAGTGATATTAATCGCTGGTAACCTGTATAGTAGTTTGTTTCAAAGAAGTGGTGGGGTCCAGACAACCGAGAGCATGCATCAATCTGGTTTAGCAAGACTGAATTATTTTAGCCTTTGGATTTTTAATATTTATGTAGTTCCCCTTTTACCAGTGAGGTTGTGATGCTTTGGAAAAATATGTTATATGTATTATTAATGCCATGTTTAAATAATGGGAGACAATTAAACAATCACTGGGTACTAGTTTCCCAGGTGTATTTCTGGTTTATGTATTTTGCAGATATATAATGTATTCTCACAAAGGCTACGTTACTTAATTACCCAATGCTTTTAAAGTATTTTGGTAAAAATAGGTGTGCAAAAAAAAGGTATTATTATTTCACAGGTGGCATAAAAGCAGCTTCATTAAGGAGGCTGGTACTGATAGTCCTTTCATACAGAAAGCCAGGAGATGGTTCTTCACATGGTACATTAAACAGTGAAATATGCCAATTTTGACTTGATTTCTATGCTGCTAAACTACCCCACATTCATTTGCTTCAGCTTTAAGCCCTTCCATTCTAGTATTCTCTAGCCCCAGTTACAGAATTGCAGCTTGCTTTTCACCTATCTTCTAACAGTTTAACATAGATGTCTGGGTCCAGTCCATTGTTCCAATTGTATATAGTTTAAAAAGCTCTGCAGTATTTTACTCTTTCCATTATATCTTGGCTTCCCTGAGCGCTCTGCTCACTGCATTTTGCTTGTACTGGCTCTGTTTTCTAAACCCATTTATGGCTTTTTTTCTGTACACACTTGTTCATTGGGGAGCTTAAATTGACTTCTCTCTATTCTGTTTCCTTAACTAAAACCGCACCATTAAGGTTGATTGAAGTCTTTTGAAAACACTTCATAAAAAATGAAAGGCCATAAGAAATTAGGCTACCAGTGTTTGCAAATACCTGTTTTCAGCCAAATTGATGGGAAGGAATAAGAACTGAAATTTAAAAATGCTACTGATATATATTTGTTTGCTCCCTATTTTAATAAGACTAGAAAAAGCGTATGTAAAACATGTCTAGGAATAAAATATTGCAACATTAACAAAATATACCATGCAGTAGCTTTTTGCTGCAGAAAGCCTTTTCCCCAGAAAACATCAAGCACAGCTTTGAAGAGAGAAAATGACAGAATGAACAGAAGTATCTGGATCAGTTATTTTCATGATTTTGTTTTTTAAAAAATATCTTTTTATTCTCAAATGTCTCTCTTCAACGAATACTGAAAACTACTTCTTTTTAAGAGTAACACTTGAACTATGGAATAACATATTTATCAGGAATAGGAGGAGTTCTTAATAAATTGCTTTACAAAGGAAAGATGCTTTACAAATGGGAGAAAAAGAAAGGTTAATTAAATCAGTGAAACTTTGAGTGTCCTTTCAGCACAAAAACATCTGTGCAGTGGTTGAGGATATTAAGTATGTTTTACATTATGTACATGTATACTTAATAAACAAAGCAGCCTCATTTCACAAATCGCCCGACAGGAACAAGGGAAGTCATCTGAACAGCATGCTGAATTGTCAGGGAAACTTCTATGGACATATGGAAATGCATCTGCTTTAAAAAGAGAAATATCAAGAGGGATTTGCACAAAGTTAAAAGCAAAGCAAGTGCTTTAGAATCAAAAGTGATTACATTGAAAATGGCAGCTTCCTTGTCAGAGCAGCTGAGACAGCTCCTCACCGAACAAAATACTAATTGTTCCAGCTGTTTCCAGGCACTCCTAATACTGCTGCTTATTAAAAAATATATACTTAAGAAATGTGGAAAGCTCTATAAAACCAAAATAAAATAGTTTTTCTTCTTTTTAGATGATTTTTCAGACAACCAAACATATTTTATTTACAAGATATGGCTTTTTCTCTTTTCAGAAATACAGATATCTATTCTGACAGTCATCTCACTAAGTGGAGACATCTAAAACGCAGGAGACTTCCACTGTAAGACTTCTGTTACAGAACAGTTGCAAAAAATCTGCATACTGTGAATTTTACAGTTTTAACAGACATTTTCCAACAACAAAAAATCTTAATATGGAAAAACCCCAACCCTACCTAACCCCAAGATCAAACTCACGTTTGAATTCGAGATCAAACCTGTAAATGAAAGCTGTTCCCAGACTTTGCCTTTAATAATGTGATCCATTTAAGATTTTTGTTCCTTTTTATTTTAGAAAAGCCATAGAATAAGCCTGTCAGACCTCAACTGCGGTAGTATTTGATGGTGTACGTGGTGAACACAAATTGTAGCATACTGTATCACTTCCTTTAAGAATTCTCCCGTTAATGGAGGAAAAGAGCAGCGAGATCAACAAGAAAAGTAGCTAAGTACAAGGAGGTCATGCAGCAGCGATGAGTTCTGTAGCAGAGGTACAAGGAAACCCTGTCAGTTTCCATCCCATTAAACGAGCTATGAGCTATGTGTTGGACTCACTGGGATTACCAGCAAACCCCTTCCAAGCTGTGTGCTAGCTCTTGCTCACATCCTCTATCAATTATTCAGCTCCTTTTATGCAAATAACCTTTCAAAGAAGCAATGGAGATCCATAATGGGAAGAAGAGTAACATCCATTTAGAGGAATTAAATGGTAGATGGAAAGTGTGACACTTTGCAGGCAAAAGCTATTGAAATGGTGTGGTACTAGTACTTTTAAAATGTCTGCATACATGCACAGACGGGGAGATTCAAAGTTTTGTTTGCTTTTTTTTTGATGATCAACTTTATACAAAATTAAATAAGAAGGCAATAGACAAAGACTCCTGCATTCACAGTTCAGCCCAGGGGACAGTTGCAAAAGTGAGGCCTGTGTAGCAGATCTGTGTTCTTCAGGCTCTAAGCTTTCGTTTTGTATTTTACAGGGGATGTATGCAACAAGCCTGGATACAAATGGTGTTTATGCTAAAGAGAGGCCTCACTGTTCTTCAGAGTCAGGAGTTACAAAGAAACTAAGGGCCACTCCTGCATCCTTTTATCAGGCAAAACATCCCATTGCTCTCAATGCATGTATGGGATCAAAACTACTCTGCTGCAGTACCATGACAGGTCACTGGGCCAAATTCAATAATGGTGTATGCAGAGGCAACTCCATTCCTGTCAGTGGAAGTAAGCCTGCTGAGTGAGAGTCAGTGAAGACGCTCCAGGAAGGCTTCTCCCCACAGAAGAGTTGGGTAAGTACATGCAGACAATCCTGGGTGCATCCAGGCAAAGAACTGATCATGTCTCTGTTGCGAGCCTTTAAATCCTTGTCTGGGATTTTACTTGAAGGTTTATCCCTTTTCTTGTCAGTAAACTCATTATAGTCTTCCTGCTGAACTGTCTGTGGGCTGTTTGACCACTTATGTCTGGGTTTGCACCAGCAACTTTGGGCGTGGCGATACCCCACTAATGCCTCTCCTCTGCCAAGGCTTGGTGGAGCTGCCTGTCGTGAAAGGAAACAGATCAGTGTGGGTAAGAAGACCCGCACCATCCTGTGCACTCCAACGTCAATTAGAGAACCATATAATAACCTTGAATTTTATATCAGAAAGCCAGTGTTTAATAACGCAGAAGCATAGAAACAGGACCACAACCTCAAGGCTTCTGCCTCTGTCCTGCTGCAGCTCCTTCACTACACTTTGCTTGTGTGACTCTGTGTGCAAGCACACGAACAATCAAAAGTAAACAAAATGTTATTAAAGCATAGAATCCTGGAATCATTTTGGCTGGAAAAGACTTTTAAGATCATTGAATCAACCATTATCCTAGCGCTGTCGAGTCCACGACTAAACCATGTCCCTTTCTTTCAATCTTTCAGCTTAATTTTGGGAGACAACACCTAAATGCTAGGAAACTTCCCATGTTTGAATCTGTATTTCCTGGAACTCACATACGCTCCAGTTTTGCAACTATGTCTTCTAGACATGAAGACATCTCTTCTAATAGCTTTGTAATGTGAGTGCCCTGTATATTTATGGTGCTTCTGCATTTAACTATCTTTAAGTATACTGTTATTTGCAAAGGAAGTTTTTTGCTAAATCAGGAGAGACTGAAAGTGTGTTTAAATGGAGTGCAGCTAGCCCCCCAAACAGAAATGCATTTCTATTATAAATTTCTACACTGAAAAACGCCCTGGCAATAGGCAAAGGTGGAATTTAAAACCCTTGAAAGAGTATTATGCACAAGCATAGGTAAGTCCAGAAAATTAAAAAGAAGCAAAGCTATGGGGGGTGCACACGTATTTCTGATTTCAGATTCACCACATTGTGCTTTCACAGCCTACAGAAATTAAAGCTGTTTACCTGTAACAGGCTGGCACAACAACGCTTTGCATCTCAGATGGAGGTAGCATGCCACAGAAACACCAAGACCTTTAGGAAACTGGCTGCTATAGGGCACAGAGTATTTCTCCTCAGGATTATATAAGGGGCTTTCTGTAGTGCTCAAAATTACATGGAGAGCACAAGAGCAAAACGCTGCAGTGAGCAATCTCTGCAGAGGACTATCTGAGCTCACTCTCATCTCTTTCCTCTCTCCTTATTCCCAGTTAGGGCCAATTGTTAAGTCTTGCCTTAAATTTCTGTTGTTACCTGGGAGGGGGGCTGGGACTGACCTTGTATAGAGATGAATAACACAAGGCCATGATACCACGTGAGCAGTTCCGCTCTTCTTTTTCCTCCACACAGTACTTTTACAACCGGTTCGCTCATAAGGGTCTATCTTCTGTTTTGTGTTGTTCCTCTGCTTACGTCAGTTACACATGTGCTTTTCTCTCCTTCAGGCTCACCTTAGAGGTACAGACTGTTTTCCCTGACACTACTATGTCCTTGTTCGGGTCCCTCTATCGCTCCTGAATGAACAAACCTCACTGCTAGCAGGTGACAGCCAGGCAGCGACCTTTAGATACAATGTGATCCAACTCACCTGTACAAAAAACACACCAGTCACACTCAGACTCATTTCCCAAAGAGGTCAGGGCTCCAAGTTAATCAGAAACAAAAAGAATCTGACACAAAGGCAGTGCTGCTCTCACAGACCCTGCGCAGCTCTGCAAGTGGTCTTTCCTTGCCTTGAAATTTCAAGAATGGGATATAAAATTGTGATTTATTCTGGTGCCAATCTGCCATAAACCGACTGAAGCAAAGGGAGAGTCCCTGTTACCCAATGCACTCTTAGCATGTCTTAGTAGCCCTGATGTAGAAAATCAGCAGTACAACAAAGACATCTCGTGGCTGTCCTGCAAACCGCAAGTGAAACAAAGAGAACTTACCAGACAGAAAGGGGATCTGGCCACGACATGAACATCTGTGGTGTGGTAACAATCTTTGCACTTGCTACCTGCCGTCTACTTGTAAGTATAATTAATACTAACCCCTCTTTCAAATCGCCTAGAAGAAACAAAAAATAATATGTATGAGTAGAAGAATATCTTAACTGTAAAAATAAAATCATGTAATTCATAGACATTTACTGATGGCTTCCAAATTAAACACAGAAACTCAAATTATTAAATTAAAAAGCCCTCAATAATTCTAGTAGTAATTTAATTTGACCTGATACATGAATTAAATGCTATGAAAAATTTATCAAGCCTGCAAGTAAGATCTTATATTAGAGATAGTACTCTAAAGTCTTCTAAGAACTTTAATTTCAAAGTAATATGCTAAATAATCAACATTTACTTTTAAAATACTTAGAGTTTTATTATAAAGCAGCAGATAGATAATACATTTATATAGTTTTTAATATTGGTATATTTTTTTAAACCATATATAATCTTATACAGTATACCCCAAGGCCTATATTTTTTAAAAAAATATGAAAAGTGAAATGTATTTTTTTAAAACTAGACAAAATAATAAAGTCAATAATTACATTCAGATGTAGTTTCATTGGTATTCCTCGCATCAGTTCATACACACATGTATGTGAGAAAGGCTCTATAGATACAGTAAGCACATTATAGCAAAGCAGCAATTTTTGTGATTATCTAAACTGTATTTTTGAACAGCAAAATAAAATCTTGCACAGAAAATTTACCAGCATAAAACCTTGATCTGATACATACTGATGTTCTTCTTCCTTCCTCACCTTTGGATGAGAATTTGTTATACCATAAACCATGACATTTTTCCAGCTGAGTAAAAATGAAGAGTAATTAAGTCAGATCATGAAGGTCTTGGAAAAAAGACCAACCCACTCTGTAGTAAAGGTGGAGAGAGCAGACTCTGCCCTCCAGTTTCCCAGTGCAAATCTGAAGAAATCATACTGAATTCAGGCTTACTGTCAGCTAAATTTTGAGATTGTATTGCTGATTTATCCAGGGTAAGTGAAAACGAAAAAAATCAAAGGGATCTCGTTTGAGTGCTACAGGATCCAGATGCTCTGCATGTGCATAAATGGTTGCTCCGCTGAATTAAATAAGTCCGTTACATAACTGATATTTCATATTCATTATACATTCACAGTCAGTAAGTGGCCAAAATCTTCCTTTGGTAACACCGCTTAAATCTGCGGAGCAATCCTCAGGAAGATTTCTTCCCCCAGGATTTCTCTCATTTTCACAGTTCTTTTGACTTTTATGGTTGATTTAGTGTGGGGAACCTAGAAACAATTCCACATCAAATGACAGAGACTTTGTTTTAAAAGCTATCAATTTAATTTATAGAAGTAATAACAATACATATTTAATACATTAATAACATGATATTCAGTCCTATCATGCACTCTCATGACAATAACTTTATTATGTACCCTTCACAGATGAAATCACCACTTTGCTTAATTAACTCAGAGATCTACTGCTAATACAGACAAGCCAAGATTTTACCATGTACTTCAGGACATCCGCCTACAAGCATTTTTAGAACTTTTTTTTGTTTTATGAAGAAGAGATTATTTACAAAGAAGATGAAATACTGAATTCCCGTAGGATCAGATTTGTAAACATACCTCAGTATTGCTCTGTTAACCCCATGAGACCTAAATACCGTACTAGTTTTAATCCTACTGAAAATCAGCTATCATATTCCCCATACGAACAGGTGGTTGACAAATGACAAGTAGAGGAATATGCCATTAGTGGTTCATAAACATCCTGTTGCATCTTTTAACTCTGATCTAACTTGTTGATTTCCCTGGATAAGGAAAAAGCTGTTAGCCCCGTTCCAATTGTAACATGAAAACACTATCGACCTTATACTAGGGAGCATGCATCCCAGAATGTGACCTGAAAGAACCTGTAAGATAATAATGTATTATCTTATTATCACTCTCATCTACAAGCAGCTGATGGGTGGAGTGACCACCTACTGCTTTGTGCCATCAAAGGATGAAAAGCCAACACTCTTAAAACATGGGTATTTCCTTTTGAGTCCAAATTACCTTTTTTTAATCAACTATTTTGGTAGAATTTGCCTTCTACCAAAATACGATTTATAACTAGTATTTAAAGCTGAACAAGATGAAGCCTGGAACATCTCAATATTCAGAAAGGCAAACAAATGTGATGTTCTGTTTTAAGCTGGTAACTGTAGTGGAGACTCCAGTGGTAAAGGAAAGTTGTTCTGCACATTAAACAAGTATCCAAACTCCTCCTCTTGTATATTAAACAGCACATTACCAGCTCTCTAAATAGAATGGAAAAATCAAAGCAAATCCATTTGTTACTTTTTGAAAAAAAAAAAAGAGGTGAAACACTACCTTTTAGGAGCTTTGCCTTCTTGGGTGAGTTGTTTCTCCCCCTGATCATAACAAAGGAAAAATACATATGCTTTAAACTTTTGCTGCCCAGGAAGGTTATGGAGTCTCCTTCTTTAGAGATATTCAAAAGCTGTCTAGACGTGGTCTTGGGCAACTGGCTCTAGGTGGCCCTGTTCTAGCAGGAGGGTTGGACCAGATGGCCTCCAGAGGTCCCTTCCAACCTCAACTATTCTGTGATTACATATGCACTGCACCTGAAAAATTAGTTGGCAGTAAATTTACGTTATTAATAAAAATCATACACAAGTGTTACGATTAACCATGTCACACAGAAACCTAGGATAAAAGTTCAGTTAACTCCAAAGGGTAATTGTCTTAATATGCGCCTACCAACCATGCACCCTGTGGCCTCCACTGCTAATTTTCATACATTTCCACATGTTGTAGTGGCTCACTAACATAAAATTGTGAAGTGAATGTTAGTTGTCCTAAGAAATGTCATGGCTACCTTGAATATCAGTGGAGAAAAGGACAGTGGGCTGACTCTGGGCGTTGAAAAAGCGTTGTCAAAAGATCTGAAGCAACCTTAAAACCTTAAAACTTTTTGGACTCAAGAAAGTAGGATCTTCCTTCCTACATAAATACACAGTTAAACTTGAATTTATGTTACCATACAAACTAATTCCTTGAGTACCAAAGATTAGGGTTCACACATTTTCTGGTGATGGAATGCAGCTATAAATTTAACTTAAATGATTACTGTAGTCTTCCTGATTTGATCCTGATTAAGGAAGTGAATCTTCCTTAAAGTTCAAAAAATAAGTACAGATTCTGTAAGCAGAAATAATGAAAAGTATCGCATAACATAATTCTTTTCTTTACTTTAAGGTTGTGTGCAGAATTTATTGTTATACGTAACGTTAAAATAGAAATTACTAAGTAAACATAAGTAACAATGGCAAAATGCTAAGAGATGCTACAAATATTATCTAAGTTAAGAAGCTTAGGGAAGAGAATACTTCAAAGAAATCTGACCACAGTAAGGCAAGAATTGGGCTCTTAAGACACCTGAATAGCTTTAACTCTGCCTGAAGAGATGCCATGAGGGAAAAGGTTAAAAAAAGCCTGATGTGTCCTAAAACATCACTTCATCTAATCTGGGATGATAAAATTAGTGTTGCTTAATCAGAGGCAAACCTTTTTTTTATTTTTTTACTATCTGGGTGCCTTTGCAGTGTTCTAATTTTAGCATGTTGGATTTAATAAAAAGTAAGACTAAACTGGAAACACAGACAATACGCATAGTTTTGCACTATTACAACAGGCTGAAACTGGAAAGATCAAAGAACAAGTGGCATGTGAGGAACTGCAAATATAGCTACTGATAGAGGAACTGCAAACATAGCTACTGGTAGAGGATGCTTTCTACAGCATTCTCATCTACATTATTTAAAAATAAGTGGTGTCCATGTGTTGGTCTTTTAATGTGTGAGGATCAATCTACAACATGGGGAAGAAGTCATACATGCTGCTTTAAGCCAGAAAAGCCCACTTTTGAAGTAAAAGAGAAGTACCTGTAAAAAGATCCTTGGCAGTATGCAGTTAAGGTCGAATCCAGTCCTGTGAAGAGGCCAGCTTAGATCAAGGCTAGGGGAAATTTAGTTCTGTGTAAAGCAGTCATGCTGAGTAATGTCACCTCCTTTGACCTCTGCTTTCTCATCTGTAACATCTGAATCAGCAGGGCACTACTTGGTTTAAATAAGGTTTAAAATGTTTCCCCTCTACAGGTTTGGTGATACCAGCCACCAAAAATACATGCTCCTTTGGAAACTACTCCTATCACCTCTGTGCATTAGTATAGACCAACTGAAGATGGTTGTGGAGAAACATCTTTGGGAACAAGCCCTTAATTAGCTCTCTATTCATTGACAAATATAGCCTACAGCTTTTAAACACATCTTTCTAGCAAAGAAAAATTATAGCTTATACCATGGTATATAGGTATGATAATATACAAAATATGCCTAAGAAAAATGCTTATTTGGGACTAATCTTACATGAAAAGCAACTATGCACAATAATTCCAGAATCGCTTCACTGACTTACACAACTGATTTTGAAGGAATCTCTTTAGGTAGTAAGTATTAGTAATCAAGATGGAAATGGAAAAGTCCCAGTGCCAGACCTGTTGTTCACTCGCTTGTAGTGGAGAAATGTTTGATACATTAAGAAATGTTGGTGTAACATTCAATCACATGCTGGCTTGTTCCAGCTGCCAGCAGTCAGTAACAGCAAGGTGCTGCTGTTTGTATCACAATTATTATTTAACTACAGTAACAGCTCTACCCTTGCATTTCTGCTTCCATACTTAATATCTTTAATTACTAAGCAAAAATAGACTTTATGCAACAGAAAACCAACCAACCAACCAGAAAGTCTTGAGTTAGTGACAGTACAGGATTAAGCATGGATTTGGGAGGTAGCAGCTTCTGTTAAACAGCTGGCTCCATTTTACAGTATAGTCATTGTTCTGACTGTAAAATTTTAAATTGTTTTCTAGGTATTTTCTTGGATGCATTGCAAGTCTTATCAGAGGAAAGACAATAAACACATTTTTGGTGGATCTGGAAACTGAAGTAAAGAAAATATGGCAGCATTTAGAGAAAGAAAAGTAATGTCTGAAAAGTGCTTTAAGGCTGTATTCTCCCCCTCCCTGTCCCTAAAAAAGGAAAGCAGCAGCAGCAGTGTTTAAGGCTGGCAAGAGCCTCACCTGCCTACATTTTCTGTGTTGCCCTGATGCAGTTGGCTGGTTTGAGATGTAGCACCGTGATGCACCAAATGGTTTAGCAGATTAGTTGGTGCTCCTTCGACTTGCCTAAGAGCTCTTTCTGCATGGATGCTTCAAAGATTTTTTGTTGTAATTCTTGGGTTCTTAAGACTTATCTGCAACACAAAATGCACACAGATATTCTCCCTGCACAGCCTCACACCCGCAGCCAATCATCAAGTACTGTATTCCTTAATTTTCCTCACCAGAACAAAGTTACATCATTTCCCTTCAGTTTCTAGCACAGTTTAAAACTTTAGTTTACAGGCTGAAATTCATTAATAAATTAAAATAAACAAACAGAGCTTTCAAAAGCACTGAAAGGCTAATTCTTCATTAATGATTCAGACTGAATCTGAAGATCCATCCTAGGGTGAGGAACTGACAAAGATACATATTCCTCCAGAAAACACATTTCCCATCTATGGAAGGGTTGTGAGAAACTTACAAACTTGCAAGATATTCAGGAAAGAAAAAAAAGGCCTTGTTAAAAATGCTTTATATGGCCATATAATATGTAGCATGAAGGAGTATAACTATGTTAAATACTCAGGAATAATAATCCTGTTTGTTCATGCTAACTTTCATTTGATGCATTCAGTAGAGGCTCTTCAAGTTCATGACCCAATATAAGACCAGAGCCAAATAAATGGTTAATGTTTTCATTCAGATTCCTGTTTGTAATTCCGAGAGGATTATGTCTCTGTAAAGTTTGCTGGCAGTGCAGGAAATCCAGAGTCCTCTGGAGAGTTTGCAACCAGAAAACCCTTCACAAGAAAAGGAAAGACAAAACCAAATCTAACAGATCTTGGTCTTTATGACAGAAATGTCGTTTTGGTTTTGCAGCAATATAAACAGTAATGATAAACTTTTTGTGAGTAAAGAGATGTAGGATCAGTTCTTCAGATTACTGCTGTGAGCTTAAGATTTTACTATTACACTTTCTAGATAAGCTGTCAAACACAGAAGCTGCACAAGTTGTGTACATTAAATAGCACCAGTAGCCAAAAAACTCAAATGCTTGAAACAAACTTTTAATCACTTCAAGAACAAAGCTATTATAATGCACTGAAGCTGTTTTTACTGCGAAAGATGAAACCAAATAAACTTTAGAAATGTAAACCCATTACAGCAGATGGCTGGCAGGGGATTGATAAAAATTCAGCTTTGGAAAGATCTTTATAATATTATTTAAAACTCAGTAGTTCATCAGTCTCACTTTGTGCCCACCACTTGTTGTAGCGACTGATTTAAAGCTGTGTGCCAGTCTGTCCAGATTTGTTAATTTTGTTGGAACTGGCTACAGTACAATGACAACAATGACTGATTGTCCCCTGCAAATCATCTCTATTTCAGCAGTGACATTAGAAGAGATTTCATCAAAAGCATGAAAAAGAAAATATTGTCATGTACAGAGTGTTCTGATGTTTACCTAAACCAGTACTAAATAAAGTGCTAGCCTTTCTGCTGGGAAAATCTCTTTTGAAGCTTAGGATCAAAAGCACTTTTTAAGCTTAAACAACACCATAAGGTTTCAATTCTTGCTTTCTAACAAGCACTTTAAAAAGCACAACCAAAATGCAACTGACAAACTTGAAAAATCTTTTGTGTTGTTCCACTTGAATGATCTAATGAGAAAATGGCTCAGTTCTGTTGTAGCTAATGAAGTATAACATCTTCACTGAACCTGAATATAAACCAGAAATTTCTCTAAAGATCTAGTCTTAACATGCTTCTATTGCTTCACTCATTCTGCCATGTTTTTATTTAAGTGATGTCCAATGAATAAAAGCACAGGTCAGTTTTGAAATAGAACATTTACACATGAAATTACTCAATCCAAAAGTGCTTTGAACTCTGTATACAAGCATTGTGGCTTCAAGTGGGAAAATGTGTTTCAGTAACTTACGAAGGTCCTGAGTCTGCAAACAGAGATATTAATGTAGTTAGACAGAGATCTGTGATAACGCATTTTTGACAGATGAAGTTCTGAGACAGAACCCAAGTGTACATGGATTTTAACCTACCTGGTTTCAGCAGTGACCTGTGACCTTCTATCAACGTAAAGACCGAGATTTGGCAAAACAGTGAAGATACCACTAATAACACTATCAAGTAACAGCACTTATTTTGTAGCACCTAGAAGTTAATATCCTGCTAAAGGGCTTTATTTTTACAAAAGAATATTTATGCCAAGAAATTTCTACAAAGATACAGTAAGGACATAAGTATGGGAAGTATAACAGCAAAGGGACTAGATTCAGCACATCAAGTAGTATTTGCAGCCCAGCGCAGGTTTAGATGTGGTTGGGCATGGTGACAGCATCACGGCAGTAAAGAATTAAGGAGAACTGGAGTAGAGTAACCTTGTCTACCAGTCTACCGTTAGTGCTTTGTATCTGTAAAGCAAAGAGGTTTGAGGAAAAGCTGGACAAGTTATTGATGGGAGAATAAAACCAATCGCTTCTCATCATCCTTCGTACTTATGTTTCAGATGTGTAAAAGAAGTGTTTCTGTGCTCCACAACTATGAAACTGAGACATGAGAGAGAACTGTCTTGCACAACACGGAATGGGAACAGACTCTAGATCTCCTTATTACTCTATTGATCATTCCTGGGAAACTGATGGTTAAAATGCATACTGTAGCCTTTTGAGCTGGAAGGAAAGAACTCTGTTCATCAAACAAATCTCCAGAGAAGTTTCA
The DNA here is from genome assembly GCF_963210335.1 of Falco punctatus. Classification (NCBI taxonomy): domain Eukaryota; kingdom Metazoa; phylum Chordata; class Aves; order Falconiformes; family Falconidae; genus Falco; species Falco punctatus. The sequence continues at coordinate 41,177,683 of NC_137587.1, read as the reverse complement.
TGCTGTGATACAGAAAACACAGGTCTGCTGTGGGACAACAAACTCTTTCAGTGAGTGGGGTCTTGGTGATAAACAGAACTACAGAGACAATGAAACTTCTGTTTGTAGGAGACATGTGCTGGGCTAGCCTCCTCTCTGACTCCTTGTTGTTGTTACTGTTATTCTTGTATTTAGGAAACCTAACAGTGAATCCTACTAAAAATCTCTGTTCCAGTGAATTTATACTGTCAAATGAGATGACGCACACCCAATGAATGCAGACAGACTGACAGATGGGTGAGCACAAGAAAATAATGAGCAATAATATTGGTCAGTGTGACAGACAATGGTCACAGCAGATGCCCAACTGTTGTGAAGCTTTCTTTTGGTTTTATAGTCAGTGAGAATTTCAGGGCAAGGTCTGGAGGAAAACAACAACATTGCTTGCCAAGGAAGCCCCTTGTCAACAGAAGGAGTAGCAAAGGTAGAAATATGGCAGTGAAAAGGGGGTGCTGATGAACAGTAACAGTAGTCAGCTCATGGTATGCAATTGCATCTCAAGACATTAGGAGATGACCTCACTCAACAAGAAGCATGGGGACAGACAAGACTGAACCACAGGCGATGGAGACAAGTACTTCAATGAGGACGGACAGTGAGAGCTAACACAAAGCAACAGGCTTACGGGCAAAGAATAAATGAAGACTATTATCTGTGTTAAAGTATTTCCAATGGATACAGATGGGGCAAGATAAGTATCTTTTAAGACAAGACAATATGATATTGCATTGCCAAATTATAGTTGAAAATATTATGTAGGTAACTATCAGCAAGAAGAGAAATTGGAATCAGGTGTGCCAAGAATCCCATTTACTGAGAAAAGATGGACAGAAGTTACAATGGTGAATACTGCACTTTGAAATTACAGTTTAAAACAGTGATGCAGCATTGCTGTGATACTGCATTATGTAGTAACATTATGAAAGTAAGAGAATTAGGTTCCTCTGAAACTTTTATGAAAAATTATCAGACACAGATACCCTGTGGAAGTACAGTTACTTCTGCTCCTTCTGTTCTCGTCGGCATGGACACACTTTCATGACACTGGTATTGCATCTGCCTAAGCTACACATGAGGATTTGGTGTTTCGAATGTGCACCTGCAAATTTAATTCCTCCCCATGAACTCATTCTACCTGTAGTCTAGGATGGCCAAAAGCTGTGTAAGTTCACAGAAGTATGAACTGAGGGTAGACCTTGCTGGAAAAAATGAGTGGATTTGCTGCAGCATGGCACTTCAAGGTAAGTGTAAGTTACTACTAGGGATAAATTTCACATTTCTGAACAATAAAATCATCAACAATAAACATCTGAACAATAAAAGTCATCTATATCTATAGATAGGTGAGCCTGAGACTGAGACTCTAATGGGTCTTTTATAGTTTTTAAGTGTTTGGTTTGTATTAAAATTGCCTATCACAGGCACCTCAATGAAGGTATCACAACAGCCAAATAGTAGTCATCTTCCTGGCAGGATGATACAAAGAACCTGTTATAGGTTCTCACACTCATTAAATTCTGTGATGAAGAAAAGGAACAGATGGTATATGTCTTCTATTTTTCCTGACTTTACAAAATCTGAGATTGCTTTAGAGTCTACCTGGAAGGAAAAAACATCTGGTTTAATGCTATGATAACCACATTAGGCACCCATCACAGGTGACATGAATATCATCCCTGGAATTTGAATAACATTTACTTTACTTGTTTCAGGGTCTGGTAGTCAGCTCTCATCCTTTCTTCTGCATTTACTGGCAGTCAAAACACAACCAATGAATACTAGTTCTTCTGGAGAGAACCATGTGCAAAGAAAATACAAATTAACCTGGAAATGGGATCCTTGACCAAGAAGTCAATCTGACAGTATCTCAGCTACACCAATAAATGTCTGAAACAAACATTACACCACTGCTACTCTCTTAGAAACAGAATCCAAACTGTGCATAAATGACTATATAACTTGGAGCAAAATTTTTCAGCTTTAAATGCCTATGAATAACTGACACTTTGTATTGACAAAATGGCATGTGTTGGGCAAATTTATACATTCCTTGAGTTAGCCCGGACCACAGCAGCTTCTCATAGCCCTCAGCACATATGAAGATTTGAGTGCACTGTGCACCCTGCAGAGATGTGACTGGGAAACAGCCTCACCAAAGGCCAAGTGTTGCAGGTTGTGCTGCAGACAGGAAAGGCTAGCAATATTTCCCTATTTTAATATACAATGTTATTGAAAATGACAGGTGCTAAGTTATCTGAAGTGTGGACCATAATGGGTGGGACTGTGAGATGCACCACCTTCAGCCCTTTCAGGAGAAAGTCTAGGCCTGCCATTCTAAAGAAGGAAACGCTGGAATAGAAATTTCCCAAGTGGAAATCTGTCTTTTTTCCTCGTAAAGAATACGACTGTTCTTGCCATTACTGGGTAAATTCAGTTTGCTTGACGTTCTCCTGCCATTTCATCATCCATTTCATCAGCCCCTTTTCGTTTCCCACTCTGTATAACCCCTTGAAAGTTGGTGTAAAAAATGTCGTAAGTGCAAAAATACTCTTTTCTGTCAACCACTGAAAACAGAGTGCATGACTGCACCATATGTACTAGGGCTCCAACATGCCCCTGGCTGCTTCTTTGCTGTGTTTCCAGCTCTTGCTTTAGACCAGAAACTGCTAGTTTATGGCAAAAGGAAGTTAAGGGGCATTTAGAACTTACACTTTCCACCTAATCGTCAAGGGAATATTTATGAAAACATACTGTATGTACTCTGTTTTCAACTGAAATTTAGAAAGCCACATTTTTTAAAAAAAACTAACAACAAAAAAAATGTTTTCATTTACGTTTGATGCTACTTTGAAGCTCACCAGTGCTAAGATACTTAAATACACGAAGCTGAGATCCTACAAACTTCGTTCAAACACTGGGCCCCACTGAGTTCAACTTGTCCTTTTATAGTTACCAGGAAAGCCTTTTCTACTGTGTGAAAGAGTTAGCTTTCTTCTGCCCCGTAGCTATGTATTCATAAAATCAGAAAGGCTAGAGTCTTCTTTACCGTGTTCTAAGAGTTTGCTCCCAGGGATAAAAAAGGTAAACCAACAGTACTATGCAGAAAAACAGAAGCATGTCTGGAAAAAAAGAAATCTGAAATTTCCCTTTGGGACTTTTTCAAGGAGTGATGAGCAGAACAACAAAAAAATCGCTACTGAGCCATTTTAAAAATGAAATCCAGTATTTCAGAAATCTTTTAACATTCTTTGATCTTTCTTCACAGATCTGACCTGCTTTGGAATATTGAAAGGACAGCCCATCACTGCAACATAGTCACGCAAACATCTACGTTTTAAATTTATCTTGCATCACTATGAAGAACAGTATGCTGAAGAATGAGTGCCTGCTGATCACAGTATGGCACTGAGACAGGCACAGTGAGGCAATGTGATCATCACGCATACTATGGAGCTTTCAGCCTTGAAACAATAATAGCAGATACTTAGGAATGACCTGGTTATGGAGAAATTATTAATAGGTTTAATGATTTAAAAAAGTAAATATTCAGTGTATAAAATGAAATACACATCTAGTTTGTTTGACAATGCAAATGAATATACTGACTGGATTTCCATGTTTGAGAGCACCTTTAGACTGGGAATAACTTAAAAGTTTTTCTAGTTCAGATGATTCCTGTCCGAAAGTTAAAAAATGTGCCATATGTCAGGAGTTCTCAAAAACCTTGCAACTGTTATATATATTTTGGGGAAAATACTGGTAATTTTACACAGTCCAATCCATAGAAGAAAATGGGAATTTTGTCTGAAAACAGTCCACCTCATTTAGCCCACAGAATCTACACAGAATTAACAAAAATACACTGTACTTGAATCCTGTTGAAGTCCAGAAAGAGTCTAATTTTAGCAAAGACTGTAAACTGTTCAGTCCTCATAATTGGTTTTGCTCCAGATGAAGAATCAGAAGACCAGTCTGTCTAGCAAGGAAACCTTGTGAAATCATTTTAATGTGGTTATGGTCCAATACCAACTCCTGCAGAAACTGGAGACCTTCAAGTCCTTCATTTTGGCTCATGTACTTTCCTAATATAGCAAAAGTACATGGAATCATCTTTAATGGATTTGGATTCCTTTCCAGCAAAAAATTATCTTAAGCAAAAGCAGTTCATAAACTTTCCGAATTACCTGTGTGCTGGTTTGGGTCACTTCAGCCATAGTGGAAGACAGCATGTTTGATTTCATCTATCTATCCACTGTCTCTAAAGGCAATTATCTTCCTAAACAAAATCAGGGCATCTTGAAGAGCAAGATGTAGGTCAAATGTAGGTTATTGCTAACTATAAGCAATAACCAATTATTGTTGGTATAGTTAGGAGGAAATTTCCTCAGTGTGGAACCTGCTGCTGGCCATCAGCTGAAAAATGCATCTTCCACACGCTGGATATCCTGCTCCGCCCCTTGAAGAGACGAGTGAGGCACAGAATTTCACTGTTCAATACCTGAAGGATCTTGGACCCAGGGCAAGAATTAAAGCTAAGGTATCATTCTTATTTGGGTCAAGACCAGAGAAGACTGTCCCCCACAAATCCAAAACACAGTGAAGACTGAACATAATGAAAGTAACCGTAAAATGCTTGAGTGCATGTACAGAAAAGCTGCTACCACCTACCCTGCAAAACTAGAAGTTTCAAGTTTTCTGTCCTGCTAAGCTATATATGGGCCATGTTACTAAGTCCATTATAGCCCAGATGAAAATCTTCCAAACTCTGCATTATGAGGGGCAGATTTTCTCCAAATTCTGCATCCCTAAACCAATAAAGCACACAAGATGATGCCACTATTTTCCTTGGACAAAAGAACTTCAGCACTTCCCACTCCCCCCAAAAATATAATTATGAAGAGTATATGCAGATGACTGCAATCTCACTAATCACTGGTACAGGTTTCATAGGAATTAGATCTGTATATGATAAAAAAAAACCTGATGAAAAATGAAACAAATCTACTTGGATGTGGTAATACTACATACACTTCCACTATGTGGAAGCTAGGTCAAGTTTTCTGGATCCAGACCAGGAAAATCAAACAAATAAATAAACCCCCTCCTCTGCTCACAGAAGTCTGAGGACATGAAAACAGCTATAAACAGTTGTTTAATTAAGTAAAATACTTATGGCAACCTTTGTGTGTATTCCCACAACAGCTGAATGACAAACAGGCAAAATAAAACAACATGTACTGTTCTACTAATTTGCTTCTCAAAGCTTCATTTTTGTTACATCTGACCTGTAATTTGGTAGCATGAACTAACAGATTAAGAAAGAGAAGGGAAAAATGAGTTCTAATTTTAGCTTTGCCTCTTCCTCATGACCCAGCTAATGAAACAACATGCTTAGCAACCTCAGTTTCCAAAAACCCACTGAATATTGGTGATTGCTGAGCAGGTAGTGGACTTGATTACACTCATACATCACAAACAAAACAATATCCAAACTGTATGTTAATATGTACTATTAATTTGTTAAGAGGTGTAAATGTGTACTATGTATATCTTATTCTTTACACAAGCTTACTTCACCAGGCTACAAAAATTAAGAGCTAATTCAACTTCCGGAGAAAGTGCTAAGAGGATCTGGGGAAGGTTTAAGACCATTTTTGTTCCTAAAATATCTCACAATTGAAAAAGAAGGCAGCAGTCATTGAGAAGACAGTATCTATTTAGTGGGAAATTAAAAGCAGCTGTAATAAATGGAAAAATAATGAAACTGACAGTTAGAAGTAAAAACTTCCAAAAAACTGATTAAAAGAGCACATGCATGTAAGGGGACAGTGAGAAACAGTTTGAAAGTATATCAATAGCAAAAGTAATCTTGACAATGGTACTGGATCATTACTAACTGAAAATGGTAGAATTATCAATAAACCTGAAATGAAGCATAGTTGTTTATTAAATACTTTTGCACTGCATTTGTGGGGGGAAAAAAGGGTCAATGTTATTCACATCATACAGTAATAATAATTTCCATTCCAGTATTGACTTAAAGGTTGTTAAGTAGCAGCTACTGAGCTAGAATCTGACATGTTTAAGTCAGTGACTCTAAGTAAGTCACATTAAGAGCTGGCTGAGAAACATCATAGAATTTTTATGTTGATTTGCACTAACTTTGGAAACATCAGCCAAGTTTCACTGGCCTGCAAGAAAGCCAAAATTTGTCATTATTTAAAAAGGGAAAGAGGAGGAAGCTCAAAGGCATTAGTGTAAAAAAAAATAAAAATCCCTCCCATCAACAAGAGGGCCATTCCTACAGCTACTGAACAATTATTTCAAGTCCTTTTTGAGCCCCTAGTCTGTGTAAAGAATGTCTATCTCTCATGAGGAAGTAGATAACCAAAATGAGCACAGAAATTTGTCAGACTATGATGGAAGCCTAGATAACCAAAATGAGCACAGAAATTTGTCAGACTATGATGGAAGCCCAGACAGCTCATATCCATGTGTGCTTCTGACAATGTCCCTTTTCCCCAGAAAATCTGAAAACAAATTCATATTTTTCCCACACTCCAGATGCTGAGCGTATGCAAAGAATGAAGACAAGAAGAGCTGGGTGAAGTCTTGAGAAGTAGGCACACAACTAGGTTTTGCAGGATTCTCTGATGCTCTGTCACTGTTACTTTTATAAAACTTGACTAATGTATAGTGGGAATTCTGCACAGTGACTTTGCAAGACTTGTCTGATATGATAAAACTTAATTTGACTATAAATGCTGCCTCATATGTGCAGGAATAAGCAAATTAATCCTGACAGGTCATGGAAGTTTCAGTCCTGAAAGAGTGCACAGATGAGAAATGCATACTGAAAGGTAATTTGAAGATGCTCTTTAGGACACAGGCTGATCTAATGTTGATGGCAAAAGGAAGAAGGAAGTATGACAGTCTCGTTCAGAGGATGCTGAAAAGAGTATCACTTACAAGATGAGCAAAGGAGAGGAGATTTAATGGCAGGATAAATGCTTAGACTACACACAACACTGCAGAAGAACTTTGGATGTATATACAAAAGCCTTCTTTACACTCATCAAAGGTACTGTAGTCTGAACTGGCTGAACTCATTGATTCTAACAAGGGGTTGTGATTGCCATCAGAAAATCATACAGTGTTAGGCAGCTGAATTGTCACAGGAGGGACTGAAATACTATCTCAATATATTCCTCACTATATGAATATATTCCTGAAATTTTGTAGTGTAATGTACAAATCTAAGTAAAGAAGGCAAACAGAGCATCAATGATCAATCTGATCAGAGATACACGTACACACTCTCAGAGATTAAACAGGCAGCCAGAGAGAGGCAGGTTTACTTAAACTTACTCAAAATGAAATCCTTTGTAGGAAGGTGAAAAAACTTCAATGTATGCCTAAGTACTTATGCAACAGGATCCAAAGAGCAGACGACAGCAGCCTGGTATAGTTAGTTTGATGAAGAAGTGGCCTACAAGTTGTTCACAAAGAATTTAGGAAAGAAAAGCCAACCAGATCATGCCAAACATACTATATAGTGTGCAAAATGAACAAACAAACAAAACTGATGTACTGGGTGTCTTCAAGCTAGGAGGAGAAAAAAAACAGGGAGATCCAGAGCTACTGACACCAAAGGCTCCTCTTCCTCCTCAGTGGAGTAAAGGGAAGATAAAAATGTTTTTTGAAAGCTGATGGCCCTTGTTTCCTTCAGCAAGTCCTTGCTCCATCGCCACAAAAGGCCACCCTTCAGTACAGCTGCTGCCTATTTGTTACCTGACTCAGAAGCTTTTGCCCAGGCAGTATTGATTCAATGTGACTGTAGTTTAGGCACAATATATGTATAAAGGAAACGTAAATAATCAAACAGAATGTTCCTCTGCTAACACATTAGCAAAACTGCCAATTACATTTTTCTGATTCAGAAATTTGATTTTTAGAAAGATGATTGGGCAGTTTAAAGTGCTTTAAAAAGTTCGGTGCAATTCATTGATTTTGGATCAGATTACTGCAATAATACTGTAAAATTGAAACAGTCGTTGCAATCAGCTTTGTGATGATTGATTACTGTTATCAAAAAAATCTACAAGCAACAGGGTATTAAAGGAGATTAAAGACCATTTCCAATCAAAGGAAATCAGTTTATCATTAATGTTATTATGGAAAACAGAAAAGACTGTGTCATGAACCCACCTTATCATTAGGAATGAAGATTAAACCACTGAAAGACATGAGATCGTTGTTTTGTAAATTCATGCTGCAGACATTTCTAAACTGGTCTGCTAGCACCAGCTCTACAACTCTAAATTAAGTCAAAAAAGACAAATATGGATTGAGAATACAAGCAACATGGAAAAATAAGATGGAAATGAAGTATGTAGCATGCGCAGATCCATAGCATGCTGGCTTGGGGCAAAAAAAATGCAACATGCTTCTATGAAAGGAGCACCCTAATGAAAATCTCACAACAAATTTGCAGTTCTTTTTTCAGTAGTAAACAATTTATTTGATTCTGACACCAAAGGCAAGGGCTTTCAACAATCTGCTCTGTTTACTTCTATATCCCATTGCTGAAATTCCAGTTCCCCAGCTCTTAGGCTGTTGTCATTGCTTTCCAGCAGCGCTAGAACTGCAATTGCTCAGATTCCAGAATTGCTCAGAATGGAGTATTCCATTCTCCACTCACCCTGGGGTCTGCCAAAACACCACACAGACTGTGATAGCGTACCTCAGCTCCATCAAAGTCTGCTTGCAAGGTAGTTCTTATTACTTAATAGTAGAAGTAGGACACTCCATTGGTCAGAGAGACATTCCTCAAGTAATTTTTAGGAATTTGTAACTGCTATTGATGTATCTTCAAGAAATTCTAGGCTTGCAATTGTAATACCTTAAAAGGCACATAGCGTTACAGTATCGCTCTACAACCTTTTACAACAAAGCCTACAAGGAATGAATACCCTTGCAGAAAATATTCCTGACGAGAATGTTTAAATACTTGTACCTGTCCTAACATCTTAAAACAGTCTCTTGAAACCAACAGTCAAACTAAAAGGAGTTATGATTTCTTTATAAGCCAGATCTACTCAATCCTACGAGAACACTGACACGAATATTCCTGGCATACCGTTGCTGAAGGCCTTCTAGGCTATTTTAGATCAAGAGATGTAGATCATGGACTGTGCCGTGAAAATTGTCTTCAGATGTTACATCAGGTAGAGACTTTCACTGACAGATGCGGGATACTGGGAAATAATAAAATAGAAATATGTCTCTAAGAAGACAAATACATGCATACAACCCATAGAAATACTCTCCTAAAGATTAATATCAGGGGTGATGTTTGCAAAAAAGCATGAGTAGTGCTGCTAAATATGCTAAATGCTGCTAAAATACTTTTGTTGCAGAACAGTGACTGTCCCGCTGGGTGCACATACTAGTGTTCAGTTAAGGATGCATTTAACGCAACCAATTGCAGGTTGCTCATTCTTGCTCTAAATTCCGGTAGATCTACAATGGACAAGGCAGCTTTTTCAGAAATCAGAAGATTTCAGAAGCAGCACTGAACATACGTACATATCTGTCCTCACTTTGACTGAACTTGTTCTGAAAGGGTTTTGATCAAATAAAATCTCTCTTCTAGATATACTTGGTCTGGAGCCAGTACGCTATCTCTCCTAGACATTTTTTGTCCAACTGTGTGCATGCACCACTCCCTAAATGAAAAATGGAAGCATCTAGAGAAAGAGTATTTCCTCAATGAAACTGTGGAAAATAATCCTTTGGGATGAAAAGTTACACTTATTTTACGGATCAGCCAAGGGAATGTGTCCTACAAATGCTAGGGAATTAGCAGGCATATTTGCTAAATACAGATTCTAGCTTTAGATTTTCACATTCTATCCACAGTATTAGATGTTATTTTTAATAAATAACACAATTCTGAAAATCACTGCACCTGATACTAGAAGCTGTCCAATTTAATGCTTGCATTTCTATGAATTCTGTGTGTCTGTCTATCTGCAATCATGTCAGAGGTGAGTTTGCCTCCAAATGAACCTTTCTCCTTCTATTGGTTCCTGTTAAATGCATTTGAAACGATGTTAGCTATATAAATGCAGTTCTAGAACTATCATAGTAATACAGGCAAGAAACATTTTACAATTCAATGAACTAAAAATGTTTTAAATCAAAGTGACTTAAGAAGTGTTATTTTGTCTTTATAAGAGCAGACCTGGATACTGTTTTCTTATGGAACAGATTAGTGGAGATAGTCTGTGTACTCTCAGTTAGTTTACAATATAGATTTGTCAGCAATGTCCACTAATTATATAAGTGTTGGAAATTATTAAGCTCCAAAATTATAGTTAAAGCCTCAGGAACCCTAGCAATGGCCAGGACACTATTGTGCTAGGTATATAGTCAGTAGTGATCTTGTTTCCAGACTATTCATTTTTTACTCATGTCCAAAACTATCAGATTAGTTAAACCCTAAGTAGAAAAAAGCACGGATTTATTAATATAACTTTTAAACAACCACATATAGGTGCATTCAGATTACTTTGTTTTCAGCTCCTTCTTCAGCCTTCATCTGCATGACTGAAAACTGAGAAATCACTTGAAGTCCAGATATCTTCATTTAGATTAACAGCACTTTTCAACACTCAAGCCACAAAGAAAGCCCTTACAGTGAGTGCCTTAAAAGCATTTGTGCTCTCACACAGTTTTACAGTCTGAACATAAATAAGAATCGGGACCTCAGCCTCCAATTAGTGTGTGAATCCAGCCAGCAAAGCTATAATATATACATTAGCATGCCAGGTAAGCTAGAAAGAAATAGAATGACTGCAGGTTATAGTTGTTTGTTATTTGACATGAGTTGCAGAATTATTCCATGGATTGTAAACTTTGATTTAGCTTACCTGGTATAAGTGATGTTTATCTCTGCAGAACATTTTGAGCCCAATCCACCTGGAGAGTTCAGTATGTCCTTTTCTCAGGAGTGAGTATCAATCCAAAAATGTTAAGACTGGGGTTCTCATCAGCTCAGATTCCACTGTAACGCTGGATGAAAGCATCACCCACAGGCTGAACCTCCAGTTATGTTTAAGTAATAGCTTCCTCTAGAACAAGTGGGGAAACACTGTATTTCTAATGTAATGAAAAACAAATGGCTTTTGAAATAGTAAATATTTACCTTTAAAAGATGTATCTCTTGGTTGTTATAAACAAAGTTATTTCTTATGTATAGCTCTATTAGGAAGTAAGTTTTCTTTAAACCAACAAAAGATGTGATTCTGCTGTTCTCAATGAAAACATAATGAGGATAAGACAGATTTTTAAACACATGTCTTTGGAGGCTGATAAGATGGTTATTATTTAGACTACTTCTTGGAAGTTTGGTAAGCCTTGAAATTTCTGGAAAAATAAATGAGATGCACTTAGTATAAAGTGAACTGTAATAGAAAAAGATGGCTGATACAGAAGATAAAACAAGTAACAAGTGCCACAGTTTGTGTTACTGGGTTCAACTGTAACTAGATCAGTGATTATTAGATCAATTAGATCATTAAGCATAGATAAATATGCACATTTTAATAAGAAATACTTATTTTGCTGGAACATAACTGTTCTGCCTCACTCCCTTTCTTCAGTTCTGCTAAAGATACACTCAGATTTTTTTAACATTTGAAAACTTACTCTGTTAGTAGTGATTAAAAACTCACCCTCCATAATATTTCATTATAAAGAAACATTTGTACTGTGTTCCAGCGTAACAGCCTGTATTATCACTACTATAATAAAGACAGTACCATCTAGTGTTGAAATGTAGTCTTCATCTAAAGTGAGTTCTTTCAGGTTAAGACAAGACCATTCCTTCTATTTGTGTGAGATATTTGCTAAACGATGCACATCTTAAATGTTTCGATTTTTCTAAGTTGGATTTGAAGAGTGTTAGTCATCCAGATTTAAGACCATGATCTGTAATAAAACTCAGTACTAGAACTGAAAGAAACCAACTAGTAAATTAATCTGTAAACTAATTCCACCTATTTACTCTGTGCTCAGTTTCTATGTGTACATTTCCTACTAATACCAATGATGACTTCTTGGATGCAGGATGTGGTATTTCCCTATTATGCAACAGAGCTACTCATTTTTAATAAATTTCACAAATATTCAGCTTCTCCTCCAAAAACAAGAGCTCTGCAACGTAAGTATGCCAGAACCCAAATATACCTTTGCAGTTGAAGCTATCTGAACATAGACATTTCTTTCTTGTCTGCATTAGATCTTAGATAGTTCTGTGCAATTTAAATCCTTTTGCATGATTATTCGATTGACTAGTCTGCTTTACACATCCTCATTCTGCAACAGGACTTCAATGGAAACAGGATTTCAGCCTAACACCAAGGCTGGATATTTAGTCTAGAAGAGGCTGAGTGCAAAGTCAGAGCAGAATTTATTCTGACTCGATAGTTCTTCATGCTTTTTATATACAAACTAAGTACTCTTTTTTTCTATATCATAAATTAAAAAAAATAGTAATTTTCTTGTTTGAAATATTCTTGGACAGAACCAAATAAATGTTGTTAGCAAACATGTATTTTGTTCCTCAGGTTGTGAAATGGCTTTCTTACACAGGATCTGACTTTAGACACCTGGCAGCAAGCTTCCTGTAAAAACAAAATTGTCGGTGATCCTATCTATAATCTGTTTCTATGGCTATGACTCCCCCTTTCCCATAATACTACACTATGTTAACCAATCATTATACAGTGGAGAAAATAAAAGATCAAAGTCCCAATAAAAAAATTCAAAATGCATTGTAGGGGCCCAAAATATCCAGTATTGTATCTAGGTTGTAACCAAGACAAATAATCACTTAAATATTCGGTACCATTGGATTGACTTTGGTGATGACTAAAGAACATTTTTGGGCTGTATTATTTTATTTTCCCAAGTATTTATCATACTCTTTATGAATCCTTTCTCTCTGGTGTCACAAAACATACATGACATATGCTAAATCATTAATTTTCCTGGCTATTTTTCTAAACACAAATTCCCTAATGCACACAGAATGAAACGCTATGCTTATCAGCAGAAATGTGTTTTCCTCTAGCTATTCTGTGTTCTAATAACAAATTGAACTGACAGAGGAGCTTTTAACCTTTCATACTGGGTAGATGAACACGATTTCAGCTGATGGATCAGAACAGGTTAGGATGACCTTGGATCTTCCTCTGCTGACTCTTGTGGCTTTCTGCTCGTTCAGTTTCCTAAGGAAACAAGGCTAATGTGATTGTGCTATCTGTACATCCATCTGCCAGTCTTACCACTAATTTTTAAGGGTATTGGTGACTTTAGGCCCAATTTGTCAGACAAGCACTACTAAACTTCCTACAAATTCCATGAAAATGAGTAGTTGAATTAAGAGTTATAAACTGATGATCTCAGTGAAGAAAAGGCTGCAACATTCATTCAGCTACAATGTCCAACACTAGAGAATCCAGGAGAGATCTGTTCTGAATGATCTGAGAAATTCTGAGACTCACACCTGATTAAGACCTCGATAACACAAAGACAAGGCTCCTTCTTAAGGCAAACCAATTTCCTTCAGTTTTGCTGCTCATCAAGTGACTGCTTAATTATTTTGTAATTTTAGCTAGTCTTTCAAGGTGAGAGATAACATTCATAGGGTTATTCTCAATGTTTGCTGGTTTGAAATTAGCCCTATGATCTCTCCTCTTGCAATCTGTTTTTCCTATTGGTATTTAGTGGAACTCTGAAATTTTAATCCTGCCTGATCACAAGAAATGGATTAGTATAGAGAGTTCAATATGCACGTGGCAAAGCTCATTTGACTTTAGACACAAAATATGCCTAAACCTCTAAATTCCAGAACAGGGCATATTTGAAGGGTCAGTATTAGAAAATTTTGTTGCTATATGCATTAGAGAATTTATGTTACAGAATTTGCTAGGAGAACTAATGTTTCAACATTATACTTTTGTGACATCTGAAAAAGGTTGGGTTCAAAATTGGTAGAATAAATAAGTTAAGCATAGCTACTGAATTTTCTAATGAAAAATTCTCAGGGCCAATCTCTACTGATAAGGGAGAAAATGCAAAGAGGCTGGCTGCAACCTCCTAGATCAGTCTGGTTCTGTCATTATCCTTGCCACCAGTGTCCTTGCTCTTTAAAAGATTGCTCAGCATTCTTCACTGACACTTCACTGACACTCTCCTTTGAAATAGTTCCAGACCACTCGGAATCCCTGGAATCCTTAAATGAAGCAAGTAGATTAAGGACTTAGGAGGCAATTCTTCAAAAAACACAAGCAAATGTATCTCATAAGCACATGCTTTATATAGTTTTTGGTGTTTTAACAAGGGCAATTTTCATATGCTGAAAGCACTCATGAGCAAAACTAGTGACACAAAAACTTAAGCTAAAAAATATGAAGGCTAGTTAGGAGAGGTTTAAAGATGCAGAAGATTAAACACTAAACACTTTATCATTACGCACTTTTTTCATTTACAGATAAATAAATCTTTACCCTTTTAAGTTTACAGACTAGATCAAATATTCATGAGCCCTACTGAACCAGGCCATGGCCCTTTTATTCCACTACAGCAGAAATGATTGAAAAATAGGAAAAATAATAGCAGTAAGAATAAAACAGATGTTAGAAACATGGATTACTGAAAATGAAGCTAAAAATGTTAATGAAAATTTGATGGCTAATACAATCAGAGATCATGATCAGGACCTAATGAAATTCAAGCAATGCTATAGGCTTGATCCTATCTAAGGATTTTAGAATAGTCAATCAGAATACAGAAGAGAAAGACAGTTTCAAGGTTATTTTTCCTTGCCTTTTGGAAGAACCATGAGAAGATGTTCATAATTTACATGGATTAAAAAATACTGTGTATTTTGTTAATAACTAAAAATAATCTAAACCTGGAACTATTCATGTTAATATTTTTAAAGCAGGCATTTTTCAATCAAGGACATAAATGAACCACCTGAAGAACTTTCTGAGCCACCCATCAATTAATTTTATACAAATGATATTATGCTTGGGAAGTTCTGGAAGGTTATCAACAAATTGAAGTTATAATAGTATTGAGGATAAACAGGATGACCAGGATAGGTCAATTAGCTCGGTATCATCTTTAGGTATCACAGAATGGCTGATACACAACACAGTAAACAATTACAAGGACAAAACTTCTGTCTTCACAAAAAAAAAAAGAAAATGAAATGTTTAAAAAAAAAAAAAACAGGTGCAGAACTATTCCTAAAGCTTTCCTTTTCCATAGCACTTGCTGTAAGCTACAACAAAACACAACATCAAACCTGGGTCATCTTTGATCCTGCAATATATTGTAATGTTTCTGCAAGGTCTTAATTAGAAATCAGAACTCCATCTGGGTTAGTGAGAGCCTTCAACTGGCCAATGACACAGCTGAAGTGAGGTTGGCTTGAAGAAAGATTTTTTTAAAAAATTGCAAATGTAGTTTACATACAAGAAAGAGGCTTGCATTTCCTTTCTGTTTAGTGTACTGTCATCTCATGGATGTCAAGAGCTAGAGCTCTGCTATGATCATCAACAGAGCCACTGTGTCATCCCTGCTTACAGTTTGCCAGAAATACATGAGACAAGGTACCTTTGGGCCAGTTTTGATTGTCCTGATTTTATGTGACATTGATGGTAATAAACTGCTCTGGAGTCACATGGGCTAACTCAGAACTTCACTAATCTTACAAAGCTCACTAATATATAAGGTGTATTAGCATTTGCTTTTACATCTAGGAGTTTCACTTGACCTAGAAATATTACAAAAAACAAAGAAAGCTTCATAGAACATGTGAGAATGTTTAAAGGATTTAAAGAGGTGTCACCAAAACCTCAAGACAACACCACAGACCTATCCTGTACATACAGAATATATTAGACTGCCTAATAGTTTAAAATATAATATATGAAATACATACTTCTCACATGACGAACACTAACATCTTTGTTTGTGAACGGAATATAGATATATTTTGACAGCCAAACATGGCAAATGCCATCACTTACATAGATGGCAGAATACCCTCTGAGAGGCAGCAAGGATTTTCTGCTTTGCCCTGAACTGAACTAACTAGACATCGTGGCTGGATGCCTAAGAAACTCTGGGGAGGCACAGGTTTAGTGGTGTGTAATACCCAAGAGTCAGCATGTTGACACACAGAGCTGATGGCAAAGAATACAGCAAAATTAAAAATGTAATCTGATAAAACCCCAAGTAATAACAACAAAGAACCAGAGACTGGAACTGGTAGCTCTTACTATTTCTTTTTATATCTTAGCATGTACTGAGAAGATTCATTGAAGCTTAATTGATAGGCCAAATAAACAAGGTTTCCCATGTTGGCTTGTTGTTCACATTATTTAAGAGAGATATTCTGTTGAGATAATATCCGTTTGCCTGACTTTGACTTGTACCAAATATTACATTTAGTGTTAAATGATCATTAAAAAAGCTTTTTCAAGAGTCTTTCAATGCCTCAAATTTGTAAGGTTTAACTCTGCTGATTCTGACTGAGCTCTTTAAATAATGTTAAAATGTGCTGATTCAAAGGGAATAAAGAAGAGAGAGAAACATTTGTTCCAGAAGCTGTTTGGGCAATAGGAATGAATGAGAGGCAGTAAAAGGGCTGAGTATTGGCTCTCTCACCAAAGCTGCAGCCAGTGCAGCTGTGCTGCTGCAGACGGATACATGCAGACTAACAGTGTATATGCACATCGCCAAGGTTAGGAACTGCCTCTGCTCCCACTCCTTGTTCACTGCAGCTGAGACACCAAAATTAAAGCCAGGGCTTGGTTTCTGATATCTGGCACAAGCCATCAATAAATTTGATTCTTATGGGAAGCAAAAAAGAAAGGAATTATGCCTCAGAGATGTCTCTAAGCAAAAATGCCACAGAGCTTATTCACTTGGTTAGGCTGTGACTACAAAAAGAAGTGAAGGCCCTATGAGAACAAAGATGCCGTAACAAGATCATAAGGCTTCCTACATTGTGAGGCCCTTAAAATTAATAAAGTGCAGGACCAGATTTTAAGCCTTTATAACTGTGGTCATGGTTAGGGTGCTTTTACAGGAATTTCAAGTGCTGATACGTACTTTATGGTTGTGTGTAATGACAAGACTGACTATATTGGGACTGTGTTTATGTAAGATGTTTGTATCTTACCTGGACTTTTTCAGCAGATTCCAGCTCAGATTGAACTGCAGTTTGCTTAAGCCTCTAATGCCCTCAAAATCACATCGCTACGGCTCACATCAAAATATTCTCGGCTGGTCTGCAACACAATGCAGGTTTGAAAATAGTTGTATGGTCAAAAGTGTTCCAAAAGAAACTGGTTAACGAGACACATTTAATATTTAAACAGATTTAATTGCATCCAGTGGCTGGGACTCCGCTTGCTCAGTCATTTGGTTTATTGAGGGAGAGCTAGTGTGCTCAAGATAATTTACTCTATTTGTTAAAATGAAAAGACCATTATAAAGGTCAGATGGGTGATAAAGTGATACCACTGTAATACTGTGATTCAAACTGGAGATAATATCAACAAGCACCAAAACTGTGGGCTGCTAATAATACTCACAGTATTCGTGATCCTAGTTTAGTCCCCCATTCTGTTCCCCTGTGTGCATCCTGGCCCAATCCTGTCTTGTGAGCACACCTCAAAATGCAAGAACATTCATGCTAGTAAATGTTCCTTGAAAAAAAAGAATTGGAACTTAATTTCTCACCAGGTTATAAATATTTAAGGAAGTATATTTATTAAAGCCGATGATAAGCTTTTGAAGGGTTTTTAAGTCTAGAGATGTCCTGCAGTGTGTTCAGGCTGTTCCCATTCAATTTCAAAACCTAGGTCAAACGTAGATCAGAAATAACAACTTTAGGGGACTTGCAGCCAAAATCTGTAGTACTCCATAGCTGCCTTTAAAATGAAAAAGTGTGTGAGATGGCGAGTGAGACAGTCAATTGCTTCACAGAGAAGGGAACAGATGCTGCTGATGCTAAGGAACTGGCAACTCTTCCATTATGAAAGAGCAGTATGGGAAGAGTGGAGCCAAGCACAGACAGGCAACAGATCCTCAGGAAAAGGCAAAGTGAGACAAGAATTGCTAGTATCTCATTGCAAACACATGTCCTGGTTTCAGCTGGGATAAATTTCTTAGTAGCTGGTGTAGTGCTGTGTTTTGGATTTGGCATGAGATCAATGTTGATAAGACACTGATGTTTTTAGCTATTGATGTGTAATGTTTACACTAAGTCAAGGACTTTTTGTATTTTTGGGCCCTGCCAAGCGAGAGGGCTGGGAGGCACAGGACATTGGGAGGGGACACAGCTGGGACAGCTGACCCAAGCTAGCCATAGAGGTATTCCATAACATATGGCGTCATGCCCAGTGTATAAACTGGGGGAAGAAGGAGGAAGGTGGGGACATTTGGCATTATGGCGTTTGTCTTCCCGAGTAACCGTTATGTGTGATGGAGCCCTGCGCTCCTGGGGATAACTGAACACCTGCCTGCTGATGGACAGTAGTGAATGAATTCCTTGTTTTGCTTTACTTGTGTGCGTGGCTTTTGCTTTAACAATTGTTCTTACCTCAACCCTCGGGTTTTACATTCCTTTCTGATTCTCCTGTCAGTCCATCTGGGTGAGAGGGGAGTGAGCGAGTGGCTGCGTGGGCCTTGGCTGCCAGCTGGGGTTAAACCACAAGAACACAGATCACTGGAAAGGTGGTGCTGTGGTAAAATAAGAGAACTGTTATTGTTCCCTTTCTTAACATTGCCTCTAAATAAGCTTGAGGAAAAAAAAGTTTATTTGAAACTCTAATGTATACCATCAAGTAGAAGAAGTAACAGCATCTCACAAACTAGAGTTAAAAACAGAACAGTTCAGAATCAGTTTCATGTATCAGATATTTAGCAGAGCTACTTCATCAGAAAATGGGGCTACTGAAGGTGTCACACAGTAGTTATCCATATGAATGCAATGCCAGAATTACGCATATTAATGTCCACCTGAAGAAGTGTTTTTTCTGTGCAGCTATTATAACATGTATTTCTAAAGCTAAAATCTGTAGCCTGCTACAGTTTTGATGTGGTTTTTTTTTCCCCCAGGCTACATTCTTGTGATGTCAAATCTGACAAAAAAACCCATCTTTTCAAGAACAACTGGCATAATGGCATGGAGTCATGTATTTCATAAAATTCAAAGGAAAGGCTGATAGTTTAGGTCATGTCCTGTTCTCAGATGCATTCTTCTTAAACTGTTTTTCATTGAAGCAGTGTCTTTTAAACAATAGGAAATGCAATTAGGATTCAGCACAATTATTGTAATTCACATTGCATAATAACTGATAGGAAGAGGAACACAAGTTCCAGTGATGTTAAGTAATGTGATCAACATTTCAGAATCAAGCCCAAATGGAAACCTTAATTTTTAACTTTTGTGTTTGGTTTAGGTCATGAGTCAACCTGAATAACAAAGTAACAATTACACAATACATTTATTTTACTGAAAATTTGACAGCAATACTTCACCTGTACCTGAATAAATATGGGCCTTAGCTACTGAAAATACTGAGTTTTTTTCATTTAAGCAAGTAATATGAGGCCTGACCTTTACTGTCAGTTCCATGTTCAGAACTTCATCATCATGTTGCAAATCATGAGACAGAATAAATCTTTCTGTGCCTCTCTTTCCCTCTTCAACAATTATATTGCATATAGAAAACAGACACTGGTCTTTGAGCTATATAAAATAAAAGGCATTTGAAAATCATAAACTTTCTAATTTTTAATTAATGAGTGTAAAATTTGAGAGAAGATTGATTAGGAAATTAATAGCAATCAGGTCAGGAAATAATCTTTCTGTAATTCAGATCTACTAGAAACTGGGTTTAATTGCCTCATAATCAAAGCACTGCATAACGTTTTTGCTTGTATGGGTTGTTGTGTACCATGCAGAACCCTGGCTAGAGTCAGAAGAATACACCTGTGCACTGAAATTCCCAAAGTCCAAGAATCACAGTAGAGCAGCCTAACACTGGACCATGGGACCAGGCAGACCTGACTCATCAGTTTATTTGACTGGCTCCCTCCTTTCCTCAGAGCTGAACACCCCACTTCCCCATACTTTCTTGTTTCTAACAGAGTAACTTCGAGTCTGAAATAAGTCCTTCTACCGTGGCAGCAAGTTATGAAGTTAGATGAGTGAAACAGCCGCATGCTTGTAAAAATTAACAGAACAAAACAAGGAAAAAACTTGTTCAGAATACCAGCTGAGAATAAAATAATTTTCTTTTTTTCAAAACCGCACATCTCACAATTTAAGTTAAACAACTAAAGATCATTTATTCCTCTAAGACCCCATGAAAAAAAGATCCTTTGCATAGGCAATACTGTAAGTTTTACCTTGCATGGTACCTCAGAGAAAGTAGTTCTTAGTGAGAGAGGACCCAGTTTTCAGCTGCAGTTCACTTAATCTGTTGAAATTTAAGAGGACCTTTGCTTTCATTTTTATGCTTTCACAAGCACAAAGTAAGAGCCTCAGCCAAATCTCACTACAATGAGTGGGAAGTTTCTTACTGACTTCCACAGAAGTTTTATCTGGCTTTGACAGAATGGACAGAAAGAGAATCAACCTTAAACCTGAGCTTGTTAGGTCATGTTAGCAGAACAGAATTTAGTTTTACCTACATTTATTACTTCTCTTGATATGTGAAATCCAAAGCTTGTCTTCTAGTATCGTAGTAGGAAAAACAAAGTTCACACCAGTGTCATGTACTCAAACTCAGCAACGTATTCTGTCAGGACTAGTTCATGGTCAAACACAAACCACTTGCAATGGCCAATCGCTGCAGTCACAATTCCTCCATTCCAAGGAAGCTCACATTTCTAAAGTGGACAAAACAAGGTAAATATATTATTGGGTTTTTAGCTAAGTTTGCTAACAATCTCAGAATATTAATAAGTCAAAGGTATCTCCTTCCATGAAGATGCATCAGTTTTATTCCTTTCTACCATTAGACTTTCTTTGCCCTACAGACCCACACAGGCTAGTAAAGGAGTTTAACTTGGCTCTCTAATAGCCTATGTAGAACAAGCAACTGTCAGATTCCAGCATGAAGATCATAGCCTGTCAAAGACTAGTTTAGTTCCTTGAAGCCTGGACAGCTCTCCTGCAGTGCTTTCATTGCTGCAATGCCCAAAAGTTCTCCATCATATTATAGTGTGATCACCTTCCAAATTAGCTGTCATTTCTTCCCTTCTAAGAAACCAGAAACAATCCCAGTTCCTTTACAAAGAGACAGATGCTGCTCCCAGCTAGCATTTGAAAGTTTGGAGGGTGTATCAGAGCGAACAGGTAAAACTATTACTCAATTCCCATTCTGTTCTTTTGCAAAAAATGGGGTAAAGCAGAATCTATCATACAGAGATTTAATCTGGTTACTTATAACAGTGTATTTCTCAGCAGTACTGATTTTTATTTTGCTTAAAGATGAAGTTTGTGGATTTTAAGGGTGAAGATTTCCTCTGTGGTATATGCATATTGCCCTTTGCAACACTCACTCAATCCCACTGTACAAAGAGTAGGTGTGAAACTGCATGAAGCAAGCTATTTTTAGTGTGGACTAATGGCTAAATAGCAGTGTGGCACAGCTAACTTTCACTCTGTGACCTAAACAAGCACAAATATTTATTCAAAGAGGAATCTTCTTTCTTGTTATTGTCTTTGAAAAAATGCACTTCAGCTGAGCAGAGACTGTGTTCTGAGGAATGAAACCTCTTGACATAACCCACAGTCAAAGATGAGTTTAGAATAAAAATATTAATTTAACTTTAACTTTATGCTAACAAGTGCCTAAAAATACCTACCACTGCCAGAGGTAGATGCATCACTTTCTAGGCATTTCCATGGCCTGAATACTGAATTAGATTCTGGATAGTTGACCTGATAGATAGGATTCATTGCGCAAGCTGGAGCACTGTGGCCAAGGAAAACTTTTGCAATTATCACTTTCCCTAAGTGAGGGAGAAAAGACAATTAATGCTTCTAATTCTAGCTTGGGGGTGCAGACAGGGTAATACAACAGTGATGCTTAATGTAACAACAGGCAGACTACACCTTGGGCTGGCAAATGAATGCTCGAATATGTATTTAATATTATTAATAAAAGTATGTATTTTAAAATATTATGATTCTGTTTCTATGGGGTTTATGAAACAAGTCTACTTTGCCAAAAAAGATTACACTATAAAATCTAACATTTAGAGCTGGCTAATATTTAAAGCCAGTGAAATCCTAAATACAAGTAATTTCATAATGACAATTAATATATAATTAATACAATTAAATTCATAAGCAGTGGAACCTGTGAGGCCAGGTATCCTTTGACCTTTGTGTCTTTCAACCTCTTCTACACTGCAGTAACCTCAGCTTCCCCAAACTCCTTCTGACACCGAGGGCCAGTAAGAGGTAGTATGTGCAGTGCCTAGGCGCAATCTACGCATATGCTGACAAACTTGCCAGAAGTCCATGCTGACTGCCCTGGTGGATAGAGTGAACCCTAGAAAAGCTGAGAAATACCCCTTTTCTTTGTAGGGAGGAGAAGAGGGAGATGTCTTAAATTTATGTTATGCCACATTTCTATAAAAATCATAAATACTTAATTACCTTTAAGACTTCTGTATGTTTTTCAAATTTGGTTGGAATTATAATTCCTACGCCACTGCAATGACAGTGGCAGAACATGACTGGTGTTTTTCCCTTCCATGCCCTGTCCTGGACCGGGATCAATTGACTCAATGTATTTGTGTCTTTCCTCAAGAAGAGATCAGACATGCATAATTATTTCTCCCATGAGGACAACTCTCACAGACTCTTTAAACTCCTGTCTGGGAATTACTCCCAGTAGCCGAAGCCCTTTGTGGAGCTTCCTAATACACAGAAATGCCGCTGGGACAGATTTCAGCAGTTTCAGAGCTCTTTCAAGGCTGCATATGCCACCTCATGGCTATCTACAGTACTTGCAAGATGTCCTTTCTGTAACAGCAATTATACACGCCATACAGCACATACTTTACAAGACCTTTCCAAACTTTGAATTTCCATGCTTGAGTGACTTCTCAGGATCACTGCTCACTTTGCCTTCTGCCTTAGCTTACTGTTTCAGACACCTTGTTCTGGGAAATTCCATATGCTTAGACTGTTACAGAGAAGAAAAGCTTTTTTTTTTATTCCCTTCGACTGCTGCAAAGATTAAAGCAAAGGCCAAGTATCTTTATTTGGCCAAGATTATCCCTTAAAAATGTAAACAAATTTAACCAGCAGTAAAATATAGCTATGAATTATGATAAGGGATGTCAGGCAAGGATAGCAAAGAATAATTAATAAGAAAATAGTTTATGGTGTCATTATTCCAACAGAATGAGAGAAGAAAATCAGACTGTTAGCTCTGTGGAACAGGGCCCATTGTCCTGTATGTTTATAAAGCATTTAACACCACGAAAAGGAACCTCAGTGAGGCCTCTCCAACTAGCATGATATAAACAGTAAAAAAGGCAAATCAGGACAGTACTGCATTTGAAGATACAATCTTGCCACTCAAAAATCTGATCTCTTCTCAGAGTAAAAAGAGAAAGGCAGGTGTGCAAAAGGTTGGAAAGAAGAAAAGGAAAGCAATGGGGACTAGAGAAGAGTTGCCCTGAATTAATTTTCCTACTTTCTATCCTTTTCCTTCATAAGTCAGAATGAAAAGTCCCTTACCTGAAGTAACTCCATTCTTGGAGATATGCAAAAGCTGTCTGGACATGGTCCTGCGCAGCCTGCTGTTAGGTGACCCTGCTTGATCAGGTGGGCTGGGCAAAGTGACCTCCAGAAGCCCCTTCCAACCTCAACGATCTGTGGGTCTGTGAAAATACTTCTTCTATTCATAATTTCTTACTCAGCATGAAATAATACATTCCATCTGCCTGGCTGTTTTACAATCCAGAGATGAAAGGGGTCACTGGGACATAACCTTTTAGGGTTATGACTGGTCTGATGACTAGGATCCATGCCAGAGGGACCCTACATTTTAGGATATACTAGAGATAAATGGGCTAGGATTAAATTTAAGATTAAAGAGAAAGAAGGCAATGATTTAGAGTTATGATGAGGCTTGCAAGCCAGGACATTGGATGCTATATTACTAGAACGGAGACTGAAAGAACCGAAACCCCATGCTATGCTTTGTGCTAGCACTTACAGGAAGAATAAAATAATAGCAAAATATTATGTTCAAACAAATACAAATGAAAATTATAAAATAGATGGCTGAAGAAACCACTGAGCCAATCTGTTCCACAGGCAGTAAATACAGATGCTGTTTCTGTGGAGGCTTCTAAACCGGTACTGCAGCAGTCCCCACAAACTCTAGTGGCGGGCACTGATGAGAAGTGGTGAGTGAGAAGAGAAAATTTTCAACAAAGAGAAAGGGCAAGGAAAGGACAAGAAGATCATGAGAAAAACTGGAAAGCACTAGTCCTGCTTTTGCCAGATACCAAAGTATGAGAACAGAGGAAGAAAACAGGAAAAAGATGAATAGAAAAATGATGAAAGGAGGGAGGAAAAGACAGCAGCACTTTTCCACTTGCTCTCTTCTGTGCTATCCTTTACTAAACAACAGCATTCTTCTGTCCACAATGCAGCACACCGTATGCACTTCCAGACCCTGGAAACTATCCTCCAGCATTTGTAGCATCTGCTTCTCCTCAACTGGCAATTCAGGGTTGCATATATAAGAGAAAAATTCATAAGAAACTATCAAGAAATAGGGAAAGACTCCAGGTTTTCATTACGCTGTTGCAAAAGCAGGCAAAAGACAAGAATAGACATTCTGACCATATAAAGTCAAATGTGAAAAAGAGGAGACAGTCCACTGGCCAGCCAGAAACCTGGGGGCAGAAGTTCACCTGTTCCCTGTGGTACAGGAGTCAAATAACTTTAAAATATGTGGCCATTTTCTTTGTGTCTGACTAAGAAGACAACAAACTCCCATACTTCCACCTGGTACTGTAAGATTCCTTAAAGATTACAGGGTAACCATATACCTTAGAAAGGGAACCAACCTAGAAATGCAGTAGGTTCCCCAGTTTTTCAGTCAATGGAAAGTTTTCTTAAAAAAGAAGATAACAGTGCAAATCATAAATACAACTAATAAAAATATTGCTCCTTCTCAAAAAGATTCTGTGCTAAGATTACTTATCCAAAACCCTCTGGCTCCCTACAAGAGTAATTTAGTAATTTCTCCTTGACAAAACAGAAAGATCCTTGGCTTGAGAAAGTGGTATTAAAAGTAAGCAGAATGCTATTTATAAACAACCTCAAATGGAAACTGTAAGTACAGGACTACCTGCAGCTCTAACAAACATCCCTGAACACAAAAAGAAGGCATACCTGAGGTGGACAAGCTTAGAGTACTCAAGCAGAAAACAGTCCTTGAAATACTGCCAGCCTAAATTTGAATCTCCCCTCAACTGAGCATCAAGGTTATTCATACCGAGATTATGTAAGCAACTTCTAATGTCTCTTTACAAGTAAAGCTGTGTAGGAACTTAGAATAATCATTATCATTGTCGTCAAAAAGCAATTGGACAACTTGCTTATTCTTTTATCTTCCTTTTTTAAAATCAAGGCCTTCATAAATAGGCAATAAAAAAATAAAGGCAGAAAAAATCCGCAGGCTTCGGGGGCTCAAAGCTTCAGCTTAGTACACCACCAAGAGAAGGAGGGGGTAGAGAGTGTTTCCTTTCTTGTCAGCTATATGCACATGGAGTCTGTGGAGCACTGATACTTTAAAACACTCCAGAGCCTTGTAATAAATTTGTTTTGTTAAAAGTTATTAACCTGGAATCATAATAAACTGGTAGGCTCTAGTTCAAAGTATCTTTAAAAGTTTACCATGGATTATTTGATAAACCTTCTTAAAAGTGAAGTTTCCCACTGTTTCCGAATACATCAACAATAATTGCACTACTAAATCAAAACTTGTCTTCATTTTCACTTGGAAATCTTTTAAAATTCTGCCTGGAACAACATATCAGGACAAATTAACATAACTTTGATTCTTTTTTTAAACTACAAATTTAGACAAATGAATGATTACAAAATATTGGTTTTTTTTTTTAATCTGAAAGTGATAGATGTCAGACTACAGCTGTGGATACACTGATCTTAACATATGGATATACCGGTCCTATACCGATCCATAACACCAAGCTTCATCCACTTCACCCTCAGCATTGTTCTGCAATGATTAACTTGAGTTAACAATGAATCACCTCCTCAAGTAAGAGAAAGTCTTAGTTTGCTGTGTAGTAATCCTGATGATGTCAGTTCAAATTGCAGCACTAATGAAACCATGCTGGACTTGGGTGCAGTATGAGGCACTGCCATGAAACCAGTGGCAAGTAACAGCAACAAATTTCACAATATGATTAAATTCTCCCACACATCCATCAGTTGTTTCATCCTTCAGATGATGAACAGTCTTTCCCTCTCTTTATTAACGGGCTTGAAAACAGTTCCACTCAAATGCAGAATCTAAATGATTTGATTCTTTTGGGGCTTGATGGCTTAACACCCACCCTCCCCCCCAAAAAAAACCCAACCCTACCAACCAACAACCTCCCCCCCAAAAAAACCCAAACAACCAACAGTCTTTATTCTTGGTCTTAGACACAAAAACAGAGCAATAACTAGCCAGATGCATGTTATGTCTTAGTTGTCCTACAGAAAAACAGAGAGAACAGACAGCTTTCTACTCATCAGAAAAGAGCCGTCAAATTCCTCCACCATAAAAATTCTGTAGAATGAGCTTCAGACCCATGCTTGCATCCAACACTAAGTCTATGGCATCACTGACATCCTCCACGTGCTCTATTTTGAACGATTCTCTGTGTGTAGACTTTGTGCTAGCCATTGATTTCAGAGTGAATTTTACTCATTAAGTCCTAAGCCAGAATCAAGAATGGCAAGAAAAAGAAGCCATTAAAATTACAGGATGGGGAGGGGAGAGAAACGGATGACAACCCAGAAGCAAAAAACCCACAGCACAGCACTTTGCTGGATCTCTACTGTTTAAGGACCCAGAAAACTCTTCTAAGCATTGGTCCAATATAACTACTCATCCCAGCTATTTTTGTTCAATCCTTTTCCTATTTACTGAGATCACTAGTAATGGGAATGACATCATCTGTCTACTAGAAGCTGGCCTGGATCCAATAATTCAGACCACGTAAGAGCTGCCACTTTATTGATATTTGCAATACTTCTAGTTTGGACCTTATAAAAAACAGGTATGAGACAGACTTCAAGTCCTGTCATTAATCTCCTAACCACCAGCCACCACTATAACCAATTAATAATGTCTGAAAATATCAGTAATCTTTATTACTGCTATCCTTTACTAAAGTAAAGGCTAAACGCTGTTCTTACACAATCCACTAGATATACTCATTCAGTTTTCTGTTCCAGAATGTTATTCGTTCCTCCAGGGCATTTACTTTTTGTAAGAATGCCTTTTCAAGACACGTCTTCTCTGATCTTCGTTACCGTGAACTGAATTTTAAGCTTCCAGATTCTGACTCTAAGAGATTTATTTCTTGATATTTTACCCAACCTTTTCAGCTTGACAATTCACATTCCAGCTCATAAAAAGACCCCATTAAGATTCAGAAGGAAGCGGTTATGTTAATGTATGGCAGGAAAATAATCATACTTGTTTTTCCTCTAAAGATAATCGCTCTAGATGTATACTAAAAAGCATAACTGAAAAAAAAAATCAAGCAGAGTATTATTTCAATAAATTCAAACTCTTGATGCCAATAGAAAAAGCTGAATTACTTGTCCAAAGGGACAGCTCTGCTCTGAGCAACTGCACATACTCTTCTGTTGTATACTGGCTCATATCTCAGTCCTATTCATATAAATTAGACCATTGTTTCACTCAGGCAGGACCAATGCCTCAATGTGACTTCATTATGATGCAAGTCTCAGCAATGAAAAGAGTTAGAGGGTACAGTCAAAATGCAAGTGCAGCTTTTCTTCAGACACCTAAGGGCGGGGATCATTTCTCTTCCCATTTTTGATCACTGTGTGGCATAGTAATTACTCTCTGTGGAAGCAAAACTCTTTTTGCATTTTTTGAAGAGGTAAATCTTTAGGATCAATCAAGTCACTGCACAGCTGACATTAGGTAAAGCAAGAGAATGAACTAGTCATTCCTTTGGAGTAACAAGCAAGGATTTGGCTCCCAAGTATAAAAATTCCATAAAACTCTTCTTAAAGAAAGCAACTTAGCTCACTCTGCCTACACAGCCCAATGTGAACATTATTTAAGATATTCATATATGCACTAACTATAGGCACTTCTGACAAAGAGGTGAGGTGACTGAAGTGCATGCCTGCTTCCTAGACACTACCTGACCTATATATAGCAAGCAAAGGAGGAAGATACGATCATAAAGGCACAAGTCTGCACTGGTAGAGTCCTTGGTCTGAACACCTTTGATCAAAAGAATCTGTTGACTTTTAAGGGGTCCTATTTATGTAATCAGCAATATTTTTTCAGTTATATTTGTATAGACATATGTGCAGAGCTCGCACAAAGTACTTTAAAGACCTACCAGGAATGTTTACAAACTGCTGTACAGAAAATCTGGGACACAGGTCTTTTCATTTTAGAATAACTGCTGTGGCACTGATGCAACTACAGCCTGACTCTGATCCATTATGTTGCTTATACTGTTCTTAAAGGAAGAGGAACAAACTAATCAGTTGAAATCAGAAAAAAACCCACACCATAGTAACTTGAGATTTCGGTGAGAAAGAGCTTTCTAATCTCCAAAACACGGACCTTTCAGAAATGTTTAGAGTACCAACTAGAACAGGCAATAATCGTAACAATCTGGAAACTCAGTAGGAAGGTCCTCTGCAAACACCTGTACTAGATGACTAAAAGCAACAACTTAAACTGGGTTTACCACATTAGGTGAGCGTCTTACCTAGTCCACTGTTCTGGACTGGGTATCTAAGGCTTCCTTCCTGGTGCAGTTGCATTTAAGAGCTTGTTGGTCAAAGCACCCACCTAAGGCTTGAGACACCAGGTTCAAATAAGTATGAAACTGGCAGAACTGAAACTGGAAATGGATCCCCTGCAACACATCAAGTGTCCTTGAAACTTGGCTGTTGACTATTCTGAAGAATAATTACCACAAACAGTGACATATGTAATGTATTATTTTCTATTTCCACTGAAAGTGTAGGGATAGCAGTTGGAAGATCTTTTTATTACAGGTAAAGATAAATAAGAAAAAATAATAGATTCTGTAGTATCTGCTTAGAAATGCAGTCATTGTTTACATTTCCTTTTATAACTGAAGAGGTTTGATTTAGATTTAATCTAAAAGCCCTTTATACTAAAGGCAGTGAAAATTAAATATATGCAGAAATCCTACTGATATCTATTTTCTGTCTTCTTTGACATGACTACATCAATGGGAAGGAGTTTGGAGTAAACAAAAATGAGCCCTAGGGAGTTTTGACACAGACTTTGGGATGACCAGGGCTGTGGATATTGGATATGACTCTGAACCATGCAAGATGTTAGGAAATCTTTATTAGAATGAAAGATTAAACCATGTACATAAATCCTTGGTAGTAATCAGAATAGTCACGCTAGAAATGCCAGACCGATACCATCCCCCTATTTTTTCTACTAAGTTCCCATTGAGGTTGACCTCTTGCAAATTCTGCAGAGTATGTAAGCCCTGTGAATGTTTTAAACAATACAGTTTTAATCTAATATAGCACTGCAAATGCTGAAGAGCCTGTAGGCTAAGAGGCAGATCATTCACATGTAAAACCAAATTTGACTGGAGTCTAAACAATGTTGGCCTCTGTGGTAAACTATAGCTTTCTTTTGACATGGAAAGAGAGAATGCATTTTGCCAAAAGCAAATTAGCTTGGAAAGCCTCTGTAAATGATACTGCAATGAAAATAAACTTAGTATCCCAGCCTTAGTTTCACAGCTGTGCATGAGAAACCTAACAGATCATGCCTCATGTCATGAGTACTCATTAGCTTTTGGCTGCAGCCCATGTCTTGGCCTTGGGATATCATGAGAACTAAGTCACTGATGTCAATCATCTCTCTCCATGATGACACTGCAGTTCTTTGCAGTGAGATACCGCCAGTGTGCGTAGTGTCCTTGCTAATAAATAATCATTTCTGGAAACACTATACTGCCTTTACACTTGTACTTTGTCAGCTGTAATTTCTGTCTTTCCTATCATTATGCCCAGTTTCAATTTCTTTCTCCTCTTTTTTATAGCTTTGAAGGTTCACAATGATTTGGTCTCATTCATCCCTATGAGCATCTCATTCTGCTCTAACTACTTCTTATCTTGGTATCAGTATCTCCCTGTGCCTTTTTTTCAAGTACTCTCCCAAGGGAAAAGGGAGTGAACTGCAGCAACTAGTCTCCCTGCTAGGGCATAAAGAGTCAAGTAATTCAGAAAGCTACACGGTCTTTTGCTAGAAATGGACATTTACATATTTCTTCTCCCTTTACATGCCAAATTGCTAATTACAGGGCTCTCACTGGCTCTGGGCTAACCCCTAACACAAAGGTTAGCACAGGGAGAAACTAATTGGTCACAGGAGCCAATTTGATATATGACAGCATAAGAAAAAGCCAACATAAAGCTTCTCCTGAACAGCAGTCAATCTCTCCAAGTTATAAACAAATAAAAATTCCAAACACTATAATAACAATTACATGGCAAGTCTTTTACATAATATCAAAGCACAGGCAAAAACCTGCAGTTGTAAGAAAACTGTAAACATCTCTTTTTTCATCAAGAATCTCAGAACTCTTTGAAAATAAGTGATTTACTTAATTCTGCATATGCAGAAAACCTTGACAGCTAATCCATTCCAAATAACGTCTCAGCCTTAATTCTTAGAAATTGAAGTTTTCCTTTCTGTTATTTAATAATTCTAAAAGTGAGCCCTACTTTTTAGACACATTTATATACCACACTATTAAAATACCATACATTAAGCAAAAAAGAGAAAAGAAATCATAAGGACACCAGACGGCACCTCTATATTCTTGATCAGGTTATTATTCAACTAAAGTAGATTCAGCTTTGTTAGGGATTTCAGATTTTCAGTCCTGGAAATTTCATTGCAATAATGATAAAGCTTTTGCAAATTTACACATTCTTGTAGACCATCTATTTTCTATTTTCTCAGCAGCACTGAACAACAAACTCTTTTTTGTCAAGATGCCATTAACTGCACAGAAAATTGTTAGATAGTTCCAAACAATTTGAGACCAAACCCTCTGTACAGAATACTGCTGATTTAGGAAGCTTTTCAATTAAGCCAACAAAGTAGTAGCTAGTACAAGGTTCATGATAAATGATTATGCCTTCTTTCTAACCAGTTTCCTGGAAAAGGTTTCAATGTAATTATTCTGGGTTTAAAAATACTGTTTCCAATGAGAGAGGAAAAAATCCAACAACAGGTTCCAAATTACAAAAATCTGTAATAAGTGACAGATGTAATTTGATCCATATCTAAAATGGGATTTTTGGATACTTAAGTAAAGAAATGCCAGATCCTGACTTTGAATAGTGCCTTCTTCCTTGAACAGACAAAAGGAGTGTTTGTGGAAGAATATACTCACCATTGTAAGGGACTGGAAATTGTGTAAAGTTGGCTAGAAAGAAAACTCATAGTTAACTTACCACTACACAGCATTCAGCAATCCACAACCCTCTGAGCAAGAGGCAGTACCCTTGGTCTAAAATCTTTTGAATACCTCATTCAACAGGAATGAGAGTAGTTCTATTTGGGAAATATTTCATGCCAACAATTCTGGGATAACCTGAGAAAAACACCTCCAGTGCTGTTGTTTTTAGTCCCTCTTGATCAATGTTCTCTAAGACAATCCATTACATATGTACTGGAAACGAAATACAACTATTATTCTCTTTATGTCCATGCTGTAAAAAATACATTATGCAGTAGAATGTCTTACTGCCGTTACAGTCAATTAGAGATAGCTGCTTAACATCAGTTATGTCTTTTAAAACTTCCTCTGCATAAAATGTGTTTGCAGTTTTGGCCATGTTCAGCATACAGCAGTTAAGTAGCTTTCTTCTGCTTGCAAAGTACATTTGCAAAGTATTACAAGAGTGCTTTGTATCACACCTCAGAATGCACCTTCAGTTTAAAACAGAATAGTTTTCAACGATGCTAATTTTAATTAAAATTAAAACCTAGAAATCCATAACTCTATCTATATACATATATATATGTATGAGGATAGATGATGCGCTTTATCAGTCGTGTAGTTTTCCACTTCTGGAATGGTTGTATCAAGTAAATACAGTAATAAAAGCTTTTGGCTAGGAAAAAAAAAAGTTTACATGGAATTCCGTTAACGGTGAGATTCAGTTTGAGATTAAGACACAAAGCAATAGGTACCCACGTGTGCCTCTTCCCTAAGCCCTCATATTAGTCAAGAGATTTAACCAATATAGCCAAAGGATCTTGGAAAGTCATTCAGATGACCATACAGGAGATGTTTACATTACACTTTATTGACTTATTCCATAGGTTCCCTTGACTATACTGACTAAGGATGGGATGCAGACTATCTGTTGCAATTTCAGAGACCTTAAAGTATGCTGCAGCTGTTGTCCCAGTGTGGTGCAGTTTTCTGTACATCCTCCTAGATACGTGCGATGCCTTAGATAACCTGAGGCAAGTAAAATGTCATTGGATAGCTGTATCCGTGCAGCTGAATCCTATCCTTGATTTCCACTGACTGCAATGAGAGCCAAGAAATGAAATGCGTATGTACACAGCTACCTGTAGACACCTAATGAAGGTGTCTTAAACTGAAGTGGGATCCCATTTTAAAGTTCTAACCAGCTCATAATAGACAAAACTTTCACCATCTTAGCTAACTGACCAATTCTGCTCACAGATATCCATTGTCTACAAAAATGCCAGACCGAGTCAAAACTACAAAATCGATTTTGATCAAATTTCTAAAACAAGCTGATTTGTTTCTACATACAAATATTTCTGCAAAGCACTTCACAAGAAACAGAGACAAAGCAGGGAATTTTACCTTAGAAGTAAACTACTCTGCAGGTACTCTCTTCAGAGATCCTCATTTCTACATCTTAACTACCAACATGTTTCCCCCGATTTTGAAATGTTCAGATCACCACAGTGTCTTACTAAAGCATGAGCTACACCACGGCCGCGGCGGGGAAGACCGCCTCGCTCCGCCCACCGACAGGCTCAGAGCCAACCAGGGACAAATGCGTGAGGCGGTGACCTCTCACGGGGCAGGTGGGGCAGAGCAGCAGCCAATCGAAGGGGGCGGGGGGTGGGACGACAGGGCTCTGGTGGGGCAGCGGCTGCGGGCGTGGCCGTCACTTCAGTGAGGGGCGGCTGAGGGGCGGGGGCGGGTGGCGCGGCCCGGCGGGCTCGGCGCGGCTGGGCCTGGTGAAACGGGCCTGTAGAAACTGGGCTCTGGCGCCCCTCAGCTCTGCTAGGCCGGCGGTCTGGCAGCAACACACTGGAGACCTTCCCCATCCATTTGCTGGGCACCTGAGCCACTGCTGGTGATTAATTTAGGCTGCAAATTACTTTTCCTCTTGGGTAGTGTGTGGGGTGGTAGAGTGTTGCTGATAAGCGGGTTTGTGAAACGTCAAAAAAAGAGAGTTAGAGCATTTGGTTCTGGGTTGTGTGTCCCCTCGATCAGGGAGGGTGTCACGTCTGCGCAGCAGTTTTATCTTCAGGGGGCAATGTGAACTCTGCCAAACTGCAGCAGAGAGGCTTATTGTGGCCTAACTTAAATAAATTAGAAATGTGAGATAAAATAGGCCATTCTTAAACCAAAAAGACCATGTTCACTGAGCTATTTGCAGTGGATTAGTTTTACAGTTTAATAACAATTATGAATAAATCACTATTAATTTTTTTTTTATGCAATGAATGTTTTCCAATGGTAGGATTGCTCAGCAGAAAATTGGATCCCCACTGAAACAAAGGTCATCAAAGGTGTCTGATTTGTGAGTAACGAGGTTATTTTTATTGAAAATAGAAAAAATATCTGTTAAAGTTTTTGTATTAATGTTTCTTAACTTTTTTAATGGAGAGAGAAGTGCTTAAGCAGCTTCTGCAGTTCTACCAAGGCACGTCAACCTGTCTGTTCCTCATTACTTGCGCTGCTTTCTCATGTCACCAGATGTCACTCCAAGTCCACATAAAGCAGACACCTTCCGTTTATTTCTATTCTGTAAAAGATGTTCTGGCTTGGTTTTAGACGTCCATACGCATAGATACTACATTTCACTTACCCAAAGACAAAAAAAAGAACCACCCCAAAACCAAAAAGAACCACCAAAAACCCCACTGCTTTTTTTAGGAGATGTTTGTAACAAGGTAAATGTATAAGTCCAAATATGCCTTCCTGAATTTGCATATTATATCAAGTACATAATGGAACAATTTGAAATTAAAAAAGGCATATTAGTTCTCTGAAAACTGTGCACACTTTCTAATTCAAGGAAAAAAACCAAAGCAATCATATACTCTGAGCCTTCTCCAGAGAAATTTTTATGCATTTTTGCTTAAGGGGCGTGTTTCTGTTCTCTTTATACCAGATCCTGCAAGAAAGAGGGTCTGGTTTAGTAGATCAGTCCTTCTTTTTCCTTTTTCATTGACAAAGAACCTTAGCAGCAACCTTCTCAGTAAATTAGTTTAGGCAGCTATGCAAGCTGATACCCTTTTGTGATCTGTTTAATATTTTTTGAACAGTAATTGAATCAATAAGTATTAAAACTGGACATTGCATCCAAATTCAGTTATTCGTTGGAACTATCAGTAGCAAAATGCCACTGCTTTTGTTTCTGAGCATCTAACAGACTGACTGACTGACTCATTGGCCATGAGGAAAGTCAAATGATCTAGTTTGGGCATAGGGTTTTCTGTTCGACTGGAAAGCACTCCTCTCTTACCAGAAGGGCATTATTGTAAAAAATCAGCATTACTGTACCACACTTTTGGTCCTTTCTGGGTGATTGATATCTCTCAGAGTGACCAACTCTGGCAGCCTAAAATCTGTGTGCGTAATATTCCTAATCTCTTAAACTGCAGCAAACATGCAGGGCAGCATTACGATATTAGTCATGAACTCAGCTCATTAAGAGCTAGCTAATGTTACTGCTAGATAATCTTGTGTTGGTTTATAAAGCCATTAAAATGTATATTTGCATGTACAGTATTTAAAAAATGTCTGGCAGCAGTTGCCAAGTTTCTCTTTTAGTGTAAAGGATTTTCAAACCTATTTGAGACTGAATTAATCATTCCCAGTGTTATCTTTCACCTTCTGCTGTGGCACATTCTGCTCTAATTCTGCTAAAGCCTTTTAGTATAATTTGCAATCATTTCATAGCGTAGTTAAAGCAACTGTTCAAGTGCTGATGGTGCTTTGCATGCTGTATGATTTACTTTTGGAATTGTCCTTGCCGTTTTGCTGAATGCCGTAGAAACTTCTGAAACTAATGTTCATCAGATTCTCATGGATCACTGTGCATCATAGCTGGTGTTTCTGCCTCTGCTTTCTACTGATCTTGGTATTTTTATAGTCTAGTAGATGATTTGGTTTCACTGGCATTGCTAAACAGTTGTCATTGTATTTCTTTGTTGAAGGGTCTCCATCCTTAAAAAATTACTGTGTGTAATTTATGTGCAGCTTGTTGTCTGCATCTGCTTTGTTATCACTGGAATATTTCTGACTTCCATGGTAGCATTTATTAATCTTAAGTGCTTCTGGTATCATCTCTGCAAATCACGGCATGTTTAGATGAAAGTCAGATGAAGTGGCAAGAAGCAGTCATAATAGACCTTGTGTAAATGTTTAAGAGGGAATACATTTTAGAAACTAGGTGCTTTATGCTTTAGCATTAATAAAACTGAAAGCACTTTAGCTGGCTTTAAGTATCAGGTAAGATACATGAGTAAGTAAACTGAACAGAAAGATATAGATGAGTATGTATGCAGTATTTTCTCATTGCTTTGGATGACAGGCCATAAAAAACTGGGGAGTGAACTCAGATGGGCACTGGGTGACTACATGAAATTCACTGTGGAACAGGGCAAGCTGCTTCTTACCTATCTGTCAATAACATGTGGGAAGGAAGACTGATACCTTATATGACTGTCATGGGGATAGCTGCTGAAAGTCTCTTGTAAAGAGATAAAAAGACTCAAACCAAACCAGTAAAATGTCATTAGTGCTTCTAAAAACAATAGGAGACATTACTTACAGAATTTTTTATTACTGCAGTAACTTCTTCAGCCAGCTTTGGACCGGATGTCATGCTAACAGACAAAAATGAGCTCAGCATTGATCTATAAATTAGCTGTTGCCTAGTGACTCATGATCTTGGCACGCTGGCTTTATGCAAACAAAAAATAGCACTATGCAGTAATGGTTATATGCCAATTTTTTGCTAGGGTCACTGTCCCAGAGCTTACAGCAATTTTTGACAAATTTTGACAGGGAGAGTAACTTGAAAGTAGGAAATGTCAGTGAAAGCAGGCAACTGCTCAGAAACAATCAGCTAGGTGCCTACAAAGGAATGTTACTATAAATACACTGCAAGGGAAAAAAGCCACGCACACAAAATGGCCTGAAATATATGAAAATAAGCAATGTAGTATAAAATAGAATTTGCAGGGCACATACTAAATGGATTAGAAATTGGCTTAAAAGCAGATCTCAAAATGGGGGAAAATCTTTTTAATGATATGTAATCACTTTATTGGCCATCCAAATGGTAACATAGGTCTCTGCCAATTAAATCTGCAGATGGCACAGGCTTGTTGAGTAGTAAGTTATGAAGTTACACCTACAAAATTATTTGAATCGCCTAATTAAATGGTGACAGACCAGCAATATGCACTTCAATACAGCTAAAGTCAAGCTGATAAGCTGGGGCTATATGGGCTACAACTAAACGATAAGAAAACCTCATCTTCAAATGATTTGACTCAGGAAAGGGATATAGGATCATCCACAGCAAACTACTTCAGTCTGAGTTAATTTAACTGGGGCACTGTAGTGCCCCAGTTAAATTAACCAGGATGATCTAAGGATTTATCAAGTAGATGAACACAGAGAATAAGACAGAGAAGGTTGGTTTTTTGGTTTTTTTTTTTTTTTTTTATATGCAGCACTGATAAAACAGCTCCTGTAATGATGTGTTCATTTAATATGCTTTCAGTCCGGAGAATGAGGCAACACACTTAGCCATGGGCTGGGAATGAAGCCTGATCATACACTGCTAACAGATCCTCACTGATCAAAGGAAGGTTGAGGCTGAACTGAATAGTGGTATATGGATAGCTATGAAAAATTGCAGTTGATAGCAGAGGGCTGTTGAGTCTGACAGGGAAAGGTGCCACCATATCCAGCCACTGAAGTTTTAAGTTGAACAGTGTATTGTAACATGCATCTACTGTGTTGCCAGCATTAGTGGGGGTAGTGTTGTGTCAATACTGAATTATTCTGTACCATTCTCGATGGGATCCGGGTTAGGTTAGAAATCGGCACCTGTGAAACTTCATCCTGGTATTTTCATGGAAAATCTTGAAAAAGAAGTTGCAAGATTTGCTTTTTATTAATTTCAGTTTTATCCCTCCTTGTAATCTATTGGTAATACCCAACCCATTAAGCTCTTGGAAGTTTATAATCTATATTTTTCAATGCTTATGCATGGTAAAGTAAATAATTTCTCCAAGAGGAGGATCAAATTCTTCATGCTTTCTGAAGAGGATCTGCAGATACAGGAATCTGAATATGCTTCTTGTTTTAGTGGTGAATACTTCCAATTTTTGTTAGAGAACAGACTCTGCTTCTACTAGTACTTTGAAAAAAATCCCTTTTTTTTGTCTCCATCTCTTTCTTTTCTCTCTATGCATCAAGGGCCTGAGCAAGCTCCACTAAACAAAGTAAATCTTCTATGGGATGTGATGTCCTTACAGGCTCATGAAGTCACAAGGAAAGTAATTTTGGCTGTAGTCTGCAGTCTCTGTGTGCTCCTGTAGCTCCGCTGAATCCTATGGAATGATGCTACTTTTGTGCTGGCTGAAGGCCAGAACTGTTTTATAGTCATATTCTTGTCTGCTGTTGGCTTTATTCTACACACAGGGCATTAAACCCAACCACCAGAGTAGACGTGGAAGAATCATTTCAGTCTAGTGAAGCATCATCATGAATCATCTTTTCTCAGAGCCTAGTTACACTGAGATCAAGACCACTAGTTACAAAGTGGTAGGGAGGAGCAAATAAAAATATTCAATAAACTTCTTGAGCATATGTTGCAGTCCCTGTAATGTCAGTTATCAGAGGCCTCTATGAAACATGAACCTCAAAAAGCACCACAGAAGTAGCATTGGAACATTTTGTCTGATATCTGGGGCAAAAGACTTGCACTTGAAAGCAACAGTGAAACACAGTGAGGAAATTTCACCTGCTTTGCTTTTCTTGCCTTTTTCCATGGTGACTAGCACATCTCTCTGTCTCTGAGGCACAATGGAAATTGAAAACCTGCTGGACTGGAACAAGTACAGTCAGCTTTCCAGGATGAAATGATACCTTAATTGGTCTGTCTGTGTGGCTGAAAAAGAGCCAAGCCCTATCATCCCCATTTGAGAGATATAACGAGAAAAGCATCCTAGATCTGATACTAGCAAGTCTTCCTTGGGCTGTTTGTATCTTTTGATGAAGAGATCTGGTAACATAATTCATGGAAAAATAATGCTGTAAGACTTATGTATCAAAACATTGCTTTGAACATGTAATGGACTTCTTACATAATCACCTTAAGGAAACCTTAAAAAGTTTTGGTTTTTTTTTCTCTTGCCTTTCTTTTTTTTCATCAAACTTTTTTTCCCTGAATTGCAGAAACAAGACTAGTAAGCACCTGGAGAAGTCACCTAATTCACTCCTTTTCTCCAAGGTAGAATGGACTTTTTCCAAACCTTCCCTGTGTAGTGTGTATATAACCTGTTTTTAAAAGTAATGGAAATTCCAAAACCAAGGACTAATGGCAAATGTTAATCCAATGAGAAGAGAAGGTTAGTGAGTTCAAGAGAAAATAGTGTTATGCTCAATGGCACTTCGATGCTACATTACCTTTTAGATTTTGCTGTAGGAGAGCAAGAACTTGGAAGTGTCAAAGGCTCACCTGACTATGTCAGGAGCTTCCGTCGTGTCTCTGAACTATTTGTACAAGTTTATATTTCTTTATGTTGCATAAGGAATAAATTTCTTGTTCCAATTCCTGAACTGAAGGTTAATAGCAGAAATGGAATGAATATGCTCTTGACTTATTACTGTCATAGAGCAGAAACCCCCTAATATATAGTTTTGAACAGGTTAATGTATCAAAACCTTCCAAAACATAAAGCCATTTTTTAAATCATCTAACAGGGAATCATATTTAGCTGTTACTAGGTGTCCACTGTAAAAATGTTATAACACAGTCTAAAGGACTAAAGTTAACATTCCAAGTTAATATTCTGAATAAATAAGTTAATGAAACATCCTAAAGGCTGCTAAACATTGTTATATTTTGTGCAAAGGAAGACTAAGAAATTATCAACTTAATTACTATAAAACATTTCTGCTTTTCAAAGAAGGATTTAAGGCTCCTTGTATTACAGTTAATTTTTTTAAAAGAAGTAAAGAACAATTCATGTATTTATTTTGAAAAGATGCAGAAAAAATGTGTCTTTAATTCTTCTTGTATTGCCATAGGTAAAAATGTTCTAGGGCAAGAACATTACGTATGAGTTTCTGTTATGGAAGTGACTGCGCTCTGACAGGTTGAGATACTGATATTGCCAAAGCAAAGGAGAATTTCGAGAAGCCCAAGTGACTTGAGTCCATCTGAAATGTTGAATGACTCTGTCAATAGACATGCCAAGCATGTGGAGCCCCTGAGTATCAACACTCCTGACAACTGGCTTCAGTTGCTCTGAGAGGGAAATTATGGTTTCAAAAATGCAGCTGAAAGGCTGCAGTCACATTGCTGGAAAATTATTTTAGCAGTATAATACACCAGTCTTTCTGAATGTAATATAGAAACTAGGTATTAGGGCTCAGGACATTCTATTGTTTCATTTTTGGAGTGAGGAATGTGTCTTTCTCTGATGCTTCTGTTAGTTCTGTGACATCTGATGTTGAAAATTTCATGTACACATTCATTTTACCACCTCTGTGATCATCCGTAAGAGTCGCACTTGGAGCTGGATCTCCTTGCTCTTTTAAATGCAACTGGAAATAGAACAGGAAGTAAAGCACCACCCCCCTACCCCAACAAAAAGCAAAACAAAGAAAAAAGCCCACTGAAAAAGCAAAAACCACACATAAGGGCCACGTGGTCTAGTGTCAGTCAACATTATTTCCCAGAGCAAGGTAAATCTTGGGTGTGGGTCTCAGAGAATTGCAAGCCATACAACTGAAAGAATTTCTGTTAGGGGAGGAAACAAACCATGATAGCATCAGATGCTTTGCTTCTTGCAGAAAAGAGGGAATGTGGCTCCCCAGAATGTTGATGGTAGTACAGCATCGTATTCTTGACCATATCATGGGCCGGTTGTGATTCAGATTATTTCTGTCACTAAACTAAAGTCCTTATAGAAAGCCCACTACAGCAACAGTAGCAAAGGCTGGTTTGCTAACTACAGCAACATATGCATGGGAGCAGAAAAAGTGCCTTCTGGAATTCAGAGGGAGAGCAGACGTAATGAAGACAGCTGATGAGACTTCTTTCTTGGTTGTGCTTCCCACAGACCAAATTCCAACAGATGAGTAAAACATGGAAAGACATGCTAATCAGCAGCTTTTTTAACGAACCAGTTCTGTACTTCAGGATCTAATCAGCTTTCTAGATAATGCTTATGTTGTCTGTTTTCTGAGGCAAAGGTGGCGAAGTTTCTGTTTCTCTGGTTATGAGGGTTATGTTCATGCATTTCCAATGCCTGCAGAGAACTGCTTCAGACTGACGAATATTTACTTCTGTAGTCCATATATGCCCTCTAGACGATGAGAGCCCTCTTTCACTACACCTCTGGGGAATTACGCAGCACAATAGGTTCTACAAAGGCAGAGAAGGTGAAGGGAGCACAAAGGGTTAAAAATATGGGTAAGAGCATTATAGCAGAGTGGTGGAGAACAGTCATGGTTTTGAGACAATAAACAGAGGGAGAACAGAACAGGGGGAGATTCTGGGGGGAATCACAGTAAGAGGAGAAAACTCAAGAAAAATAGGCAAGATCTTATTGCTTTGTCTGCAGTTTATATGTTGAAGGAAGAAAAGAGAAAATATTTAATGGAAAACAAGGATAGAAGGAAAAGAGGAATCTAGAGAAATACAAAAAAGAACTTAGCTAGTTAGATTAAATTGGCTATGAAGATAAGATAATTTCCTGGGAAATGTATGTGAGTAGTTGTTTGTATCCCAGCTCTGTAAATTTTTGGGAAAAAGATACGTATGATAAATAGTTGTGCTTGAGGCCTAATACTCTCCTGTTCACAGCTCAATACACTGAATTTACTGTCATGGCGTGTGTGCTTAAAAAAATTCAAAGCCATGCTGGCAAATAATGTCTTCCCAATTTTTATGCTGCAGTTTGTGATCAATTAAGATGTTTGAAAACAATTAGGAAAACCATGAAGAAGGCTGAAATGCTAGTTCAGGGCCAGACTTGCACTAAATTTTGCATCAAGCCTGACTTTAGAAATACTCAGATATTTAGAAATAATGGGATGTTAAAATGTTCACTGACTCATGACATCAATTAATAAAGCCACAGAGGAAGTGTATGATACTGTACTGTAATGGTAGTAGCATGTAGTAAATAAAACCTTAAAGACTGCCTTGGTATGTTTGGAAGGCAAGCTCTGAGCCTCAAGACCACAAAAGCAGAGGACAGAGGTTAATTAATTTGTTACTGCTACTTGGCTTTGGTACTGGTCAACCACAAAGGATGCATTAAAAAGCCCACCCAACACCCCAGCAGCTTCTCTCAGTGTGACAGATCTTGGACTGTGCTGCCACAGAGGTAATAAAGACAGGCTCAAGCAGCAGCTTTCCTCTTCCAAAACTAGCTCACATTTCCAGGGAAATACCGAACAAAATACAGAGGAAAGGATGAGAAAGATGTTAAATTTGGCGATGATAATGAAACTCTGCATACTGAACTAGCATCAGGTTGGACTGATTCTCTCTTGCCAGGCAGATTTGATTGCTTTTTTAACAGAAGTGGAAAATGTAATGGATAGAGGGAATTTAAGTGAGGAGGCTGTCACTGGCAGAGTGGTAACACCTGTACAGGATCTTATAATCAAACTGGCTTTCCAATAAATCAAAGAAATCTCAGCTTACTGTTTTGACAGTACTACTGAAAGTATAATGCAGCGCTGCCTCAATCAAATCAGTTACAGAGAGTACAGGACTATGCAGACAAATGCTGCTTCTACTGCAGGGGAAGGAATGGCCATGCTGATTTTCATATCCAGATACA
Source organism: Falco punctatus (assembly GCF_963210335.1). NCBI lineage: Eukaryota > Metazoa > Chordata > Aves > Falconiformes > Falconidae > Falco > Falco punctatus. The sequence goes on along the minus strand of NC_137587.1, from coordinate 41,134,880 downwards.
TCCTGTGAGGGGAAACATGAAATGCAGTCCACAGTGTCTTGATCAGTTCCACTTAAAGATATGGCAAAATTAATCTGCCTGGATGACACGTCTTTGAGGATTATTTTTGAGATTATGGTGTGACAAATCAGAAACTGGTGATGTGTGGATGGGGAAGCAGCAAACAGTGTGCAATATGCTCCTAAATTCTGGATCAATGGTTAAAACATTCACTACTCACTGACTGCAGTGAGGTTTGGCACTGGCAGTACTCTTGGCAAAACCAATTTCTTCTTTCCGTCCCTTTCTAATGCCTCTAGACTTTCAGTCACCAAAGGAGATACCAGAGGTCCAAGTTGGGTGGAAGCCAGGCAGAAAGCAACTTTTAGCTTCTTTTAGCATTAGTTTACATACTGTTCTTAGTTTCTAGTCTTCTGGGGTTGCAGCTGGACTCAAAAGAGGGTTATGTGGGTTAGATCCTGTTGCCCCTCTGCCTACTGTTTCACGGGAAGAGGAGGAGATGGGCCAAACTTCTGTTAAGACAGTTGTATCAAATACAGGCAGCCTCTCCAGCTGTTGGGACGTGCCTGCAAAGTTGCAAACCCTATGCTCCAGCCTCTCCCACAGGACCAAATTATGACTAGGCAGAATCAGTGAGAGGTGATCTTCACCCTTTTGTGCAAAAGGAGTTTGGTCACTCACCGTGCCACCAGAGAAAAGGTGAATGCAGTGAGGGTCAGCTTAGCAGACATGGAGCTGCTTCATGCATGCCTGGATTTAGTGCTCATGTGATGTGTAGCCACATTTGCTGTACATGTGCAGTATGGTCTCTCTACACAGTGTGCAGTCCAGCCATGACATGCCATTCCTTACTATGCAGGAGCAATGGCTGAGGTGTATCCAGAGGGGTATTTCCACTGCTGGAAAGTCAGGGTCTGAAGCAGCCTGATTCCGTCATGATCCCTAAAGGGCAGTGTCTCCAAAACCAGAGGACACAAATAGCTAAAATTCTCTCTGTTGCAGCAAAGTGCTGGACACAGATTTAGTGCTGTGAGAAGAATTAGCAAGCTGGCCATGAGGGAGGGGAATGGGGGCGAGCCTTTGTGAGCTGAGGGGCAGAAGAGTGGGGAAAGGAGGCACGGGGGGCATAGTGTTCAATGGATAGATCCTCCTGGTAATGTTCAGGAGGGACGTGCTGGAAATGTGCTGCTTGTCATACTCACAAATGATGTGGAAAACAGAGAACAGTGATGTGACAAGGATTATAAATGATATGGAATTAGTCAGGGTAGTAAAAATGAAAGCTGTCTGCAAAGAGTTGCAAAAGGGACCTCATAAAATTTGAGCAACTGGATGGTGAAACAGTAGATGAAACTCCATGGCGATAACTACCAACCGCTGCATGTGAGGAGAAACGGCCATGACTACAGATATGCACCAGTGAGCTCTAAATTAGCTGTCACATCTCAGGAAAAAAGATCTCAGAGTCATTTTGGATAATTAAATGAAAATATCAGTTCCATGTTTGGGAGCAGTGAAAAAAGCAGATGGAAAGTTAGAAAGCACTGAAGGGGAAGACAGTAAAGCATCACTGCAGCAGTAAATCGCCAGTGTACTCATACCTTACTTACATCATACAAACAGCCTGGCCTCTTCACAGTTCCTCCTTCTGAAATTTAAAAAAAAATATTCCTAGAGAATGCTCAGGGAAGAGTACTTAACATGACCAGCAGTATGGAATAATCTCCATGTGAGGAGAGCCTACATAGAAGTGCTCCCCTTGGAAGGCAGATGACTAAATCGCAGATGTACATAATATATATATATATTTTTTTTACATTAAAAAATATAAAGTATGCCACATAAGTGGCATGAAGATGTAAATAGAGAACAATAGCCGTTATTTCTTACTATACAAGCATATCATGAAATTGTCAGGCAGGTTCAGAACAAACAAAAGGAACTATTTCTTCAAGCAGCATATAATCAAATTGTGGAACTCATTGCTACAGGATGCCATGGAAGCTGAAAGCATAAATGAGTTAAAAATGAGATTAGACAAATTTATGGATATACCTCTATCAAAGGCTGTTAAACAGAAGGATGCAGTTTCAGTATCTGGCTTGGGAAATGTTTCAGCAAAGATTGCAGGAAATCTGCAAGGATATGTTGGGGAAGGAGAGCAGAGGATTGTCACTCCTGGTTTCCTGGTGCACATTCTCAAATCAGCTGCAACTGGACCCTGTCAGAGACAGGATCCTGTGCAATACTTCGGCTTGACTCATTATGGCTTTTTATAAATCTTACTTTATTTCCTTTCCCTTCAGTTTTTATAACCTGTCTTCAGTTTTTATAGCCAAACCATTGGATTAGCTAATACTCTTAGTAGCATAGCTCCTGGCTGACCAGACTTTACAACCCTTTTTGACTAATGGGAGTGTGGGACAGTTTGCCCATGTCTTGTCTTAATGCTCAGCACCTGGCAAAATGGGGAGGATTTTTAATTAGCTCCTGGGTACATGAGCCATAGAGTTTGTTTTCCTTGATGCACCCTGGAAAAGTTTTTGAAGACGCTGCTTGGCAAGTGTGGGCAGTTGTCTGAGGCACACAACAAACCAGAGTTACAGTTCTAATGGGTGGTAGTGTGCTTTGGAATGGCTGTGATAGTGCACAGTGACAAAAGTTAGCGAGTTTTGCTAGGCTGAAAAAAATCTGTATTAGAGCTACTCTTCTTGAATGAATTTCTGTTATCTAAAAGAGCACTTAAAGGCACAATTGATCCAGCTCTGGAGCAGGATGCAGACACCAACTGGGGGAAAAAAAGAGCAACTAGGAAATGGAATCTGGAAATTAGTTTTAAAAAATGACCTCTCTTTTGTAAACTGATACCTCTGGGAATCGCTCTGCCCTTCCTCCTCCTCGTATTCCTATTCTCAATGGGAAGTAAAAATGTTAGTGGGTACATAGAAAAGCAGAGGTTAAGTGAACAGCAACAGGAAAATGAAATTATGGTGGGATATTGAAACAGAAATGGGCATGTTCAATTTGATCTGCATATACAGATGTATGTCATGAAGTCTCTTTTGATTTAACCATAGTAAAAGCATGTCTACAACACTGCAGCTAGTTTCAGAAGGACTGTTAATAATGAAACCAGAACAAATTGCACAAAATTTAAAACCTGCAGCAAAACGAAAACAGGGAGTGACTTTTGGGAAGCTATGAATACATCAGCAAAGAAAACACCAGGGAGGGGGAAAAGTTGTTTAAGCTAAAGTACACTGTTGGCACAAGAACAAATGGCTGTAAACTGGCCATGAATAAATTTAGGCTGGAAATTAGCAGAATTTGTCTAGCCCTAAGAAGAGTGAACTTTTGGAACAGCTTTCCAGTAGAAATGCGAGGGACAGAACACTCTACCTTATTTTAAAATGACAGTGAACAGTTGATTTGGTTTTCTTCCCTGAAATGGAAAAGAACTGTGTCTGGCAAGCCAGAAAGTCCCTTATATTTGTGTATTTTTAGCAATTCTGTATTATAAGATGAAGGTAGATTTGAGAACATAAATATTTGAAGGGCAGAGGGAGAAGTACTTTCTTGGGAAACTTCTTGAGAGTGAAGTGGTTATGTAATATTTACTCAAAGGAACTCATGGGTGACTCATCATTTGGGTTGCCTAAAATAGGACTGAATAAAGCAGTAATCCAGGTACTTTCAAGATGTGCCCTGTGGTGGCCAGTGTAATGAACAAGGCAATCTTAATTGGCCTGTCTGCATCGTGAGTCATGTTGCAGGGCATTGAAGGTTCAAACCCTGGAACCCACTGACAAAGGCAGGATACACTGGAAGATGGCTTCTCTGAAATTGCTGAAAAGGAGGAAATAGTGACTTAAAGTCATGGTTGTTGGGCTGCAGGCTCCTACCTGCTCACCTCTGCATCCTAGACACAAGCCTGCAGGGAGGTATAGATTTCAAAGAGGAGCTTCCAGACCAACATTTCCAGCTACATGGTTCAAAATGTCATGAAAGAACCTCACGTTCTGAGAGCACGTGGCTTCAGGAAGTTCACATTAACTAAGGCAATAACCATGGAAGTCAGTATCTAAAAGATCAGACCTCAGGTACAAGGATTGTCCAGCACAGACTACAAAATTAGCTTCTAATTTCAGTTTTATCAAACAGCTTACCACATCTCTCTGAAAATGCCTTTTTTTTCTTTTTTTTTCTTTTCTTTCTTTTTTTTTTTTTTAATATTAAGCTGCCATCTAATCTTGTGTTTCACTTCGGGGAAAGATGATGTTGGAAATGCTCAACAATCCCCTCTCCTCTTCCTCAGGCACACAGGAGGGACTTCTGTCATCTAGATGACAGACAGCAGTGGGTTTTCTGTTCAGAGCTGCTGGAACATTGTTTTCCAGATCAGTGGTGAAGGTGATGGTATGCAGACTGGAACGTGGAAGATACAGTAGGATGGAAAAACAGGTCAGAACATTTTCCTCTTACAGCAGGCATTGGTGCTTAGCTTTAGTGCATCTTTGAAATAATAGACTGGATCCTTTGTAGTGTATCACTGTGGCACTAGGCACAATGCATGTTTTAGAGAGTGTCATTATTACACCAACAGGTAATGGCTTCACAGTAGTGTTTTTAGTGAACTAGAACAGACATCTAACAGGAGGAAGATACAAATTCTAACTTCACTGATTGTCTGTTTTAATGGAAAATAAGCCATAGTAAAAGCAGACTTATTTGGGAAATTAAGCTCTCTGAATGAGTTTTCTGATTTTACTTCAAACTAAAGTTTTGATTCTTTACATTTTAAGACTTGTTCCCACGCATATCAGTATGTCATTTCATTGTCCTCAGAGATCTTTTAATCTGCCCCCTTGACATTTGATTCCTTGAGTAAATAAATATGCACTGGGAGCATTTAGTATCTGACCATGCCCACTTACACAACAGATGTCAAGCAGCCCTTTTTTCTTAATACACAATCAAATTTCTAAAAGCATGGACATTTTGGGCAGTGTCCAAGACCGATGGATGAATAATTGAAGTAAAAAAGACTTGAAGTTCTCACATTTCTTTTTCATGAACTCACTTGATGTAACTTTCAATACTGAGAATACTAGAGCTGGACAAAACCCTTTCGGCAATACTTTCACCATTAAAAATACAGGTTCAGAATCAGGAATTATCTCCTATTCATTCTGCTGAACTGCTTCAGCTGGAAGATAGAAATGCAAATCCTGAATCCAAACCACTATTTTGAAATAGTGTCATTTAAAACATTTAACTTTCATAGAAGTTATCATGTTAACCAGAACTCTTTCAAAACTTACCTAAAATAGCGAACATTTAAAGATACAGGAAACAAACACATGTATCCACCATTAATGAACACAAAGGCAATTAACCTAGTAGCTTAGTACTGCTGCAAGTAGGAGATGCTAAGAAAGTTCTGAGAAGTCAGAAAGAAACAGAATCACAAATTATTCCTCCTTTTTCCCACAAGGTAAACCTCAAGCAGCCTTATCACGTTTTCTAGGTTTTCAACTCCATATTGAGTCATGGTCACTTACTATGTGTTTAGCTCATTTTGATGTCTCACCGCTAGCTGGAGAGTCAGACTTGCCAAGATTCCTCCCTTTTTCAGAAGCCACCTTAGGAGTGTGGCAAAAATTGTGTATGTGACAGGGAGGAAGTAATCAATCCTCACTTCCACGTTAATTTTGTCCAGAACGGTCTTGTGAAGCCTGTTCTACTAGCAGCTGAACGGAGACATTGCTAACCTCAGATGCTTTCTATTGGCATCACAATCCTCCTTCCATTTGGAATTAGCCTTTCTCATGTTGTCCTGGGAGCCCGGTTACCCACCCCAGCACCTATCTCCAGTTTGCTTTGTTGATTGAGGTCCTACACAGCTCACAAAGCTCTTCCTGCCCGGGGGTAGCTGATAGCGTTACATGAACATATGGTCTTTCCACCACTTGAAGGCAGGCCGATCGTTAGGAAGGGTTGATAAGATATCCAAGTGTAAAGCACAGAAAATACTCAACTCAGTTCCACTTGCTTGAATTTTTCCTCATAACCCCCCCAAGCTGTAAAAAGGGCAAGAGCTCATTTCCTCTTAGAGCATCTTTCATTGGCTCTAATCTACTTCTGTTTTCTTATCTATTTCTCCACCACGTTCAGCTGTAATGAGTTGATAAGAATTCAGATAAGGAATTTACAATGAATGGGACGGTTTTTTTCTTCTTAGGCACAACAAGGGCAGATTCCTGTATGCCTTACTCTGGGAAACCTTGGCTGTAACGTTGCTTGAGTGGGAAAACCCACTTTGTTGTTACTGGTATGAGTTGTAACCTGTAGTTCTGTTTTCATAAAGATAATGTTGATGGGCAAAAGTTATATGTTGATGTATATTATGAGCTGTACAATGCAGCAATTCATCTCAGCGTTTTGAGGAACTTTGAGGAACAGCGTTTTTCTTCACTTTCCAGCAGAGGGCCCCGGATCTGATGTTGCCTTTTTTTTGGCAGATTACTTTGTACAATGGGGCTGTTCCCGGAAAACCAGCAGAGCCCTGTATTCAGTTCAGGTTTTGATTTTTGCAGAAGTTTTAGGTTACATTAAGAGAAAGACATGCCACAAGCTATAAAAACAAGTAATCAGCCTTATTTACTTATCTAGCCACTCTACTGCAAAATGCAGCGAATAAAAATGATGATTTTAGGGGTTATTTATATCAGGGATTAATCCTGCCTGGTTTTGCTTTTTCAGCACTGACATCAGCTAGAGTTTGGGGAATGTAGGCTTGTGTTCATTGCAGACATTTAATTCACAAAATAAAGCCACAGATGAGCAGAGCTGGTAAGAATTTGCAGGTTGTTCTCTCCAATTTGAATAATGCGATATACAGAATGCACTACAAAGTGATTTTGAAATGTAAAGCAATAATGTTCCCTTTGAAGAGTTGATATCAAGTGCTAAATGATATATCAATTAAATGCAAAAACAAATCCCAACCCTGCAAATATTATACAAAAAATAGTTCTTTGAAGTCAATGGGACTAATTACAAATATAAAATAGAGCCTGGTTCTACAGCATTTCTGTTAGCTGGAGTTTAATTTCATGAATTTAATAAAAAATAGTTTAAAGGTCTCAGAACAATTCTAGCTTGGCTTCACACAGGCAAAATGCAAACCCTGCCTGTCTCCGCCATCTGTGGGTCTCTTCTAGCAGCCAAACACCTGAGAGTTATGTTTAACTTTGCACTGCAAAGCATTGCAGTTCTTATATCATAGATGAAGTGTGTGGGCACCTAATGGCAAAGGGTGACATTCAGTATTATAGCTGAACTATTCATAGTATAACACCCAGTATTTAGGCAGGTAGAGCCAGCTCAAAAGGGCAACTAGACACATCTGTTATTTGTTGTCTGTTTTGAGAGAGTAGCTGTGCTCAGGGTTGACTGGGCAACAGGCAACAGCCTCTTGCTCAGATAACTTATTCTCCTAAGAAATATTTAAATGAATAATTAGAAATGGGGAGTTATGAGCCTAATTTGATTTATGGATTGGCCCCAGTGACTGCTGTAAAGATGATTTTGGTTCTCATTTGTATACAAAGCAAGAAAATTAGGTCTGTGCTATAAAAAATGGAAAAGGCAAGTATGTTGCTCGTTAGGGGAATATAAGTCCCAGCTATCAAGGTTACACTGAGGCAGCTATTGCAATGTTCAGTTTTATCATATGCAGACTTACCTGGCCTCAGACCTTTTACATTAAACTTGACCTCTCAGGTTACCTATTAGCACTGTATCTTTAGATGAGCCAGCGGCATGCAAGTAGATATCCTCATAGCAACCTCATAGCAAAAATTGAAGCATTGCTGATTACCTCCAGGTGACAATTGCTTAGAGGCATCTCTGGGTGCAAAGCATTGTGTGTATCACAAATGTGTTCACTTTCACTGTAGTTTTGCCAATATTTGCATATTGCAGGAGTTCTGGATCTTAAGGAAGGTGGATGTTCCTCTCAGTTACACTAAAAGGTGTAATCTCTTGTGTGTTTTAGAAGTGATTGCAGGTCTTTTCTCCACATAGGCTGATTGTTCAATAACCTCTGTGCCATGCCAAATGCTAAATGAAAGTTCGTCAGCCCATTTCTGTTTCTTTCAGCATGCAAGCTGTAATCTTCAGCATCTATAAGTTTCCAGAGATGTGCAAATGGTACATAATTGACAGTCTGATAAATGCATGTACTGTATCAGCATAAATCAGAGAACTCAGATGCTAACCTCTAATGGACTTCCTGGGGAGCTATGCAAGCGCACAGAGCACTCTGTGCTTAAATACTGCTGAAGTAATGCAAGGGAATGAGAGTTCATAGAAAACCTGTTTCTGCTTCTCTGGCAGCTGGCTGTACCTTTTGGGTACCAACCTAACTATCCTATGATGGAAAAGATTCTGGCTAGACCTTTATCTCGCTTTCTTCTGCTTCTCCCAAAAGCAAATTTGCGGATATTTTTATTATAGTTATTTTTTGGTTTGCCTTTGCTGTTTTACCAGTATCAGAACCATTGCCCATATAAACTTCTGGCCACTGTATGATCTGTTCAGGGCTCACATAGACTGTCTTGTCTGATACTTTCTTTTCAGCTGGATCATTAACAGTGAAATTAAATAGCAGCAGACCCATTGGTGTCAGTCAGAACATTTTTCTCAGTGATGACTGGCCTCTGAAACTGCTCTGCCAGGGCTTAAAGAAGGAAGTCCTGTTCCATGCAGCTGGGAATCTCTGACAGGACAAATTCTAATGCTTCTTCTTTTAATAACTCTGGGCTGGGCTCCCAGGATGAGCACTGTAAAAAGAGAAAAAGATTACTGTTCTGAAGATGCTTGTGAACAACACTTGCAGTAGCACACAGAGATCCTGCTGCCGCATGGAGGATGTACTTGCAAATAATACCACCAGCTAAGATCATGGGTTCAGGTTCAGACTCCTGGTCCAGTGTCCTCCAGGATAGGGAGTCATTTCAGTAGACATAGATTCTAGAGGTGAGTGCAGAGCCTTTTGGACATAGCACTTGGATGGCAATTCAGCTACCAAGTACTGCTGAAACTAGGCCACTACTGAATGTATCTTGCATGTGCAGAGCTCCCACCTACTCACCTGTCTGCTCTGCTCGGCTGTCCTTCTCTACAAAGGTATTGAAGCAGGGAAGAAGGGGGAAACAGACAGTGTTAGTTAGAGGCCTGGTGGGTATTCTCCTCTCTGACATCTGATACACAGACATACCATGGCTTTGCCTGCTGACGTGGTCAACAGTTTCACTGTTTAAGCCCCTGTCACTGGATTTCCTTGTAAAACTCCCTTTGCAGAGAAACAGAGGTAATCCTCACTGCTTCTAGAGCGGCTGTTGATGTGGAGGGGATGAAGGACAGAGCAGTCAGTCAGGCTTACCCAGGGAAGGCACCACCTTTAATCACATTTCATTACAACTGGAGGGCTAGAGATGCTGAAAGCTTTTGCATGATGTACGAATTAAAGGGCTAGGCAGGGACTTTATATGCTGCTGTGGTACAGCTATAGCCAGGCAGACCTCAGAGCATTGAACTGTCCACTAAAGAATGGCTGGAGCTTTGAAAGTGAAGGAAGGTTAAATTGCACAATATGCAGTAAAAATGCTACTATTTGAACTCTGGTATTTTTGAAATTGCCCTTACTAGGCACCCCAGTGGAACTCAGTCTCCCCATTTTACAGCATGTGGTAAGAGGTGGTCCTTTCCAGGAGATCATTTTCAGAGCTGTAGTTTTGGACTGAGTACCTGTCTCATCTCTGCAGCTGTTCATTACAAAGGAGAGCACACCCTACGCAGCTGGCTTTCTATGAACTCTCATTCCCTTGCATTACTTCAGCAGTATTTAAGCACAGAGTGCTCTGTGCACTTGCATAGCTCCCCAGCAAGTCCATTAGAGTCCCAATAGCTCTCCATGCTTTTTAGGGCAGGCATGTGCCTGATTTACCCCACAGCATCACTCCAGGGGTTTCCACCTTTCTGTGTCCGAACGAGTTCTGATTGCATGCTGTGGAAGGAAATTCATGCATGCTGACCAGGCCAGTGCTGTCATACACTCCCAGAGGTTTGCCTGTTTTGGGGGAGAAGATGTGAGACATGTGGAAACCGGGTGATCTGCAGTGCAGATGTGGTGAACTGAAAACCAGACTGTAGCTGCTACAGTGCCGTAGTGTTTTCTGTGGGGTGGGGGAAGGTTACTTATATTCATTTTCCTATTTATGTCAGAAGCTTCTTTTCTTTTTTTGCTTTTCTTTTTCCTATTGCATTTCATTTATTATAAAACCTCAAAAATGCTCAAGGAAGAGGAGATGATTTTTTCTATTGCTGAATCAGTTGATATACCCTTCCAGGTCCTATGCTTTTTGCTGGTAATGTTACATCTGAGACCACAATTCCCCTCAAGGTTCAAAGTCACTTTGGCCCAGCAGCATACATCAGCCCCAGAACACAAAGGGCTATAATGGAAAGAGAAGCAATTTGTGTATATAAGTTTTCAGACTTCATGCATTCAAAGACTTATAATTTCCAAAGGGAAGAGTGAGAGAATTAAATACCAATGAGCAGAGATAGATGAGCCCTGCGCAAGTCAGTTTTCAACACAATATAATACAAACTACTGGGAGTTTTTGTAAATTCATTGAAAACAGAAAGAAATCATCTTTGTGCCTTTGCGCCGGGTACTAAACTCACACCTCTCTTAAGCACACATTTGATTAAATCTTCATCCAGCCTGATCTTCCTGTGGGGATCTTAAAAAAGCCTGTCAAATCTCTAGTGACTTAACCTTATACATGAAAGGCCATGTTGTGCCAAGTGCAAAGTTTTCTGTACAAGCATGCAAAATGGATCGATCAAGCTTTCTGAGTATTGGTGCTATTAATTTTTTTTTTTTTCATTCATCCAGGCAAACCAGAGCTTTGCTATCAGAAACATATATACCACACCTGTGATGGTCAGTAGAGGCCCAGTATTTGTATCCAAATTTTGAAATCAGACCTCTAGTTTCCCACCTGATATTACATGGTGATGAGCGGGGCTGATTGTATTGCATGAGACTGTTCCAGGTCACCTGGGGACTGTACAGGAACTGATGAAATAAAGCACTGGGTTGCGCTACAATTGGGATCCCTGAAGCAAAACCCACTTTTTTTTGCTTTATTTATATACTTACCTCTGCTTGTCCTCATTTCTCTTCAATAAGCAGAGCACGCAGTCCACACTGTTCCCTCTAAGTCTTCTACTATAATAAGTCTGTCTGAGTTCGTGCCAGTAGCCCTCAGAGCATGGTAACCTTTTAGGTCTGTAGAAATGCATCATTCCTAGGTATGACTTGGTATATCTCGTAGGGGAGAACATGGGTTAGGTAAATTCATCTCCAGTGCTCATAAAGTGAGCTTTAGGTGTGGGATTTGGCAAAAACTGATGATGACTAAAATCGTATGCGACTGAACTGCAGCAAATGCCATCCTACCTTGATGTAAACAAATAAAGAAAATCCAGTGAGCCTGTGTATATAAGGCAGGTTGAGCACACTGGAGAGGCATGTTTTCACCATTGTTCCATGAAGAACATGGATAATGCTTAATTAATAAATGCTTTATGTAGGAGTTACAGGAGAGTCAGAATTCACAAAGAGGGGTTCAGCGGAGCTGCATGGTTCAGGAGCTTTTTCCATAGTGCCACCCTCAATAAAAAAATGGAAGCTGATACATTTTCTATCTCAGGTGTCTTTGGAGTATGGATTATCTAGAAGTAACTCACAAGTAAAGCTGAATTTGATAGACTTTGTTGTGTGACACTTAACTCTGTAATTGTTTTAACAAAGCAGCTAAATAGGAGATGCCCTGATAGTCTTTACCCTCTGTATAGCCATATTTCAGCCAAGTCATTTGGAGCAGTTTTCTTGTTCTAGCCCAGATTGGTCTTGCATGCTGTGTTAAAGCATATGTTGCCCTGAAAGTAAGATGACCTATATAGTAATGTTGATCTTGAAATGGGGTGTGAAGCATAGAAAAGGGAGAAGTGGGGTTTAGGTCATTGTTTTTCAGTAATTAATCATACTAGGAAGCTCAAAACAAGAAGGAAGTTATTGTTGGTGAAGTCCATACTATCTGTTGAGACCTGCCTCAAGTACTAACTCACCAACCTATACCATAGGTTTTCAAGCGTAGCTGTCAGGGCAGGCAGAGCCTCAAGAGTCCATGGGACCTTGTGTTTAAAAGTGCAGTAGATGATGGTATGTCATGAATCATGTTTGCAGAAGCTGTCCCGCAAGACAGCAGAGCTTACAGGGCAGACAGAAGACTGTACACTTGGTTTATAGCTACTTCTGAAGTGTTTTTTCATGACAATATAGAAACAGTCATGTGATTTTTCTTTTTAAAGCCAAATCTTGCTGGTCTTAGCCTACAGTATCTCCACAATAGAACTGTACCATGCAACCCCAGCCAGGATAATGTCTTATTCTTTAAAATCACCCTTACTACTTAGAGCTTGAAACAGCAGAGTTTATCTGAATTCACAGCAGTCACTTCACTTCCAGTGTGATTTGGTGAATCTTGAGCATGTTGATCACACTGGCACCTTTGACTGCAGACCTCTAAAAGGACACCCCCTGTCCCTGGTGCACCCCACCGTGCTGAGAAGCCCATCTTTGAAGGGCTGTGGGGAGCTGGGACTGAACAGCATGGACTTCAGCAGCAGCAGGATGGCTCCCAGAAATTGAGCCTGGACTGGAGCAAGGATAAGGGTGGTGATTCCATGAGAAGATAACACACATGGAAATGCTGGAAGCTACTTCTGAGGCTTTTCATCTTGCATTAAGGGCTTACCCTGAATTTCCTCTCCACTTGCCTGGAGAGAGTAGGAACATGTTAAGTTTTCAAAGCCAAGCGTGCTGGAGCTAGAGTGTCCGAGCCATGCCCAGGGGTGCTGTGATCAAAAGATCACAGCTGGAGATCTTTTGCTGCAAAAGGCAAAGAGCCAAATGAGGGTAAAGTCTTCCAGCTGGGGAAATTGCTCTCTACTTTGTAGCTTGACTTGTCACATCACAAAAGAAAGGTCCTTCTGCAAGACAGTAGATTCCTCACTTCGACCTGTCAGTGTCAGAGCTCTGTGTAATGCGGGAATGATCCCATACCACCTGACTCTGTTTCCTCATCTAAAAGGATGGCAAGGGTACTGGTTGCCAGTGCACCTGAGAAGTGTCACAGATCCTGCCTGTACTTTCACCTTTGCTGTATCTCATGCCACCTCTGCTCTCACTAACAGCAAGGATCCCTGGCAGTTCACATCGCCTTTGTAAGCATGCATTACCTCCATGAGACAGTGAGCAAGCAAATAACAATGGCACACCAAAAAAACAGGAAAGAAAGAAAGAAAAAAAAAAGGCACACAGACACCTGCTGTGAGTTTATTTTGACAAGTGTCATTTAGATGCAATAAGCTGTGATCATCTCTCTGGCATGGCTGCGAACAGAAAGGAGCCAACTGGATAAACAAACCCAAGTGCTGCGGAGCAGAGTGTGGCTTCTTTCGCTGGGTTAGGGGGCTAGCAGAGAGGGGGAGGAATGGGGAGCTTTTAGGATGCGCTTCGCTGGGGGCTGTCTTTCTCCTCTCCGTCAAGCCTGGAGGTGCAGGAGGAACCAGTGGCGTGCATAGTGCCCGGCTGCGGCGCGCTGTGGGATCCTCCAGAGGGGAGGGGATGCAGAGGAGGGGGATGCGCGCTGCGTGGGGGGCGGCAGGAGAGGAGAGGGAGGCGTGTGCCTGACTGGAAGGGGCATTTCTTCCCTTATACACACAAGCTGATGCCTACCCTGCTGAAGCAGTTAAATGGGGGAGAGCAGCAGCCAGGCTGGCAGATTCCTGCCCTGTGATATGCCAGCCACAGGGTGACGCAAGGGCTGGAAGGCTCCAACTAACAAGCCATTTTCACCTGCGTAATAAGCGCTAGTGGAGATACAGCAACAGCAGCAGCAGCGGCTCCGAGTCCCCGCAGCCGGCCAGACTCCAGCACGGCCGCAGCACCGTCCAGCCCTCTGCGGCCACCGCAGCTTTTTCGGTGGCTCCCGCTGCAGCCTGAGAGCCGGAGACCAGCGGCCGCCTTGCAGGCAGCATGTCAGCCCCGCCGGACCCCCAGAACCTGCTGCTGGCGGGCACTGGGGTGCACTGGCCTGCGGACGGGGCAGACCAGTATGCAGCTGGGGCTCCGCTGCGGGATGGAGATGGGGCTCAGCAGCGGGAACAGCTGGTTTTTGGCTCCGCCAGGGAACACCCGCCCGTTGCCATGGCGACTGCATCCCCAGGTAAAAGGCGAGGGGTACCCAGGGATGCTCAACAAAGGGGCCCTGGCCGCAGCATCTCCTGGTTGTCTCGTTCCTGTCCCTTCCCCGGTTCTTCTCCCAGCCTGACTGCTTGGGAACATTACTAATGAGTTAGTGAGCGCATGTAGGAAAACAGAAAATAACGAGCAATTGCGGCCTTTGCAAATAATAATTTTTGCTGATGTGGGGGAGGGGGGATGCAGGACCCAGCCAAGTTCCCTAAAGCCCTTTGCAGTTTGTTAGACACAGGACATCCAGATTTCAGTCAAATGTTGGAGGGCATTTGATTTCACCTGACTTGATGGGGCTCTGTCCTCATTTGTTGTACACCTGTACACATCTAGAGTGACAGATCTCAAAGGAGTTACTTCAGCTATTCCCCATGCACCTGGAATTCCTACATGGTCTCATGTTATTTCAACATGGAGCTTTTAATGGTGTGCCTATTCTGAAGTGTTTGTATATTTTCTGCATGCTTTTGAGATATGTCCATTTAATTGTGGACTTTCTGGTTGCAGTTTTTCCCCCCTTTTGCCTTTTTAGGTGTATTTAACTTAAGGTACATTTAGTTTAGCTAAGGTCTGCAGGTTCATTGATTTTCAGTTTACTTTTGGGATGTATTTGATTTTCCTTGGTTTAGGGATCTTTTCTTTAGTGGATGTTTTAATAGCAGGTGTCTATCTATTAATGAACCCCAGAAGGCTTCAGCTTGCAGTAGCTCCTGGTAGAAATATTTTGGAAAAAATTACTCTGTTTCCTTCTTGGTGACACTTCCGTACTTTCCCATTGCTGCCCATCAGAGAACCCAAATAACCAAAGAACCCAGCCTGGGGGAGCTGGTGGATCCCATCTAGATTTCTCTTCACTGGGAAGTAATGTTTCCATTATACAGCCTGACAGCATTAAACTTGTCTTGAGGAAGTTGAGGGTCAGGGCTTGGGATGGGAATCGGTCTCCGTTATGCAATAGCTGCAGGAGCATTAGGAGCTGCGGTTTTGGGCTGAGTCCTTTCTAATCCCCTCCAGTCAATCAGCACAAAGAGTAGCTGGGCAGAAACAACACAGTCTGCATAACTGCATGTATTATTCCATTGATACCCATCTGTATGGTTTTTTCGGGGTCTGAGTGTGAATCTGTGCATGTGTATGCTCTCAACATGGATGTTTCCCTGGTGCTTTTCTGACTGCTTGATGCTACGGAGTTCAGTAGTAAAATGGGATCTAATGCCATCGGCTGATGTGGGAAATGTTTTGCTGTTTTGCAGCTTTGGGCAGGCAGCTAATCTGCTGATGTGCTGCTCATTCGCTGATCTGAGTGGTAGGTTGTGAAACGTGACTTTTTACTGGAGAGAGAGAGGCTGATGGCTTGTAATTTAAGGCTGTTCTAGGTGTGGCGTGTGTGTGTGTAAAGAGGGTAGGATTGGGGTCTCCAGGTAAGGGTTGCCTCAACAGTATAATGACATAAAGAAGGGAGAAAGATTGTATTGAGCTTTTGTTGCTCACTGATGGATAAAAATATGGCCATGCTGAATCTTAGCATACAGAACAAAGAGGGGTGGTCTCTTAAATTGTGTAAATCTCCATTAAGTTGAATGATTGTGATACTGCTTACATTTAATGAAGGCTCAGGCTTAACCTGATCTGTAGATTCAGGCTTATAGAATGAAGAATAGAAAGAATGAAAGAAGGAAAAGGAAAAGGAGAAAGAAAAGGAAAAAGAGAAGCAAAGAAAATAGTTTTTGGCTTTTGGAATCCTCCGCAAAGGGGCTTTAACATGTTTGTTTGCATGTGTCAAACTGTGGTGAGGTGGAGGCAAAGTAAGCAATACAAACCTTTCTTGGTGTTCGCTAGCTGTGGATTTAGACTGTCAAATTTGCAATATCATGAGTAGTAATGTGTTTTAAACATTTCCCATTTTGTTCTCCCTGTAACAGTAAAGTAACTGTTGTGTGGTTGTGTGTGTCTAGCCGACCATGGCAGACAGAGCAGCTTCCCAACCAGTGCAGCCCTGCACACGCAGTCTCCTTTTCTGTTTGTGGCTGCAGCACCTGTATTTCTGTTCCACATTACCGAGGCAGCTACAGTTCCCACTCTATTCACTAGGTGAAGTAAATAATTTCCCTGTTCTCTCTGTGTGACTAAATATTATTAAGTAGCTGAATACCTAAAACTGTCAAATATTTCAGAAAACTCTTTAATTCTCCTGCTTAGAGGGGGATTCCTGTGTGTTCCTGAGCTGTAGGAATGGACCCAGTGGGAGACTTCAGTAACTTAGAACACTGCCATAAACGTTCAATACTCCCTGTACAATGGGGAACCAGGGGACACTTTAGACAAGGAACAATGCATCCAGACAAGAGTGAACTGTATGTTCTCCAGTAGTTTCCCAACACATCCCGTATCTTTCTCCACACCTTTCAGAGCAGTCTCTTTTTGTCAAAAATATGGTTATGCTCTCTGAGGCAAGAGCAGCATTTGGAGACTGAGATTTGCCCAGCATGAAAATAACTGAAAATAAATGGTGGGAATTTATTACAAGTTGTACAGAAGTTCTCTTATACAACCTAAAAATTTGCAAACTTTCCCTGATCTCGGCTTTTGTTTTAAGTTTGAAAGCCAGCCAGGGATTGTTGAAAGGTTCAGGAATATTTTCAAGCTGGCCATGGGCCCAACTGCGAGCCAAACTGGCTTTGTGTCAAAACCTTGTGAGTGGTTTCTGAATGATGAAAAGCAATGGGTTTCACTCTCCGTTCTTTGGATCAACCAAAATTAGCAATGATCAGGACTGCAGAAAAAATTTCCCACAAGGAGTGGAGAGCTCAGAGATTTCTTAAGCAAAGATCCCACATCTGCTTCTTCTCCTGCAGAGCTACAAGATCGACTCCAGTAGCTTCTGGGCAGGGACAAAGCAGTTTCTTTTGCTTTTATACTTGGGCCCTGGATTTTAGCAAAAAAGTTTCTCCCTCTACTGGGGAGTTCCCTCCTTCCCAAAGATAAATTTGGTTCAGGGTGAGATGAGCTTGCAGGCAGCTCTTGCAAGGACTGGAGGCTGAAGGAGTCCTGAAAGGCTGGTGAGCAGTTGCATGTTAGTGAAGAGAGCCCCATGTCACCCAACACACCATCTGGTTACAGATTCTGTTATTTATTTTCATACATCAACAGTGATTAAAATTATTTGAAAATAATTTTTACTAAAAATATTACACAGGCTACCAGGCCTTCCCCAGCATAAATCACATGGTTTCCTTCAGAGAAATGGCAAAATGTAAGAGCGGGCTGTACCTCCACGATGCAGGTGTGCTTGGGGAAAAAGAGGGGGAAGAGGGCAGGAGCTCATACAAATGGTGATTCCTGCGCCAAGGTCTGGGAAGTTTTATGCAGCCTTGTGCACCAGTGGGTGTCTGTGGGGTGATTTATAGCCAGCAGTGGTACACCCCTGTGTCCATGTAGCTGAGATTGAGAGAGCTGCCAGTGAGCCCTGCCTGCTGATACTCATACCAGGATGCTCTTTGCCTTCAGACTGGCCACAGCAGTCAGGACATCCGTGGCAATCCCGGCCTGTTTCCAGCTGCCTCCAAAGGCAGATTGCTCATGGGGTGCAGCTGTCCAAAGGAGAGGTGGCCAGTGCCACATGAGATGGCATTAATAACTGGTACATGTCTATGGGGACAGAATGGGATGGCAGATATGGCCTATGGGAACCTTCTGGAACAGCAGCCAGGAGCTGGTTGGGATCCCCTGCAGTGCCTCAGTGGCACCAAAGTCCTACGAATATGGGACTGAGCAGCACTCCTGTGGTATGTGGCAGCGAGGCAAGGTGGGAAGGAGGGACTAGAAGCTGCTTGGATGAGGCGGATGAGTTGAGGAGCAGCCTGTGCCTGCCAAGGAGCCGTGAGATACCAAATCCCAGGAGCGTTTCATACTCTGATGGGTGTAGGTGTAGTGTAGAAGACCATGAGTAGTCCTGGCTCAGGCTGCTCTGTGATGAGGACAAACTCCCTAGGCTCAGTGCTTTTAGTAAAGATGTTTTTAATTCACATGATTTGTAAAGGTCGAGTTTGAAAACATGTGCTGTGTACCGACATGCTCTCACCATGAACTAACCTACCAGCTGCTTGCCAGCAAGGGACTGCAGTGAGGGCTTCTAGCATATAAACCTGTGTTTGTACTGCTAACGCTTCACCTGTAAATCCCAGTTTGTTGTTTCTCTCCAGTTACTGGAGAGAGTAAGTTACTTGCAGCTTTACACCTCAACATGAAAGAGGTTTCTGATGAATTTCAGGCAGCTTGAGAGCCCTTTGGTTCATCTGGGTGCAGAGAAGTGGGTCTGAGTATGAACGTCTGCACTGCTTGGGTTTGGCACTGATGCTTTTTGGGGATGTCAGAGCATAGCCAAATGCAGCAGGTTCCTCAAGTCAAACAGCTCAGCTGCCCTTTGTGGCCTTCCTACCCCTTTCCAAGTATTGCTTTAGCAAGCTCTCCCCCTCCCTAAGCATCCATGGCAATGTACTGCTCAAGGCCATGTGCACTGTAAAGGCCAAGATCCAAAACCTGTTTTTTCAAGTTGCTGTAGAAAGAGTCTTGCTAGTGTGGATTCACTGACCTAAGCATATACCACAGGGGAGCCTAAGCAGCTGTTTGGAAATACGTCCTCAACTGCCAGGCAATCTTGCTCAGATTTAGCTGAGGCCAGATTTAATCTCACTTTGGAAGAGTATATATTCATGCCAGTTCTCTTATTGACGTTTTAGTCCTTCCTGATTTAGATAATTGCATTATTTTTTTTCTCTCTGCTCCCTGGATTAGTCCCTCAAAACCTCTCACATACTGGTTTGAGTGAAGGTAATAGAGGTCATTTGGTGGAGGCTCTTCCCATTCCCTGGGGTTCTGTGAGTGCAAGCAGATTTTGCAGACAGGGACAGAAACACAGTAGATTTCTCCTTGTATCCTGTTCCTGTAATTCTCGTGAAGCTTGACAAAGTGGCCGTTTCATCACAGCCCACAGTCAGTCACCTAAATAAAATTCCTGTTGAAATACCATCCTTGATTCCCACTTGGGTAAAGTAGGAGCAACAGCTCCTATTGGGCTTCTCCAGGAAGTTGTCTGCACCTCAGGATGAAAAGTATTATTGGAGGTACATAAAATCTCCTGGTTTAAAATCTGTGTGGCAGTGTAGTTCTCAACTCTATTACAGATTAAAATGCAGCTGTCTTTGCCCTTTTCCCCACAGGGATGCAAGTGGCTCCATCCCTGCTTTGACTTCCATGCTGGTGAATTTTCTTCAGCCTTCAGGGCAGCAAATGGGCTGGGGAAGAGAATGAGGCAGATGAAAGAGTGAAGCAGTACCAGGGAGAGTGACTCACCTGCCTTCTTTAAATCTTCATCACTTGGTAATGAAATGTTTTATTTATAGGCAAGGAACTGAGGAGGAGAGGTTAGGAAGGAGGAGAACAACATGGATGAGGAGAGGCTTTGGATGTCCCAGTTGGAGCAGGCATTGGGTTTTGCCTGTTACAGTATTTCCTGGGCTGTGAGTCACTACTGGTGTAAGGGTCCTGAGAGGTACATTTGCCTCCTTTTTTTCTGCAGCTCTGGAAATGCCATTTAGCGACATGATTTACATCTTATTTTTCCCCAAAAAACTGTTGTGTGCAGTACATGCACACTCAGTGCGTGGTCTCAGTCTGCCTGGTGACAGTGACCCCAGCAAATGCCTGGGTGCTGCCTCTGGCTCAGTTCTCCTGGAAACATTTGGGCAGATCCCACAGGTCTGTTTATCATGTCTTGGCAGACTGTCCCACAAAAGGATGCCGGCCCAGCTGTGTGGCCTGGATCGACCCGCAATGCTCAGGACTAATGTTTGGCTCTGCTTTAGGCCCTGAGACCTGGTTTGGCCTGAAGACCTAATTATTTTGTGCATGTGTGTTTTGGCTCAAAGTTCCTGAAATACCCAAGTTGTGCTGCAGGTCCACATCATCAACAGGGAATGGAGGTTTTTAAATGGATGCGTTCTTGGGAATTTGCTTCATTTTCCCTCCTGAGTAGTCAGTACCTCTAAAATGGGCCAAGTATACACTAAGCCTTTTTACTTTCTAATGTAGCATTTATGTCCTTGTGTCTGCTTTTCTTGTATTCTCCTACTGCCAGATCATGGCTACTTAGAAAATTCTGAGTTCTTGTTTTTCTTGGGTTGTTTGTTGCTTTTTTCAAAAGAAAAGAAGGCCATCACATTACAAACCATGTTTCAAATAAAAAAATCCCATTATTAGTTTTCTAATTTAAGGAAAGTAAATATATGTGCTGCTGTAGACTTGGCATGATTCAGCACTCGGGAACACACCCTACATTTAGTATTCTTGTTTTTTAAGACATGTCTGATTTATGGTCAGCCTGTTCCTTCCTTTAAGAAACCCTGTATCTTCAAGAGTGAGAATAAATTCTTGGTACTCATCTGCAAGACAACACTCAAAATAGAGGGTACCTTAATCACCTGTTTCAGTCCTCCTTGTTTCAATAAAGTATTTAAGATCCTAATTACATGGAAGATGAGCGCATTCTTAACTGCTTAAAAAAATTAGGATGTTCTTAAGCATATGCATAAAAATGATCATATGTTTTGCTGAATTTAGGGATAAATGAAGTAGAAGATACATCATGGATAAACTGGCTTTATTACCCATTAGACCAAAGTGCTTCAGGTCACTTGTGTGTAAAATGGAGGCACTAGCACTTACTTCTCTCATTATAGCACTGTGAAAATCAACATTTAAAGACATTGAAAACTTGGCATGACAATCATTATAATGTTGTTGTTTATTTTGATCTATTGTGTGTGTCCAAGTAAGACTAAAATGGAAATGACTACAGCCTTTATAAGCCTGTCTCTTTCAGCTATTAAGGCGTTATCTCATAAACATTGTCTTTATACTTTAATATTCCTCAAAATTGAGTTTTTCCATCTTTATTTAAATAATAGCTGTTAAAAGAGTTCTTTGAGAGTATATCTTTCACTGCTGTAATGAGATGTCTGCTCTTGATACAGCCTCTAATTATCACAAGATCTAGTATCAAAAAAGGTAGCCAGTTCTTTAGAGATTACTTTGACACAACTGCCATTAACAGCTGCAGCATTCCCAACATCTCTTTTGCGTAGCAGTGACTCCCGTACTGGATGTGGTGCTGCAGCAGGGTGTTTGCTTGGGTACAGGTGAGGATGGAGCACTGGAGGATGCTCACTGAAGGATGCTTTCTGCATCAGGGTGGCTGCAGACCTGCACAGTTATGTCAGCTCGAGGCTTTACTGTGCCATTCAGGACATGAATTATGTCTTATTCTTCACAGTGCTGAATTTATTAACTGCAGCTGATTTATTGTTGGTAGCTTTAAAGACATTGAAGGGCTTGTTAACTGCAGCCAGTAAAAAGTGAATGTATGGGGCAGCCTTGTCCATGCTCCCAGTCCCTGGGGATCATTGTGCTTCTCTTGTCTTTGAGGGGTTTTTCTGTGCAAATACCAGTGTTTGTCTCGGACACACATGTGGGCATCCCTGGGTGAGCCCCTTGCCCAGGGAGGGGGAACTGTGGCACCAGGGCTCAGCCTCTGGCCATGGGGCCAGCCAGGAGCCTCTTGCTGCCAGTGCTGGCAGTGCTCTGTCGCCCAAATACAGCCCAGGGTGACTGTCCCTTACCCCAGCGAAACACACTTCATTAGGTGCATTGCAAAGCTCCAAATGTAGAAGTTACAGATCTGGATGATATCCCCAGCCTTTCCCTGCCTGCACTGCATTAGTCACTGGGTGTATGACCAAACAGCCTAAAAATCCTCACCCTAGGCAGGCTCTGCAGCACAGCAGTGCAGAGGGGGGCTGCAGACAGCCCAAGCTGTCAGAGTTTGTACTGATTTTCTTCTGCTGAGCCTGGCCCCTTACACACTGCTCCCAAAAGCACTTGGGGGCACCTGTAAAGGAATTGCTGGAGAGACAGGCTGTGTTTATGGCTTGCCATCAGCAAGGGAGTTTTACTATTTATAGGCCTAATCCTGTCCCACAACTTGGAGGTAGTAAGCCTGGTGCAGGGAGGATGCCTACACCCACAAAAGACAGCATTTTGCATGCCAAGGAGGTGGGGAGTCCCTCACCCCATATAGGTCTGACAGGCACACATAGCCAGCAGAACAGCTCTGTTTGGAAATACTTCCAATCCCAAACTCACTGGCAGGCCAACGGGCTAGATCCTGAGAAAAGCCTAAAAGTTGCTTTAAGTCTGCACCACTGCACAAGCGTTCACCGGTATTTGGGTCAGCTGCATCCCCCTCCATGTGCGAGGAATATGCACCGAGGCCACAGCTGGGGCAGGAGGTAAAAGCCCACAGCAGCAGGCAGACCCCGGGAGTACAGTGTGTCATCTCTGATCTACGGAGCAGCATACCCATGGGCTTTGTACGAGAGTGCAATGAGGTTTCACAGGTACCTTCTCCACTGTCTAGTGATGTATGGAGGGGTCTGAATTCCAGTAAGTCTTAATTAGGTCTTTCCCTTGATGTCCTTAATTTAGAGGCAAAAGAGTTGCACTTGCTGCTCATGTGCGTAGGAAATGTTTCGCATTTCAGGGTATTTTAATTCCTGTTGACTTCAGCAATGAAGCGCAATGCAACACGCTGGAAATTAAATGTGTACTTCAGCTGAACTTGAGGCTTAACTGCACTGTGTGCAGGTGTAACTGCATGATATAAATAGTAATCATACGGTGTTTGCAGACTGATTGAAGTGAAAAGGGAAATGCCTTCTTCTGCCTCTTATAAAAGTTATAAAAATGTGTATCCCAATTTTGCTCACCATTTTTTCATCTTCTGGTTAGTGTTCATCTCTGTCTTAGGGTGTACTGTCTGCCAGTTTGCTGTGGTTTTTTCCTTTTTTATTACAAAGTTTTGTATCTTTGGTAAACATCATTGACCAAATAGGTTGCTCTAAACTACAGTATTGCTGTGCACTAAACTTTAATTGAGACAGTTGCCTTTGATGTGGGGCTGACCTAAAGCTGAGGCTGACTGCTCCCTTTTGCAGTTTTTGCAGTTCTTTAAAAAGTCATAATGCAGCATTCATGTTGTTACTGTTTTCTCCACTGCTGTAGCAAAAGTATTGCTATGGTTGAATATAGAATTGATTTCTGAGAACCTCCTGGTTGTCCTGAAAGTCCGTGTGTATAATCTGTGATTCTCAGACAGTAATTAGTTTGTAGGAAATTGTGTTGGGCCCAAAGGCGCAGCTCCAGGATGATGTGTGAGACTCCAGAAGTCCCAGAGGAGTCAACCTCCTCTGAACACATTGTTTATGAAAGAAAATAGGGGTTCGCATCCTCTATGCAGTAGCTCTGTTTATCACTTTGACTAAGCAGAAATCCTTATACCAAAATGGCTGGTAAGTGGCATCTTGATTACAGGCGAGATAGGATTTGTACATCACTGAGCAATTTGGAGTTAGAACTTCAGTAGGTGGTATCTAATTCTCTACTTAAAAAGTTTCATGTATGTTTAATGTGGGTATGTTTCATATAGGATTGAAAAGTCAAGCAAGCAAATAACTGGTCACATGCACAGATGTGGAGTTACTAAGTAAGAACTGCATTACTTTTACGTGAGTGAATTAGGAACTCTGCCTTTGAAAATGCATACCTGTCTCTGCTGATGCCAGGAAAAAGGACCGAATTTCCTGAAATTAAAATTTTTGAGAAACTTGCCATCAGACAAAAACATCTTTTCGCAAGAGATACATGGATTAATATAGTACTTAAAAAATAGTGAAATCTTAGAAATCAATGTATATATTTTCAAATGATTTCCATATCAATTCATGCGTTTCACCTGATTTGTCTAGCAGCAGTGTTTAGAAATGTTCCTTGTCTACATTTGGTTTTATAGTAGGACATTTATTCCAAATACACATACATTCCATTTTAAAAGTACTAATTCTGGTCTGCAAAATTAATTCTCTATTCTGTTTTAGAATTGCCATGTCACCCACATTTTTTCTGTTTTTTTTTTTTTTTTTTTTTCCCCCTCAACCTTAAACAATACCACCGGAGATTACAGTGGATCATCCGAGCAGCTATCATAGTAAAAACAAGTTGCCATTTGGGGATTATTTTTTTTTCTTCAAAGTCTTTCTGACATTAGCCTTTGTAATTCAGTTGCTGTGTGGTAGAAGTTCAGGTCAGAGCTAAGGAGAAAGGCTTGGGGCTTTATGTTGTGTGAAATATATGCAATCTCTTCTCACTTTGAACGTGGTAAACAGACCATGGATAATCCCTGGAATATTTGGTAGATCTGCCAAGCCATGAAGACGGCATTTGTAATATTTGTTTAGCTACATGTATTTTTACATAGCTGTCCATCCCTATGCCATCCCAACTGTATTCAAAAACAACCTGAGGAGAGAGGACTGAAGAAAGAGTGAGAAGGAAATATATCATTCCCAATAGTTTGGGCATCTCCCCCTACACCCACCCCACCCCACCCTGCTGTTGCTTTCTAATGAGTCGTTCTTCTAACCTACTTTAAATCAAGCATGTAGAATGCTAGATATTTTGCAGATGAATCATACTGTGCAATGTACTTATGCATATCTGCTGTGCAAAATACATTGTCAGCTTGTATTTGATAACCTATCAGCAAACAAGATTTTTTTTCTGGAAGCTTGGGGTACTAGCATTGTTCTCCAAGTGAGAATAATGCAACCACTGTTAATAAATCAACCTAAGTCAGAGGATGTCTCACCACTCTCACTGCCTCCTTGATTAGCATTATCCTCAGAGGTATAAATTAAAGAGGAAAATATATAATCTGGGAAGCCTTCCAGCATCATCTTTGAAAATGTGAGCTCGGTGCTTTGCTGAGATTTCTTTGGTAGAGGAATGCTAATAGAAGTGCTGAAGATGTGCTCTGATTGCACCGTAAAAAGAGTAGGAAGAAGCACAGAATCGCTTAATTTCTTTTTCCTTTGTCATCAAGATAAATTCTAATGTGATCTGCACAGGATGAATCTCAAACTGTTTTTACACAGTTCTGTGAACTGATCCCAGAAGTGCAGCTTCAGTCACTCCCTTTTCTACTACTTGTTCTTTTAGTCTGACATCTGCATAAAATATGTTACATGTTTTCCCATGTCAGCCTGTAGATAATTGCCTGCAGCTGTTAGCAGTGAGTGGACATGGTCCCTCTGCTATATTGGTCAAAGCTTGAGCTTCAGCAGTAAGGATTTCAGGAATTTCTTCTGACTGTTCCTACAAGGTGTCATCACAGCCGGGTGGTAACTCCTGACGCCTCCCTCCCTGCCAAGGGAAGAAAAATGTGCTGCAGAATGTGCTGATTTGCAAAAAAAATCACAGGGAGGGTTTGATTTTAGCAAAGTTCCAGCTGTGCTAAATGAGCAGAAAAGGGATTTTTCAGCGTATCAGCAACATCTTAGAAATGGAAATGCCACATCCTCCAGCACTTTCTTAAGGAGTCAGTTTTCCCCTTCCCCTGTCCATAACCCACTTGGGACTTTGGTATTTACTGGAACTAGGAGTTTAGCAAGACTGTAGTACTTGGAGCCTTGCTTCATAGAGTCTGTGTTTCTATCTGCTCTCTTGGCCAGCTCCCTGCCAACATTATCCTTTGCTTTCCAAAGAGACGGTGAAAAGCGCAGAATGCAAGTCTAAACTGTTGGTCCTCGGGTTGCGTTTTGGGGAGGCATAAGGAAGTAGACACCTTTACTACTATTTTGCTGATGTGACAGCTGATGCACAGTGGCATGAAGGATCTTAAAGATAGTCCCCAGCGCTTGCATTTGAACTAGGTCTGGGTCTGTGGAGGCCCAGGTCGTGCCAAGCTGCTCCAAAGGGGACTCGGCTTCATCATCAGTGACTCAGGTTGTGGGGCCTCTCAGGCTGAGATTCCAAAAAGTCATTCCTCTCTCCTAAAGAATGTAGGGCAGCTATTTTTACTTAGGTGCATGAAGATAGGTTTGGGGTTTTTTTCTGCCTGTTTTTCACTTTTAAATTCACATTAAGGATCCTTAGTTATGTTTTACAAAGGCATTCACCCTTACAGCTGAACAACACAACACAGAGGGAATACTATGCATTATTTGCTGTCTTTACTGACATTGCTAAATTTGCTGAAGTGATGTGTTTCAACATTTCCAAACATTTTTCCTGTGGAGTTTTCTCTTCCATAGAAAGGTTTTCTGTTTCCCCTTGATTTGAGATGAAAAGAAAATTGAAAATAATATGAAATTTTCCCACAGGACAGAATTTCTTTTGCAATAGCTCCACTTCCAGCTAATGTCAGGAAAAACACAAACAACTACAGTCAGTATGCTTAATTTCAACCCTGAGTTTACGACTTACTCTTTGCCATTGCTGTGTGCTTGAAAATACCCATTAAATCCGAGAGCTAGTACACTAACAAGTAGGATTTGTTAGCACCTATTTAATGCAGTCAACAGGAGCATGACCTTGGTTCTCTGTCACTGGTGAAAATGAAGTTGCCTCCTGGTCCAGCCCATCTGATTACTGCTGAACTATAATACCAAGCAGGTTCTTCTCTCTTCATGGCAGATAACTTTGCTATCACTGTGGTGAAGAAGGCATGAAGCCAACAGCATTCCCCAACCTAGCAGCTTCCCAGCATCCTTGGATTCAAATAATTATATAGTGTGACTTGCCTATTGGTGCTGAGCAAGGGAAGGAAAGCCAGTGAAGACAGCAGATCTGACTCTTTCTTCTTGGGTTCTATACAAGATAACTTATTTTCTAACAGCCCTTCCCTTCTCATTTTATGTGAGCAGGAAAGCAATGCAGGCTCCTCCATGAGCAAAAAGTGAAGTCTTCAGAAGCCATCATGTTCCCTTTCCAAACCCTGCACTTTGAGCTTCAGTGACAACTGCTTCCTCAACCTTGCTGTACTGTATATCTTAACGAGCATTTTAGAAAAAACTCAGGGTGTTCCAGAAGTTTTCAACCAGTTTCAGACTCATTTAGCTGGATGGTGGTAACTGCCAGAGCAGGTAGGATCAAAGGCTTCCCAGGAGTCCTCAGCTCCTGCCTGCACCCAGCACCAGGTGCCCCTGGCTTTTGTAGCTTTTAGAAATGAAGCAGCTGGATGTGAGCAAAACACTATGTTGCCTGCAGTGTTGTTCACTCAGGTTTCTGGTCACAAATGCTCTGCTGTGCTAGGTGCAAGCCAGTTTCTGAGAAGAGTTAGAGAAGCTGGTTTCTAACCTGGTTAGACAGAAAGTTGAGAAGGAAATGGGTGTTTGCTCCTGGTGCTTGGGACAAACAACCAGGAGAAATGAGCTACACTAAGCGCCAGTGTAGTGTTCAGGCTGGAGAGGAGAGGAGAGGAAGTCAGGATGGAGGGAAAAACAAATGGTAAGAAAAAGAAATCCAAGCTACTTTCTCAAGTGGTGGATTTCTCATCAGTTTATGATGTGAATTAGGTAGTGTGATGCTTGTAGTGGTAGGGGGTTAAGCTTAGAAACTCAGCAGGTGCCTTCTGGACCACTTCTGCATTCATGAGCTTTGGAGGTGGACTTTCCTAGCAAAACCATCTCCCTCCACCCTTTGTTTAGTTGAAGCTGTTAACATAATTTCTCTTTAAAAAAGCTTTTGAATGCATTTTACTTTTTCAATTATTTCTTTTACTCAACTGGAAGGGCATAAAATCCCCATTCTTTGAGGCAGAGACAAATTTGTTCAACCTTTCACCATGCAAGTTCTACCTGGAGGAGTGCTGTGCCACAGCAAGACCTGATGCACTGGCTTTGCTCTCTAGACCCTTGGAGACTGTCTGACCTTTCGTAGCTCCTACATCTCACACTGGGAAACTACAAGGAAGGCCATGAAAACTCAGAATGATCTTGGCCATCCATCTAAATGGTCTGAATAAATAGGAATGGGTTCAGCAAGGGCAGGGCATCTCAGCAGGAAGAGCCAGCTTCATAAACACAGGATGGGAAACCACAGATGAGTCCATCAGAGTAGCATTGGGGTGTTGAGGGTCACAAGTCAAATGCAGGCTGCAAAGCTTGTGCTGTTTTACTGTTGCTGGACAGCGGATGCCATGCTGAGATTTGGCAATGTGGGTTTTGTGTGCATGATGCAGCAAATGGCCTGGGGAAGAGTGTGGCGTCCGGTCTGGAGCACAGCACTTAAGGAGCAATGCAGAAAGTCCTGAGGAGAGTAACCAGGGTGATCACATGTCTGGGAAACATGATCTAGGAGAGAAGATTGAAAGACGTAGGTTTGTTTATAATCTGAGGGAGAGAATTGCTGGGAGACAGAACAAGAGCAGTCTTTAAGTACATAAAAGCCCAAGCAAAGAGCCTGAGTTCATCTGATCTGCAGGTCCATGGTGGGCAGGAATGGATGTGGCTTCAGTTGCAACATAAGAGATTCAGATTAGTCATTTGGAAAAAAACTTTTGGAGAATGTAGACATATAGGATACAGAAACCCAGGTTTCAGGAGGGGATTGGTGGCTGCAGCTCCATTGCTGGAGGAGTGTATGGGCAGTGCAGAGGGACATTGCCTGGATGACAAAGGAAGTGGCACTGCTGCTTGGGGCCAGCAGTGGAACTAGGTGAAGTCTTGGGGCCTTTCTGGCCCTATTTTTGAAGAGTCTGTAAGCTGGGGTGAGGGATGGCAGCAGGAAATGCACAAATTTCTTCTTTTCCATGTTAGTTTGGTCCGTGTGCTGTTCAAACAAGCAGCTTCTTCTGTTAGCCTTTGAAAGTGCACACCAACCATGAGTCACAGAAAAGTAAGAATGGTTGATATTTTTGTGTTTCAGCATCTTTTGATTTATTTTTTTAAAGAAAAATAGGTTTTTGTTTTGCAGGAAAGCCTTGCTTTCCTTTCAGAAGATGAATTGATTTCTGCAGACAAATGCAAACATAGCATTCAATGGCTTAAGTTGGACAAACAGAGCAATCTTCATCATAAAAGAGTAACAACAAGGATTTTTAACAAATGCAGGCTTGGCAGGGAGAAATTATAGAAGATGAAGAGTGCAGTGATAGTTGGAGATTAACAGCATAGTGCGTGCATCCACGGAAGTAGGAAAGGGAAAAAGATACAGCAAGTACAGGCTTTTTAATTTGATCTAATTAGTATTGTTAACATTAAGGTACAAGGAAAAAGGGAAAATTGCATCACCGATTTATAAATGTGGAGTGTGAAGACAAACTTGATAGTTTACTTCAGTAAGATACCGGTTGTTTTCTGAATGGGTTTCAGTGAGGTATAAAACCACGTACTATGTGGAAGATTTCTGGTTGAGCCGGAGAAGGTGGAGGGCACTACAAGTGTAGCATGCCACGTGTTACCTAAAGAGCAGACAACTCGTGCTGAAAGGAAAACACTCAGGCAGCATGGGAGCTGCTGCAGGGGCTTCTCAGTCAGTCTTGGGGCCTGTCTTATTAAATGCCTTTGGAAAATGTTTGGTATCAAAAGCCAGAGCGGATTGTGGGAGCATGCTGGGAGTTGGGGAGAGAAGCGGCTGAAGCATCTTACTGGGGAAACTGGTTGAGATGGACAGTTGTAAGCTGTAGAAATACACCCCAACACCCTGCAAGGGTGAAAAGAGATGTGTTTGTTGAAGTGTATCCTCTTTAGAATGAGGCTGTAATGCCTTTGTACAAGTGCTGGTTCAGCTTCTACTTTGAGCCTGGGATCGCCACTGTCATTCAGTGCCATGCTTAACTGGACAGGTTATGTACAGAGTCACTGCTGCCCTCTGACAAAATGGTGAAACCAGTAAGAATGACATCAAAGAAAAAAATGAAATGTTAAATATGTGACACTTGGTTTTGACATTTTCCAAAACTAAAATCCAGTGGCTTGGAAACAGTTTTAATTTGACAAAAAAACCCAAACCAAACTAAAAAAACCCAACCAACATGAAAGAAGTCCAGTTTTACTGAAATGACTTTTTCCCAGCCAGTTCTTTTAATTAAGATTTGCCATCCTGAAAGGATGAGGAAATAATCAATGAAAGTAGTTTTGAGAAATGTAGCACTTCTTCCCAGCTGTGTTAGTATCAGTGAGCAAACAGCATGTCCTCAGACCAACTCATGAGCTGAATTTGGAAATGATTCCCTTTATATTTGGGCTCTATGAACTGATCCATGAGTATTTGAAATGTGAGCTGTACTGCTTAATTGTAGCCTCTTAGATGAGTCACATGATCATTTAACAAGGATCCTTGACTGGAGGAATGAGCAAACACATCTTTTATACATACTTGATTGTGCCAATTTCAGTGCTTATTTTCTCTTGATGCTGATACATACACATTTGTCATTGGCGTTGGCAAACATTACTTTGCCAAAAAAATAATTTCTCAAGCACTGACAGAAAGTGATACATGGATTTAGCTAATATAAAATCATCTACATGTGTAATAGCCACAGAAAAAATGTTTGAATTGTCCCCTCTGTACCAAAATTAAGAAAATAACATTAAGATTCACTTGTGAGATACATTTGGGTGGCAGCATTGCATGTGTCCTAGCTGTGGAAATTTTACCAGGTGAAGTCAGAACCAGCTTCAGGAAAGGCTGGTTCAGTTGCTTTCTTAGCTCTGCTATAAGTTGGAGGCCTGGAGGGTTTTTTTGCATTTCTTGTACATTTAGGTTTCTCCTTGGCATTAGGGTGGCTGTAATTCTCACCTCAGAACAAGAGTGGGTGTTGCAGCTCCAATATAGCTACTCCAACGCCACATCTTCTGCTGGTCTCTGGGTCTCATACTGCATGCAGCATCAATGGGGAATCACAAGGTCCTCAAAAGATCACTGTGCAAGGAGACTGGCAGTTTTACCGTTTGTGGTACACTTCTTGTTGCAACAATTTTTCATAAAAGTTTGTTTATTAAGCTTGAGGAAAAAATACTTTATCTTTCCTGAAGATCTCATTAAAGCATTCAGCTTCAACAGAGTTCAGAAGAGCCTTCTCTGAAGTATCTTTTAATTAGATTTAAAGCTGTTTCATGAATATAAAACACAACATATGTGATCTTCCTTCTGCTCAGCAGCAAAGGCTGCTGCTGATGTATGACAGTCAGTGAGCTGCCTGGATTGAAAAATAATCTCAATTTTTCACGCTGTAAAGGTCAGTACAGCTGCAACAGTTTAGGATACCAGACCTACTTGATCCCTGAGATTGCAGATATTTTTCATATGGTACAAAGGGTTCACGTGTTTGGAAAGTGACTCCACAGGTACAACACACTCATTTTCTGTCCCAGCAGAGATTCCACCAAATATTGATGAGTATTTCACAGTTCAAGTGAATGTTGTAAATTCATCTTGGTGGCATGGATATTTCCAGAATTCCTTAGTCTGTGTGTTGGTTCAAATTATTAACAAGCTGTACTTTCAAATACCACTGCCAAGCTAGCCACAACCCCTTAAAGCACAACATAATAAAAGGCAAATTCTTTCCAAAAACACAGTACTCTTTGTTGAATAGATTCCAGTCACTGACCGAAGGAATGACAGATTAACTAAGAAATAAGGGAAAAAAATAACAGGTTTGGAAATCTGAAGATGGGCATGGATAAACAAGAAGGGACCATGGCAGTCCTTTGAGTATACAGAAAACACACATTTGGGAAGAAAAAAAATGGGAGAATATTTAGGAAAACATCTGGAAGAAGTGGTGCCAGATGGTTGTTTCCTTTTTGATCGGATTAGTATTTTTCTCATAAAATATGAAGACCCAATTTTGGTGTTTGTCAATATTTACAGATCTCTATGTAAGGAGGAAAATAAGGTCTCAGATAGAGCTCTGTGCCTGCTTAAAATAAGTTTGATATTCTCTGCTTTGCTGACTCAACCTAAATGGCCTGATATCTTGGAGTGCTGGAAATGCCTAACTCCTTTTCCAGTTGCTAGCATCTGAGAATGCTACACCCCTATTACAGAAAAGATTTTATTTAGGGGAGCAAACTCCAAGCATCCATGATTATAAAATTTTAGCTTTTGTTCCTGCCACAGCAAAATCATGCTGAGCTGGTAGCAGAGTGGCATTGACTGGAACCAGCTTTCTTAGTTTCTGCTTGTTGTTGATTGTGCAGTTGCTGCTTGAGAGTGATTTGTGTCCCTGTCTAGTATTGCAGAGCAGGGAGAAGCTCAAAGAAATAAAAGGAGGTAAAGAAGAGAAAGAGTATATGAAAATTGGCCTGTGCTGAATATTTCATTATTAAACGTTTTCAACTGCAAACATACTTTCCCCCAGCAACCACTATGATAAGCTGAGGACAAAATCAATTTTTTTAACAGCTCCCTAGAATTTTGTTATATGGCTTTGGGGTAACACTGTTTTCCATACTTACAAGGGATCATATCCATTTTACATAACCTTGAATAGCTACAATAAGCAGTGAATATGTTTTCTACCAGGTATTTGGGTTTTCTTTCACAAATTAATGATCTTAAAACTTAGGTTTATAAGACATGCTGTTGAAGTGGTGTTGAACTGTGGGTATTTTTTCATTTCATTGTGTGCAAGATTGAGAAGAATGTCCATCCAGTTTGAAATTCAAATGCTGGGTTTTGAGTGGGACTAACAGTTAATGTCATAATCTCATGGTGCAAAAACACAGTTTCTGAGGAGTTTGGAGGAGGAGTTCTGCCATTTTCTACCTGGGGCCTTTCCCTGGCGATCTCTGGAGGATATTCCGATTCAGAATCACCGGGTGATGCTCCCATCCAGCTGGACATCATCTTTGCAACACAAGATGCTGCCACATTTCAGGGACTCCCAGGTACAATGCCACTCACCGAGAGACTCATATTTCGGCGAACTGGGGAGAGTATGTGGCACAATTATGGGTGCATGACACCCAGGAGGGTTCCAGGCTCTGCTGTCTTGTTCTAGCCCTGAGTCACCCTCCCCATCACACACCTGGGTCAGCCCTATGGCATGTCCATGGTGCATGTATCCAGGTATACCCATGTATCACTGAAAAAAGGGCAAAAATCTATGTTACAGGGTACTGAAAGCAAATCACTTCCTATACAGGGCGTGAATAGTATTAGAATTTTTTAGAGCCAGTCTTAGGATTTCATTGGACTTTATTAATTTAAAATTAATTAGCATTTTGCTAGCATAGTCTGAATAATGCATTTATTCACACAAACATACGTGTGTACATTGCAAACACATGGTGCAGTTGTTTTGTCAGAATGATGTGCAAAGGTTGTGGTGTTCTGCTGGTCAATAAGTTGAACTGGAGTGAGCTGTGTGGGATGTACTAGCAAGAACAAAACCAGCGAGTCCAGAGAAGAGATTATTCCCTCTATTCATCCAAGGGTGGACAGAAGGAAAAAACTGAGCAACCTGAGCTAGCTTTGAAATACCCCTGCTCTGAGCAGAGGTTGGACTGGAGACCTCCAGAGGTCCTGTCCAGCCTGTTTTTTTCAGTGATTGTCTGACTTTTAAGATTGGCTATGTCACCTTTTTCTCTGCTGTGCTTCACCTTTTTCTCTGCTGTGCTTCTACCACTTCCCTGACCGCTTCCACCTGTTTTTGCATTATAAATATAAAGGTAATTAGAGCTATTGTGAAAGTTGGCTGCTGGCCCCCAAAGCACTTCTGCACCAGCAAAGGGCTTGGGTTGTTTCTCAGGCCCAGCTGGGTGTCTTGTTGCTCTAAATCAGTCACTTCTCTCTTTTTGGTTCACAGACTGAATTAATGAAATAAAAATCTATGTATTTCTGCAGGTCAGCCTGAGACAAGGAATTATCACTTTCCTCAGGAAAATAAAAAACAAACAAAAAGTTGTTTTTATTAAATTCCAGGTGTTCGGTTCTCTCCGTGCCAATTCCTTTCACTTCACTTTGGAAACTATTTACTATTTTAATGAAAAGTCAGCTTTGGCAAGAGACACTGTTTGAACATAAACAAATTGCAGTGCAGTTTGCCACAACCACTGTGCAGTAAATGCAAGCCTTTTCAACAAAATCTTTTAGCTAAAATTTTTGGCTGAATTTGGCAGAAACTTCCAAACATTGGGGTCGATCAAGGCTGAGCTTTACACCAAATGAGCTGTCAAGCCCCAAAATCTCACCCATTTTCAATTCTGGCAATGCTGCAGGGAGGTCCTGTATCCCATATATGTGCTACAAACTCCATTTTTTAGCAGGGTGAAGCAGAGATTTGCACTGGTGAAGCTGTTTCTGGTTTCAAGGAGGAATAAGCTGGCCTGGAGTGGGTTTTTTTGTTATATAGGAGTGAAAAGTTGGACTGAAGCTAGGGAGAAATGTCACGGTACAGTGATGAGTTTTCTGTGAGGCAATTTGACCGGGCAACTGAAATGGGGACAGCTGCCAGTTGCTCCAAGTGCTAACGTGTTCAAGGCCTGTGCACATGTCTTTTTTTCTGTTTCTCCCTCTTTTCCCCATCCTCAGAGATGAGTAACAGTTGCCTCTTAGAAGCCGCATTCTTTGCCAGCAGTGTTTTGTGCAAATTGGTGGCAAGGTATTGACAAAAGTGCTGATGTTTGCTCAACTGCTGTGTTATCAGGTCATGGGTGGAAAACTCGATTAACACTTGAGAAATCTTGATTTCTCTAGAGGAAAAGGTGTTTGGCCACAAATCTGCCCTCACTGAGTGTTACTCCAGTTGCAAAGTGGTGGGACCTAGCTCAGACTGGCTGGTTTGGACCAAAGCAAAGGGAGGAGAACAAGTCTCCTGCTGTGGGTTAGTGTGTTTACTTTCTGGTTTAATTTCCATGAGCCATGTGCAGTTCTCCTGCTGTTCTGCTCGCTGTGGGGTGGTTAAAACATTTTAGCAAGGCAGGGAAGAAAAAAAGAAGCACCATTATCTATCTCAGCTAGTAGCGGCTTGCATGATGGGAGCCAAGTGGATGTGCTGGACCCCGAAGGTGCTGTGTGTGAGATGGTGTGATGCAGACAGTCCTTTCACCATCAAGTACTGACTTGCATTCCTTTGGCCTTGAATAGCTCAGGAGAAACTCCTTCTGGCAAATGCTGTGATATGACGACAAGGTGCAGAGTGTGACATGGGATGAGTATTCGCAGGGAGCGTGGCCCCAACAGAAACACTGCAGTGGGGATGCAAGTGTGGTGTGGTGACACAAGCAGGGTCTCCAGTTAGAGAGTGAATAGGGAAGTGGTAAGAGAGATGTTACTGAGATGTAGAAGCAGTTGAGACCAGGCAGTAGCAAGCAGTGGATGAGCCATCTGTGTGTCTGTCCTGGACAGTGCCACGCTGTGATGATGCTGTGTTGGCTTTGTGAGCTGAGCTTCTGCAGTGCTCTGCCTGTCTGGACAAAATAAGCCTCTCAGCAGGACTGAGTAGCTGAGGCTCAGTGCTGCACTGCTGTGGTGATGCAGTGTGTTCTTGGGCAATGCAGATGTGCCCAAGGACAAGCTGGACATTTTCCACCATCCAGTTTGCAAAAGGTGAATGGGTTTCAGAAGACAGTCAGCCTCCAGCTTGTGATGGTAACTGGTCTACAGAAGGCTTGGGAAATAAGAGGACATTCATCAGGAGGTCCTGGTGTGGAGGACTGCATGGAGATTAAGTGCAGGATGGGATTGGCACACAAGGGTTTGTAGGACAGGGGATGGAGGTATTCTTGAAACCTCTACTGTGCTTTGCTGTTGGTTTAGAGAAGCTATGAGGTGTGCAGCCCTTCTGTATAACATTTCATTCTTGAGTACAGTTTTCCAGAAGTCAAGCTGTGCTCCTGAGCCTTAATTTTCTAAGTAACTAATACAGTCTGCCCCAAAAATAATCTGCTGTGTCATTTGTCTGCATAAAATAGAGTATTTCCTAGTGACAGAAACTCCAGCAACCAAAAATTGGGTGGAGTGGAAGAAAACATGTGTTTGAATCCTGAACAAAATATGAAGCCTATTGTTAAGCCCTAAATGTGTTTTGAAAGGAGGTTTAAATAAAGCAGAGATATTTGCCACAGATACTTACCACCGCTTTTTGCACAAGACTGCATCTCTGTTGTTTCCACTAAAAATCGCTGCTGGAGTTTCTCCACTAAGACCATTGACACCCATAACACGGGCTGTGCCTTGCAGTAAGTACCAAGGGTGATGTGTGGGGTGGCAGACCCAGATCTTTGGTCACTGTAAGCCAGAAGAGTTTCACTGAGGTCTCTTCTCTGGTTCTTTGAGTACAAGCGGGCCTTGGATTTGCAACGGGCTATTCCGAAAGCCTTCTCTGACCCTAGCCTGTCCTTAGGAAGGTTAAATCTGATCCCTCATAGCTGGCACACTGTTGTCTTTTCCCTACTACATTCCTGAAGAGAGAGCAGCCAAGGAAGAGAGAGGAGGAAGAAGCAGAGAGAGTGAGCGTGCCTTGGATGAGGAGAGACTAGGAGAAGGCAGCAGAGGGACTGGTGTGAAGAGTATCGTGGTATGTGATGGTAGAAGAACTTGTTGCAGCTGGCTAGTTTGGAGAGTGCTGCAACACATTCCTATCTGTTTTCCCAAGAAGATATTTGGCAATTGCTTGGAAGGCTTTTGGTCCCCCCTTTCAGTTTTCTTTGGATTGCAGTAATGGAAAACTGTGTGCACAATATGCTAAATACTTTTATTAATTTCACACTCTTTACAAGTTACTCTGTCTCCTGACCTGTCACAGCAGCTGATTAGGCTGGGGTTGACCTTCTTCTAATCTGCAAATTGAGAAATTTGTTGGCTATATCTCTTAGTTATGAAACTGGGGTTATTCCAGCAAGGATAAACTCTGAAGGCCATCAACTACTCTGGCTGAGCTCCTCACCAGCTGGGAGCAGGAATACATTTCTCCCTACTGTAAAGTTAGCTGGGTGCATTGTGGGAGAATGTTCACCATCCCTTTTAAATGCCATGCTTAAGGCCAGGATGTTCTTTGTTTATGTTCTGAGAAGGAAAATAAAGCCCCTGGCACCATGCTCTGTTTACTGTAGGAGTTAATACGTGGTTTTGTATCCAGGCCATTTCCAAGGAGATGTGATGTTTGCAGGTCATTCCTAGCATCTGAGCTTGTCCTACTTGCAAGCAACCTTGCAATTCTGCTTCTGCTGGGGACTGTCATTTCATCAGGCTCATTTTTTCCCCCTTTTCTCTCCTGAGCATCCGTTGGAGATCCCTTCATGTGCTTCTGTAACTCCCCGCATAGGAAACGAGTTGCAGGGTCCCCACCGGTGCCTTCCTGCCGGCTGGTGAAGCCCCAGTGTCAGACAGCCCTCTTCTCCACCAGCCCATCACAGCCAGCCCCTTCTGACACCATGACAGCATGTCTGAGATGCCTCCCTCTTCTCTCCTTTCCATCTGTCTCTTGGGGAAAAGCACAAAAGAGCATCATTATCTGCTGTGACAGGCAGGGTTATGCAGAGGAGAGCTCCTCCTGGAAAGCAGATGGGACAAATTGAGAGTGGACGGGAATATGCTCTAAAAAAATCTGGACCGGCCAGTTCATTGAGCAGGTGATAGGGAGGACACATGTGCCAAGGACTGAAAGGTAACCACCATGCACAGGCCCGATTTTCAGATGTTACAAACTGGTTAAAGCTCCTGTGCAGGTCTGGGAACTTAGGGACATTGTTGTGTACTTCGTATTTACTGCTATCTCTACTGAATGATAAAGAAACCCCCAGATTGTCCTGCACAATGCCATTTCCCCTATGGGAGCGGCTTCGGCTGAATACATGTGATGTTGAGTAGGATGTCAGGATTTCCTCTGCGAATGTGAACACAGTTTGTGTGGCTTCTCTGGCCCATCTGGGCAGGCACCCGGGGCTCAAGAAATAATTAATAGATCTGCAAGATAAACTAGGGAAAATAAATGGTCCTTGAGGCCTGCAAGCAAGTTTCAGAAATATTTCTGCTGCTTACATTGATCTGTTCAAAAGAGGAATTGGCTGCTGTTTCTGTATTTGGAAATAAGTTGTGGAAGGTGCCCCCCCCAGAAGATACTGAACTGTGCAAAGAGGGCTCATGCTGGGATGCTGAAACTGAGGGCAAACCCCACTCCAGCAGGCAGAGCCGCACTCCTGGAAAAAGGTGATTTTCCTGACCCTCTCCTCTGTCCCTGCTCTTACACAAAGCCAGGGAGAGTCCCGGGTTGATACATGGCAGTGCCTTGTAGCATGCACAGGGTCACTGCCGTGGCAGTCTCCACAGGCATCAAAATGCAGTAAGGAAATATTTTCCCTGTCTGTAATGGGGAAAGCTCCTGGAGGTGTTTGAAAACCACATTATATTTGCCCTAACTTTGTCTTGACATTTTCCACAACATTTTTCATGTTGTTTGCTCCCAGAAGCCCAAATCTCCAGGTATTTGTTGCTCAGAAAGTGGAAATCCTTCGATCTAGGGATGTTGAAAGCACACAGAGACACAGTGCAGGACAGGGAGAGGAAAGGGGATTAGAAACCCCTGTCGGGAAGGGTGACAGTCTTCCCAGAACAATTTCCATGTCATGTAAATGCAATTTCTTCATATTTGGAAGGAAAACCAAAAGGCTTTGACCCAGTAAAAACTCCAAAATTCAGCCTGAAAGGGCTTTTTTAAAATGTTATTAGGTGCTTGTCTCCATCCCTGTTAGACTGTGAGCACCTGATAACGACCATTATGTGTCTGACTGCCCCTGCCTGACATGTCTGACTGCCTCTCCATCACTGCAATGCACAAGCAGGATACTGCAAGCAGACCTCGAAGGTCTGCTGTGGTTCAGGTCTCATTGTCCTGACCTGATCTGGAGCCAAAGGGTTATAGCAGCCTACAGAAACCCCTCAGCCTTCAGTTTTGTATCTCTCTCTATAAATAGCCAGGCATCTTTAAGGCAGACAGGGAAACCCTGCCAGGATGCTGCTATTTTTGCAGTCCTCTGGATCTGAAGCATTTGCTTTGCAGTTTACCTTTTATAGGACAAAAATGCTGATAAGCCTGAAATAAAGCTGGCCCTTGGTGATCCTCAGGAGCCCTGTCTGGTGTTGATCATGAAAATCTGGCACGAAGGAGTAACGTGGTCCAGGCCTGCTGTTCTCTGTGCAAACGGACCTGGTCCCCTTGCAGAGCCCAGATGTGGGCATAGGTACCTACCTGTGTAAATGAGCCTGCAGTGTTGGCCACTAACATATATTCCATGTACTGCTCCTGTTAAGGTTAATGGGAAACTGTTCTTAAGGAATTTTTTAAAATACCTTTTTAAAGGGAGCCAATTTTAAATCAACTGTTTTTCATTGTCTTTCAGGCTGGTTTCCTGCCATTCAGTGTAAAGGGATGTAGATAGGAAGGGACTTGTCCCATGGGGTTATAATCCTTCTGACTTTAAAACATGCGCATTTTAGAGTTTTCCAGGAGAGGGGGGAGTTACATGAGACAAAGGACCCCATCAAACACAAAATCAGAACAGCCGATTATGAAACAGAGGGAAGAGGATTTTTCCACTCTT
The DNA here is from genome assembly GCF_963210335.1 of Falco punctatus. NCBI lineage: Eukaryota > Metazoa > Chordata > Aves > Falconiformes > Falconidae > Falco > Falco punctatus. The sequence continues at coordinate 41,095,037 of NC_137587.1, read as the reverse complement.
CAATTGAAAAAGTTTATTTTCCAGCAGCAGTTCTGCTTCTGGAACTTGCAAGGAGCTGAACAGCTGTAATAAAAACAAGAACAGTGGAAATAAGTCTTATACTTTTGTTGTGATTTTGCTCTCATTATGCCTTTTGACTACCATTCTTGTGATGGGAGTTTCATTGCGGCTCAGGGGACTGCACAGCAGGGCCAGGCTTTACGGTGTGGGCACTGCTTTCCTCCTCCACCCACTTCATTGCATGCTGCATCTGTGCAGGTGGCAGACCCCAGCTGCTGACTTCGTGTGGGCTGGGGGTTTGCAGAGAAGCCTGAGATGTTTAACTAGCAGCTTTTCTAGACCACTGAGGATGCCAAGCACTTTGCTCACCTCCCTAGTGGCAAACACCCTCAGCTGCTCTCCTGGGGACCAGGAAGGGAAGGCTCGGTGGGTCAAATCTGACAACCCACCACCCTAGCCCAGGTCTGAGAGGACAGGAAATTTCCTGAACTTCTCACAGCCAGTGAGTGGCAGGCATAAGCATGAAGGTTTTTGGGCAGTCTGTGCCAAACAGGACACTTTCTGTTGTCAGGAGAGCATCCTGCATGGTCAAGAGTGAGGGGAAGTGAAGCATCCATTTGCCCATCAGGAGAGATCAGCCCAGCAGGCTTGCTTGCCTCAGTGAGACGCAGGGATGACCTCTGCATCTGCAGCTCCTGCAATATTTATGCAGCTGATCTGGTAAATGGCATGGGTTTTATTCTTTGTTGGGTGGATGAGTGCCCCTCAGTCCCTCAGCTGTTCCAGCCCAGTCCCTCCAGAGAGCTCTGTGGCTGCCTAAAGAGACATTATGAAGCATAATTTCCTTAGCCCTGTGCATATTAAGTGGCTTGGAGAGAGTTCATAGACAAGTAAGTGCTGGTTTGGGAACACACAGGTTAGCTATGTGGCAGCTTGACAAAACCTGTGGAGGCAAAGAGATACAAGTGTTAGCTGGAGCTGTGCAGCAAGCTTGTTTAGCTACCAAGGAAGGAGGGATCTGCTGTGAAGAGCTACAGTCCTTCCTTAAAGCAGAGGAAATACCTGAGAAAAGAGGGAAGTATGGCAATGAGGACAGAACCTGAGGTCTTTGCCTCCAAGCCATGATCTGCAGCAGCGCAGCATGGGCTCAAGACTGGGGTTTCCTGCAGGGCGGAGGAGGAGGAGGAAGAAATCTCCGGGGACTTCCCTGCAATGTAATGGAAGGTGTGGGGAGGCCCTTCTTCAAGGGGATGTCCCCAAAAGGTCTCCTTCACCAATGCAATGTGCCTCTTGTGCTTCCCCTTTACTGTGCCGCACAGAAACCTCAGTTACATGCTAATGCTCAGTCACAGCCTTCTTTCTGCGTCGGCGTTAGCAGGAAATTAATGTCTGCCCTGTGCCAACTGTGTATGTGTGGGAGAGCCCCAGCCTTCACTCACTGGGCAGGGACTGAACTGCTAATTAGGAATCCAGGCTGAGGCTGTTGGACCACCCTGAAGGGGGATTTGGAGACATGCCTTGCATTAATTCTGGTGCTGTTAAAACTGGTGGAAGTAAATACCTGACACAAGACACCTGTCTGCACCTTAATCTTGGAGTTGGGTGTCTTAGTCTTGCCTCTCCACCTCTCCTGAGATTTCCCTCTGTGCCACTCTAGCATCTTGCAGGCTGCGCCAAGCACATTTAAAAGACAGCTTTCATCCACGGAGAAACTCTTGAGGTTATTTGGTGGTGAGCAAACTGACACACAGACACCATGCTCCTCCCAGTGATGGCTTTAATGGTGCACTTAAGGGAAGTGCAAGGAAGCGTGCTGGACTTTCACTTGTGTTTATTACTCTTCACCCATGGAAAAAAGCAGCTACAGGCCATGAACCAGTTACCTGCATGTGCATTTTCCCATTTTTTGCAACCCGGTTCCACGTGACAGCTATAGTGCAGACAATGTTGCTGCAATAACAATTTCTTAGAATGTATTGGATTCCAAACCTGCTTGGTAGTGACTTTCTCTGGCAGAGGGAAGAGCCCCTTGTCAGCAGCGCAAGGAGAAATGATGTTGGAGAGTTTCTGTCCAGGGAGCAGAACCCTCTGAACCAGAACTCTTATGTAATTATGTGGGGTTTTTTGACTTGAGATCCTAAGAAATTCTCTCTGGAATAGTATGTCTTGCTAGTTTGTTCATCTGTGAATTTCCCTGGCAGGTAGCATATAAATAGCTCTGAGGCACAAGCGATTCACGAGTTCTTTTCAGAATACAGCATTGAGTCATTTTAAAGCCTCCTACTGTAGCTCTTTTAAAGATGAACTCATTATTTTAAGTGTAAGATTTATGCCTGAGAAAGAATGAGAAAATCGTGGCTTAAGTTGTCCTTCCAACAAAGTACCTTGTTTAAAAACCAATGAAGAATAAAATTGCATGTGAGCTGGCCAGTTAAGTGAGCAGATGACATCGTCCCATCCCTGCTAGGGATTAATGCTGTTCGTCACCGAGACGTTATACTGCTTTCTAGAGCCAGAAATAGAAACCAGCGTTCCTTATTCCCAGGAGCCCTTTGCCATGTAGGGCAGAGCAATTCAGCTGGATCCCTCCAGCCATCCTTTCTGCCTGACCCCAGACACCATTCAGCGTTCAGTAATTAGGGCAGAATTAGGGCAAGATCCCTGGGGACAGAGACTGCCAGAGCAGGGCTTGCACAGAGGGCAGAGCTCATCTATATATTGAGCTGAGCCTCCTTTCCCACCTGGAAATTTTGTCCAAAGAGAATTAGGGGATTTGATACACTTGTGCAGGCCTGGCATCCAAGCAGGTTACAGCAACAGCTCTGTCATTGCCCTGGATATCTAGAAATATCAGATGTGTCTATAGTGCATATTCAGACAAACACAGGGTAGCCAAAGCTTCCACCCAGAGAGGCTTCAAGAACAAAGCAAATAGGAAACCAAAAAGAGATTATTTCTTTACTGCCACTGCCTATGGCGTGCGGTGTTAGTTGCCTGCAGAACAATACAATGTGGCTATGGTGCCGACTGCACACATAAGACGATTAATGTATTTCATTCAAACAGTAGGAGACCTCTTAAACAGACCAAAATGTAGGGACCTGCCATGGAAACCACCTAGGATGCTTCTCCCCTTGTGCAAAATGCCATGGCACTGCTCATGCATAGCTAGTTAAGAGCTGTTTCACAGACTGGTTTTTCGTATGGATGTACCCCAGCACAATTTTCAAGGGGTGGGTCAGAATTTAGTCCCCATTAAGCCAGACCAGTATCCTTTTTGGTTTTTAGGGGGATCAGCACTGAGATTGTAAATCTGAATTGGGATATGTGAGCAGATTAAACCTGTGAAGGGAGTTTTAATAGGATATCTAGGTGGAATTTTCCTTTCTTTTGTCATCAAAACATGCCTGACTGCCCTGCCCAGAGCAGCTATTCCCTTTGCTAGATATATTGTGCATTAGTACTGTGTCTTCCATCCATCTTCCTGCAATGTGGCATCCAAATACTGCCCTGGAACACAGCAGTGGCTCGTCCCTCCTGTGGGGTCAAAGGAACACAGGCAAATCCTGTAAGCCATAAACATCTGTAACTTAAAGGTCAAGGTGAAAACTAAAAAATAGTCATTTGATGCCTGAGGCTTTTGATGCATCTTTAGCATGTGGTTCTGCTGACATGAACTGTGTGAGTCACACATGCTCTGCAGTTTCCCAGTGCACTTTTAGGGGTCCTTCGTGGGGCGCTCCTGTCCCTGCTCTTTCACTGCTGCATCTGCTGCGAGCCAAGGACTGAGTCAGGTGCCACAGAGCAGCAAGATACAAAGGTGATATCCACAGGGATGCAGTTGACACCATAAGTGGGAATAATCTGCTGAAGATCAGATGCCCTGTGCTGTGTTACAGATGGACAATGACATACTAAAGTCTGTAGTCTTAATGGCTGCTGATTTTATGATAAAGTAAAATACCAAATTAAAAAAATGTTCTTTCTTAAGAACCAAGTGAACAGATTGGAATCCGTCTATTATTGAAAAGGCAATAAGCAATATGCTGTGCAGAGACACCCTCATGCATTAGTGCATTGCTCTTTGGCTTGGGAGGTTACACAACTCAAACTCATAGTTGTCTTCCTGGTGAGTTAAGGTATCCAGGATGGCTGAAAATGCATTGGGAATTGCTGTGCATGTCCACAGGCACTTGGGATACAGCACAGTTGAGGTGGAGGTGCAGGGAGATGAGCACGTGGCCTCCACTCACAGCTTATTGTGAAGAGAGAAAGGTAAGCATCAGTTGCATTTTATGGATGGAGGGTTACTGGTGGAAGGAAATGGTCCTTCATGGATTTAAATCAGAAGAAAACATTACATCATTTAATCTGACATCCTGCAGAACTCATGCTTAAAGATTTCATCTTACGGTGCTATGCAAGGTCAAACTCACTCTGCAAGTAATTACCTTGGAAGTTAGTGTGCGTTTCTGTGAATGTCCACGTTTAAAAGGGATGGGAAATAGAAGCCTTTTCATTTCTTCCTAGCATTTGGTATATTTGAAATAAGCAACTCCCCCTGTTTTTTATGGTTCTTCAACATTTTCATATGAATTGTAATTCACACACGCTGCCTTTTCCCATAGCAGGTGTGGAAGTATCAGGGCCAACTGAATAAACAGATGGAGAAATTAAGTAGGACGCCCAAAGCCACACACCTCTCCCAAAACCAGGCACAGCGTGAGAGTTTGCAGCCCTGCATTGTGTGCAGGCTTGCCTGACCCCATCCCTCTCTATACATTCATGAGAGTGAAAACACGTGGAGACTTTTCTTTATAGAGTTCTCTTCTGCTCTGCAGCTCAAACCTGGAAATGATTTCACAGTCCTTCTTTTAATCTTCTTTAACAACTTCTTTGTTTAAAAGTGAAGTGATTAGGGCAGTGGGATAAAACAGCACTCTCCCATGTTTGCCTAAGTTCTGATCAAGTGCTAGGTGGATCATCCAGACCACAGTGCACCAATATGAAAGCGATGCTTCTCTTCATTTGCACAGGGCTGTTCCTTGATAATAGGGATATTTGTTATTCATAATCTGCTGCTGGTTATTCTCATCATCAGCTGAAGGAGACGACATAATGTGAGTTAATTGTTTAGTTCCACAGCGGCTAATGAGTAGTGTATATATTCCAAACTATCAATTTGCCATAGCTCCACAGGAGAGAGTATTAAGTGTTTACTGACAACATGCAAATAATGAACATGTTTCTAGAAAGCAGAACTGAGGGACAATAAAAAAGCCCAGGTTTCTGGATAATTTATTCAGAACTAACAGTATGATAGTAAAGGAGATCCAGATTAAAAACCTTTGTATGCCATTTGGAAACTCAATTCCCAGCTTTTCAAAAGCTCAAGCCTTTTTCAGGTCCTATTGAAAACAGTGGGAGGAGATCGTGAAAGATGTGGCTGTTCAGTGTCTGGTTAAAAGTGATCCAGCCTTTTTGTCTGGCACTGGTGATACTGTTCCCTTCTAAGCAGATTTCTTGCTAACATGTTTTCAACAAGGCCGTGCTTGATTCTTGTGTCCAGCCCTCAGAAAACCATGGATCTTGTGAGCATGCTCAGAAAAATGTCTGTCTTATTATTATCATATCAAGCTTATAACATCAATCAAGGTCACGGCACTATTGAGATTGGTACTCGACGGACATGTAGTAAGAGAGATCCTTCCTCTGAGGTGCATGTAACGGAAATAGTAAATGGTCCCAGTTACACTGACACAGCTTCTTTTGTGTTCTGTGTTTCTCCTTCACTTTCTGCCTCTGTCTTTTCAGATGGTAGCCATTTGGAATAAAACTATCTTCTTTGTTCAGCTTTCAGCATATAAGAGTGTAGGGCACCATTGGGACTCCTCGGGTTTACTGAAATTCAAATAATTAGTAACAATTGTATGTATCCTAGAGTTAATGGCTTGTGTACTTGTGTGCAAATGGATGTTTTTATAGACTTCAGGTACCATTGCACCAGATGTGCACCAGAGTGGCAGATTACATTTTTAGGAGTGTTTCTCTTTGGAAGCTATGGTATGAAAGTCAGGTTTGTCCATTTGACAAAACCCATTTTGAACCTGTTTTGAGTACCCTACACTTATGTATCCTAAGAACAGTATTGTGGGGAGATAGGTGAAGCTTTTACATGCTGTTGGCACTGCATGAGACAATAAATCCACCTGTAATCCACAGTGGCTGAGCATGAGTGGGGAGCAGTTGTATCTCCTCACCTGGATCAGCAGCAACAGCATCTCTCCTTTTAGTGAGCACAAAGGAGCCTTTGAAGAGCTCTTGAAATTCCCATGTTGCTTTTTAGGAGACAGGCAAGGCTTTCCAAGATGACTTTTTTAATGGGTATCCCATTGTAATTGTCTGTTACATCTAGATCATTAGGGGTGAGTTTCATTGACCTCTCAGCACAGAGATCAAAGGATGTTGCACACACTTGATGGGAACGATAGCCATTGACTTAAAGTAGAAGGATAAATTAATTAATTGGGTGATTGGTTTCTTTCTTTTAAACACCCAAACCAGAATCAATCCTTATAGTGACAAGGTTTAGTGTGCTAAATTCCCTTGGCATTACTAACTTGATTTTTCTTTCTCTATCCTTAAAAAAAACACCCAAGCAGATATAGCTAAATGCTCTGTCTCATCCCACGCACTCATGTTGCTCCTGCAGTCTGTTGCTTTTTCAGATTCACACACATTTGCATTTGCAAGCGCCACTATTGCTTTGCAGTAAACACTGCTCATGCCTTTCTCCTAAGAGGATCCAGCTGTCTGTCTTTCAGGATGGTGCATTTATTTTTTTATTTTTCTGCCCTGCATACGTTGGATGATCTTTGCTTTTGTGTATAACCCTTGGTACTCATCACAGACATTGCATTTTGGGGTGCAGCTCTGATGGGGAGTGAAAGACATTTGTCTTCCAAAAAACAAGTTTTATTTTCATTCTCCTGATTCCATTAGGTTCTCACAGACAGGTCTGTGCTGTGAGCACTTTTCCCATACAGCTAACTGCCTCTGTCAGCCATGTGCTCTTTGATTACACATGGTATATGCAGGTATTTGCTGGCCTTTGGAAGCTGAATAAGAAAAAAAAATATTTGTTCAGTAGCCGAAATGAAAAAAGAAAAGAGATAAGACTTTCAGCTTATTATTTTTTTTTTAGCAAAGGAAGGAACAGTCTGGATGAAAGAAGGGGTCAAACCCCTCTTGCTGGGAAAGAAGTGATGGGTGAATCCTGATCACACTGAACAATGGAGGAGTTCCCAGCAAGTGCAATGGTCAGAATATCATTCTGTGAACTTTTACTGCAAGTTCAGTGAGATCTGGAAAAGGGTGCACAGATTAGTTAATGTGTTTACTCTTTATTCCCCTTCAGCCCAGTCTTTGTGTCATTATTAATACCATCAGAGCTGTTTGACGCAGTGTTAACGGTGTTGCACCCATGATGGCCTGAGGGTACCCCAGGCAGAACTGTTAAGGAGAGATAACAACTTCTAAGGGACCAGCTAATATTGGTAGGGAAAACAGACACTTGCTGTCAGCCACAAGTGTTTCCTCGTGTCTCCTGCTTGCCAGGGGCCCATCTCCAGCAGCATGGGTATTCAGAACAAGGATTTGCATCTTCAGGGCACAAAGTTCCTGCTGGCCAGGATAAAGGACCAGCTCCTAAGGTTCAGCTAAGACAGAGAGTGATTGTTGTAAGTGAACAATTCTGTTGTGTTCCTGGGGAGAAACCTTTGTTTTTTTCACATGGTTTCTCAAATCAGGACCCTAATCAGGTTCAGATAGCTATTGGGAGCAGACTCACAAGCAGCCTCTCTTTCCCCTGTTTTGCTGTACTAAAGGAAAACAGAGGGATTTTTAGCAATCAGTAGGCTTTTCCTGATCATAGAATCATAGATTCGTTTAGGTTGGAAAAGACCTTTAAGATTATTGAGTCCAACTGTTAATGTAACATTGTCAAGACCACCACTAAACCATGTCCATAAGTGCCACATCTACATGTCTTTTAAATACCTCCAGGGATGATGACATAAATCCTTCCAGGAGAGAGGTGTAAGGTATCTTCCTTAGTCCTGCTTAGTCTTCATGGAGGTCTGGAGTTACCACAGAACAGTGGAAGGTCTAGAAAAGTAGTAAAATCAACAGCATTATAAAAAAACCCAGCTGAGTCGTGGTATTGTGCATCATCTGATGTATACTTGAACAGAGTTATAAATACATGTTTATGAATGTACCAGCATAATGCCTACTAATGAGAGACATGAGTAAGGAGAAGATCAGGCCAAAAGATTCCACACAGTGGAAGCACTCAAGGACAGTTTCACCTGAGACAACTGCAGAAAGGGGGAGAGAGAAAAAAATATGTCCCTATTACTACATTGTTTGCTACATGCAACTATATACAAGCCTCCAGTGAAAGCTTAGTGGAGCCCTTCGGGTTATATATGATCCAGTCATTGCATGGGAAAAGGCTTTTTAGCAACCTACCATGTGAATGGAAATGCCTGGTGATACATCCTGCTATGTCCTGTGTGCTCTTTGGTCACAGCAGTATCAGAGGAGCATGTCTCACCCCTCCAGTGCTGCTTCTCCTGGCCCTGGCTCCCACACATCTCCGAGCTGGCTGTGGGGTTGGTCGTGCCACTAGCACACCTCCTGCTTGACTTGGACCCTCCATCTTCTCTCTCCATAACTTCTTGCAGGTGGGAAATAATCTATTGGAGTTAGGTATTTTGCTGTATTTTTATAGGGATGGGTGGAGAGGGGAAACAGGAAGGTGATTGGATTTTTGGTGTTCTTTCACCCTTTTGTCTACTTTATAACCTTGACCTGCAGGAGAGGAGTTCTTGTAGGAGGAGACTGGGAGGACTACAATGGTCAATACTGGGCCTTTATCAAGTGGTACTTGATAGATTAGATTATTAGATTGTTAGATTCATACTATGAGTTTTTATTTGGAAAATATTTATTGTCACCATTGAAGGCCAGTGTTTTCCATCCTGCATAGGCAGTGACTCAGCTGGTCTCATGCATGTGGAAGATCAGGGGCTAAATGGAGACTGCATTTAGCATATCTTGCTGTATCAGATGGCAGCTCTTACACATGGTTTCTGTAAGCTCACAGCTTACCAAAACATGTGCCTGGAGCTGGACAGAGGATTCACGTCTGATCTGTCACTAGATTGCTAGTTTGCAAGTGGGAATGCTGTTGAGGCGGTGTGGCTTTGGGTGAAGATTTATAACAGAACAAGTGCCAAAACTACCAAAAAATGGGGGGCTGATGTTTTCAATGCATCACTTGTGGATGAAGCTGCTGACAGCCAAATAGCAGATACACTGATGCCTTTCACTAAGTCCTGTCATTGCATGGTGAGCCAAAGCAGAGACTTAACCTGCTGTGAATGGCCCTCTCCTACATATGCCCCCTTATTGCATATTGTACCTTAGTGACATACTCTTTCTTAGTGTAGATTCATATCTTCATGTCTTAAAATATGAAAGCTTTTGCCAGTGCATTTGAAGTGCCAGAGTCAGGGCTCCATCCACCACCTTGAGCTTTCTTTGAACTGGCCCATGCAGAAGAAATTTGCCCTGTTTCCCTGCACTAGAACGTCAGCACTCCCACTCATGCTGTGTTTGGAGGGCAGACTCTGGGTCCCACAGGAAGGACATGGGGATGACAAGTAGCAAGGACAGGGCTCTGGGCTGGTCCAAGTATGCAAAGTCGTGCTGCCTTCTGTACTAACCAGGAGGAGCAGCTCCTTTAATGCCTGAAATGACTGGCTACAAAACTCGCCCTAACAGTTACAGAGCATGGAAGTTTCAAAGCTAAAGTCTGGAAAGTTTTTTAAAAAGCATCTTCTTAAGTGGTATTGAGGATTACATTTGGTTACATAATAATTTCCCTCAGCCGGAGCTTTTTGTCAGCTAATTAGTCAGAGATTTGAGGGAAAAGATGTCTGAACTGTTGAATATTTGCTTACTGATCCACAGATGTACTCTGTTTTGTTGTAGCTGTTGTTCTAAAATTTTCTTTTAAAAATTGGAAAAATCATGACGTCATTTTGGGCTTTCATTTTCTGTATCTTTATTCAGTGACCACATGTAGGGAGGGTATGAGAACCTAACATGCGGTTAGCAAGAAGGACACCAGTGCTAGTGCCAATAGGTTACACAGAGTCCCTTCCACCCAGCCAAAGGAATTCAGGTACTTTCCCTCACTGCAGGTCTCAGACAAAGCACTTCTGTAAACCTTGGTGTGGCTCCAGAGTTGCTCAAGGCTGAGGAGTATGAGATCTCCTTCATTCAGTGCCCAAAATCAAAACCATCCAGGTCGTTAACACCAGCCTCTAAGTCATACAACAACCTGCTCCAGCTGGGTCAGCCAGAGCCTTTTAAAGCTGCTGTTTCCTAACAAGCTTTGTAAAACCTTTGCTTCGAGATCTGCAGGTGAACAGTGCAATATAGATGCTTGTTTATATACTAGTGTTTCCCGCCAAAACCCTTATCACAAGGAGAGGAAAAATCACTGCGATTCCTTGGCTCAGAGGGGAAACCCAACTGTCAGCTGAAAATAGAGGATGTGCCCTGATGTTAGAAGTATCTACAGATATGTCTTTCAAAACATAGCTGCATTTTTTCAGCCCAGTATATGCTTTTTGAGATGTTCCTTATCTTTTGGATGATACTGTCACTTCTGTCTCCATCCCTCTCCTTTCTCTGTGCTAAGAAGGGCCATAGAGCATCTTTATTCCTAATACAGATATCGCTGAAGAAACGCTTCCAACTTTACGGGCTTCCCTTCTTATTTTTTGCCTTCAGACACCAGCTCACAGCAGTGTGATGAGTGGGTGCTAATTATGGAGAAGTACATTTCGACAACAGAGCCTTACTGCTGATGAATACAGAAAAATTGCTTATTAGAGCAGCACGGTATTTAGTCAGATTGGCTTCCCTAGATATTAACATTCCGATATTAATGCAGACTGGCAGTGTAATGCTTGAATAAAATGATCTCAAGATGATATAAGCAGAAGGACATTTACAACAGTTGTCCAACCTGCAGGGTTTGCTAGGCATTTCTGCCAGGGCTTCCCACATGCTGTTTCTGCAAGAAGCCTTATCCTTGGATTTCAGTAACTTACATATAATATTTATTGGTGCTTTTTTAAAAAATAAGATGCACCTCACAGGGCATGGTACATCATGCATATGATTTATTTCACTAGAATGCTGTGCTTGATTATTTTCCAAGACATCCAACTTTTAACCAATTGTTTAATATGACTGTGCTGTGTCTATGATGCAGGTGACATTGCTGTCTGCTTGATGGCTCTCTGTGCAGTGAGGTGTATGCAATGTTGAAGCCACCCTGGAAAATGCATTGTTTGTACGTGTTGCTCAGAATAGTATGTTAAAGGAAGCTCAGCAAAAGCTTTTGTTTGAACACAAAAACACTCTGGAAGCTTTAGGTGCCTTGTTTTAATGCAGGGAGGCTGTGGCCTGGCAGAAGACTAGCACCAGGGTTTCGCCATGCAATTCTATAAGCAACAAACACAGACACTGCAGTTTGGGTTCACAATGCTGCAAGCAGAGGTGCCTTTGCTTGGATGTGGCTCCCTGGTCCTCCCTCTGCAGCCACCAGGGCAGCTCCAGCTTGACTTCGCATCGCTGCTCACATCTCTAAAGCCATATGGAGGGAGCCAGCTGGGCACATGGGCTGCTGCCTGTGTTTGTGCAGCTCTGTGAGCTGCTGCAGAAGCCATAGTCACAGGGAATCCCTCAATCCCACATCCTCCCCGCTTCCACCTCTGAGTTTACATCAGAAATAGCCACTCCAGTGGGTTAACATGATGTAAACATACACAGAAAAGACATAACTGTTCAGCAGACAGCAGTACTCATCCATCCACACAAATTGCCAGTGTTTCCTCTCCTGTAACCCTCTGGGCTCCCCTTTGACTGGAACACCAGCTTTTGCTAATTAGCTCAGTTTTACCTAATTAGCACCCAAATGGATGTGCCTCCTTTTACTGCCCCTGAGCCTGCAGAGAGCCTAGAGCTAAGGATTTATGCAGAGGAGCAGGGAAGAGCTGTTCTCTGGGGTTTGCATGGTGTGTCTTCTGCTCTGCCTATGGGGAAGATGCGTGAGTGTGTCCTTACACTGTTGTTACTCAGTTGGTTGATACAGAATCTGAGTAGTACCTGTACCAAATACCAAGTAGTCACTGTCTCATTGAGCCTTTTCCTTTCCTGTGAGTTTATTGTGTGGTTTGGGTTGGGATTGTTTTTTATTATTTTTTTTTTTTTTTTTTTTAGTAATGGTCATGGTGTTTTGCTGGTGGTTTGCCTTGGGAAATAGAGTGTGTCCTACATCCATAGCTATTTTAAGATTCTCCTCTGTTGCCTGCTACCAGCTGGGGACATGGCTAGAAGGAGCAATGGTTTCATGTTATAAGAGAAAACACTGGATATTTCTAGTGAGACTGTAACTGTAGGATCCTATAGATGTTTATAACCTAGAATATTATGCTCTTAGGGATGGTACTCATCTCACCTGACTTTAGTATTTTAAAAGTTGGCATTCTGGTTTAAGTTAATTGAATAAGATCTATTTGCAGACAGTGGAGAGTGAGGTACACCTAGAAAGCAAGTTAGTGTGTTTTCAGTATTTGTATTAAGTTAAGGAGAATATCCTTTTCCTTTATGTTAGTTTTGTTCCAGTTTGCTTGTGTTTTGGGATGCCAGTAGAGATTTACGTTACCTTAATGATAAGAAAAATTCTGTTTGCTTAGTGCAGAGGAGTGAAAAAGAATTGGGATTTACCCCTCTAGATGGTTTAGGTACTCTTTATGACTGCCTCTGCAGAAGTCTGCAGAGCCCAACAGAGCAGTGATGTTGCAGGATGCTTATGTTCATGTGTAGCAGATAATGCATCTGTATGGTTTCCTTTTTCACAGTGGCTTGAAACAACAATTTCCTGCGAAGGGGAGACTGAAGTGGGCTCCCAGTTTGTTGCAGTAGGTGATGAATACCTGCAGTACAGTCACGTTAACCCTTACCACGTTGTAAGAGTCTGTGTGGGGCTCGTACTTAGAACTGAAACTGCTCAAGTCCTCCTGACTAGTGTAACCAAATGAAGTTGTTTAATGGTGGTGTTGCATACCCATGTTCAGGTAAGTACTCAGTAAAGGTCGCTGTGAGTAGGAACTCATGCAGAGCAAATCAGTCCTGCTCTTACCAAGTCCTTGCAAGACCCGGTCCTTTAGTGACAGAAACTTTTTCAGTGGTCTGTCCAGATTAAAGTAGCTGAGGGTTACATCAGTTTTCTCCAAAACTAAAACAGGCAGACAGAACCACTGTCAGAAAAGCACAAGGATGAATTTCAGCTGGGTGGGAGCAAAGATTTGGGAGCAGGGATACTTACAGATGCCTTTCTTAGCATTCTACATCTTGAGTTCATGCCTGTGAGGGTATCTTAGCCCACAGCTGTCTGGCTCAAACACTGGATCATTATCATCCTGATTGCTTAGTTGTGTTCTCACATGTGTGGCTTTTTGGGTGGGCTGATTCCATGGTTTTAGCTAAATTCCATTTTAAGAAGGAATATGGGTCAGAACTGGTTCCAGATGGGAGTCCAGGGGTGTGACTCCACCCTACACATGCATTGTCTCCATCCCAGAAAGTTTTGTGCTCTCCTGCTGCTGCTCTGGGTGCGCAGTCTTAGGTGATGTGCTTCACAAATGCTGCTCTGCTGTAGGCATGGTGCTTGTGCTTACAGATACAACCAGAAAATGTAAAAAAAAAAACCCCAATCAAATAGCAATGAAAAAAAGACTCCCCAGAAAACCAACAAAAACTTTATGGCCAGAGACATGTCAAGAGGAATACCAGGGCAAATGCTGTGTGGTGTTTCTGGACTTGGTAGCTTGGTTTTTTTAGTGCTATGGCCTGGGTGCAGAGTGTGGTAAGGGCACATAAATGTGACCATATAGCTCAAAGATAAGCTGCTACTTAGTAAACTTGGCATAAGTATATGCTGTTCCAGGGTTCAGGGTGGGTTTTCTCTGAAGTGCTTCTCCTCTGTTAAACAAGAGCTGGATGGTCAGTGGGTCAGACCTGATTGTGAGAAACTGCAGTGTGAGATGGCTGCTCCAGTGCCAGGTTTGGAGGTCAAAAATGCCACCCCCTCTTTCCTTGCTCCTAGTTCACCTTAATATCTGGCGGCCCAAACTATTTCTGTGCCTGCACTGATGGACAAACTTGTCTTTCTGGATTTAAGCCAATGCACTGGAAATAATGCAGAATATTCATACTGGGTTTAGTGAGCTTGTCTTAGTGAGTAAAGAGAGTAGAGGCTAGAGAGGAGTGCTGCAAGTAGTTTTGGACCAGGCAAGGTGACTTGAAGGGGAGGCAGCCAATATTTGTATTGGCGTTGTCCTGTGCTGCATCAGGCTGGTGATGAGTTAAAGAAAGTAACACCCCTGTGTCTGCCCAGCGTGTGCTGTTGATGTATTACCAGGTAACACTCAGTGCTCTGAATGATCTTCCACAGTGTTCAGTGATACTTCTGTTTTTCTTCTCTGGGGAGATCCAACACCACTTGCAAACCTGAAGCTCACCTCTGAAGAGGAGGAGAACTTTCTCAGTCAGTTTTCCATCCACTTTCATCTAATATTTAAGATGCAGCATAAAAGTTAGTTTATGCGGTAGCACTGGGGAGTGAATTTTTTATTGATTTAAAAATTAGTTATTTTAGCTTACTATCTTATGCATCAGAACATGGCCTTAGCTTCAGTAAGAATGCTGTATATTATTAATATACATCATTAATTTATTCTTGGCTTTGGGCTAGTAAAAGCACTTAATTCATTTCCCTGTCCTTAAAGTTGTACAAGAAAGGTCTTAAAAATGTGATGGGGAGCAAAGCCATTTTTGACTAGAGCTGTGGTCCCACCCTTTTGTTCCTCAAACACCTCTTCCTTTGGGGGTCACTCGCATCTCCAGCTGGGTCAGTGCAACAGTGGTGAGTCTGTAGGTGCTGAACTTGCTGGCTGGAAGCTACAGGTCTGATTTTGGCACCCAGGCCACCTGCACAGATGCTGTGAAACCTAAATAGTTGATAAAGCATCTGTTTTGGGTTAAGGAAAAGGGATGGGATGGGTGTCTCTCCTTGCCTGATGCCATGCCCTTGTGTTCAGGAGGGCTGGGTGCAACCTGCACCCTTGCAGGGTAAGCGCGTGAGCCTGCATGCTGCCAATCGGAGATGAAAAGCGCTAATGCTTCAGGCAGACCTCCAAGGCAAAGGACCGCCGTTTCTGTCTCTATTCATATGCTGGTTTATTTATAAGCTATTAAAGATGTATAAAGTGATTTTTGGAGCAGGCAGCGGAGCCTGTGTCTCTCTGTTTCCAAGTGCGTGGTCTGACTGACTGGTTACAGACTCCTGCTTACTTTCCTGCATGCTGTTTTGTGTCAGATCCTCCCATGTTGGACACTGTAGTTGTTCCATTGACATGGAACCTTTGTAGAGTGTAGTTTAGCTAAAGCAATGAGCAACACAACATATATTTTGGTTTTTTGAATCTGCAAGGAAATGCATCCTGTTAAATCACCACCTTCTCTGTGCAGGGTGTCTCACATGACACTTTCCATGGAAACTGCTGGTAGTTTCATGCTGACTGGTGATGGCTTGGTCTCCTCTCCTAGCTTTGTGGGTGAGTGGCACTCACTATTTCAGTGCACTTCTGGTTCAACTCTTCATGGCAAAATAGCAGCAATTTCAGCACTAGATGCATATTTTTCCCCTCTAAAATTATTTTGCTGCTTACAGCCAGCTTGCTTAGGCATCCTGAAAATTAGCTTATTTTTCATTGGTCTGCAAATGCAATTGAAAGGAAAAATGTAAACAGAGGACCTGTCACATCCAAAGAGAGTACTTGTTCTCTGGCAGGAATGTATTTTACCCAAATGTATGATATTGTAGCAAGGCTACCTTAACAAAACAAAAAACCCAAAACCACAAACCCAGACAACCACTTAGTGGGCATCATGATTAATTTGAGTTATTTGCTGAGGTCTGTTGTTGTGCAGATACTGAGGTGTGACATCTGAGTTGGACTGATGGTGCTTTCAACTATCATGTCCTTGATGTTAGTTTAAGAAATACAGCAATGTGGCAGAAGGCATTGTTTGAAAGGCTGGGAAAATGTATTGCACAAAATACTGAGCAACTCTGAACCTTAGAAAAGGCATTTTGTAAATTGATCTTTGAAAGTCTCCTTAGTCTGCTGCAGGTTCCTTAGCATCGCTTACAGCTGGACATACACATCTAGTGCTGCAGATGTGCCATTGGGAACAGCCAACAATAGATCATGTTAAGCTCTTAGATATGTGAGGGTGCACGAGGCAAATAAAGTGTATTACTGTCATGTGGTTTTATTGTTGTAAAAGCAATTGTAGTAAAAGTTATGGTAATCCCTGGTGTTCTGCTCCAAAGCCCCTTGAAGTCTGCATAATGGCTGCATTGAATTTTAGCAGCCTTTGAATCAGGTTTCCCATTGTAGGATGGTACTGATCAAAACCTGGTGCTCTAAGGCTCTCTTTAGAAATCTCTGCTACCGCTCTCTTCCTATTCTCCTGGCAGTTAACAAACACTGACACAGCAGCATTTAGAAAGTTTTCTTAGATCTACTGATGAAAAGGACTGTGTAAGAGCTAGATATTATTATTCTGCCATCATATGTCAGGTTAGTGGGTTACAAAGTCTGTGCCACAGTGAGGAGCTTGCTGCCTTGGATGTCTGTATGAACCCATTTACCTCCATTTTTAAGCTGTGATGATAGAGCTTTCCTTCTGGGAGGGAAAACCTATTACAACCACTCTGACCAATCCCAGTAAACCCCTCTCCATTGCTGCTGCTTTGTCTAAATGCAAGAGCAATGCCCTGAAAGAAGTTTTAAAATTTAAAATCTTGCTTTTTTGAAGACCTTGGGTGTGTTCTGAACATTGTGCCGCAATAGATACGTGCAAACCCCCAGCAGCATTTGCTCTGTGGCTGTAAGGAGTCCTTCTGCTAGGTACAGCCACTTGTACACATGAGTGAAGGGACACGTGGAAAGCACCCATTTTGTGGGGTGAGCAGTGATTTGAGATGGCCATTTGTTTCCTTGATCTCTCAGTGTGGCTTTGGGCATGTCATTTAGATTTTCAATCTCATGGTTTCCCCACCTGTAGAACGGGAAGAGTAACTACTTTTATGGGCTGGTGCTGTGCAGGGTCACTCTCTCCAGCGAGGATGTTCTGCCCAGCTAGTCCAGCACCAGATTGCTGGTGAGGCAGCGGATTGGAGACTGCTGTACCTGGAACGCTCCATGTCTTAGAAAAAGGGGAGCAAACCTGCAGCACTGCCTCATAGAGTTGCTACTTTCCACAAACCTGGTGGCAGTTCTCTGTACTGTTCAGTTCTTGAGCTGTTTGTGTGCAGCCTGATGGAGTGCATTGCTGTCTATATTTCCTTCACTGAAGAGCAAGCTGTTAGCTTTTTTTTTAACTGACTTTCTTGCTAGCGTTGCCAGTGACTTGGCGACACCTTAAAATGCATTTACCAATTTAATTGTTCTGACAAACCCTGGTTTTGGCTGAATGGGGAGCTCCCATCCTGTGCTTAGCACAGACACAGCATCGATTCAGTGCAGGTCTTCCTGAGGCTGAATTGAAAGAGCAGTGTGCCTCTGCTCTCAAGCAGCAATTCCTCTCCTTGTTTAATAACGTCTATGGGAAAATTCCCAGCACTGAACAGAGGCTTCCTGTCTGCCAGTGCACTGTTTGGACCATCCCAAAGGGCCTTGCAGCTAGAATGTGGGTTTGTACGATTTCTGGGATAATTCGTGTAGAAACTTATTAATTCCTCCCCTGTTCTGTTCCTATAGGAGATGGAGGTGACCTGACTAAAAGCTTTAGCTAAGTAGAAACAATTCAGACTGTCTTCATTGAATTTTCAGTGAGATCTCAAATATGTGAATACCTGCAAAAGTGTGATCTCCTTCCTAAAAATCGCTATAGGTAAAATACAGTTCATAGAAGACCTTGGCTCTGTTTGCTGCAGTCACGCAGCTGGGTGTGGAGAGCAGTTTCAGTATATGGGGAGTGGTCCGTGATCAGCTAAATACTGTGCTGAGCTATAGCCCTGCAGAGACCCCCAAACCTATAGCATCTGTTGTCTTATGTTAGAGACCTGCTGGTTAGGTAGCTCTGCACAAAAAATACCCCCAATTTGTCTGCACTGCAAGCAGAGACCATGGGGGCTGCCGCTTCCAGAGGACGGTGCAGATGAGATGATACTGTGACTATTCTTTATTTACAGCTTCTCAGAGCATAGCAGACAGCATGTAATTAGAGCAATTGGTTCTGATGTTAGGGAAAGAGAGGACAACCTTGTCTACCGATGTGTCAGAATGGCAAGACAGTACATGTCTGATGGTCTCTAGAAAAAGGAGGTGATGCTTTCAGAGAGGGAAGCAGGATGTATTTGCATCTTGCTTTCATTATGGATGGAAGAGAAAATACTGCATTAGTGGCCATTCAGTATCTTTCCATTAACTGAAGCTTTTTAACCTGAAAGAGTTAGGAAGAGGATTGGCCAAAGAGATTTTTGGGGATGGGGAATGCTGAATTTGAACCCACTCTGGAACACAGAAGACAGAAAGGACTGGGAAATAAAGCAAACGTGGTGGTGGTACTTGTGAATAAGGTAAATGAAACAGGATTAGCCTATAGCTCGATGGACAGAGCGCTCTGGCAGCCCACAGGGGAGGTCACAAACTTGCTCTGAATTTTAGCAGGCAGTCCCTCAGTCTTGTCCTTAATCCTGTAGAGAAAGAAGAGCTGGCTGTGGTCTGGGGGCAGTTCTCATGGGTTCACATCCTGATGGCTGTGTTGCTGTGCTTAGTTGGTTTGCAGCTACTGCATTTAACAGGTCTGGTTTTGGCTGGCTGCTTCTGAAGGCTTTTTGTTTAGGATTTGTCAGTGCCAGAGGTGGTGTTGAACATGAAGACCTGTGGACGCCTTGGAGTGTGAGGTTAGTGGAAAACATTATGCCAGTGGGCTTGGTGATCTCTGGAGCAAGAGGGCAGTGAAAATGGAAAAAAATAGTATTTTGAGACCTGCTAGGTGTAGAAATAGAGGGCTGAGATAACCTGAGAGCAAGAAAATTCTTCAGGAGGGCTGGGAACTGGAGAAGAAAGAGCTCAAGTAGGATTGATTTATAGGTAGTAAAGACCTCAGTTTAGCTTGTGCATCACAACTTTTTCTGTTTGCTATGGCTTGTATTCTTTCTGTTTGCTATGGCTTGTATTCTGGCTACTTCTGTGTTAAACATGCAGTTAAGAGGTCTGAGAAAAACCTGTGGGCTCTGCAGAAGTAAGCAAGCTGGTGCAGATCAAATCTGCAGAGGTAGAAACTCCAGCACAAAGGTTGGAAGCAAGAGCAGGGCAACGGAGACTGAGGACTGCAGCCCATATCCACCTGATCTTCCTGTTGGGGGTGCCAGAAAATACTGAAGCTTCCTGCGGTCTGAGCTTAGCACTTAACTGGTCCTGAGCTGAATAATCTTGATGGGGAAAATGGGCTTCAGTTCTATGGTTTGAAGTGTTAAAATCCAGGGATGGTGATAAAATAGGCAGCACCCAGAGGATGAGGGTAGTGGATGAGGGTAGGGTGCTTGCAGTCCCAGAGCTTAGGTGCCCAGCAGAGCTGAAGGCCTGATTTCCAATTGCCTATGTCCTGGATTTTATCAGGGTGCTGAAGGGACTCTCCTGGAGGTGGGCCAGGCTGCTTTAGCACCTTCTGAAGTCTGGGACATAAAAGTTGGCAAGAAACAGCCTGCAGCTTGTTGGTTATGGTAGTGCGCTGGGTGGTGGGAGACACCAGCCAGGTGCTGTTGGTTTGGAGCTGGATATGGGCTGGGGATCTTGTTGTGGGTGCTGGTGAAATACTATCCAGTATGACAGTTTGTCCTGAGACGTATTTAACAAAATGTAGCTGTGAATGTTATTCTGATCCCCTTTGTCCACTGATGTAAGTGGCATAGAAGAGAGCAGGGGTGGGGGAGTGTCTACAATCTCAGTGCAGCAGTGGGTGGGCTCCCTTGGATCTCCAGGCATGCAGTGAAGGTGGCAGCAGGTGATGTCCCCTTGGGTTGAATGTCCCCCTCTAAACCCTGCAGAGGTGTGTGGGTGCATGCAGTTTGGCTGGAGGGTTGGGGGCCAGGCAGGCAGCCCCCACTACTGCCTCTGCACTGCATCCTCCTTGCCTGAGAGCTAGCAAAGGCACCTTCTCCTCTGCATGCCTGGGGGTGTGATGCTGGGGTTGCTGGGCCCTTCCCTGCAAATTAGGCTTGTGGTTTTGCCAGAAATGACATCATTTGTTAGGCAGATTTCTTCATTAGGAACCTTTCTAATCTCAGACACAAGCGACACAGAAGCCCTCCCCACCCCCTGAGCACTGAGAAAGCCGAGCTGCATTGCCAGTCTCTGCAGTACGCTTTGCTTATTTATCATTCATGGCATCATGTTTGTTTTATGACAAATGAACTTAATCAAGATTTTCACAGTGGAATACACAGGAAAATACACAGGATAACCATAGTTGCAGGTATAGAAAACCAAACTTAATTTAGAAGGGACATAGAGGAGCAGGCTAAGCAGTGGAAGAATTGAATTAATCTAATAAAAAGACTCAGCTATATATAATTCTTCATGCTGGAACAATAGCCCCGTGAGATAGGATGTGCTCAGATTCTGCATTAAACTTTTTTCGTGTATGCTTAATGCTGAACCAAATCATTATCATTGTTTATTGCTGAAAAGTGCACTTGGGTGTTGGGAATATCCGCACACACACCCCGCAATGTTGCAAAATGGAGGAGGGTAGGAACTGCAGATCATTTATTAATGCTCTGCTCCATTGTGGTCTTAATCTCAAACAGATGGACCAGGATGCTCTGGCTAAAATTCCGTGTGACCATGTGGACTTGCACAGAGCTTTCCATTTCAAGTATGACAATTGCAGAGACTGGGCCACGGCAGTGAGTGTGATGGTCACCCAGGAATGTGATTCCAGCAGTTTTAGAGGCTGAGAGTTAATCACTTCAGCTTGGGAGAGAAGAGGGTATGCCTGTATGTGTGTGTGTGCACGTATGCATGAGTACCTACGGGTGTGCTTTGGAGTACCTTGGTTTTGATTCTTTGATACAGTGTTTACTGTGTGGCCATGCTTGCCAGGAAAACTGCTTGCTTGACTCTGACAGTGCTGTATACTTCCAATTTCTGCATAATTTCTGACCCTTATCAGTATTTTTCTTCCTCTCATGATACCAGAGCAGAAATGATGTTGGTTGAACCAGGAAGAATAATGCTTCAGAAACTAACCTACTGCTGTCCGTGTATTTTCATGCTAGTCCAGCCAAACAAATAATGGTGTGAATTGTCTGCGCTGCACTAAAATGTGCTTCTCTGTGTAGAAACATCATTAAAGAGTGGCTTAAAGTACATAGCACTAAAGAAGAATTTAGGACAGAAAATAAAAGAAAATTCCCTGAACGTGGCACCAGACATCCTAGACTCTTTATGAGATTTAGTGTCAGGGGTGGAGAGCTTTCCTTAGGAGACCAGAGACAGTAATTTGTTCAGTCTAGCAAAGTGAGAGCTCCAAGGGAATGATTGCTTCCTATAAATATTTTCAAGGGGCAAAAGCCGATGCTGACAGAAGAACTAATGGGTATTGGCTGGTGATGAATAAATTTAGGCTGGAAATTTAGGAGGCTCCTAAACATCAGAGCAGTCATGTCATGGAACAGTTTTCTAATGTGTGTAAGGAGTCAAAAGTCAAATTGCTTTTTAAAGCAGAGGTTGATGCCCTGAAAAGGGGCTTGTGACAGTGTTCAACATCAGGGAAGGGGATGGGTCTATTTAGTAATTACAAAATGCCTCACTTAAGCTTTAAATTTTATTGAAAGCTGGTTCCTTTGCCCATGAAGTGCCTTTAAAATGTGTCGGAATGCAGCAGGCTCCTGTGTGAGTGTGCAGCTTGGCTCCTCCAAAAATCTGACTCCGTGGTTTAAAGGTGTTGTAGCTGGAGATAAATAGGATGGCCTTGTCTCATTTGATGACTCCAAGTGCAGCTGAGAAACAAGATCATGGAGATGCAAGTCATGGTGGGGCTGGAGAAGGCAGGACTTTGCCACCTTGCACATCTGGGAGGCTTTTCCCCTGCTTGCATTAGCCCCTTTGAACATGGATAACTGGACTCCTGCCAAATGCTGATAGGAAATAGATTTATTTTTGAGGGCTGAAGTGCTGGTGAGCAGAAGGGACCTTCAGCCGTTTCCAAGGTTCGCAGCAAGCCTCAGAGCTATCCAGCTCCTCCTTTACGTGTAGCATCAAGGCAGACTGTATTTGAAAGTCTGCAGCAGCAGCCTCTCTTACATCTCAAACCCTGTACCATAGAAGAAACTGATTCCCATCTGAATGCTTGTGTAGTCTTCACTTCCTGCACATGCATGACCTGTTGGATTCTCCAGGAACATGTGCTTCTGACCCTCAAGCAGCACTTGTACGTCTTCACAGCTTTTGCTGCTGAGCCACAGCCCTGCCGGGAGTTCAGCACTGCTGTTGCTGCATTTCCCACCCAGCTTCACCCTCCTGACATCTCCCTGCATCTCTGGCATGCTCCTCTGGGCACAGGACACAGCTCAACTTTGCTAAAGCCATTTCTGCTGCAGTCAAGCCCCCTGGGGCTCTGATCCCAGAGACTTTGGGAATGGGTCAGAAATGAGAAACTTACCAATTTTTAAGCAAGATTTTGTGTCTTCTGAAAGAGCGGTGAAGGGATTTGGGAGTCTCACATCACTCTAACGAGAATAAACTGTGCAGGCACTCAGACTCTGCACATTACCCATATTGGTAGTCTGGACTCTTAAGATGTATCTCTGTCAGCTCAGCTGGTATAAGAGGCAGTTGAGTAAAGTCAGATAGCAGATGGACAGAAGCTTTATGTTGTTTTTACCTCTCATGAAAGTGATGCCTCCAGTATAGTCTTATAAAATGTATCAATGTCCTACTTCATACACTTCCAGGTGAATAAGGGTGCATAATTAGGTAATCAGTAAGATATAGCAGCCAAAGGGAAGGAACGTGTGGGTAAATGGATAAATTGAAAGGTTGTTGCACAAGTACTGTCAAACCTTGTTTTAGATCCTCTGTCTCAGCTTGTGGCTGTCACCAGCCGCCTCCCAGGGAGGGAGGACAGATGCTTTTCAAAGCAGGCTGAATATACTGAATGGTATGGTCAAATTGCATGTGGTCTGGAAGTGGTGCTGGGGGGGGCAGGGTGGGTAGAAATGTCTTTGTGCATCTCCATGTGCTGCTCCTCCATGCAGAGTCACTCTCCCAGCATGGAGTTAGGGCAGCCTTGAGGCACGGCTAAGTTATGTCAGCCTCAAGCAGCTCCAAGGGGAACAAACTGGAGCTGATCTTTCCTCAGACTCAATCCCTGCCTGCCTTGTTGTCCTACCCAAGAAAGGCTTAGTGGCTTAATTCTTCCTCCTCTAACTGGTTAAATCAACCTCAGCTCATGCTTATAGTGAGGGGCAGAGCAGCTGTAATGTGCAGAGAACAGGACACAACAGCTTATTTGACTGATTCAAGCACAGAGTTGACACTGGGGGGAAGGTTTAGCTGTAAATCAGCACATTTCTGCCTTAAGCTAATCTGCTCCCTGCCCAGTGTTTCCCACTGCAGCCGTGTTAGCCAGCAATATTCCAGCCCTGGTGATGAGGATGGCAGCACAACAGCATAGAGCAAAGCATCTTTCCTCCCTTTTTCTTCCAGCAGCCGTCTGTTCCACCCAAGGTTCTCACACCTAAGGTGGCATAAAAATAGCATCAGACTGGTGCTGCTGAACCTGGACCAGGCTGTTGCCCGGCAGACTGGTGCAGAGGGCACGGCATGGCTGTGGTGCAAGAAGGAGCTGTCTGGTCCAGGCAGCAGGACCTGCACAACAGCTCACGTGTTGACCACGTTCCTCTGTCGTTGTGTACATGTTGCTCCTCATGCCCTTTGCTGCTCCAGGCTGAAAAAGCTCCTTCCCTGCAGGAGAGGTGGTAAAACACCTGAGCCATGCAGGGTTCATGACCACCGCCTTCTTCAGGGCTGCGTGTGCATTTGAGAATAGCTCTTTGCCACAGACTCCTCCGCAGGAGCAGAGTTATTTATTCATAGGCATTGGGTGTGCTCTGATAGTCGTTCAAAATTTATTCTAAAAAGAGATTCGCCTTGTGCCTGGCCCTTCCTTCAAAATGGAGTGAGTGTGTTTTTGTACATGGTTAAAAATAGTGTCCCAGAAATTTATGATGGATAAACATGAATGAGGGAAGTGTAGCTCAAATGTAGTAACCTTCACACTCTACATGCAGACAGGTATGTGCGTCTATCCTAGCACTTCTACAATTTCTTCTGTCTCTTTTCACCCATTTCATACTTCAGTCTCTACTTTCTTCTCTAGCTCTCTTGTCCTTTTCCCCATAACTTTGTTTTAATTCTTCTGCATCACTCTTCTTTCCTTTAATTCTTGTTCTGCTCTGCCTGTTTCTGTCTCTTCACATCAGTGTACTTTTCCTCCTCTGCTTTCCACGCCACTCCTGCACGCCCCATCTTTTTCCTCTCTCCCAATACCTCTCCCTTAGCAGTTCTTAGCACTGAGCTCTTCTCCATGTTCATCCTCTTGTCTCTGCATCCTTTTGTGCTTCCTTTCTCAGCTGGTTCCTTCTCATCATCACAACACAAAGTCTATCGGGGATGCTCTGCCCATGTAGCCCTTGGGGCAGACAGGTGCCAGAGATCTCTGGTGCAGTTTAGCTAGCTGGTACAGAGATGGTCAAAACCTTCATGTGAGGTTGCATCAAGCTGACCACCTGTGGTTAGGATGGAAAAGCTTTTTCTGCTCTCCCTCTTGAAGACGAATCTGACCTTGTCTGTAGCTTGGGCAAGACCCACCTGGAGACACCCTGCGGCAGGTCCAGGCAGGAGATGGAGGCTCTTGGTCCCCACAGACAGGGGCCTGACCTGGGTTGCCAGCACAGCCTTTGGCTGGGGAATGGGGATGGCAGCCAAGGAAGGTGTCTCGGTCCGCCCTGGATGTGCAGACAGAAATACCTCACCCGAATGGCTGTTTACACTTGTGATCTTGGTCAAAAGCTGGCAAAAAATCCTTTAGCCTTTATCTGATGTATTTAATTAGATGAAAACACTAAAAAGTGAAGAGTTTGCTCATATATTGTGAGTGTCTTACAGTGACAGATCTGAATGTTTATCCACATGAAGGCCCTTTCACGCTGCAAAACAGTGTTAGATGGCTTCAGGGTAAATAAAAGTCAAGCCATTAAGGGTATAAATAACCAGTCGGAAATAATCTTAATGCCATCTCCTATCCTCAGCTTCTTGTGTCTCTCCTGTTTCCAGTTTTTTAAAGGAGGAGAACATTGGTTATTGTCTTTGAGCAATTTTGGGTCAAGCTGGAAGCAGCGTGGACCTCAGAAGCCCTTTTTGTGTTACAGCCCCGTGGCTGATGTGGACATCTGCTGGCCTCATGGACAGTAAGAGCTGCAGCACTCGAGCCATGTGGCATTTGGCTAAGACATCAAATGCTATTTTAAACTTCCTGAAATTCCTTATTTATTGTGGAAGACCGTTACCTAATAAATTACTTGTATTTAATTTCTGAAACCCAGTTTGCCTCTAGGTAGATGTGTTTAATGGAAGAATGTAGTGACTTGTGCTTTTAGAGCAAGGTGCAGTCTGGTTCTTCATCCAGTCCTCTCTGTCCATCCTCAGCCTTGTCCTGGCTTAATTTCTTGCTTGCTAAGGAATGTGCACTGTTTTAACATTCAACATCAGGAAAAAAAAAATGTTAATGGATCTTTTTAGTAAAAGGGAAATGTTCAGAAAAGTCCAATGCAAAATTTAACCTCTGCCAGGTCATACTTTTAATTCTTGTGAATCATGGAGGTGGAAGGGGCTCAGGTTTTCCTTGTTTGCTTGGGATAACAAAAATGCCCATTGTCTGCATTTAAATTGGAGCATATTTTGTTCATTCACTTCTGGAAAAGATGTAAGCAAATTGCTGTGAAGAAGTGGCTTTAAACAGCAGCTGCTTTGAACAAGCTAGGCCAGTGGCAAGTGGGGTGCAGTTTGCTTTTTGCACTTCACAGCTCAGTGCTGCAACTGATAGCACTGAGGAAAGATAGGGCATGGTTAATCCACTGCCCAGATTGTCAGCTGTTGGGAGCTATGGGGAATGGAAAGCCGTGCAGGCAAAGATGGCTCTTACCTCTGCTGCGCAACTCCTTCCAATATATGGGATTTGGGGACAGTGATTTCTAATAATATTCAATAGGATGTTACTATAGCAACTGTACTATGTATGTGGTGAATAATTTCATGGGCTTAAATCCAACACCCTGGAAGCTAAGATGGGTCTGAGTGTGATTTAGGACTGCCTGTGAACTTCGGTCATGTGGGTGCTATGCTGAAGTGATTGGACTTGGGAAGAACTTAGGGAAGAAGATGAAAGATGCTTCTCTGACTCTTAAGGGAGCTGCAGCCTGTTAGGTGCAGCTGGGCTGGGGTAGGGAAAATAAAGGCCACCCTGCAGAGTCCCCCTGCATGCACCATGTTGCACGTGCTTCCATGAGGGACCCTGATGCACAGCATTTCCCTTTGATATTTGAAGTTTGCTGTAAACCAGATCTGACATTTAGCTTCAGGTCAAATTAAATTGATTTGACCTAGAATGATTTTTTATTGGTTTGTTTTTGTGTTTCACTGAAAAAAAAAATCATTAAAAAAAAAATCTGTTACAGCTCAGTTCCAAGCTGAATTACTTCCCTTTAATTTTCTCTCTAACTTTCTCTCAAACTGAAGTCTCTTATTTGCCCAGATTTCATCTGTAGTGTTAATTTACAAGAGGCAAAATTGGGCTATCAACAGTGATGCCAGAAAAACACCTGGAACTCCCTCCCAGGGCAGAGCTGGAATTAACTCCAGATGTGCTGTAAAGGGCAGATGATGCATGGGCACACCCTGTACTCCCTCTTCCAATTTTCTCCCCTTTTCCATCCAGAAACACACCTTAACATGTAGCCTAATCTTATATCTTAACTTCAAGTCACTGCTCTTTTCTCCCATCCTCTAAGACTGTGACTAATTCCTTCCCTTTGCTGATATTGGTACCACGAGAGTATTTATAGACTGTGACCCTGTTCTCCCCCTCCCATACAATATAAATTTATCTCTGTTATTCCCTCCTCCAGACTGGTCCCAGTACTTGCCCTCCAGTACTTATGCTATCACTGTTGTGTTCTGTAGCTTCTCTGCATTTTTCTGTGCTTTTCCAAAGTGAAGAAAACAAACCACAAAAATACTTTGCTCCTGGTTTATCTGTGCCCTAGAGGA
This sequence comes from Falco punctatus, assembly GCF_963210335.1. NCBI lineage: Eukaryota > Metazoa > Chordata > Aves > Falconiformes > Falconidae > Falco > Falco punctatus. The sequence goes on along the minus strand of NC_137587.1, from coordinate 41,067,483 downwards.
CAAGCTACAGATGAATAGTGTGAGTCTCTTGTCCCTGTCCCTGTATGGGACCTCCTTTGTTTTACATTGCAGGGTTAGATCATGAGCCCTTATTTCTTTTGCTGTCTGTTTGTGGGCTACCTCTTGCCTCCTTTAGCGTCCTGCAGGTACTTGGTCATGCTCAGTCTGCAGCACTGCTTAAGCTCTGGGCTTGAATACGCTACATCCCTGAGCACAGTGTCATCCACTGATGCATTTACACTACCCTGGCTGAGGTTTTCAATGCAATGAATGATTAGCCAGTATCTGATACTGCATGTGAAGAACTCATTCCAGGACATCTTAGTGTCTTAATTCCCTTGTTATCACTTGATCCATTTGAATGATTTCCTGTATATACATTGAGTTGATTACCACAGAGGACTGAATGCTAAAAATGCGAGAGTGGAGTTTCCCCACACTCACTACTTTTCCTTTGCTTCCTAAAACCAAGCTTCTAGCCAGGAAGGCTATTAGGTTGTGGGGTTGTTTTGTTTTGTTTGTGGGGTTTTTTTAAGCACAACCTAATGCTTAATCTTAGCTAGTAGTCATGCTCTTCCAAATGCTCTCTGGCTCACTCGCTGTGGTAAACTCACAAAATGGGCTTTTCCTGGAGGGCAGATTTCTTCACTTGCCCTAAAGTTTTCTGGATGTCCCTTTCTATCTCTTTGAAAACAGCAAAAAAACCTGCTTGCCATATTTCTTTTTCTCTTTAGGCATGTTTATCATTTGGGCACAAACCTGTGAGTGAATCAGCAGTATCTGCAGAGGTGTCCTGTCCAGAACTTGATCTAGAAGCTGCTTTCGTTTCAGTTGACGCACTGTACCTGGTGTACCTGCTGGGATTGAAGGGTCCTTGTTGGTGATGATGGCTGCAAATTTGACTGTCACGGAGCTGTCTTACAAAAGTAGCTCATGCTAGAGCCTGAAGGAGAGCTGCCGTGGAGGTCCTGTATTTGTCCTGCCTCCCCAAGCAGGAGCACCTCTACTGTTAGCATTAGAGAGTTGCTTGTGTAGATACTCTTAAAAACCTTCAGTCATTCAGGATCTGAGACCTCCCTGGGCTGAATAGGAAACTTTCAGTGCTTTCTGCCTCTCCTAAGGTCAGGATGGCAGCAAAGGCAGATTTTCAGGTTTGGACTCTTGGATGTTTCACTTAGGGAAGGGGATGTTCTTTGGAGGGAAAAAAAGACCTCCCTGTGATTGAAAAGCTAAATTTTCATTGCAGCTTTTAATAGAAGTCTTCCAGCAGATGTGGGTGAAGCAGTGGTGTGCAATAACGGCTCCACAAGAACTGCTTCAGCAGCACTGTCGGCACACGTATGGGAGATCAAGCAGAGGAGAGCAAGGGGAGAGCTCCCTGCTTCTGCCTTTCACTGCAGCTTCCACGGTTACCTGGCAGCTGACTCTTCCCGTGTGGCAGAGACTCTGGGAAAACTGCATGAGGCATCATGATCTGCGTAATTATCCCCAGCTTTTCACTTGTGAAGCCAAACACCAGGCTGTGCTGCTGAATGCGGAGAGAAGCGCCTGCCAGAGAGGTTGGTCCTGGCGCTGCTGTCAAGCTGCTGCCCCCCTCCTGCTTTAATAACACACAGTAATTCCAGCAAATGGTTAGTTTAACTCAAGGTTGCTCTGCCACAATCTCAGGAGCTTTCAGTAGTGCTTCAAAGGGCAGCCTCTACTGTCTTTAAATCTGCAGAAGACTGTGATTTAGCCACCAACTCTTGACTGTGGGGAGCTGGGTCCCCTTGCAAACAACAGAAGCATAACTTTGCCTTGGCTTTCCTCTGCTCTTCCAGGAAAGTGATGATCAGCAGCTGCCTGCCCTAGAGCAAAGTAATTGCCCTATCCCTGCCCGGCTGCCTGCAGCAGGACAGAAGAGGGCCAGAGCCAAAGATACCCATGTCCTAGTTTCCTTATCCCAGGAAACAGTGGGTGAGTCTGTAGCACTGCTTGTGGGGCTGCCTGCATGGTGCACATGTATTGAGGGGATTGGAGCTGCTCCTTTCCCCCCAGCTTGGGGGTATCTGGGAGCCAGGAGCTCATGGGTGACATCCAGGGTGTCTGTGAAAGGTGCTCAAAGACAAGCCAGCCTGTTGACCAGGCCCCAGCTCACCACAGAGATCCCACATCACCCCTGCAAGCCTTCAAGCTTTGCAAATGAGATGGAGAGCTGCTGAGTAAGGACGGAGCAGGAGCTTCTCCTGGGCTTTCAGGGAAGGCAACAGTCAAACTAACCTGTGATCCTCAAAATCTTAATTGCACCTCTCCTCAGAGTATAGGCTTCAAACTTGCTGGCTGGTCTCCTGGCTGGGTGAATATTTCTGGTGTCACGTGTTGATACACAGGAGGTGGAGGGGTTTGTAGTTGTATCAGTTCTTCACTAGAGTGTAGGGTAGGCTAAATCTCTAAAAACGTCCTTCAGGGAAGTGAGATGTCTGGGGAGGATTTTTCTGTCTCTGCTTAGAGTAAACTCATCTTTTACTGGAGAAAAGACATAGTGGCAGGTAAATAAAAGAGGGAGCTCGAAGGCAAGGACATTTATAGCATTAGTTACAGCACATATGGCCTGATCCTCCTTAAGCAGAGGCTGGAGCCAGCAGGTTGATACTGATTTATGACTGCAGTGGCTCTGCCCCACATTCTGCACTACTTCGAGAGATTTAACTTTTAATATACTTTTGAAAACTCTTGACTGACTTTCAGATGCATCCTTGGTGCCCCCACCTTCTAGAAACAGAGAAATAACTTAACATGCAAGGAAACCACATTAGCACTTGGATCAGAGCCCACTGTCCCACCTGCCTCAGCAGAACCTACCTTCCTTCCTCCCGGCCCCCTCCCCATCTTTTCTGGAACTGCTCATATTTCCTCACTCCTTGATGCTCTTATGTATTCTGGATCTTATTTGATGCTGTACAGGGTCTTTTCTCCTAATGTTTCTATTGCTGCGATAAAGGTAGACACCAGGAGCCAGCATAGCATATGCCAGATCTTTGGTCTTTCTGGTGCAGGTCATGGTGTGATGGGAAAACCCTGGTTGAAAAGAGAGTTAGATGGTGACTTTTGAGCTCTGTCTCTTTGCCTGTGTCAGCCTCACACCACCATATCCTCTCTGACCTAGATTTCCCTGCTCTCCCTTGGGCATTAGATCTGATCCTGATTTGAGGCCAGTAATGCCTTGTCCTCAGACTCTACTTGTTGGTTCCCAGGGCTGAGTACTTCCTTCCCTGGTGATAGTTTTATGCAGGGTAACTCTCTTGCCTTTGGTGCAGTCACTCCTGATTTACCTCAGCCCTCGGTGCCTGACAGATAGTTTTCTCCCTGAATTACCATGCCTGACACATTGCTGTAGGTGTTACGCATTGTCACAAAATTAATTTTCCTCTCGAGAGACCTCAGTGATTTCAGCTGAACTTCATTGCAGTTGTTGCTCTGTCTCCCTGGAAGATTCATGATGCTGGGGGGGGCTTTGACCTTGGGGGATGGGGAGCCAATTGCATGATTGGCTTTCTTCCTTTTTTTTCTCATTTTTAAATAGCTGGATTTCCATGAGATATTGTGGTCAGGTGTGAATGGCATAGGGAAGACTCAGCAGTCTTCCAGATGTGTATCAGGTTCTTACTCAAAGACTTGTATTTCAGCAAAAGCCTTTCTCTGACACTGGCTTTTACCTCCCTGTGGAAGAGCCTGAAGCTGTAGGGTGATGCTTTCTGTCCCATGTTTACTGCAGCATCAAAAGCAGCTGGTGCTGGCATTTTTCTCTTTTCCAGGCTGAGTTTGTATCTGCAGCTGCATGGCTGTTGATTGCTTTACAGCAGTTGTGAAAAGCTGAATTTGTAAGTAACTGAGACCCAGCAGAGGCGGGGCTGGATGGACAGAACGTGACAGGGCCCTGGGGTGGAGGCTGGGCAGGGGAAGAGGGTGTTTCTGTAGGGGATGTTGAAAGAAAACCTGGTCAGAGGTTGGAGAGTGACCAACTGCTGCTGTGTGGTGGTCGGGAGGTAAAAATAGTGATCAGCTGAAGTTGCTAAATCATGTTTGGAGTGGGATTTAGGTATTTTATATCTCAAGGCAAATGAGACTTAGCCAAACACATCTAGATTTTGTGAGATACTTTGGTGTGTAGTGCTCTAAAGGGGGCTGGGTCCCATTTCAAGTCATTGAAAAGCATGGTTTAGGTGCTAATTCACTTCATGCTTTTAATATTTTTGTCGTGGGACTCAGTGGAGTTTGATTGTTCTAGGGGAAATGTGACTACAGTGAAATATGAATGAATTATTCTCATAAGCGTGGTTTAATTATCCTTAGCAAAGTGCATTTGATAGCATTTTAGGCAGTACCTTAGTGTTACTGAACCCTACTGATCACTCATGTTACTTCTATCACAGGAGTGAAAACCTGCTTTTTTCCTGAACCAAATTTTCTTTAAAACTTACTAAATAATATTTTTATCCTTTTCTGAAAATTATGAAAATCTACTGCAGCTGCACTTCTAGCAGAAGCATTTGCAACTTTATGCACATTTTAAACAGTTTTGTGCTCCTCTCAGGGCTTTTTCTTTTTTCTTTTTTTTTTTTTTCTCCCCTCCAGTGTTCCTGATTTTTCATGCATCTAGAGTGCTGGGGAGGGCTGTCACAGACCAGGGTTTTACTTCCAGGTCACATTAGAGCTCTCTGAGACCATTTATTGAAGCAGAAAGCCTGAAGGGTACGTGGGGGTGGAACTGCTGAATCATTTACTACGGGTTCACTTTGCACGCTGGCTGGTTGGATTTGAGGAACCTGCTGAGCATCCTCTGTCAGATGCCATGAGCTCTGTGGGTGTCCATGGGAGCTGAGGATATTCAGCATCATCAAATCAAGCTGTGTTCCTTTGTTTCACTTGGCTTGGTCTGGGGTGCACCACAATATCCACAGTGCCTACTCAGCACGAAAAAGTGGACCCTGATAGCTTTTTGGAGTGGTGCTGGCAGGGAGATGATAGCTGTTGTGGTGCAGAGTCCACAACAACAAAAAAAGATGCTGTTAATAGCCTGCTGGGGTGGTGGTGCCAACAGCACAGCGTGTCCTGCCGTCCCCCAGAGCAGATCTGTCTTAATCTTATTAAAAGCTCATCAATGTTCCCTACACATCCCTCCTGTAGACGGGGCTGTAGCACTCAGCAGCTGAGCCAAGACCTGATCTGTGCCTGCCCAGTTTGGGGAAGAAACAAGTCATCTGGGGCAACAGGAGAAACCCCCAGGCAGGGTCTTGGGGAAGCCACGTGGAAGGACCACGCTTTGGCTTAACACGATGGTGACCTGCCACCAGCTGCTGGGGGGAGCGTCTCAACCAGGCTGCCCCCAAACTGAAGCTCCCAAAAGCGTTAGGGCCTCCAGAGGCTGGACTCTGAAAGCAAATTGTTCCCCGCTGCAGCCTCTGTGCTTATGATGAGATAGTGGGTTGAATAAAGGATGCTCAGCACCAGCAGCCTAAGTTTTCTGGAGGCTGGGATCCCAGCTGACCCCCCCCACACACACATATTTAGTACATGGAGGACTGAAACGGGGGAGCCCAGGAAGTTGAAGCTGCAATACCTGCTTACAGTAGACAGCAAAAGTGTTGGGACTGGAGGCTGTAGTAACTCGTATCTTCTATGAATTGACTTGGGGGAGGGGTTTTACATGCCTCAAAGCATATAATTAACTTGTCTGAGTTTAGGTCTTGCTTTCCATCTCAGGCAGGATGAAGCAGAAGTCACTCCAATGAAGTCAATGTAGTAACTAGAGTGTAAAGAGAATTAAGCCCGTTTTTTCAACCTTGTCCTTTTGCCCTCCTGCCCGGGCAGGAGACAGCACCTGCCTCTCTGCATGGCAGCATTTCCTCTGGCTGCTGCGGGATCTCGAGGGGAAGGATGAACAACTTGCGCAGCTGATGCACTGACTCACTCCTGTCCCCAGGAGCTAAGGCGCAGAGCTGTCCGCTGCTCTGAGGTGGCAGAAAGCAGCCTTCGTGCTGCTCTGAGTTTCCCCAAGCTCTGACTTCAGGACTCATGCAGAGAACCATAATAATAGAGTAAGACCATGTATCCTTCTGATACATCCAGATTTTGTATAGCCACTATCATGCAGATAAATCCCAAAATTACTTTTGGAGTATTGCCATTAATGTTTGCAAATGCTATGACTTGTGGAGTTACATCTTTCCTGCAGTCGGAATCATGAGAGTTCTGGAGGAAAAGAAGTTGCTAACCTGTAAAGTGAGTTTTCAAATCCTGAGCTAAAACAAAGAGCACCATCTCCTGGCAGCCGGGAAGAGCTGGCACTGCTGCGAGGGATGCATGCCTAGTGCAGTTCTCTTGCAAGCAGCTTGCTGCTCTCTGCATCTAACCTATAGCATCTGGAGGTAGGATAGCTCAGGGCTGACAGCTGGCTCTGGCCATTGAGATGGGCTAATCCAGAGGAGACTGAGAGCTGATCCAGTGGTGTTATCCACAGCACAGTGATGCCTGCACTTGGCGTGAGGGATCTCAGCCATTTGGGTTTCAAGCTTTTCTTGAGTTGACACACAAATACTCAAGATATTGAAGTCCCTTGGGTTAGAAAATTCATGGAAGAAGGCTCTTGCAGAATTGAGAGCATGGCTCCCAAGTGGTACACTCAAACATCCCTGAGGGTTGCCAGCCTAATTTGAAGCATTGTGTGATTTGGGATGGGGCAGAGACATGCCTCTGCCACACGTGCAAGCTGCCCTTGCTGCTGCTGGGAGTGGTACTAGTAAAGGATGTTTGGAAATCTGGGGAGCTTTTCTGTGGTTTGAGTTGGACTTGAAATCAAGCAGGGAGGAAGAAGCAGCTTGATTGGGATCTAAGAAGACAGGGTGTACTTTGAATTTGGAGGTAGACTTGGGACTGCTGGTCCATTTGGGTACTGTGAAGAGATGTGGAAAAGTGATAAAATGCTGAACACCTGGAGAAATATGTATATGACTACAGAAGAGAACATAGTAAGGCAATATGAGTTTTAAAAAGGACGGTAACTGAATTGGGAAACTAAAGAGAAACAATGACACATCATGTATCAGGGTCAAAGGAACAAGTCTTTCCCTTTTTTTCTACTTTTTTTTTTTTTTTTAAGGATAAGTTATGAATAAAAAAAGCCAAGGTCAAGCACAGGCTTTTTCCTAGTAGCTGATGACAAAATTGTTGATTTGGTACAGAATAGACAGGGCTGTTTTAACAGCAGCTTTTGTGTTTGGAAGAAAGCAGGAGGATGCATCTATCTGATGGTCATGGATGAACAATAAAAATGAAGGAGAGACTGGAACATGAGCTGTTGTTGTGGGGCTGGGAAACATGGTCTGTGTTGGTCACCAGAGAGGACCTTGAGCTGTAGTTTGATCTCCAGATACAGATGTTTAGGTGGTGGCAAGGTCTGGGCAATGGGGCTCCCCTGCATCACTGCCAGGTGCAATGGGATGCCATGATGACTCCTTGGACAGTCAGCCTTGCTATGAAATCAGCTTTTCTAAGTCAAAGGGTAATTATAAAAAGCTTGGCAAAGTGTTCAACCACCTCCTTGAGCCTTTAAGACAATATAGGATATGTTTTTAAGAGCCGGGCTTTAGTCTCAGTACTGAAAGAATGTCACTGTGTATCCCTGAGCTCTGCGGTGCCTTTGTGAGTCTTGCATCAGAGCAAAGTTGCTGTGCTGGAAAATGCTCATTGCTCTTATCTAAAACCTCAAATCTCTGGATGACATCTAAAGGGCTGCAGTACTGGGAGTGTCATGTGGTCTCAGAGACCTTCTAGCATCATTTGGAGCCAGTCAGACAAGAGTACTCCCCTTGTTTATGGGACTCTGCTTATTATTGTTATCTTTAGTCTATAAATTACCACAGTTCCAAACAGGACAAGGTGGACCTTGTTTCCAGGAGGCTGTGACCTGCATGGACATGAGAGATACCTGGGGAGATCCTGCTCCTGGGAGCTAGCAGTCTTGCAGCAGTGGCATAGCCAGTAATGACTCCTGAGGCTCAATATCCAAAGCAAAATCAGAGCCAACTATTTAAAAGACTTACAGGAATTTGCTGGAAGCAGCTTGCTCACACTATTCTGCTTTTGTCTTGAAAAGGTTGCTGAAACCTTTACTCCTCCAATTGCAACCAAAGAACCTTCCTCTTCTCAGTGCATCTCCAGGCTGTAAAAATAGCATAATCTAATTAAAGATTAGACACCCCCCACCCCCCTTCTGAAAAATTAATAATTTTGACCTAATCACTGACACACAATAAATACCAAACCTCGCATTGCAGGGTTGTCAGCTGTTCTGTAGAACTGAACTTTCCCGTCCTCCTGTGGCTGGCTGGCTGTGCCATTGAAGATCATCAGAGTTGCACGTGAAGATTGAGAAAGGCAGAGTAATGTGAAAACTAGTTATTGTGTTGAAAATTCAACACAGGATTCTGAAGTGATCAATTTTAAGAAGCCTGAGCATACTGTAGTTGGGGGGAAAAATTAAAGTCGGTTTTATTTAATTCTTTCTTGTGTATTATCCTCAGCTAACTTCTGCTTCCCCTTCCAGTGTGCTGCAGCAGTTCAGCTTGCATTGATCCAAATTGGGCTTCAGCTGCCTTTCTTAAATTAAGAGTTACTCTGCATGGAACCAATGATTTCTAAATTATTTCCTGTGTCAGTTGCTAAATAGCTCTAAATCCAGTGCTGTAGGAGCAGATTTCTGGAGCATTCACTTACTTATTCCAAGGAAACTAAACAGTCATTTTCAATTTTTTTTTTTCTGTACAGTTGATGAAAATACATGTAACTTGCTGAGCATCTCAGCTGTGTTCAAATGATTGAATTAGACCCATTACTTCTTAGCTGGTTGCAGGAAGTGAAATTATTTCCCGAGGGCTCATGTTACAAGAAAGCAGGACTGCTGCTCTCAGGCGCTGAATAGCTTTGCTTTACCTGAATTGGCAGGCGAGATTTTGGGCATATTTGAGGGAAATCCAGTTTTTAAAAAAACCAACCCTTTGTAACAAGGGTAAATTCAGATCTGATACTGCCATCCGTTACCAGTGCTATTCAAGGCTTCTCCTTCCCACGGATATTGAACTAAATAAACTTAAAGTCAGAGAGAGAGCATTGCTTAATCACCAGGCTCTGAATACAACTATTCTTCAGCAAAAATCTCAGCTATTACAGGTTTCCATGTCTTTAATAGCCAGCCTAATAGCTGATAGATTCACACTTCCCCAATAAGAGGCAGTTTTACCAGTGGCTTTAAATCATTCCCTGTGGAAATTGAGAGTTTTGTTAAATCCTAGTAATTAGGCAATTTCAGCTGTCTTCAGTGCTTTTGACTCAGCAGTTGCCTTGAGAGTTGGGATCCCTCTATGTTCTGTTAATTCAAACCCTGTCTCTACTGGCCCTTGCACATGGACCTGCTCACACCCCCTTTAACTCTTCGTCTTCCTCCTGAACCCTAGTAAGAAATGCATTTTCTTTTTTCATTGTTATTTCCAAAATCACTGCAGAAAAAAAAAAGGCTTATGATTGACAACGAGTCCATTTTAAATCAGCTCTTGTGTTAACATCTGCTTCAGCAGTGGTTTTGTACTATTTGAAAATGTGAAGCAATGTTTCTGTTGATGACTATTTCAGGGTGGGTTTTTTTCTTTCTGCTGCTGAATAACATAAAGAATAGGATGATATTTTCCCAGGTTTTCTTTATCACAGTGGCTCTCCTGCGAGCTCTCCTGGCCAGCTATAACTCCTGCTATGAAACACCTGACACAAATGCATTAGAAACCCTTTCACTGCTCTATTGATCAGCATTACTAAGTGCTGCAAATGCATGTGCATCTGGCTCGCATATTCTGTGGACAAAGCCAAAATGAAAGCTGCAAACAGCATCTATGAATATTGGCTTGACAGCAACTTCAATCTCCTTTGACTATGTTTGTGCTCCCTCTTTACTAGCAATGGTGTGATATTTGTAGAAATGGATTTTTGCTCACTGATGGTGTTGTGACTGTATTTTTCATGAGCACCCAGAGCAGAAAGTATTGCACAGCCATCTTGAGCTGGTCCAAAGCACTCAGAATCGATGGGACTTTTCTAGTGAATTCAGTGGGCTTTGGATCAGGTCCAGTAGGCACTGAGGAATCATCTAATGAAAGAGCAGCCCTGAAACCCCATGATTTAGACAACCACTCAGCCAGCACAAATTGTAAATTACAAACAGCAGATACTGGCAGCAACAGGCATGAATAGTCCATAGTCAGCAATTCACAGCATGAAATATGTTGGCATAAAAAATGCATCAGGTAATTCCAGCTAACCAACACATTTGTAAAAATTCAAGCCTGTTTATGGATAATTTTCAAAAAGGCAAGTTCAGCAAGAAAAATACTTGCAAGGAAGAGAACCTATCCCTTCCTAATAATTTAGGAATGTTTTTTGGGCATGAGCTGGCCTTCTGAGGCACTGGATAACGTCAGGTAGGACCTGATGTGGGTTCTGGGCAGCCCTGCTTAGCCCTTATTCTGCTTTGGTTTCGCTGTGGTTTTCCACTTAGGCTCTGTTCTCATGTACCTTTGCTGATGAGTTGGAGTCGTTTGGAGCAGTGAGGATGAGAACTGCCTGCAGAGCATTACAAAAAGATCTTGCACCCCTGAGTGAGCTGGCAAGAAAACAGAAGGTGAAATTTAGAGTTAGGTAAATGTATTATGCAGAGGGGAAAAAAAAAATTCCAAATTCACATGTGTAGGAAGAGTCTCCGCAGTGACCCTGTCTGCTCTGAAACAAGATCTTGCTTTGATCATAAATATTTCTATGAAAAGTTCTATGCAGTGCTACGTAGTTGTGAGGAGAGCAAACTGGAGGCTGGGAATGGCTGGGAATGGTGATAATTTTTCGCTTGCTAGCTATAGCACCCCTTGCTCAGTGCTCTCATATGGCAAAGACAGCTGCCACAAATCCTTAGCTGTGAGCTGTTGGGGTGTGGGGCTGGAGCTGCTGTCAGCATCATGCGTGCAGTAGCAGATTAGCAGTGAGGGCTGGCGGGGGACCAGCAGCACCCAAAGTTAGCGAGGACGGACGCATAGGAGCTGGTAGTGTAGGTAGGCTGAAAAGCAAGCTGTGGCACTTTTGGGTTGCTTTTTCCCTATGCTACCAGGTTTCCCCTTGTAAAAGGAGCAGCATGCTGTTTCCACCCTAAAGGTGATCCAGGGAAGAGAAGTTGCTTGCAAGTCATCATAGCACTGAGAGATGCAAAAATATGGTGAGGGAAATGGTCATTCTGCCTTTGTGCAGGGCTTGGGTTGTGCATGTCAAGCCAGCAAGGTTGTGCAGTAAAATCAAGCCAGCAGCTACACACTAAGCAGTGTTAAGGGGGAAAAAAATGGCTCACTAAATGAGCAGCACGTGCCTAATGCATAGAGGCCCATGGGGAAAAAGCAGTTGTGATGGTATTTAGAGATGGTATCATTATGTATGTGCAAGGAGAAAGAAAATAACCAAATGCAAATAGCTCAGGAGCTTTCATGCTACATTTCCAGCTTCTGGCTTTGCAGCTGAAGTAATGTCCATTTAATACTAACTTTTAAGTTTGCATTGCATGTGGTAGCCCAGGACACAGCACATGTGGAGCACATCAGGAGCCTCACATCCCTTGCAGGGTGATAAGCAGAGGCTGGAGAAAGCCATCCAGCCTCTGAGATGCGGCGTGCATCAGCACTTAAGCAGTTAACAGGCTGCTGCCTCCCTATAGGCACCAGCTCCTACAGACATCAGCTTTGTTCCTTTAGATCCCCATTCCCTCAGCCCCTATAAAAATTTCCCTTCCCGCCTCCCTCATGGGGGATCTTTCTGTTCCAGTCATCGAGCTTTATATGAATGCTGCAAATTGAGACTGGCCATTGTTTGTAATTTAATTAGTGTCATCCCCAGGAACTTAAAGCATGACAGAGGGAATTAGAGGTAGTGTATGAAAATGATGCATGGGCGTGGGTAGAGGTTTAACCACTACCATGCTGGCATGCTTTGTAGGTGGTGTACACAGGATAAGGCTTTCTGAGCATGTGGAAATTGCTAAATGAGGATGTTTAGTCTCTGCCCTGGTATTTCACAAATTTGGGGTGCCTATTCTTAAAAGAGAAAATGAAATCTAAAGCTGCCTACCAATTTTCCATCTCAATTTCTGTCCAGCAGAATTTTTATTCCTTAATGAAAAGTTTCCTTAGGGTGAAACTCCTCCATGTCTCTGTATTAAAAAACAAAATTACATATTTTTTCTCAGGATTGTTCTTGTATTGGAAATCAGTTTATTTTTAAGGATGTGGGACGGTGAGCCCCTTGAGTCAGATTGTGAGGAAGGTTGTGGGATTGTCATCACTGGAGATTTTTATGCGCAGGCTGGGCAAACATTGGCAGGGAACTATTAGCAGTTATCATGATGGTTATAGCTATTTTAAGATAGAACAGCAGCTGGAAGCCTTGTCTGACAGATGTGCCACTATGTTGCCTGAAGGTATAGTGAGAGACAGTCCCAAAGAGCTCTCAAGCAAAGCCAAGCCTGGTGCACAAACCGAATCTAAAATCAGCAGGGAGTGAGTACAGCTTTGCAGACAGATTGATGCATGCAGACACTTGTGTCTTCACTGTGCATCATTTTTGTGTCTTTGCTTTAGGTGTTGCAGCCTCATCACACCTCTTTGACTACAGCTCCACTGCCAACGGGGGTGACAGCTCCTTCTACACCTCTCTGATCTCCGATATCCACTACACCACCCCACGGGACTCCACCTATTTCACGGGCATTTATCAGCAGGAAAACAGCCCCATTCCCTGTTCGGGCAGCACAGAGGGGTTTAACATGCTGGGGCATCCTGTGCAAGATGCGACTGGGTTTGATTCCCATGGCTTGCTTAGCTCAGATTCAGGAATAGAGATGACTCCTGCAGAATCTACTGAAGTTGATAAAACCTTAGCAGATCCCATGAAAGCAGAAGCTTATAAATACATGGACATAAGTAGATCAGAAGAGATAAAATACCAAGAAAAATATGACCCTGACTCAGAAGATGAGAGGCCAGGCCTTATCGATAAGTACCAGGGAATACCCACCAGGTCCAGCCACACTCCTGAACCTCAGCGGGTGGCTTCACAGAACATGAAGGCAGCCAAAGAGCAAGACCTGCTTGAAGACATAAGGCCTGGAGATCAGCACAGTGCCTCTGTGGTTACAGTCCCCGTAAAGATCACGCTCACTGAGACAGAAAGCACCTGGGAAGCTGCCAGCAAAGAGTCGAGCCCAACTCAGACAGAGAGCAGCCTGAAGCCGAGTCATGAAGTGGTACCAACAGTGACGGTGTCAGAGCCAGAAGATGACAGCCCAGGATCTGTCACACCACCATCCTCTGGCACAGGTAATGCTGGTGCATGGCACTGGGTTTTTTGGTATTCAGAGAGTGGTTGCAATTGCAGCCCTGCACGCTGGAGAATTACAATGGGTTTGTGGCCTTTGTCTAAGGACATGTGAGCAGACATTAATGTAATGGGTCTCCGTGGCTGGAGATGTTTCTGCTCTACTTGGGCACCACTTTGCATTGCTGAACCAAAGAGGGATGCAAACTGTGCTGTCCATTGCTAACACCCTGCTCAGGATGGGCTGCCCTTTCTGTATTAACAGAGGGGAAGACAGGGCTGGGGATCCACAGAAATAAATTGCTGAGAGCTGCTCAGGAGCACTGGGGTCGGATCCAGGCTTGTTGAGCCCGGTCCCCCCGGGGTCTCTTCTCAAAGGGAAGTTGTGAGCTGGCAGGTGTCGTTAGGGATATCATCAGCCAGACAACAGTTTGGACTGCTGGTGTCTTTGGGGTCTCTTGGTCACCCTGGCTGGCCACACTCCCCAGAGGAAATGAGGTGTGTGGGACCAGGATGCTGCAAAAGACTGGGTTGATCTTTTTAAATTTTAATAGCTGTTTTAACACCTCTGCTCTTGCAGAGAATAAGGTTAAATTGTTAAAAATAAGTGCTGTTTTCAAGTGAGAGTGCTGCTTTTAGAAAGTGCTGAGGAGGGAAATGTCACCTCCTTTACAAAGGGGACTGGAGGGACAAAGGGCCAGTCTCTTTTAAAGGCTCCTGATTTCTGTTGGGGGAGCCACCAAAAGCCTATGTTTATACATTTTCTTACTGATTACTGCAGTAGTACATAATACCTATTCCTCATTTTCCCTATTATACACTGCTAAAATATGAAAGTGGCGTCATGTTTTAAAAAGGAATAGAGCTCTTTAACAGGAAACAAATTTTTCAGCCTTGAAATTAAATCTCAGTGTCCTGGATCAAAACCCCTTGACAATGAACATTTAAGATTTGACAGTGAACATCCCCAAGCTGAAATTTCCCTTCCTTTGATAGCATCTATAAATATTTAAAAATCAACTGGAATTTCTTTAAAATGGCAGTCTGGGATTTCCACCCACAGTAATGCCCACCCTTACAGAAATATAGTTCCTATCCAAAACAGAGTGTGCATTTGTACGGGGGGAAAAAAAAAAAGAAAAGAAAAGAAAGACATAGAAAGCATCAACCATAGCTGTGAGTTTATTCTGCCTGTATCAGCCAGAAACTTTAGATAATAAATAGACTTTAGAGTCCCATTTTTCTTCTTTTATTTGACTGGCTGACATCACACGCTACTTCTGAGGCATGCCATGTTTTATCGATTTACACTTTTTGCACTACAAGGTAATTAAGAACTCCAGGCACTAATTATTATTTATTCAGCCTTTGGCGACTGTTCAAGGCTGCCTTCGTGACACTTGGTAACAGTTTCCCATCCAAACAGCTGAACAGTGTGCGGCTGAGCCCCATGGCTACTGCATTACTGGGAGGTACTGGTGTGGCTGGTGTAATTATCAGCACAGAAATGTTCCTTTCCGTGGGCAAAGCTGATCCCCAGTGCTGCCTAAACAGCCCTGGGAGGTCTCACCACCTTGCATTGGGCTGCTGGAAGGCTAGCAGCACTGCTTTTCTGTTGCATTAAGGAAAGAAGCAGGCATCTTCTTTTAGAGGCCTGGCTCCTGCAGGGTGTTTTCGCTCACCCATTTCCCGCAGCTGAGGACACGCTGTGCCCGGACTCCGCGTTCATAAGCAAGGAAGAAATATAAAACCTGCCCTAGGTATTTGTACTCAGTGACCCAGCAAAGCTGTCGCTCCTAGATACCCTTCAGCCATTCTGGCGAAGCCCCCAGTTCCCTCCCGCTTGGATCAGGACTTTGGAAAACTGTTTTTAATTACTGGCCATCATCGTTCTGGGGAAGGTAGACATGGACTGTTCATACGCTGTGCTGGCACTGAAAGGCTGTGGGTATTTATATGCTGCCCCATGCCAGCAGTAAATGTGACACCCTGCTGGTGGCCACAGTGGACTTTTTGTTCACAAGGTAAATGCCATGGCTGAGAGTTACTAACGTGCCAGTGCGGGCAGGAGTGGGGTGAAGCTGCGGGACTGTGCGTTGCTGCGCTACAAGGGCTGGCGGTCACATGCCTGTTTGGACACGTGCCGGATTAAGTCATTGCTCGGGGAGAAAATGTTCACATGCGGTAATGCAGGAGAGTGGCACAGCTCACGCGGGCTTCCTGCAGCTGGAGAAAAAGAATGCACAGGTTCCTGCTCAGCATGGCCAATGCAACAGGAACTTCCCGGCATCCAGACAGGAGCGTGTCATAACAGTCCCAAACACCTTAATCCTGTCTGTGGCCATAGCCTGAGTTGCAGGAGGACTTTCTCATGCGAGAGAGATGTGTTACAAGAGAGCTGTTTTGTCAGAGGAGCTGCAGACATGCCTACTATATGTGCTAAAAATTGGCGATGATGTGTATTGGCAGATGCACAAACCAAAATTGCTTGGAGGGGTGTGAGGAGGTTATTTTTCTTGACCGTTTCCCAGCAGGACGCCATGGCTTGTGTGCTGTCATTAAAGCTTCCCCTTCTACCTGATTTATCTTGGGGAAGGCATATGATCAAAAAGAAATCAGCTATGTTATCACCATGAGAAATTAAGTCAGGAAATATCCAGAAATAGTGGTTTTATCCCAGGTCATGTCTGATACAATCTCTTTCCCACCCTTTGTTGTGGAGGAGGTTCCAGAGGTGGCCAGTGCAGCTGGGTGGGCTCGGGGAGTCAGTACCAGTGGCTGCACCCAAGGCAGGGCTGGGCTGAAGGCAAATACCCACTGGGAGCAAGTGCAGGTCAGCTTGGGGCTCCCCACCTGCAACCGAGGGGCTGGAAACCTTCCCCCGCTCTGCTGCGGTCCCAGACATGTGGATGCAGGTGGTATCCTGCCGTGGGCCTCTGCCAGCAGCAGGAGAAAACTTGGGGGTCTCTTTTCCTTGAACCCTCACCACGTGCAATACCACTTGGTGAGCCCTGTCATTTTAATAACGTTATCAAATCAGTGAGCAAGCACTCAGGAGTCCAAAGGACACTTTTCCATGTGTGCTTGATGGCTCTTTCAATGTGATGGGGGAACTCAGCTCCACCGCCCCCCCTCCCCCCCTCCCAAAAGGGAGGGTCTTGCATGTGGATGGTAACGATTTCTGGGTCAGTGAAGGGCAAGGTGGAAACCTGTGACCGGGAGGTGGCCATGGCCAGGCAGCAGCAGGGGACTGGGTGCCAACTGCTGCCATGGTCCCCCTTGCCACAGACAGACTCAGGTGGCTTGGCTGCCCTTGCTGCCGCTGCACCAGGTGTAGTCTGGGGTTGAGGCTGGCTGATGCTCTGTGACTGATCAAGGGAAGCCGGTTCCCCATGCGGTAACTCAAACCAGCTGCTGGTGCACCTCGGCCTGCCTCTGTTGCCTCTTACGGTGAACACTTCACATGCAGTTTTACATTCTTTGTTATTTCATTACAAAATCCCACGTGGTGTAGTGATACACAGGGAGGCAGAACAGGTGGGAAGTCTGGTGCTGGGTTCCCTTCTAGTATGGGATGTGGGCTCCTTGCTAGCCCTGGGTGACCAGCCACCCTTTTCAACTGCTCATTTTCACTCTTTGAGTGTATCTTCTTCCAGCGTGAGCCAGAAAACGCAGAGGATTTTTTTGGTTTCATATTCTGGGTGAAAAGTTGGTCAGTCATTATTTTGGTTCATGTAGTTCTCAATGATATTAAGAGTTACAGTGGAAAAAAATTAATTTCATTCTTAGACCTGACTGAGATAAAAAGAAACTGAGAATTCACCATCCACACCCACCCCTCACCAAAAAAAAAACACCCAAACACAAAAAAACAAACACCTGAGAAAAGTTTCTGACCTGGAACTTGCCACACCTGAAAGTTAAAGTTTGACAAAACTAGTAACTACGTAGCGGTCGGAGCCCACCAGCCCTGTGTGGGTGTTTGTCCCCAGAGGAGACCTGTATCCACTGCTGACAGTCAGGTGCTGTCACATGTGGCCTGAGCCCACATTCCTTGTGACTGGTGGTTTTCCTGGTGAAAACCATACTGCTGAGCCACTGGCCAAGCACTGACCAGCACTGTCTTGTTGCCTCAGTTTTTTCCTCAGTACATGATTCTGATGATAGTGCTTTTTTAACGAGTACACGCATGGGAAATGCTCTGTAAGGACAAGCTGTTATTACTGTTAGTCATCCCAGACAGGGAGGCTTTCTGTCTGTGTTACCAGCCCTGCTAGAGGGATCTGTGCTGGCATGAAATCTATTGTGTTTGTTGCCTAAGCAGCCAGAAAATCTCATTCTTAACAATTATTTTCTATCTTTTTCTCCCCTTTCTTTCCGGGTGGCAGAACCGTCTGGCTCAGAATCCCAGGGCAAAGGCAGCCTGTCAGAGGATGAGCTCATCAGTGCCATCAAAGAAGCAAAAACCTTTTCCTTTGAGACCCCAGAGATGCAGCAGTCACCAGCCCTTTCCACTGAGAAGAGAGACCAGCGGGTGAAGCCTGGGCGCCCCGCCGTCTCCTCACCCCTGGATAATGAAGCCAGCAGTGCTGAGTCGGGGGACTCTGAGATCGAGCTAGTCTCGGAGGACCCATTGGCTGCTGAGGAGGTGCTGCACTCCAACTACATGACCTTCAGCCACATTGGAGGGCCCCCTCCATCACCCGCCTCCCCCTCCATCCAGTATAGCATCCTGCGAGAGGAAAGGGAGGCTGAGCTTGACAGCGAGCTCATCATCGAGTCCTGTGATGCATCATCAGCCTCTGAAGAGAGCCCAAAGAGGGAGCAGGACTCCCCTCTGATGAAGCCCATGGTCATGGACATTATCAAGGAAGAGAATGGCTCACGCACTGACATCTCAGACTATGAAGCAACTAAGATGACAGAGAGCAGGATGAACAGGGAAAACCTGGCAGAATCTACGTCCTACCTGAAATGCTCCTTTGTTGCACCAAAAGTAGGTGCTGAGCCCCCAACCTCTGCTGTCAGCACTGCAGAGCTGGAGGAAAGAATAGTCCTGAAGAAACCCATTGAAGAAACTGTTGTTAACCAAAGTAAAGTATCTTCCAAGGACTCTGGCAAAAGAAGTACCTTGGCTTCACCCCTACTGCCATTTTTAAATAAGCAGAAAGGTAAATGCAGATGTTTATGTTGGTTTTTGCAGTGCTGCTGAGAAGGGGAGGAGGGAGAAGGGAGAGGTGCCTGTTTCTTGCAGGGGAGATGTTAATAGTGCAGAGCAGGGGGAGCTGCTGGCACTGGATAACCTCAGCTCAAAGCTGGACACACCTGTGCCAATGCATGCGTCATCTCAGATCTTCCCATCTTCTTCTTTTTCTCTTTTTCCTTTCTTTTAGGAAAAAAAAATAAATACCTGCAATAATAATTTTTAGGCTTAAGCATATAGATGCTGGATCAAGCAGGAACCCTGGTAACATAAGGCTGATTTGTATGTCAGGCATCTGGAGGACAAAGAGCAACAAATGATCATTTTTCCTTTGAAATACTACCTGCCTTGCCCCAGGGAAGGGATGCAATCAGCGAGATGGTCCTGCCCCTCCCAGTGATGAGATGCGAGGATCATGTTTTTGAGGATACTTTTAGGAAAAAAAAATATTCGGAGGAGGAGAGGGGTTGAGTTTGCTGGGTCTGGGTGTTTCTGAAGCTGGTGCAGCTTAAATCTCTCATGGTGGCTGACACTCGCCATCCTGAATAATGAGGGGTTTGTGTATGCTTCCAGGCTAGTGCAGGGAGGTGGGCAGTTTGGGGGTGCTCATCTGGGCCTCCTGTGTGCCTCTCTGAAAGCCCCTTCCCTAATCCAGCTGTGGGAGGGAGAATGGCAGGACACTTCTGTGGTACTCAGGTGAACTCAAGGGCACTTTTCTGCCTGTGGGATCCCTTCAACACCAGTGTAGATCCAGCCAGGATTAGGCTTGCTGTGCCAGGCACTGAGGTCGGACTGGACACCCCCCCCCCCCCAGACCCCTAGAGCTGTCACCAGCTTTTGGTCTGAGCTAAACCCTGAGGACTAAGGGGCAGCATGCGGTCACTGCACACTGACACTGCCAGGGGTCCCTGCAGCCTGTAACTGGCTTAGTTCACAAGGTGTGCAAGAGAAAAAGGCATTTTATTCTTTGCAAGATGCCAGATCTAAGTAGCCAGGACCTTTGCATGCCTCTGGCTTTGTAGGCTGGCGTGGGAGGGAGGGACACTAGGCTGCCCCACGCCTGCCCTGCTCCTCCTTTGCCATCTCCCCCGCTTGGCTGGGGGGCAGCGGCTGTCTACAGCTCTTCTGTCGGATGTTGTTTTACAGTTCATAGAGCTGCTGCTTCCTTGCAAACAGCTGGATAGAGGTGGAGGGAGGGCGAACCCCAACCCTGCTTCTTAGAAAGCATCTGTTTCCTCTCTCCGCGTTTGTGCAGACATTTTACCACATGATGGCCTGGAGACATGGCAGAAGCATTTACGTGGCACACTTTTACAACTGATTTTATCTAGTGCAGTGAACCCAAGTGTGCGAGTCTAGTCAGGAACCAGTCCAAACTTGCATGATGTGCTGAGGACAGCAAGATCTGCAGTGCAATAAATATCTTAATGATTACATTCTTAGCAGTAGTGAACTAATGACATTAATAGGCTGAATAAGAAACATCATTATTGCTGGTGATATATTTTCCTGCCAGATTCTCAGAGCTCGCAATGTCACAATGTGCATCTCTTAGCTCCCTCAGAAGTAGGATGAGCTCCAACCATTTCTTTCTCCCTCCCCAGATTCCTCTTTTGTAGGACTGGCCCAAGCCTTGCCCAAACCCTAGAAGCTGTAGGGCTGATTGAATTTACCTCCCGCACCCTTCCTGCAGCATCTGGCATTGGGTCTCTGCAACCACGTTGTGGTCTGTGTGTTGTTCTGGGCAGATGACTAACAATTTGGTCTTGGATTCTGGAAAGTAGTTGGGGAATATCACATGGACAGCTAGTTGCCTGTCCTTCAATGTTGAGATTTCAGGCCCTATTACACTTCCCAGTCCCCCTCGATTGTGTTCAGATTTTTTTGGCCTATCTTTTGTGTCTCATTTAATTTCTGTCATTGGCTAAACTTGATGCTAGCAGAGGCTTGTTTTTATATGGCAATCAGAGAAAACCCCTGTACGCGTGAGCAGATTTTCTCCCTGCATTGCAGTGTGTCCACGTTTCCTGTCTGTATTCCCGTAGGACAGAAGTGGTATGAGCTTTTCCTCCGGGACAGACGCAAGACAGCTAATTACTATTTGGTGGTGCGTAAAGGAGTATTTCAATACGTGCTTTCCTCCCTTGAGATGCTGCAGTGCCTAAGGCAAGGAAAACAAAAACATAAAACCTCTCAAGAAGGTTATTTCTAAAACTTGTGTAACTTTTTAAAGCTGATTTCAAGGTGGCATCAAGGTAAAATATGAATGATAGCAGGGTAAATATGAATGAAAGCAATGAAAATATGAATGAAGCATGACTGCCTTCCAGTCATGGGTATTTGCTGCAGGGGTTGCTGTCTCTGGGTGCTAGTTACATTTTTATATTGAAGGTGGAGTGTGGTGCTCTTCTGACCTGAGAAAGGAGAGCTTGTCCCTCAGAGTTCACATGAAACCCTTCAGTGTTTTTTCAGTTATCAGAGGTGAACTGGGGGATCTGTTAATTGGCAACCCCTGTGGGTCCTCCCAGGCTCCATCAGCCTGGAGCTGCATTGGCTGGCAGGGAGATGATGCGGCAGAGCACATCCAAGGGGTCAGAGACTGCCTTCACAGCATCAGCTTGAGTTCTTGGCAGAGCTTTACATCACATCATATGTGTCATGCCCACTCGGATGTACCTGGCAGGCATTTGGCATGGGCCACGCTCAGCCAAAGTGATGAGAATAGAGGGAGATGGGTCAGAGCTGCACAACGGACGTGCAGCAGAACGATGTTACTCAAAGCAAGAACAGTGTCACCATTCATCAGTTAAAAGAATTATCTTAATTATAGCTATTTATAATCAAGAGAGTACTAACAAGATGTGTGACTATATACTTGTTAAACGATGGAAAAAAGAAAAAACCTTCATTGTTTCCTGTTACCTCCATGTTACACATCACCACGAAGTGCTACACTGGCACTGCACATCCTTATTAAAACAGAATGGTTTTAGTGACGGTCACAGAGTCCAGGTGGGGACTGATTCCCTATGGCCATGGCAAGTCCCACCTGAGTTCAGGTCAGTGCTAGCCCAGCCTTTCTGGAGATTCATAGGAAACTGATGGATCAAATGAAGCTGTTTGACGTGCCTGGCTGGTTTTTTGACACCCAGCGGTAGATCTTTCTGTGGCCCTCGGGCAGCCTGTAGCTAGGTATATGTAATTCAAAAACAGTCAGCCATCAGTTTCCCATGTAAGTGCTAACTATTTCACAGTGTGATACTGTAATTCCACCAAGTAGTTTTTTACTCGTATCCATGACTTTAAATATACTTTGTATGGCTCATCAGAAGAGTTTGCCCTGGGCTGGCAAGACAAACGCTGAGTGCACGCTCCAGGAAATACATGAAGAAGCTGTGCAAAGTGAAAACCCAGCGTTCAGCCTGACCCCAGGAACAGCTGTGCTGACTGTGTTGCTGCCAGCCTGTGGTTTAATCCCTCTGAGACCTTTCTGGTGTGTCTGCTAGGCATGCTGAAATCACAGCCATTGCCCTGAATAACGAGGTGGACCACAGCAAGTGCATGCGTGGTAACTCAGTGTCTCTGCTTAACGTCTGTTGCCATCCAGTGGCAGTAACAAAAATGGGCAGTGACTTCTTACCTCCATTTTATTGGATTTGAAAGAGTGGAGCTATTCCTGTGCCGTTAACTTCTAAGCAGCCTCGCTTGCTTTTCTGCATGGTCAGAAAGATGGCATTGCTTGCTGCAACACAGGTTTTGTTTTGGCCAGAGTTGTGCAGTTACTACCTATGTTAGTGTTACCAGCTCCTTTGCCTCCTGCAGAGCAAAGAGGGCAAGGCAGAGCTGTAGCAAGAGATTCGCTGTTCAGCTGTCACTGCCCCTACATCACTCCTCCCAGAGGTGGACACAGCCCTTACACAACAGGGCTTAGAGCACATCAAGCTGTGGCTCTGCAGCAAAGGAGGTTGCCAGCTCAGTTTCCTTTTTTCTTTTTTTTTTAATATATTCAGCTACAGAGGAGGAAGACCAGACGCATTTGTGTTTTCCAGTAACCAGAGCAAGGAATGCAGATTTTTAGGTTTATTCTGAAAAACCCTGTCTTGAAACAGATTTTCACAAGCTTTGGAAAATAATACAAGTGATTGGTGTGGCCTGCACAGTGCTGTGACATTGTATAGCCCGGGTGACATCCAGGCTGGGCTTGCACATAGCTGGGGCATGCAGGAAATTTCAGAAAAGACCTGCTGTCCTGGAAACATGCATCCTTTGGCCTGGGGCAGTTTGTAAGAAGCCCAAAAGAAGCCTGGACCAAGGCAGGCTGGGAAGGAGCATTTTGGCCGAGTCCTTTCCTGTCTTCTCTTGCCATGCCTGTTGGTTGCTCTGTGCCAGGGTAGCCTGGCTTACCACATGCTGCTGTCCCACAGCCTAGGGACCTGGTCCTGGGTGGAGATTTCCCTTGCGCTGGGGCATCATGTCTCCCTCCAGCCTCTCCTTCAATGCCAGTATTGGGAGATTCCTTCCATTTAATAAAATGTGCAGCAGCTTTTTACCTTTCAGATCAGATGTCTGAGCTCAGATTTTTAAAAAAAGAAAAAGACTTGGACATTCATAGCAATGTGTACTTTCATTTTCTTTTTATTTTGTGGCAAAATCTAACGTAGGAAAAGGAAAACCCAGGTTCAGGTCTGTGGGTTTGTGCTGTCACTTACATGCCAGGTGGCACAACTGGCAGGACCCAGGCTCCAGGCAGGGTCCTGCTGGAAACACGGTCAAATAAAATTCATAATTTAAAACGCTTTATTCTGCAGCATAGTCCTATGCCATCCTGCTCTGAGGCATCTTGATTTTTATGCCTATTTGAAAGGCTTTTGCAGCATTAATCTGGTTAGTCCCCTACAAGAACCTGTCCTTACCACACACCCTTTATGGCTGCTGTGGCTCTAAGCACCCATGAGGGACACCAAGGTTCATGGACCCCATCTCTATGTGGTGGCCTGGTGTCTCTCAGGTGGTGTCACAAGCTGCAGTAGGGATCTTTTCTGGCTTTGGAGTGATGCTGGCAAATGCTCTGGGTTGAAGAACATGTTTTCCCTCCTCCCTGGTACCTCTCATGCCATCTCATGATGTCCTGGGCTGTCACACAGTGGACAAGCACAAAGCAATGTGGTCTTTTACCCTTTAAGCTCTCATTGTGTGTCATTGTCCGTTGTCGTTTCCGTGTGCCTGTCCGCGCCCCTCCCCCCCCCCCCCCCCCCCCCCGCATTTGGTGCCACAGAAAACTGATCTTACACGGCTTCTCAAGGAGGTTGTTTTCCAGCAGAGACCTGGGAGAGCCCTGAAGTTATTGGGAATGCTTTTTGTTTAGCAAAACATTGTCTGCATCATGTTAGTGTGTTGTGTCCCTGCTGTTGGAGGAGCTGCTAGTGAGGCATTTTTCTGTGGGAAGGGGATGTTTGGTAGGGTGATTTAGCAATCTGAGGCTCATTTCTCATCTGCATGTTTTCACTAGGCTGGCTCTGCAATCAGCAGCAAGCCAGGCCACGGCTTAAGCATACGGTAATGTTAGTTTAATATTTTAGTGCCATCTGCTGTAAGTGCCTCCACACTCCAGCCCATCTGTTTTGTGTGCTTCAGTTTGCTTTTTATGGGCTCCGGTAGCTTTCCATCCTTTGGAAATCCCTGCTTGGAAAAGGTGCAGGGGGGAGGGATGTCCTGCCTGGGGCTGGACTATCTTCACCTTGAGATGCTGTCGGAGGAGTGAGGTAAAACCTGCGGGGAGAAGTCGACGTGAATCTAGGCCTGGCCTTGCCACAGAATCTTGGAATAGATTGGTGAACCTCTGAGCGCTTGCCTCCCACATGGAGTAGTTTTGGCGGTAAGGGAGCTATGGAGGTCTCTTGCCCAGCTCCCTGCTCAAAGCAGTTTGATCAGGTTGCTTAGGGCCTTGTCGACCTGGTCGTCTCAGCAAAGGCAGAGGTTTGGGGGTAGCTGAGAGTTGGAGTCTGCAAATCTGGGTCAGTCCTGGGAAGCTGCCTCAGCACCATTAGCTGCAGGCACACTGCAGAGCAGGATAAAAGAGAGATACCACTCAGTGCAGCTTCATACAGAGTAGGCTGGCATGAACTTCACAAGGTACAGAGAGCCCATCTCCTGGCCCACAGCCAGAATTCCTGGTGGAACACTTTTGACAGATGCTTGTGACTCATTTGGAAAGGCCTCTGTTGGCAGATCCTCCACCAGCTCCCAGGCATCTATCAAAAACAGTTGCCATTCTCCCATCCTTCTTTACTTTAGGCTAGGCAATTCTAGCTTTTTCAGTTTTTCCTCTCCGGCTGTGTTTTCAGGCTTGCTGAGCTCTCTTGTTGTTCCCTTCATTCTTTCTACCATTGTGTGAGTCCCACTTGAAGCAAACCGGAGAGAGTGCTTGAACGGAGGCCATCCTCATGTCAGTGATGGGTTCCTTGCCTGCCCTACAGGCTAGGGCTGGGCTTGTAGAGTCCACTGCAGCAGCACAATATTGAATTCCATGGCTGCAAGAGTGATCTTCTCAGTATTGCTTGGAAATGTCTATTCATGCTTCTGTAGCAGGCTCTGCTGGTCCATCTTTCCCTACCTGGACTCATTTGACTCTGTTAATTTTCTGCATAACAGGAGTGGAGGAATTTTTGAAGGATTGGGGAAGTCCAGTGGAAAAAGATGAAGCTAACCATGATATTTTTGCCCAATTCAGAGAAACTGAGAACTTCAATAACTTACTGCTTAGATGGGTGAATGTCAGCTGAAGTGAGGCTTGCTCGGTTAATATAGAGCAGATGAATCTAGGAGGAAGGGTGTTTTCCGAGAACCATGAGCAGATACCGAGTGCAAGAGGTCCGGCAGGTGTGACATACAACTTTTCCACAAATCTTCTGGAATCCTCCCCTGAGCAAAATGGTTTCTTTTTTCTCCTGGGCTCTCTGATCCCACAGCCCACTTTGGTTCACACATCTCCTCTTACTCTGCTGCATGCACAGCCCTTCCCCAGTCTGTCCTCTTTAGGAACTTACAATGTGCACTCTCAGTTGCAAACCAGTGAAATAGCTTAAGTGTAGAGGGTCTTCGAGAAAGAAATGACACTGCTAAACCCCATGCTAGGGACACACCTGGAGCACTGGTAATTAGTCTGTTGTCCAGGCCAGTCTTCTCCTTTCATACCTCGACTTGACCATCCTGATGCAAGGTCAGGGATGAATTTGAGACTAAGGTGGTGGGCAGGAGAAAATGAAGCTAAGGCATAATTCAGCCTGCTGTTAGCTCTCTGCTCTGATGCATGTTCTTCCTTGGTTTTGTGGCCTAGCAACCCAAAGTTATGGCAAAAAATGGCCAATTGGCTATTTATTGGCTAGATCAATCAAAAATGGTCAATAAAGAGTAAAAAAACAGTTTTAAATGAAAGCATCTGAGGCATGCAGAGCTGCAGCAAGGAGCGAGGGGCGATTTTCTTACAGAGAATAGTTTCATGTCAGGGATTGACCTTTCCATGGTACATTCTTCGTATTTGGAAGGTTTAGCAGTAGACTGGTAGACCAAGAGGTCTTGGCTTGCAGCTGCTTTGCTGTTCTGCTTCTGCTCCATTCAAAGAATCTAAAAAATGACTCTGAACATGTGATAGGACATAAAGAGCGAGCTGTGATGACATGGACTCTGCAGCCACATTCAGATGGCCTTGTTTCTCAGGGTCTCACTCCAGAAACTTTTGAATGACCAAGGTAGTGGGGCCCCAGACACCAGCTCCAGCCATTGCGACTGGAGGAGTTTCCCATCCTGGCTGAGCTGCCCCAGCAGCAGCTCACAGACATGTTCCTCTGCCCATGGAGGAGAGGGAACTTCACAGCTGTGCTTTTTCATTGAGGACCAAGCAGCTGGAAATATTTCTGCCTTTGCAACAGGCTGTGGCCTGCCTCCTCATTTCTGGCCAGTCAATGCAATTCAGCTGCTATTTGACAGCTTGTTATAACCATCAAGCAGTGATAACTCAACCAGAGCTGAGCTGGAGAAACCTGGAGCTGTGCATGTCATGGTGTTGGAAATGAGCAGTATGCACATCAACAGGTTTGTGCTGTATATGATCGCTTTTCCACCCCTTCAGACCCCTTTTTTTTCAGGGAGGGATGAGTGAGTTTAGCACTTTCTGACCTCAGCAGTAGTTGTAGGGTCACCTGTTCTCTCTGCAGAGGAGCCAGGGAGAGCTAATAGATGGTCAGATGTTGGCCCTGGTGTTCTCCCTGAAGTCATCTGGTGGGTACATAGCAGTGTCTAAGTGAGGAGCAGTCCCTTAGAGGAGGTGCTTGAGCCCTGGAAAGGATCAGAGCAAAGCAAAGAACAGGGGATTTTCTCTCCTCTCTCCGGATGATGGTTTGCTTGGGCAGTGTCTGGGATCAGTAACCACCAAGTGCAATGATGCTCTCTCATGATTAGCACCATGCATATATACCAGAGCATAACTGTGATACGACCTTCTGAAATGTCTCAGTAGATCTCATGCCCTTCAGATCACAGCCTGTGTTGTCTGTAGCCTGAGCATTTGGCCCATTTCACCTCTGGCATCTGTTTCCTCCCCTGATTTCTGACTGTGCTTGTGAAAATTACTCCCCATGTGTTGGGTAAGGTCAAACTTTTAAGGCTTAAGCATCAAAGCTTTGTAAACACAGTGTCTGGATGCTCAGAGGTGCTTTTAAAATTGGGCCTAGCTTAATGTAGGAGGATCATACATCTTCTCTTGGGATTGCTACCCAGTCCACTGCCTGTGTGTGAGTTAAGTACAGAGCTATAAACATTTATAGGCTTTATCCTTCTGTTTTCATATATCTTCCCTTTAAGAGCAAAGGACTGCCTCTGAAGAGCTGTCATAAGTCATAGCACTCAAACAGATGTTTACAGACCTTTCTGATAGGTATCACACAAGACTGTGTTTATAAAATATTTTTAAGATTACATCGTACCAGTAAAAAAAAAAAAAGGTACTTGTTTGACTGCTTACAGGTGCCTGATGGTTATGTCAAATGTTTAAATATCAAAGCCTGAAGGACAAGTTGTAAGCCAAGCAGAGTGAGTTGGTGGGTATCTGTATACAAACAGGAACCTGCTGAGAAGAGCTCCAAAGATGTGTAATGTGGGAAGAGTGGCTGCACAAGCCCACTGCTTCCCCTTTCCCTGTCCATGTGCGCATCCATATCCATGCCCTGCCAAGCCCAGCACCCGAGGTCAGCTCAGTCTTGCTGCTGGAGAGGGCTGCAGAGAGAGCTGCTCTACTCACAAGTGATTTTTCTGTTCATGTGGACACCCCTCAGTTGCACAATCGCTCACAGTTTAAGCACATTTTAAAAGCCAAAATCTTGACATGGTGTCCCTTTCTGTGTCTCTTTGCATCAGTGATTAATGACTCAGCTTACAGGCAAGGCTGTGACACTGACAATCTGACGGTAGCCAGTTTTTCCCAGATGCCTAGATACGGGGATGTTTTGCTTGGATACTCCCTGCAGATCTCAGAGATTTGTTATTAACAAAGAAATCTAACACCTATTGATAGCTTTTCTGTGGCTGACACAATATATAGTAAGGAGAGATGTTTATTCTGAGCGTACAGAAACAGGGAAGAAAAAAAAGCAACCCATATATAATGAAGGGGCAAAGTTATACCACCTGCAAGACTTTTCCATAAATGATATTAAAGAGCTTTCTCTGTACCAGTTCCAGTTTTTAGCTCAGAAGGTCCTTAGGGAAGTTTATATACTATAATACAACTTAGGTGAAGGAAAAATCAAAACATTTTCTTTTATTAACACAGGATGGTTTGCCTCTTAATGCAGTCTTCTCATAAATGTAGTGTTTTGCAGGGAATTTATGGAATATTTTATTTTCTGTTCTGCTAGAAATGCTGCTTCTGAACCTCTGTAGTGCTCCATGAGCTGGGGATCACGTGTTTTCACAGGTTTCATTGATTAAGTCAGATGAGGAGTTTGGACTCATTTCAGGTCAGATTTAAATTTATGATTAAGGTCTGGTGATAAAAAATACATCTCTAGTTCTCAAGGAGAGGTGAAATACAAACTTTCAAACATGTCTGCTTGTTTCAGGGTGGCTCTAATTATTCAGGTCTTAAGCAGAATAAGGACTTCCCTGAGTATGGCTATTTGCATCTGGTAGATTGCATGAGGTTAAAATTAATGTTTCTGACTGTAGTGAAGGGTGGGCGTGTGATAGAAGATCTCCATTGGGAATAAAACCTGGAGGTGGGTATTGATTTTATTGGTGGGTTTCTGTAGCTTCTGAGAGTACATTGCTGATTGGGACATAACAGCAGTATTGACTGAAAAGGAGATATATTTTATTTTATTTCCCCTGGGAGGCTGCTGTGTTCATGTCAGTTCAGAACAATATAAAAAATAAAGGACATGTAGTGATCCAACAATTCAAAAGGCTTGATTTCACCCCTGAAGAAAGTGTCTAGTGTTGTTGTCACTGTAACTCTTAGTATTACCTTGATTACTACTTTCTTTTGGTTTATTCCTCTGCAGTATTTTTTTTAATGCTTTTGACTTTTAGAGAAATTGGGCAATTTTGCCCACTGTTTTTCCCACCGAGGTATCACAGGTATCCTCTCTTCCCCCTCTGTCTCTGACAGCGGCTTGGTGGTTACATAGGAACAGTAGCAGTGAGAAGTCATTCTGGTGTTTTGCTTTTGCAGCATTTCATTTGTGTGTGAAGAATGCAAATAAGCATGGAAAAAAACTAATGCTATAACAGGACAGGTTGGTTTGGATGGCAGTAATCTCCTACCTCCACCACAGGTCTGCCAGACGCTAGCCTGCCTGTGGTGGGGTGATGTCAAGGTTGCTCAAATCAGCTCTAGAAATGGAAGCGAAGGTTTGTCATTTTGGTAGTGATGGTGGATTTCACAAGTGCCCTGAGTCTGGGAGGCTCCAGCTGAGCATTGTTTATGAAAATGTGGCATACAAAGATCCTTGTGTTTCTGAAATAGGTGTTTCTCCATTCAAGAGGACTGTTTGTTTCCTGCATATTCAGGGTGCAGAAGACACAAAGCATGAGTGATTTGCAAGCCACATTATGCAGCAGTGAATATTTCTTGAGGAAGAAATGCTGCCAGTAGGGTTGCTTTTAGGTGAAAGGCTCTTTGCTTTACCAGAAGCCCCATTTTAGGGTTTATCTTCCTTCCAGTTTCAACTTGACTCGCAGGTCTATGCACTGAAAGCCCTTTCCCAGCTGGTGCCTTATGATTTTAAGTGGAATTGGTGATCTCTTCCAAAGGTTTCAGCTGGGGTTGGAGTTTGCTTCACATCACAGCTTCCCACAGAAGTCTTCTGCAACATGGGCTCCACCTGGGTGCTGCCAGTCCTTTGGTATTTACCTGCAGTCCTCTAACATCACTGGAAAAGATGTACAAACTTTCTCATAGTTCATTCAAAAATAATCCACAGTTCAGTTCGTTAGAATGCAAACTACCATGAGAGGTGACCTCAGGAGTCCTCTAGAGCTGGGGTAGCCTGAGAGGCACAAAAAGGACAGAGATAATGAGTTCTACCTTTGCAAAAAGCCATGACTTCGAGAGAGACAAGGCTTCCAAGGCAGCAAATGTAGCTTGCATTAATGATTTGGCATTAGACTATCCAGATTACCAGGTAAAGTAGGAAGCTTAGTGAAGACTGTCCCCTTTCAAACTGGATCCTAAAGAATAATTTGCCAGGGAAACAGCTCTTGGTGTTGCTGCAACACCTGGCTACATGTAAACACTGTTGGAGCAGTACATTTCATACAAATGAGTAAAAGTAATTTTTTATAATTGCTTCTTAGCTTTTGAATAGAAAGTGCAATGTTACTGCAAAATTTAAAGGAAAAAACAAATGCAGATTTCCAAGGTCCGATACCACCCACGGTCTGGCTGGTATAAACCCTCTGCCTGGCTTGATGTTACTTGGGTTCCACAGTGGTGTAAGATCAAAATCCAGCCTCTGATGATCCCAGAGACGCTGTTTTCACAGCGACTCATTTAAAAGCCGCCTAGGATCTATGCTTACTCAGTGAGTGCTGTTGGCAGAGGCAGGCATTGTACAGACAGGTTTTTCTGCTCTTTTTTAGAAATATAGACAGTTCCTTACAGAGGCAAGGGGGAGTTATTGCATACATCCTAATGAAATGCTGATAGCATCAACAAAACAAGGTCTGTATCTGGGCAACGAGCAAGGAGAAGGGTAGGAGAGCTTACAGAAAAGCCAGCAGAGATTAATAGTCAGGATTTCTGAAGGTTACATTGTCAGCTAATGTACCATTGAAACATGAGCAGCTGTGCTTACTTACTTATGTTAAGTGCAAGAGCTTTTCCAAAGGATGGAAGTTACTTCCCGAAGTGGGGGAATGGGCTGCGTTTGCTGTTCATTCTCAGATGCCTGCACTGGAGCTGCTGTAGCTTTGCTGCTAGTGCTGAAACAGCAGCCCCATGTATACCCTTAGCTGAAAGTGAAAGGTTTATTGCACCAGCCAGGCAGTCATAAAATGAGTGGGTTTAATAAAAGCCATAGTAGCAATTGTGCCTTCTGAAACGAGCACTCACCTATACACTTTATTTGCACAGACAGTTATTGCGGCTAGATATTATGTGCTGACTGTGTTGCCTGGTGCTCTCAGACAGGGTAATTGCACAAGCAAACTGGGTCAGAAATTGTGTGTGCAGTTATGTCTGATGTTCCAGAGAAACAGCCCTCGGTCCTTGCAGAGGCAGGGTCTGAGTAGTGCCATTTTGGGGGACTGAAGTACAGATGGTTCAGTCAGAGTGACAGGATTACTAGAAGCAGTGAACCTACAGGCTTTGTCCATGCTGAGAGCCCATTTTCTCAGCACTGCAGTTAGCAGCAAGGGACAGTGAAATGGTCCAAATCTCCAGGCAAAGTGATAAACAAGATGGTATTGTCATCTTACAGATGGGATGCTGAAGCACATGCACACCTATCTTAAAGTCCCTTTGTCTAGAGAAGCTGGTGAAAAAGGGGCTGAAATTGGCTAATTTATCACATGAGTAATTGATTTGTTGAGTGTGATGAATTGATTTCACTGCAGTAACACCAGGAACGCACAACAGAACTGGGAAATGACCTCTGTTTTTTATGAATCCTGGCTTGTGAGATAATCCTTATTGCCTAATTATTGACCCTTACATCCAGTAGATGTCTGTAAAAAAATAACAGGTTTCTCCATCATTCAGAGTGGCAGTGAGCAGGAGCAGTGAGGCGCCATGCATCGAGCAGAATGGTTAGGAGAGCAGCACGCCATTTCTGTCAAAGGGGTGATTTCCATATATATAGCTATATTTCCATATAGCTATGGCAATGTGCTTTCTACTTGTAGATCTTGCTCCTCCAGCAGCAATGAAGGGGCGATTGTGTTGGAATGAAGTTTAAATGGAGAAAAGGGCCAAAGAACTGATCCTACTAAGTGCTGAAGGGCTCTGGCACGTGCTTAATGGTGCTGAATTATTCATTGAGCTGGCTGGGCAAACTGACTTTGCAAAAGGAAATAAATGAGGGTGCTGGAGAGAAAATGCAAAACGATGTGTTAGCCAAATGTCCCAGTGTCACAGATTTCACAGAGGATCTGGCCTGGGATCCCACCCCTTAAGTGCCAGTTGCTGCCGGGTGCGAGCCCTTTGTAAAGGGAAGAGTGAATGTTTTGGGCCTTGCACACAGGTGTGACTTCGGTGATGCCTGTGGGCCCAGATTAGCTTCATTTGTGATGGGAGACCTTCCCTTTGAGGGGAGGTATTGCAAAGAGCAGGGAATGGCCAGCAAGCAGCTGTCTAAGGCCCAAAGCATTGATGGGGCAACTGTGACAGAGCAGGTAGAGCCACGAAGTCTGAAAGATTAACCCTTGTCAGCCGTATCTGTCTGGAGAGCGTGCCATCTCCTCATCACTTTTAAAGGTTCTGTTCCTGCACCCCTGGTTAAAACTCAGTCACAAGTTTTGCAGTGTTTTCCCTCAGTGCTCCTTCTCCAGGTGAGAGCCCCTTTCCCTGACCAATCTGGGCAGCTGTCTGCAGGTATCCCTCCCTCTTCCCTCCACTTTAAATCCCATAGTAACAGGGGGGAAACGCCTTATCAAACTGTTCTGCATTATGCCACTGTGTTTTGAGGGAAGTGAGTGAACGGAAGCCTCATCTTTAGCATGGTTAGGATCTGACCCTTGTCTCAGGGACAGCCTGAGCAGAGGCAATGCCTTGGCAGTATTCACCGCACTGCAACCAGCAGCAGTAGCTAAGAGGAGTACCTGGGATAGAATCATAGAATCATTTAGGTTGGAAAAAACCTTTAAGATCATCAAGTCTGCCTACTAACACATGCTTGATGCTGCATGTCAGGGAGCTGAAAAGATCAATGTGATAATCATGGACTCACAGGCCTGGCTATGCTGTGGTTGGAGTCCTGCCTGGGGAGCAGAATCGTTTCCTGGCACCTCTCTGTCTGCTAAGACTAAAAATGATGCCTCAAACACCATGTAAATGGCCCTGCTACATACAGCCAGGCTCTCGCGGGTATTCTGGAAGAAAATATTCAGAGCACTTGGCTTCAGCTCCTGTTGTTGTTGCTCTGATTTGGAGATGCTGGCAGCTGAAATTTTCAGGATTTATTCAGATGCAGCTTTGCTTTTGCCCTGTAGGCAAGGGTGGAGTTCAGATCTGCAGTTTCTATTAATGGATTTCAGGCACAGATATGTATTATACCTATATGTATAATTCTGTACCTAAGCTTTCCCATTTCCTGCTGCCTGCGCTGTGCTTGCTCAGTAGAGACTCTCAGTGCTGCTAAATGGAGGTTTTGCAGAGAAAGCAAGGGGACAAACATGCAGCAAAAACACAGCAGGAACTGTCTGGGCCTTTGCAAAGCCGACATCAGCATGTCCAGCTGTGCTCAGCTGCATCCAGATACCATGTCCCTGGTTTCTTTGGGCTCCTGCAGAGTCCAATGCTCCTTCCTTTTTCTAGAGCTGAAAGTAAAGCAAGCCGCTATGCCATCCCCACCAGAGCTGAGCCCCACTCACACCCAGGGATAAGACCATCCCAACCACTTCCAGCAAATGCTACAAAACAGTTGTGACCTTTGGGGTTCTTAGCTGACCCATTCCTAAGGATGTCCCTACTGGCGTGTGCTGTGGTGAGCCTTCAGGTCCTGGTCTCCATCACTCAGCACAAGGACTCATCAGAAGGACCCACAGCCACCGTCCAGCCTGTGCTTGGGTTTCCTCAGCATCTCACATCCAGGTCAAGCCAGGTGTGACCAGGCTTGCTAGCCAAGTTATCATTTCATCCCTGTCAGCGCTGGCTCAGGAAAATGAGGTACAAACAAGGAAGCATGCATGAAGCACGTGCATCCTAAACCACTAAGGTTTGTGTTTTCCCAGGATTGCTTCTCCCTTCCTCAGCAACAGACCCTAAGAAATGGGGAGAGTCCACCTCTGTTAGTGTATCTTGGGTAATCCCCACTGAACGGAGAAGAGATTTGAAAAACCAAATCACTGAAGAAGGTTCTGCCACATACTTTGGTTTTGTGCAGGTTTTTTAAACAAGATTTACCTGTAGGAGTTTGAATCTTTGCAGAAAGTGAGAACGCAACACCTTTCCGCTGTCACTCTTCCAGGGTTTTGCTTTTGCAGACCAAACTGAAGAGTGTAAAATGCTGAGGCACCCTCTGTGCATCCTTTTAGCATTTTTCAAACCAAAATAGGAAGAGAGAGGATGTAAATATTTATTGAAATTGTGTATTAGAGAGCACCCAGGGATCTACATTTGGATAATCTGCATTGCAAGGGAAATTAGGGGAATAGCAGATAACTTCAAAAGGCTGCAGTGCTAGATGTGTTTCTTAACACACACAAATTGATCCCTGACTTCTTAAGGAGAAAGCAAGCTCTGTGCTCATTGGTTTTAGCTCTTTATTTTATTTGTAGTGCCTGGAGACCCGGTAAGATCAGGATCTTTTGCTAGCCGAGATAACAGCATGCAGTAAGGTCCTTTCCTCAGAGAGCGAAGGATGAATTTCAGTCTTAAGGAGAATTGCTTAATGCCTGAAACGAAGAAATTCCACCATTTTGTGTTGGTTGAGGGTCAGCCCTGCTTTGCTTGGTGCCCACTCCTTTTTTCGGTCACCCAGTCCCCTCGCCATGGTATTACCCTTCAGGTGGAGGGGTAGGTAGAAAGGCAAGGGAGAGGGGAGACAAGTGAGGGGGCTGAGGTCTGATCTCTTTGTTCCCAAACCTTTTCCCTAATTGGATCCATTTGAGAAGTGAGAATTGGTGAACTCTTGTGCCAGTGAGTCACCATGTGTCCGGCAATGTCAGTCATCCCCACTTACCCCAACTGCACCTGTCCCATCATGAAAAGGAAAGATAAGGAAACATGTCCAGTATTTCCTTTTAAAACAGACATACAGAAGTCTTCCCTCCTCCACTGAAAGATGACATGACTCTCTTCAGGAACTGTTTTGGCCCATTACTTGTAGGTGATGTGAACAGGGGTTGTTATCTCCGGTCCCTACTGTTGCACACGTTTGCTGCATGGTAAGATGAGGCTGCCTTTACACTCTTTACACCCTAGGTCTCTCATCAGTCTGATTCGAACCTGCTTCCATTCCCATTATATTTGAACTCAGCTTTAAACACAGCTCATGGAGAAGGAGACAGTGGGTTTGGTAGGAGATGAAGCACATCCAGTCCGTGTGAGCGCGTGACGTACTATAAATGATGCTTCTGCTGTACATTAGAGGAACGGAACTACGTAAGGGCTGGAGGACCAAATGGTCTGCTTTAATTATTCATCATTAGCAGTAGCTATTATTATTTAAGAGCTGCCCTTCTTAGCCTGAAATGCTAGCCTGTTTCTTTCCTTGATTGCTACCATCCAGTGTCTTGCTATATTTGCTCTTGGGAGTGGACCATGATAAAGGTCTTCTCCATCAAGCCTGCTGCAATGCCCTAGTAACCCAGGCCTCCTGGACCTCCTCTTCGAGCTCTTGCTTGCAGTAATTCATACCAAGCTAGCTAGTGCTTTGCTCATCTTGTTGGTCCCAATGTGTGATGGGTTTCCCTTGCTGCACTCCATGGCTATCCCCCTGAGCCTGACTCAGATGCTGTGTACAATACGGTCAAGGGAAGAGTTCCCACCGGCAGTGCCAGCACGCCTTACTATCATCTCCATTTCTCCCTGAGAGGCGCAGGCCTTGTTTACTCTTCTTTTAATAACACAGATGGTTTTAATAGTTCTCTGCCTTCGCCCCCAGTTCTTTCTCCTTGTCTGTAGTCTGTTTAATGCTTCCTTCTAAGTGATGGCTTTGTCACTTAATCTCATTAAAACTTCTCTTCATTGAACTCCGTGAGCTGCTTATCAGACCGTAAGCCTAATCTCCCATTTGTAATTAATTTGTTCTGTGCCTCCTACAATTTGGCATCATTAGATAATGGCATCACTCTCAAGGTCACTGGTACACAGCACGAGGTAAACACACATGGCTCCAGCACTAGCTGCCCTGCTAGCCTCCTCCTTCCTCCTCTCTTTGCCACACCGCTTGATTTTATTGACAGCTTTCTCCCTTTCCCTTAGCCCGTCTCCCTCGGATGCTCCCTGTCCAGCCTGTACTGCTGTGTGACTCAGGGGATCACTATCCCGCACTGTTTAGAGGCAAATGCTTCTCTGATATCTTCCAGACTCAACTGCACTAATTTTCTGCTCACGTTCCAGTTCATTCCTACTTGGTCCAAGAATTTAGGTGCACCATTCTTCCTTTGTTGAGTTACATGTTTGTAAAACTTGCAGAACCTTGTCCTTGTGGGCTCAGGGTTGGGAATGGGATACATGACCCTTTCACCTTCAGACCATTGGGCCCAGTGGACACTCGATGGCTCGCTCATCGATGGCATAGGTAGAAACAAGCCACAAATCACTATTACGATTTGATGTCCATATTTTTTAAGAAGGAAAAAATCTTGGTTTATCACAGTTCATGTTACCAACCAGTACCGCCAGGCAATTCCTGTTGCTGGGATGAAGAAAGAAACCAAGCACTAACCAGAGATGAAAACCAAACCAGTGCTTCCCTGCAGGTCCTGCCAGGATGCTGGTACTTGGCACCACCGCAGACTTTGCCTCCAGCCTGTGCATAAAGGTGTTTGCTGGGTCCTACCCTATCTGGTCTGCTGGCTTGAACCCCCCTTTTAGCAGTGAATTTCACTGGCCAGAAAAGGCAAGAATGATACCTTTGGTGATACTGCCGCTTGCTCATTAGGATTTGCTGGTATAGAGTTGCCTGGGACGTTTGCAAGTTCTGGAAATGGGGTCAGTCCTGCTCCTAGCTAAATCTCTACATTTTCCCCAGTAGATTCATTTTCATCTCACGTTTCCCTGTTCCCATGTAGTATCTAAAAAATTCATTTATTTGACCTATTCTTTCAATTTTTGCTTTTCTCCCCCTGAAAGCTATCTACTAAACTTAAGTAATAGATCCACCCAGAGCTGTCATTAGATCATAGGTATCGGTATTCAATACAGTATTGATCAGAGTATTCAGAAATTCAGCGTTCAGGCAGCTATAGAGAGCAGCTCCAAATCCATTACACAGAGCTGTGGGGAGGAAATCTCAGAAGCACTAAAAACTCAGGATTTTTAACTCAGTAGAGTCTGCAACTATATTTTCTAATTGGCGGTTTTTGTAGGTGTGCCTCATTTTTCTTGCCCGGTAGTCAAGAAAGAAAAAAAAAACAACCCACCAAAAAACTACTGGTAAGAAATTCTGCTGCCTTTTGGGAGAAGGCAGGCTGCTGTAAAACAGATACATATTTTTCTGAGGGGCGTAACTGCAGGAAGTACATTTTGCATTTGCTCACGTAATGGCTGCACATATATATCAGCCCTGCTATCTTGCTGGGAGCTGGCACGAGGTGACTGGGTAGATCCAGCTCTGTCGCTCGAGAGCAGCTGTGTGGAGCGGCTATGTTCAAGTCACCGAGTGCAACGTTTTGGGTAAGAGGCAGCTCTTACCTGAGGATATATGCTAATTGCTCCCAGTGAAATGTGCCTGGCTCAACAGCAAGAAGATATATTTGCAACATGCTCGCAAGCTGTAAGGAACTGCATGTTTTGTTTGAATGTGGTGATGCCTCAAGATGCTAGTTTAAGGCCAGGAGAACTTTCTGGTTATAGTAAAAAATAAGTTTATGCTCAAAGGACATGTTGATAAGAGCAACTGATTGACAGACTGATTTCAGGAGACTCACTCATGAGATCAGAACCAGGTTTGGATCAACAGATAAACCTTCCATTTTTCTAAACAGTCTGTATTTCCTAAACCATCCTTGTTTTGGTCACTCTCTGCAATACACTCCTTCAAACCATGCTGAACATCTTTTTAATCCTTTTATGTAACTCCCTTTGTGTGCTGCGCTGCCATTCTCTGTGCTCACACAATCACTGCACCAATGTGATCAACAAAAGAACAAAAATCATTTTATTCAACGCATAGTCTGTTTCCTCTGAGAATGAGCCCAAGTTCAGTTTCATTCAGCTGGGATGTGCTTGGATCCCAGTCCCTAAAAACATTACAGCACTAAATATCAGCTGTCTACTATCAAAAGGGATTCTTTTAATTTCAGTTTTGTTTTGTTTTTAATGATCTATTTGTCTCTCCAGACTCGGGAGCAGGCAGTGAGATAGCTGTGATTTGCAGCCGCAGGCTGCCCCCTCCCTCCTCTGCTTCCATGGAAACATGTGTTGGATGAGGCAAAACCAGGCATAGACTTAAAGTACATGATTTCCAAAATATTTGCTTTTCCTTGCAAGGAGGCCTTGTACAGAACTATGGCTGAGGAGGAAATCCCTTTAGGGAGAGGCAACTTTTGAGGTCCCTGACTGGTGTTGCTGCAGGGGTTGAAAGCATCCTCCCTGAGCCCATGAATGTGCCCTTTGATGCTCAGAGGGGAAGTGCATGAGACAGGGCAGGGACAGTGGGTTTTAGAGCTGGTGTCATTGTGGCTGTGGCATTTGGGGTCAGAAGAGTTCAGCTTTAATGTAATCCCTTTGTTTTACCTTCATCTCCTTCATCTCCTCCCTGGAGAGGTGAAGATCTTACCCCTCCTCTGCACTTTGGGACTCCAAAGGTACCCAGCTTGCTCATGTAATAGCTCCATGTGTCTGCTGTGCAGCTGCCCTCCTCGTGGTAAAAAACAGATTATTTGCAGTTTGAGGGCAAAACCGGGGAGGGCAGGGAAAAGAGTGGCAGCTCACACAGACCTGCATGGCACAGGCAGGGGTTGATAGGGCTTTTTGGGTGGCTGACATGCTTTGTATGGGGAATTGATTCAGAAAGAATGAACTTGCAGGAGAGAATGGACCTTAAGCAACAGCCACCATCTCTTCCTGCATCTCTCATGCAGCAGTCTCTTGCTGGCAAGGCTCTCACCCTGCAGGGACACCAGCTCGCCCTGCCACCAGAGGCCAAGCTGGAAACCCACCTACGCAGACATGACTCCATGGGGCCTGATCCTGCTGTAGGAGCTAGGTCCTGCTGTGGTGGTCTGGTTTGCAGGATCTGAGCCTCACCCCTGGCAGCCGCACACCTGGTATCTTCTACGTGACCCCTTCTGTTTGTTGGTTGGAAGGAAAAAGCCTCTTAGATGTGGTGCCTCTAAGGAGGCACTGAGATAAACAAGTTGCTGGGTGCTACTTAATGCAGGATGTCTTTCATGGAAAAGAAGTATATTTTATCCTCCATCATTTGCAAAGCATTCAGATTTTAAAGGCTGCTTCTCTTTGTGGCAGGCTAAGCACAAAGCAGGGCAGAAACTTTCTTTTCCAAAATAAACCCCAAGCCAAGCCCTTTTTCCCATTTGGGTGGCTGGGAAGCCTATCCATCCTTGACCTCTTAACAAAGCCCTGTCTCAGGCATCGAGATGTAAAAATAAATGTCACTCCGCACTGTCTGAGGATTCCATGAGATTCATGCTGATCAGAGCTCTGCATTAATTATTTAGCTTCAGAGAAATGTGTGGAAGGGTTCTGACACTTCAGATGTGCAAAGTAATTGCCACATTTACTTCCCAGCTAATGGGGAGGCCAAAATAAATTGTACAGGGCTGAGTGGGTGGGCAAGGAAGGTGGGGGCTAGGACCTTTCTGCCCTTACACGTGGTTTCAGCCATACCCTTGGTGCCCACAGAGCTCAGCGTGCCTCGAAAGGCTCAAGGTTGCCCTTCTGTGTGTCAGTGTGGGCTGGGCATGTCACAACGCTCAGCCACAGCCACCTCCATCACCCTCTCCGTGCATCCCTATAAGCAGCCTGTCTCTGTGCATCACGCCTCCTTTTGCTTTCTGCCTGCTGCAGGGTTGCTCTGGCCCCTCGAGCCAGCACAGAGGCTGCTGTCAGTTTGCCCCAAGTCGCCATGGAGCTGCACCCTGTGTGCAGGGCCGTGCTCCTCCCAGGTCGCTGAAGCATGTGGTGACGAGCAGCAGTTCTCTCTGCTCCAAAATAAGTAGGTCTTGACTGCAGGTTTGCAACTTGAGGAAAACAAACAAATTCTGAGGCAGTGTGGCTATATTTATCTGAAACTTAGAAGCTGTGGTTCACAGGAAACTTTGATCACTTTAAATATTAGGCAACCTGGGAAAAAAACGGAGGACACCACCCCCACCCCACCCACCCCCAGTTAAAAAGCAAGTGTTTTGGAAAAGGTAAAAGCTGCTGCTTCCAAAATGGAGTACAGTCCCTTCTCTTTTGGTCCCCAGTACCAGCCATCCTAATCTAGAGGGCTGATGTCTCTCAGCTTCAAGCTGGGGGTGCTCAGAGGCTGATGTTTCCAAAGCCTAGACCTGCAGGTGCTGCAGACCAGCAGGACTCAGGCACCTGCCTGGCATTCACGTCTACTGTACCTGTGAAAGATAAGGTTCATCCAAAACAAATTAATGGCGTTTGGGTTTGGGGGTTAGGTTCATCTTGTTGGTATATACAAAGATTGTGGTT